>NW_024609846.1:217206207-217874800 GCF_016920785.2 Ixodes scapularis | reverse complement strand
TGGAACAAAATCAGTCAGCAACTTCAATGAACTTAGGTACTACGTGCGCACATTTGTAACTGCGCGCAGTGACTTAAGAAAGTAACAAAAACAGCAACCTGGCCAATTAGCCATTTGGCAGCTGCATCTCAAAACTGCTCGACAGTTCGAAAAGTTGCGTGCTAATTACCTAAAACAAAAGTGATGGTAAAGATTGCTTAATTTGGCAACATGCATTGCCTATTTGTACAGGCACTTTTGTAAGCTTAATCTTTTCCCTGTAATTCCTCTAAAGATTAGAATCTCCATTTTGGTTTTCCTTTAACTTCAACAATCTTCGATCACATTTTAGTAGGAAAAGAGGCTGTGCCCCTACCAAAAAAAAAAACGGTTTAAAAATAAACCGGAATGAATCTGGAATTTGAATCCGTCATATGGGCCCCTAAGCAAACCGGATTTCTAGAACCGTAAAATGAACCGGAAATACCCAGTCCGGAAACCCAACCGTAATTGGTCGAAGTGGAAGCTGAACCGTATCTGGCCAATCCATAGAGCTTCACCGGAGTAGGACTAACCGTATATTAAACCATATCAGGTAACACCGGAATATAATATAAATTGTTTAATAGAGTGACATGCCTATTGTTTCACCTTCCGATGTACTGCAGCTGATGCTACAGGCCATCCCTAACAAAAATATCATATCTAGAATGATAATAAAAAATAGATATGGATATATAAGGAATTGGGCAGATACGACCACATATGCATATCAGGCCGTATCAGCATGGATATAGCCATATCTGCCCAATATGGATATACCATATATAAACTCCTTTATATGATCCCGTGTTTGGGCCTGGAAAATAGGGTACCCACCCCATATAAAGCAATTGTCATGTGATGCTCCTTCTAGGATCACATTAAGATTATTGCCATGGGGCAGGTACCATACTTTCAGGTCCAGACATGGGATCATATAATGCATTTGTATGAATATCCACAAAATATACATTTTACTGCTATCCCACACTGCCAAACGTGTGTTTACGTAGATACATCGACAGAAGAGGCCACTGACCAATCTTTATTGGCCTGGTTCGAAATTTGTAATTCCGACAAATATGCATGCTACAAAGATAGAATGCAGGCGATCGCTAGTTAGGAAACATGTCATTCGACGTCGGAAAATCACAGCTCTTTGGCGGGATTGGTTGTCGAGGGAGCAGACAGAGAATATGGTTTGCCAAAAAAAGATTTATACATAAAAGCGCCAAAACTCAAAAACAAGCACTTCCGCCGTTCAAGAAAAAAATTGTAATATCACACGGAAAACCATTAAAAGAAACTAAAAATGTGATAGCACACAGACACCCATTAAAATAAAACAAAAGGAAGGCACAATTAAGCTGTAAACTATACGAAAGTTCCAAAGTCGTTGATTCTTACTCATAGGGTCAAGTCCTGATTCAAATCTCCGGTCGAGCACATCAGTTTTGACAAAGGCTTGCTTGCTAGCCTCGTCGTTGAAGTCCTTCCTTGCACCGTGCGATGTTCAAAGTCCCCCAGTCGCTCCTCGCTGGCCTTGGTTTTCCGTTCGGTCCCGAAATCATCCCTTGTGATCAACACATCGCACACACACACGCACAAAGACACCATTGTTCGACGGAAGCAATACAAGACGAAAAGTTCATTGCTGCTCCTTGAACACGACGAGGTCACCACCATTTCCCGGACTACGAAATGACGAGGGCATCATATCTTTATCTAAAACTTCATAAAAGAAAAAATAAATAAATGATGAACACATAAGTAACAAAAACACGGACTAAATCACGAGAAAAGCATGAAAGAATGAACACACAAATAAAAAAGAATAAAAACACGAAGGACTTACACAGACAGCCACATTTCTTCAATTAACAATGAGGTTTAAGTCTGATAAAAAAAATATTGCTGTGCTAAACATCACCAATATGGTGTGTAAACTAGGCGACCTTGAGCAAAGCAGGAATATTTGTGATCATATTCAAATGTCATTGCGAACTCAAAACGTGTGGCTACCTGCCTAGGTCTTTCATATTACTATTCTTCTGAATTCTGTGTTCATTATTGTGGCTGCTTAGGACAAGGTGGAAGGAACTTGGTGGTGCTTTTTCCATTCTGACCTTATTTCGGAAAGATTTGTACCCATGGAGAGAAGCACTAGCTTCTCTGCATAGTCCCACCCCTTCTTCTTGAAGATACTGTAATGCAACCTTGTGTATGCTGTAATTGGAAGAAAAAAAAACAATAATCAGCACACATACACATTATTAGCTACATTGTTTTGCAATAATTTTTCTAAATAGGCCTCTGGCCTAGGGCAACAGAAGACTTTTTTTTGGGGCATGGCCAAGAATCCGAGACATTCGGTTTAATTCCATTCCGCGACGACATGTGGCGCCTAAGCCCCGAGCGAAATCACTTTTCCAATTTCCAATGTGCCCTCTGTTTCCGCCCGCACCGCCAATCTTATCTTCGAATCCGTAGAGGAGACATCGTAATGTAGTAAGGGCATAGCACTGATAACACGCTCAAGACTGCTCCGAACCTCGGAACCTCTCAAGGTCACAGCTGGGCGCGCCTAGCGCAGGCGTGCAATGTGTAATTGCTTCTCCCGCAGCCAATGTGCATTTTAAAGTGATAAGCTAACGCTCAAGACTATTGCTCCATCGCTAAAAAGCCAAATTTAAACCGAGCAAAGTTAAAGCTATACTACGTCTCACCTTAGCATGGACTGGCCCCGGAGGCTGCTTTAGCGCGAGACGGTAGCCTTCATTGGCGTTCGCACCACACGACCCTCGTGCAGCCGCCGAGGTGTCTTCGAAAGCAAATAGCTCGCGCTTTTAGCACGCGACCAACAATAGCCCATGCTAAGGTTAAACGAAGTATTGTAGCGCGAGCCGAATCCGCTGCGTTTTCCTACCTCGCACCGGCGGTAGTGCATCGGACATAAGGCAAAACGATGCTAAAAGTGCTCTGTTTCAGGCTGGGCTTTCTCTTATCACTGGAGCCTGTTAGAGACGGTCTTCTGGCTTAGGGCGCCTTGGCTCAGGCTAAACTTTGTCTCACCTCAGCATGGACTATTGTTAGCCATGCATGCTAAAGGCGCGAGCCGTTTCCTTTGAATCACTCCTCGGTGGCTGCGCGAGCGCTCGGGCAGAGATACTCCAGTCGAGTTTGTCAAGGCTAGCCGCTCGCGCTTGCACAACCTTTTCAGTAGTACTTCGCAGTCTCACGCTAACATGGACTAACCACGGAGGCTGCGCTAGCGTGAGATGGCAGCCCTGACTGCGTAGATTTGCATCCTCGCAGCACGAGTGCTCGCGCAGCTGCCGAGGCGTCACCCAAAGCGATTACCCCGGGCTTTTATTGCGCGTGGTTGCTAAAAAGATACAATTATAGCTTTGGCCGTGATACGGTGGAATATGCACGTCAGCTATTTATTTGTCTGTTTGTAAACAAGCTCACTATGGTGGGTGACAGCTCAAGAGTGCAGTGGAAGCTCCGCCTTCAGCGCGCGCTCCTTGCTTTCCGCCGCGCTTTGACTGCGCGTGCACACTTGTGCTATCAAGCCCACAAAGCTTGTGCTGGAAGCGGAGCTCCCACTGCACTCTTGAGCTGTCACAGACTATAGAGTCCACTATTGGCGAACCCCTGCGCTATTCCGGATTCGAACTTCTTTCCGTTTTGTTCCACGTCATTTTGCTTCCTGTACAGCTCGCAAGTACAAGGGTCGTTTGATAAGTTTAGTAAATTTATACTATGAACAATTCAATGGATGACGCCATGGCTGGCAAGTGTCATTCTTCAAACTAACCCAGGCTAGCTTCCATACGGGAGCGAAGCGCTGTTTATGTTTGACAGACGGCTGAAGCAAACACTGTAGCGCTTGCCACAACACTGGAAAAAAAAAACCCAGCCCTGTGCAATGATCAAGCACGTTTGTTTTAAAAATGTTAACGTCCACGCATCAAAACCGAGTTGCATTAAGTTCATGGGGACCCTTATTCAACGTTGAAGGCTGTTTAGCTCTGGGTTCATTGGATTAAACGTGGCAGAACGTTCCCTGAAGATGAAGCGCGCTCCGGACGCCGAGTTGAGGCCACCACGGCGGATATTGTTGAATAAATTTATAGTATATTAATTGGAGGACAGTCGAGTGAATGTGTACAAGACTGCTGAGACCATAGGCATCTCAAAATAACGTGTGCACAAAACCCTCTACAAAAAGCAATTTGCGCGATGGGTACCAGCACCACCTCCCAGATTACAAGGCCGTAATGCTGATAATTTTTCGCCACAGAAGAAGGCCGATCGGGGGCCGTGATTGGACGCGAGGGCTGCGTCAGCGTCTCGTTTCTAATCAGAGAGACGGACGCAGCGCTCGTATCCAATCACCGCCCGCGATCGGCCTTCTTCTGTGACGAAAAATTATCAGCACTACGGCCTTGTGATCTAGGAGGTATTGGTACCAGACTGTTCATTCACCAAGACAACGCGCTCTCCCACGAATTGACCGTGACAATGGCAAAATTGGAAGAATTGGGCTTCGAGTTGATTCTTCATCCACCCCATTCTTCTGATATGGCGTCGTGTGTTTTATCAGTGTTCCCGAACTTGAGAAATCTGACTCTGTCGGAAAACGTTCTCATCAAATGAGAATGTCATTACTCCCGTCAGTTCATATTTTCTAGCCTTTAAGAAAACCTCTTTTTCTGAGAGAAAGAAAATTTAGAAACTCGCTCGACCAAGCGGATAGTCCTCAATGTGGACTATGTTGAGAAACGACATCAATTTTTTCTTCTAAAAAAGCGTTCAACCAGCTTTTTTTACCAAACTCATCAAACGACCCTTGTATGCACGTTCATATAAAGGTATAACTCGGAACACAAAGCACGCTTTGCATTAGAGATGGACAAATAAGCGCTTTACCAGAAGTCTACTGGGGCACGAACCACCCTGGCGCCCTTGTAATATCAGCTCACGCCGAGCGCGATGTGGTACAGATAGAGACGGTACCTACGAATGGTTGGACCACACCGAGAAGGTCAGCAGGAGCAGCTCCGTCTCCACCTCGCACTTGTCATTCTTCGTAAGTTGAAGCGTTACCAAACTTGAGAGCTCGAGCCGGAGTAGGAGCTTCCCCGCTGACCATATATTGTAACAAACTGTATAATATGCAAGTTTTTGCAAGTCGTGTTTCCAGGTTTAGCAAAAACTCCGCAAGCAGCCTTGATATTGTGGTAACCCACATGATTTTAAGCCCGTGTCGAAATTTGACTAAGTTGTCTGATAGTCACAGAAATATCTGTAAGCTCTGCAGATGATTGTGCAAGGGAGAGAAAGAGAGATACTATATGGTGCAAATAAATAAATAATTATATGCTAGTTCGCCCATATATTTTATACCTTCAGCGAAGGCGAGGGACCCGCAACATTTCCTGTTTGAGTCCTGGTTTTCTGAGAGCCCCTAACCGAGTGTGCTAGCGCCTGGTAGCTCGGGGCATGTGGAGAGCAGAAAGATCAGGCTACAAAAACCCGGAAATCCTGGGTTCGTCCCTACCAATCAGGATGAGCATCGTACCGGCACGTGTTTGAGTTGCACCGGCTGAATTTCTCAGGTACAACGTGAGCCAGTATCATCATTTCTCAAACGGCACACACATAACATTTTTATACCCTTATTTGTGTAAATGGCCTGTCCTATAGGGAGCACCCTTATTTGTGTAAGAAAACACCCTAGAAAAAGGGTGTAATATATCGCACCCTCGAATAAGGGTGTTTGGACAAGTACGCGAGTAGCGAAAGCGGCCGATTAAATGCGCGGTTGCGGGCGTCAGTGTCAGCATACGACGCATTAGCGTGTGGGCTTCATGTTCTTATCATACAAAAACGGACTAATGCAAAAAAAAAGCTTCCGTCAGGTGGAGTTGAACTGACATCCCCTCGATAACGGCTCAAGTGTTCAACCCACTACACCACCCTCAAGATGCAGATTTTGTGTTTTACTCCTGCTTCTTAAGTCTTCCTAGCACATTTAGACTTCGAGTGTTTTTTTTTATTATTTTCGTTAATTTCGAATTTTCACGAGCATCCCTAGGACTACTTATACGCCCCTTTTGAGGTATACGCGATCGCGGCTCGATCACGTGCACTTTCCAACCTCTACATCCGGCTTTCGCGCGTGGCGGCGCTTTTCTATTTGGCTGTATCGTCCTACACACGAATCGACATTTCCACGTTTGGTCGCATCAACGTACCGAAATTGAATCGGTCGGACCACCCCGTGCAGTTCATTAGGACTTTCAAACTATACCTGATTGTGACGATCAGTCGAGATGCCTTTATCGCCATTGTTTGTCGTAACAAAGTTCGATTAACTGATGCCCTGGGTTAATCCGACATTTCACCGACACACCCCTCTCACACCCTGTAGATATGGGTGTAAAGTGAAAGACGAACACTCTTTTAACACAATTTACGAACGATATGTACCTGTAGGGTGTGTGAACGGTGTAGGGTGGGTGTGAATCGTCCGTACACCCTTGTTAAACCCATCAATAATTGAAAATCGTGTAAAAATGGTGTAAGATGGGTGTGTTTTTTAACTCACACCATTCTTACACCCTGTTTACACAATTATGGGTGTTAAAATTTTTACTGTGCAGATCTAGCTCATGCGGAAACGCTCGCGACGAATGTAGTTGCCTGGTTTAATCTTTTGGAAAGCTGCGAGGCCACATATTTGCTAAACAGGGCTCTTTTGAAGTATGTAGTTAAAAGAAACGCAATCGGCGACAGCGGGCGATGTTCTATGATTAAACAATTCTACAAGGTCTCCTGTTTTCTATCCACCTTGATATGGTGGGCTGTCTTGTGCGCACTTCTAGATAGTATTTTGAAGTTTATATTTTACTTATTATTTTCCTTTTGGTTCAGCACTCTGCTTTCTCAAAGTTAAACAAGCTCGAACGGACTCTTGTGTCTATCAAACGCCATAAACAACGTGCTTCTCCGAGAGATTCTAAAAGCACCACGATTCTGTGAGAGAGAAACAAACAAATGTTTATCGAGCGTTTAGCGAGCATGATTTCAGTTTGTTGTTGTGTGGCGATGTTGTGGACGCTGTAAGTGAGAAATTTGCCAAGTGGAATATGACCGCTAGCCTGGGGTTTTTAACGTGCACCACGCAGTGGTAATAGACGGACGCGCCCCGGTACAATGTCCATCCACATCGAAACGGACAGGGGTGGGGATTGAACCCTTGAATCTATAGGCTCTGCGGTGCGACCATTCGATCCTTTATTTATAAAAACAAAACAGGCAAGATGTTGGGCCGACTTGGTAGAACCAGGAAGACCAGAAAAGGAGGACAACACGGTGACACGGCGGTCCCAGACAGGGTGGTTCCCGAGAACAGCGCCTGCGCGCCTTCAGATCATTTTATGCTTATGTCCACTTGAATCCTAAATACTTTAACATAAAATGTGCTGGACCCGAGCTTTTCTTGCAAACATTCGGTAAGGAAGGTATATACGTCATCCAGGAGTCCGAAAAAATAAAGAGTACTGGAGAAAGCGTAGACGTTCGGACACTCGGTTTGGATACTGCGTGCCTCCGATTGTGCTTCCGACATTAAAAATACTCAGCTATTTTTGCTTATTGCACTTAGCTAAATTTCCATGCGGGATTGCGAGCTTGAAATCTCGCCTTGTGGCAGCGGGCAGGGGGCACGATCGCGCTCATATCATAAGTGAAAGTGTAGGAGGCCAGGACAAGGATTACGCTCACATGCTTCGGAGAAAACCAACAGACGCAATATGCTGGTGTGAAACAACTGTGCTACCGCAAGAGACGCGACGTATGCCTTCCACTTACGCTCACGCGTTACTTACGGCTGGGTTTTGTTTCCTTTGCTCGAAGGCGTTGTTTCCAACAAGCTAACGAAAGGTGCCCCAAATCATGCAGTCTGTCTTACCACTATCTTTGCAATGGTAGTGCGTGAAACAGCATAATGATAAGAAGTGCGACTCCACCTTAAGGACTCACGAAAGTCAGGTGTCTGGGAGAGTTGAAAGAAGCATTTGCTTTATTCAACATACAGATGCAAGAAGGGGTTTAGAGGCTTCACAAATTCATCACGGAAACCGGAGCATGCTCTTCCTGCTCCCCCGCCGAGCCCTAGTAATTGTTGCATGCTGTCTCAGTCCTTAACCCAGTTTATTAACACAAAATATGTTTGTACGCCAGTTTCTATGAAAAACCGTCAGGTTAAGCCCTTATGTTTTACCGCTACATTTGTTACAATGTTATATAAAAAAAGAAAACGGCAGAAGCGATCGGGTGGGATTGAACTTGGGAACTAATGATCCGTAGCCCGATGCTATATACAGACCGAGCTATGGGGCGAACACGTTTCAAAGCCTCAAAGTTCATTTTTGTGGGACCGATGCCTACAGCGCACACTCACGGGGCAAATACGAAGAAGGAGCAAGGAACAAAATATAATACCCGAGACCGAAGGAGTTGTATTGTACACTAGCTGTCTCACCAAAAATCGTGAAGTTTAGCGGGAAGCGGCACTAAGCGCTTCCCGCTAAAAAGCCATCCGTTGAATGGAAGCCTTGTGCCGATATTAGAGAGTTTTAGCAGATTGTTTTTATCCCCGATAACGATACCTCCTCTCCCCTCCGGCGGCCTTGGGCATGCATCGTACCGTTATCAGGGCGTAAAAGCGAACTGCTAAATCTCTCCATTAACTCTGTAGCACAACTGCCGCCCACCCCAGTTGCAAAATACTTATTATTCGCTCTAAGGTTGCTCCATATCTACTAACTTCGAGGGGCCGTGCGTTCTGAACGTTGGATCGTACTATACTCCGTTCACCCCTAAGCTGACAGTGCGGTGGAAGCTGCGTTTTGCCAGACCAATCAGTGGCCTGCCTCTTACCGCCTGAACTCGCTCTCGGCACGTGGTATGTGGAGATCAGGGTGGTCACGTGGTGCAAGGCCGACAGTTGACTAGTCCAACAAGCACACAGCTTCCACCGCACTGCCAACTTACGGGTGAACACGAATCGAACGCGACTCGACGGGCGGACGACGGCTGAGACATCCCTCCCAACCTAATCTATAAACCTCCCAACCTTTCGATGTTTTTCATCGTTTTCTCCCGACCCCTTCCCTATCGACAGTGTGCGCACTGAGCGGGCAAGCAACTAAGTCAATTTTCTAAAAAAAAAGGGGGGTAATAAACATCTCTCTCTCTTTCTTACTCAGCTAACAGCTGCTGTGCCGTCATACCTCGGCATATTAGATCTGCAACAACGAACAAGAGGTCCGTAGAAGGAAAGATCCTATCGTCTACATCATTGTTCCTCGAACCTGCTACTTGTTTCGTGTTATACACCTTCCAAACGCTTATCTCTGGTGCGAAAAATCCCGAGCGACTGGACTGTAAACGCAGGTGCGGAGTACGATATTTCGCGGAGAAGAGCTACTGCGCATGATCAAAATGCACTCCACAGCCAAATAAAGATGGCAACTAACAGAAGATCGAAGGTCTACACCATGCACATTAACCCCAATGTATATAGGGCCATTCAAATTAGAGCCTTCTGCGAGATACCATCTTTCTTTGCTGGGCTGTGGAACTCTTTCGTATGAGAAATAACCCTCTGCGAAATATCGTACACCCGTCGTTAATGGGGAATTGTAGTAGACCGTTTCCGCAGCCCGCTAAGCACCCGGATAGCGGTCCGTAATCCGCCACAACACCTTGAACTATGCAGAGAAGGCTGTCGGCGCGCATGCGCACCTGCGGCGTTTTCTTCACGGATACCGTAGCGGATAAGGAAAACGGTCTACTACAATTCCCTAATATGAAGGTAGAGGCCGGTCCGTCGACCGCTCCGTACTATCCACGTCATGACGCGGCGGGCGTGGCGGCTATCGAGCCTTATCGGCGCTTGGCGCCTCACCGAAATTAAGCGCTTGGATCGAACACTGTCTTCGCTTTTACTGCTCCGCTCTGCAGAGAGCGTGAAGGTGGATTTCTATTTTGCGACCTTTTGTGGGCGCTGTGCACACGTCATTGACGGCAAATAGTTTGCATTTTTCCCGTGGAAAAGCGCCGACGTTGCTCGGTATAGTTCATCAAAACTCAGATTCTTTCTTTATTATTCAGTGAACGCTAATAGCGATAAATATTTTTACCAAAAAAAATATTTCGAGCGTATCATGACAGAAGCCACTTCGACTTTTCAAAAATGAGCGTGGCCGAATGAGCCGAAAGAAATGCCGACCGCATTCAAGAAAAAAACAGTTACTTTATCAAGTCACCACAGTGCCTCCTGATAACGTCCGAAAGGCTCCTACCCAATTCTCGCGCTTTCTTCAGGGAGCAGCAGCAGAGCTGAGCTGATTCACACGCTGAATCTTGGCGTAGCGCGCGATAAGGTGCGCAAGCCGCCACGGGCCGCAGCATCATGACGCTGATAGTGCGGAGCAGTCGGCGGTCCGGCGTTCACATTTATATTGACGACGGGTGTACGTCGCATTCGCGTCCACAGCCCAGTGACTCGGCAGTTTTCGTCTTCGTCAGAACAGTCGGAAAAGTGTACACCCTTGATTATGGATTATCACAGATCCATGGAAACTTGTTTTGTTCCGTAGGTTACCAGCAAAAAAGAAAAAGAATACACGAGAAGCGCATAAGCCAGGAGAAAAGCCCACGCGAGTGCACTTCGAAAAAAAAAACACAGCATACTAATGCTTGGGCGGTAAAATGACTGAAGTATCATCGGTCTAGGCAAGTTCTTGTAAGAAAACCTGAGACTGGGAGTTATTTCACGCGATAGCGTAAGGCTCCCGTTCAGCGGAAAAGCCGGCGTAGTAGTAGTCCGCGTCCGGCGTGACTTCGTAGGCCCCGTGACCCGTGTCGAGTTAGCCGGGTCACGGCGTCCGGCGTGACCTCGTGGGCGGGACCCTCCCCTTCCCTGAACACTCGGGTCACGTGACCCGGGTGTTGAATGGGATCCCCTCCCCTTACCCCCCACACCTCCCATCCCCTCCTCCACTACTCCTATATGACCCCCACTCCTTTCCCGTGCCCTCCACCCCTTGCCCTCCCTTAGTAGCAGTCGGCGGCGGCGTGACCTCGTGGGAGGGCCCCCTCCCCAGCTCCCCTCCCCTCATCCACCCCCTCCAAGCCCTCCATTCCCCCAACCCCCACCCCCTTCCCTTCCTTCCTCCGCCTCCCCTGCCCTTCCGCCCTCCTCCACCCCTGCGCTGACGACCCGGTCTTGCGCTATCGCGTCATACACTTAAGGTGTCCCCCCAATTTTTATTTGTCCTAGTCTCAGGTTTTCTTCCAATGATGTTTCCTAGCCAGCTCGCTCGCGTACTTTCCCTCCTTACAGTTCTTGTAGCTGGATGTACAGTCTCCCGCAATATGAAGGACCCATTCGACCAGGCAGTTTGAGGCTGTTTTGGATTTGCCTATGCCTGGACCATATTTCTTGACGTGAAAGAATAAAATAAACTTTTATCTTTCTTGTCGCTCAAAATAAAGTGCGCCTGACCAAAGTGGAATAAGCGCCGCCCCATAAATTGCATCGGCGAATGGGTCCTTCATATTGCGAGTGACTGTACATGCACTTAGCGTGGGTGTACGGCCTAGGGAGCAGCTCGACATGAGAAATGTCGCGCTCCGTCGGTTCTTCGATGGGGTCTGGACTAGCTCATTTCGCGGCATATGTATAGTCGTCTGGTGGAGATATCAGTCAATCCTGTGACACAGTCTTTACTTTGTAAAACATGAAACATCATCTCCCCACCAGGGTTCTTCCTCACCTTCTACAGATAATTATTTCGGCATTGTGATACACAACCGCCACCGAATGCAAAAAAACTCAGGTAGATAAAATAAGATGTCCATAGTAATGTTTGAGTCTTGGTGGAACCTTAGAAAAAAAAAACTGGGTGCGAACTCCCGAGAGTCCTGAAGTATATCATTGCCTGAGGGCCCGGGATTTCTGATGGTAGTCGAATTTCTCGGGCCTTGTGTAATAAGAAATACTGAAAATTGCATAATTTGGCATGAAACTACTTCAGGTCATGCGGTTAGTTCACGCCAGATTGTCAGATTTATAATGAGCGAAATAATTAAAAGCTCACTAAAACAGCATTAGATGACATATAAAATTACTCTCCCAGACTAGCGTCATGTATCCATAGTGGAGACTGGACCTCCTCAGGCAATTTTGTGCTTTCCTGAACCAGGCGCAGCTGCCCCAGGGACATTCGGGCTTAAATCTCCGGAGCGAAAGGACGCGGTTTTCGGTGCCAGGGACGGGAATTTAGAAAAATACAGAAAAATAATTATTATAAATATCAAAATGCTCTCCTCGAATATGATACTAGACATACCCAGCTACAGTCTAAACGAAAATTTGATATTCTCAGGTGATGTTTGTGGCTTCCTGAGCCGGGCGGAACTGCCAAGGAAAACGTTTTGACTTAGTATCCAGAGCGAAAAGACGCGGTTTTCGGTGCCAGGGACGGGACTTTAGAAAAATACAGAAAAATAATTAGTATAAATATCAAAATGCTCTCCCCGAATATGATACTGGACATACTCAGCTACACTCTAAACGGAAATTCGATATTCTCAGGTGATGTTTGTGGCTTCCCGAGCCGGGCGGAACTGCCAAGAAAAACGTTTTGACTTAGTCTCCAGAGCGAAAAGACGCGGTTTTCGGTGCCAGGGACGGGACTTTAGAAAAATACAGAAAAATAATTAGTATAAATATCAAAATGCTCTCCCCGAATATAATACTGGACATACTCAGCTACGTTCTAAACGGAAATTCGATATTCTCAGGTGATGTTTGTGGCTTCCCGAGCCGGGCGGAACTGCCAAGAAAAACGTTTTGACTTAGTCTCCAGAGCGAAAAGACGCGGTTTTCGGTGCCAGGGACGGGACTTTAGAAAAATACAGAAAAATAATTATTATAAATATCAAAATGCTCTCCCCGAATATGATACTGGACATACTCAGCTACATTCTAAACGGAAATTCGATATTCTCAGGTGATGTTTGTGGCTTCCCGAGCCGGGCGGAACTGCCAAGAAAAACGTTTTGACTTAGTCTCCAGAGCGAAAAGACGCGGTTTTCGGTGCCAGGGACGGGACTTTAGAAAAATACAGAAAAATAATTAGTATAAATATCAAAATGCTCTCCCCGAATATGATACTGGACATACTCAGCTACATTCTAAACGGAAATTCGATATTCTCAGGTGATGTTTGTGGCTTCCCGAGCCGGGCGGAACTGCCAAGAAAAACGTTTTGACTTAGTCTCCAGAGCGAAAAGACGCGGTTTTCGGTGCCAGGGACGGGACTTTAGAAAAATACAGAAAAATAATTAGTATAAATATCAAAATGCTCTCCTCGATATGATACTGGACATACTCATCTACATTCTAAACGGAAATTCGATATTCTCAGGTGATGTTTGTGGCTTCCCGAGCCGGGCGGAACTGCCAAGAAAAACGTTGGGACTTGGTCTCCAGAGTGAAAAGACGCGGCTTTCGGTGCCAGGGACGGGACTTTAGAAAAATACAGAAAAATAATTATTATAAATATCAAAATGCTCTCCTCGAATATGATACTGGACATACCCAGCTACAGTCTAAACGAAAATTCGATATTCTCAGGTGATGTTTGTGGCTTCCTGAGCCGGGCGGAACTGCCAAGAAAAACGTTTTGACTTAGTCTCCAGAGCGAAAAGACGCGGTTTTCGGTGCCAGGGACGGGACTTTAGAAAAATACAGAAAAATAATTAGTATAAATATCAAAATGCTCTCCCCGAATATGATACTGGACATACTCATCTACATTCTAAACGGAAATTCGATATTCTCAGGTGATGTTTGTGGCTTCCCGAGCCGGGCGGAACTGCCAAGAAAAACGTTGGGACTTGGTCTCCAGAGTGAAAAGACGCGGCTTTCGGTGCCAGGGACGGGACTTTAGAAAAATACAGAAAAATAATTATTATAAATATCAAAATGCTCTCCTCGAATATGATACTGGACATACCCAGCTACAGTCTAAACGAAAATTCGATATTCTCAGGTGATGTTTGTGGCTTCCTGAGCCGGGCGGAACTGCCAAGAAAAACGTTTTGACTTAGTCTCCAGAGCGAAAAGACCCGGTTTTCGGTGCCAGGGACGGGACTTTAGAAAAATACAGAAAAATAATTATTATAAATATCAAAATGCTCTCCTCGATATGATACTGGACATACCCAGCTACAGTCTAAACGAAAATTCGATATTCTCAGGTGATGTTTGTGGCTTCCTGAGCCGGGCGGAACTGCCAAGAAAAACGTTTTGACTTAGTCTCCAGAGCGAATAGACGCGGTTTTCGGTGCCAGGAACGGGACTTTAGAAAAATACAGAAAAATAATTATTATAAATATCAAAATGCTCTCCTCGAATATGATACTAGACATACCCAGCTACAGTCTAAACGAAAATTCGATATTCTCAGGTGATGTTTGTGGCTTCCTGAGTCGGGCGGAACTGCCAAGAAAAACGTTTTGACTTAGTCTCCAGAGCGAAAAGACGCGGTTTTCGGTGCCAGGGACGGGACTTTAGAAAAATACAGAAAAATAATTATTATAAATATCAAAATGCTCTCCTCGATATGATACTGGACATACCCAGCTACAGTCTAAACGAAAATTCGATATTCTCAGGTGATGTTTGTGGCTTCCTGAGTCGGGCGGAACTGCCAAGAAAAACGTTTTGACTTAGTCTCCAGAGCGAAAAGACCCGGTTTTCGGTGCCAGGGACGGGACTTTAGAAAAATACAGAAAAATAATTATTATAAATATCAAAATGCTCTCCTCGATATGATACTGGACATACCCAGCTACAGTCTAAACGAAAATTCGATATTCTCAGGTGATGTTTGTGGCTTCCTGAGTCGGGCGGAACTGCCAAGAAAAACGTTTTGACTTAGTCTCCAGAGCGAAAAGACGCGGTTTTCGGTGCCAGGGACGGGACTTTAGAAAAATACAGAAAAATAATTATTATAAATATCAAAATGCTCTCCTCGATATGATACTGGACATACCCAGCTACAGTCTAAACGAAAATTCGATATTCTCAGGTGATGTTTGTGGCTTCCTGAGTCGGGCGGAACTGCCAAGAAAAACGTTTTGACTTAGTCTCCAGAGCGAAAAGACCCGGTTTTCGGTGCCAGGGACGGGACTTTAGAAAAATACAGAAAAATAATTATTATAAATATCAAAATGCTCTCCTCGAATATGATACTAGACATACCCAGCTACAGTCTAAACGAAAATTCGATATTCTCAGGTGATGTTTGTGGCTTCCTGAGTCGGGCGGAACTGCCAAGAAAAACGTTTTGACTTATTCTCCAGAGCGAAAAGACGCGGTTTTCGGTGCCAGGGACGGGACTTTAGAAAAATACAGAAAAATAATTATTATAAATATCAAAATGCTCTCCTCGATATGATACTGGACATACCCAGCTACAGTCTAAACGAAAATTCGATATTCTCAGGTGATGTTTGTGGCTTCCTGAGTCGGGCGGAACTGCCAAGAAAAACGTTTTGGCTTAGTCTCCAGAGCGAAAAGACGCGGTTTTTGGTGCCAGGGACGGGACTTTAGAAAAATACAGAAAAATAATTATTATAAATATCAAAATGCTCTCCTCGATATGATACTGGACATACCCAGCTACAGTCTAAACGAAAATTCGATATTCTCAGGTGATGTTTGTGGCTTCCTGAGTCGGGCGGAACTGCCAAGAAAAACGTTTTGACTTAGTCTCCAGAGCGAAAAGACCCGGTTTTCGGTGCCAGGGACGGGACTTTAGAAAAATACAGAAAAATAATTCTTATAAATATCAAAATGCTCTCCTCGATATGATACTAGACATACCCAGCTACAGTCTAAACGAAAATTCGATATTCTCAGGTGATGTTTGTGGCTTCCTGAGTCGGGCGGAACTGCCAAGAAAAACGTTTTGACTTAGTCTCCAGAGCGAAAAGACGCGGTTTTCGGTGCCAGGGACGGGACTTTAGAAAAATACAGAAAAATAATTATTATAAATATCAAAATGCTCTCCTCGATATGATACTGGACATACCCAGCTACAGTCTAAACGAAAATTCGATATTCTCAGGTGATGTTTGTGGCTTCCTGAGTCGGGCGGAACTGCCAAGAAAAACGTTTTGACTTAGTCTCCAGAGCGAAAAGACCCGGTTTTCGGTGCCAGGGACGGGACTTTAGAAAAATACAGAAAAATAATTATTATAAATATCAAAATGCTCTCCTCGAATATGATACTAGACATACCCAGCTACAGTCTAAACGAAAATTCGATATTCTCAGGTGATGTTTGTGGCTTCCTGAGTCGGGCGGAACTGCCAAGAAAAACGTTTTGACTTAGTCTCCAGAGCGAAAAGACCCGGTTTTCGGTGCCAGGGACGGGACTTTAGAAAAATACAGAAAAATAATTATTATAAATATCAAAATGCTCTCCTCGAATATGATACTAGACATACCCAGCTACAGTCTAAACGAAAATTCGATATTCTCAGGTGATGTTTGTGGCTTCCTGAGTCGGGCGGAACTGCCAAGAAAAACGTTTTGACTTAGTCTCCAGAGCGAAAAGACGCGGTTTTCGGTGCCAGGGACGGGACTTTAGAAAAATACAGAAAAATAATTATTATAAATATCAAAATGCTCTCCTCGATATGATACTGGACATACCCAGCTAGAGTCTAAACGAAAATTCGATATTCTCAGGTGATGTTTGTGGCTTCCTGAGTCGGGCGGAACTGCCAAGAAAAACGTTTTGACTTAGTCTCCAGAGCGAAAAGACCCGGTTTTCGGTGCCAGGGACGGGACTTTAGAAAAATACAGAAAAATAATTATTATAAATATCAAAATGCTCTCCTCGAATATGATACTAGACATACCCAGCTACAGTCTAAACGAAAATTCGATATTCTCAGGTGATGTTTGTGGCTTCCTGAGTCGGGCGGAACTGCCAAGAAAAACGTTTTGACTTAGTCTCCAGAGCGAAAAGACCCGGTTTTCGGTGCCAGGGACGGGACTTTAGAAAAATACAGAAAAATAATTATTATAAATATCAAAATGCTCTCCTCGATATGATACTGGACATACCCAGCTACAGTCTAAACGAAAATTCGATATTCTCAGGTGATGTTTGTGGCTTCCTGAGTCGGGCGGAACTGCCAAGAAAAACGTTTTGACTTAGTCTCCAGAGCGAAAAGACCCGGTTTTCGGTGCCAGGGACGGGACTTTAGAAAAATACAGAAAAATAATTCTTATAAATATCAAAATGCTCTCCTCGATATGATACTAGACATACCCAGCTACAGTCTAAACGAAAATTCGATATTCTCAGGTGATGTTTGTGGCTTCCTGAGTCGGGCGGAACTGCCAAGAAAAACGTTTTGACTTAGTCTCCAGAGCGAAAAGACGCGGTTTTCGGTGCCAGGGACGGGACTTTAGAAAAATACAGAAAAATAATTATTATAAATATCAAAATGCTCTCCTCGATATGATACTGGACATACCCAGCTACAGTCTAAACAAAAATTCGATATTCTCAGGTGATGTTTGTGGCTTCCTGAGTCGGGCGGAACTGCCAAGAAAAACGTTTTGACTTAGTCTCCAGAGCGAAAAGACCCGGTTTTCGGTGCCAGGGACGGGACTTTAGAAAAATACAGAAAAATAATTATTATAAATATCAAAATGCTCTCCTCGAATATGATACTAGACATACCCAGCTACAGTCTAAACGAAAATTCGATATTCTCAGGTGATGTTTGTGGCTTCCTGAGTCGGGCGGAACTGCCAAGAAAAACGTTTTGACTTAGTCTCCAGAGCGAAAAGACCCGGTTTTCGGTGCCAGGGACGGGACTTTAGAAAAATACAGAAAAATAATTATTATAAATATCAAAATGCTCTCCTCGAATATGATACTAGACATACCCAGCTACAGTCTAAACGAAAATTCGATATTCTCAGGTGATGTTTGTGGCTTCCTGAGTCGGGCGGAACTGCCAAGAAAAACGTTTTGACTTAGTCTCCAGAGCGAAAAGACGCGGTTTTCGGTGCCAGGGACGGGACTTTAGAAAAATACAGAAAAATAATTATTATAAATATCAAAATGCTCTCCTCGATATGATACTGGACATACCCAGCTAGAGTCTAAACGAAAATTCGATATTCTCAGGTGATGTTTGTGGCTTCCTGAGTCGGGCGGAACTGCCAAGAAAAACGTTTTGACTTAGTCTCCAGAGCGAAAAGACCCGGTTTTCGGTGCCAGGGACGGGACTTTAGAAAAATACAGAAAAATAATTATTATAAATATCAAAATGCTCTCCTCGAATATGATACTAGACATACCCAGCTACAGTCTAAACGAAAATTCGATATTCTCAGGTGATGTTTGTGGCTTCCTGAGTCGGGCGGAACTGCCAAGAAAAACGTTTTGACTTAGTCTCCAGAGCGAAAAGACCCGGTTTTCGGTGCCAGGGACGGGACTTTAGAAAAATACAGAAAAATAATTATTATAAATATCAAAATGCTCTCCTCGATATGATACTGGACATACCCAGCTACAGTCTAAACGAAAATTCGATATTCTCAGGTGATGTTTGTGGCTTCCTGAGTCGGGCGGAACTGCCAAGAAAAACGTTTTGACTTAGTCTCCAGAGCGAAAAGACCCGGTTTTCGGTGCCAGGGACGGGGCTTTAGAAAAATACAGAAAAATAATTCTTATAAATATCAAAATGCTCTCCTCGATATGATACTAGACATACCCAGCTACAGTCTAAACGAAAATTCGATATTCTCAGGTGATGTTTGTGGCTTCCTGAGTCGGGCGGAACTGCCAAGAAAAACGTTTTGACTTAGTCTCCAGAGCGAGAAGACGCGGTTTTCGGTGCCAGGGACGGGACTTTAGAAAAATACAGAAAAATAATTATTATAAATATCAAAATGCTCTCCTCGATATGATACTGGACATACCCAGCTACAGTCTAAACGAAAATTCGATATTCTCAGGTGATGTTTGTGGCTTCCTGAGTCGGGCGGAACTGCCAAGAAAAACGTTTTGACTTAGTCTCCAGAGCGAAAAGACCCGGTTTTCGGTGCCAGGGACGGGACTTTAGAAAAATACAGAAAAATAATTATTATAAATATCAAAATGCTCTCCTCGAATATGATACTAGACATACCCAGCTACAGTCTAAACGAAAATTCGATATTCTCAGGTGATGTTTGTGGCTTCCTGAGTCGGGCGGAACTGCCAAGAAAAACGTTTTGACTTAGTCTCCAGAGCGAAAAGACCCGGTTTTCGGTGCCAGGGACGGGACTTTAGAAAAATACAGAAAAATAATTATTATAAATATCAAAATGCTCTCCTCGAATATGATACTAGACATACCCAGCTACAGTCTAAACGAAAATTCGATATTCTCAGGTGATGTTTGTGGCTTCCTGAGTCGGGCGGAACTGCCAAGAAAAACGTTTTGACTTAGTCTCCAGAGCGAAAAGACGCGGTTTTCGGTGCCAGGGACGGGACTTTAGAAAAATACAGAAAAATAATTATTATAAATATCAAAATGCTCTCCTCGATATGATACTGGACATACCCAGCTAGAGTCTAAACGAAAATTCGATATTCTCAGGTGATGTTTGTGGCTTCCTGAGTCGGGCGGAACTGCCAAGAAAAACGTTTTGACTTAGTCTCCAGAGCGAAAAGACCCGGTTTTCGGTGCCAGGGACGGGACTTTAGAAAAATACAGAAAAATAATTATTATAAATATCAAAATGCTCTCCTCGAATATGATACTAGACATACCCAGCTACAGTCTAAACGAAAATTCGATATTCTCAGGTGATGTTTGTGGCTTCCTGAGTCGGGCGGAACTGCCAAGAAAAACGTTTTGACTTAGTCTCCAGAGCGAAAAGACCCGGTTTTCGGTGCCAGGGACGGGACTTTAGAAAAATACAGAAAAATAATTATTATAAATATCAAAATGCTCTCCTCGAATATGATACTAGACATACCCAGCTACAGTCTAAACGAAAATTCGATATTCTCAGGTGATGTTTGTGGCTTCCTGAGTCGGGCGGAACTGCCAAGAAAAACGTTTTGACTTAGTCTCCAGAGCGAAAAGACGCGGTTTTCGGTGCCAGGGACGGGACTTTAGAAAAATACAGAAAAATAATTATTATAAATATCAAAATGCTCTCCTCGATATGATACTGGACATACCCAGCTACAGTCTAAACGAAAATTCGATATTCTCAGGTGATGTTTGTGGCTTCCTGAGTCGGGCGGAACTGCCAAGAAAAACGTTTTGACTTAGTCTCCAGAGCGAAAAGACGCGGTTTTCGGTGCCAGGGACGGGACTTTAGAAAAATACAGAAAAATAATTATTATAAATATCAAAATGCTCTCCTCGATATGATACTGGACATACCCAGCTACAGTCTAAACGAAAATTCGATATTCTCAGGTGATGTTTGTGGCTTCCTGAGTCGGGCGGAACTGCCAAGAAAAACGTTTTGACTTAGTCTCCAGAGCGAAAAGACCCGGTTTTCGGTGCCAGGGACGGGACTTTAGAAAAATACAGAAAAATAATTATTATAAATATCAAAATGCTCTCCTCGATATGATACTGGACATACCCAGCTACAGTCTAAACGAAAATTCGATATTCTCAGGTGATGTTTGTGGCTTCCTGAGTCGGGCGGAACTGCCAAGAAAAACGTTTTGACTTAGTCTCCAGAGCGAAAAGACGCGGTTTTCGGTGCCAGGGACGGGACTTTAGAAAAATACAGAAAAATAATTATTATAAATATCAAAATGCTCTCCTCGATATGATACTGGACATACCCAGCTACAGTCTAAACGAAAATTCGATATTCTCAGGTGATGTTTGTGGCTTCCTGAGTCGGGCGGAACTGCCAAGAAAAACGTTTTGACTTAGTCTCCAGAGCGAAAAGACCCGGTTTTCGGTGCCAGGGACGGGACTTTAGAAAAATACAGAAAAATAATTATTATAAATATCAAAATGCTCTCCTCGATATGATACTGGACATACCCAGCTACAGTCTAAACGAAAATTCGATATTCTCAGGTGATGTTTGTGGCTTCCTGAGTCGGGCGGAACTGCCAAGAAAAACGTTTTGACTTAGTCTCCAGAGCGAAAAGACGCGGTTTTCGGTGCCAGGGACGGGACTTTAGAAAAATACAGAAAAATAATTATTATAAATATCAAAATGCTCTCCTCGATATGATACTGGACATACCCAGCTACAGTCTAAACGAAAATTCGATATTCTCAGGTGATGTTTGTGGCTTCCTGAGTCGGGCGGAACTGCCAAGAAAAACGTTTTGACTTAGTCTCCAGAGCGAAAAGACCCGGTTTTCGGTGCCAGGGACGGGACTTTAGAAAAATACAGAAAAATAATTATTATAAATATCAAAATGCTCTCCTCGAATATGATACTAGACATACCCAGCTACAGTCTAAACGAAAATTCGATATTCTCAGGTGATGTTTGTGGCTTCCTGAGTCGGGCGGAACTGCCAAGAAAAACGTTTTGACTTAGTCTCCAGAGCGAAAAGACCCGGTTTTCGGTGCCAGGGACGGGACTTTAGAAAAATACAGAAAAATAATTATTATAAATATCAAAATGCTCTCCTCGAATATGATACTAGACATACCCAGCTACAGTCTAAACGAAAATTCGATATTCTCAGGTGATGTTTGTGGCTTCCTGAGTCGGGCGGAACTGCCAAGAAAAACGTTTTGACTTAGTCTCCAGAGCGAAAAGACGCGGTTTTCGGTGCCAGGGACGGGACTTTAGAAAAATACAGAAAAATAATTATTATAAATATCAAAATGCTCTCCTCGATATGATACTGGACATACCCAGCTACAGTCTAAACGAAAATTCGATATTCTCAGGTGATGTTTGTGGCTTCCTGAGTCGGGCGGAACTGCCAAGAAAAACGTTTTGACTTAGTCTCCAGAGCGAAAAGACCCGGTTTTCGGTGCCAGGGACGGGACTTTAGAAAAATACAGAAAAATAATTATTATAAATATCAAAATGCTCTCCTCGAATATGATACTAGACATACCCAGCTACAGTCTAAACGAAAATTCGATATTCTCAGGTGATGTTTGTGGCTTCCTGAGTCGGGCGGAACTGCCAAGAAAAACGTTTTGACTTAGTCTCCAGAGCGAAAAGACCCGGTTTTCGGTGCCAGGGACGGGACTTTAGAAAAATACAGAAAAATAATTATTATAAATATCAAAATGCTCTCCTCGATATGATACTGGACATACCCAGCTACAGTCTAAACGAAAATTCGATATTCTCAGGTGATGTTTGTGGCTTCCTGAGTCGGGCGGAACTGCCAAGAAAAACGTTTTGACTTAGTCTCCAGAGCGAAAAGACCCGGTTTTCGGTGCCAGGGACGGGACTTTAGAAAAATACAGAAAAATAATTATTATAAATATCAAAATGCTCTCCTCGATATGATACTGGACATACCCAGCTACAGTCTAAACGAAAATTCGATATTCTCAGGTGATGTTTGTGGCTTCCTGAGTCGGGCGGAACAGCCAAGAAAAACGTTTTGACTTAGTCTCCAGAGCGAAAAGACCCGGTTTTCGGTGCCAGGGACGGGACTTTAGAAAAATACAGAAAAATAATTATTATAAATATCAAAATGCTCTCCTCGATATGATACTGGACATACCCAGCTACAGTCTAAACGAAAATTCGATATTCTCAGGTGATGTTTGTGGCTTCCTGAGTCGGGCGGAACTGCCAAGAAAAACGTTTTGACTTAGTCTCCAGAGCGAAAAGACCCGGTTTTCGGTGCCAGGGACGGGACTTTAGAAAAATACAGAAAAATAATTATTATAAATATCAAAATGCTCTCCTCGAATATGATACTAGACATACCCAGCTACAGTCTAAACGAAAATTCGATATTCTCAGGTGATGTTTGTGGCTTCCTGAGTCGGGCGGAACTGCCAAGAAAAACGTTTTGACTTAGTCTCCAGAGCGAAAAGACGCGGTTTTCGGTGCCAGGGACGGGACTTTAGAAAAATACAGAAAAATAATTATTATAAATATCAAAATGCTCTCCTCGATATGATACTGGACATACCCAGCTAGAGTCTAAACGAAAATTCGATATTCTCAGGTGATGTTTGTGGCTTCCTGAGTCGGGCGGAACTGCCAAGAAAAACGTTTTGACTTAGTCTCCAGAGCGAAAAGACCCGGTTTTCGGTGCCAGGGACGGGACTTTAGAAAAATACAGAAAAATAATTATTATAAATATCAAAATGCTCTCCTCGAATATGATACTAGACATACCCAGCTACAGTCTAAACGAAAATTCGATATTCTCAGGTGATGTTTGTGGCTTCCTGAGTCGGGCGGAACTGCCAAGAAAAACGTTTTGACTTAGTCTCCAGAGCGAAAAGACCCGGTTTTCGGTGCCAGGGACGGGACTTTAGAAAAATACAGAAAAATAATTATTATAAATATCAAAATGCTCTCCTCGAATATGATACTAGACATACCCAGCTACAGTCTAAACGAAAATTCGATATTCTCAGGTGATGTTTGTGGCTTCCTGAGTCGGGCGGAACTGCCAAGAAAAACGTTTTGACTTAGTCTCCAGAGCGAAAAGACGCGGTTTTCGGTGCCAGGGACGGGACTTTAGAAAAATACAGAAAAATAATTATTATAAATATCAAAATGCTCTCCTCGATATGATACTGGACATACCCAGCTAGAGTCTAAACGAAAATTCGATATTCTCAGGTGATGTTTGTGGCTTCCTGAGTCGGGCGGAACTGCCAAGAAAAACGTTTTGACTTAGTCTCCAGAGCGAAAAGACCCGGTTTTCGGTGCCAGGGACGGGACTTTAGAAAAATACAGAAAAATAATTATTATAAATATCAAAATGCTCTCCTCGAATATGATACTAGACATACCCAGCTACAGTCTAAACGAAAATTCGATATTCTCAGGTGATGTTTGTGGCTTCCTGAGTCGGGCGGAACTGCCAAGAAAAACGTTTTGACTTAGTCTCCAGAGCGAAAAGACCCGGTTTTCGGTGCCAGGGACGGGACTTTAGAAAAATACAGAAAAATAATTATTATAAATATCAAAATGCTCTCCTCGATATGATACTGGACATACCCAGCTACAGTCTAAACGAAAATTCGATATTCTCAGGTGATGTTTGTGGCTTCCTGAGTCGGGCGGAACTGCCAAGAAAAACGTTTTGACTTAGTCTCCAGAGCGAAAAGACCCGGTTTTCGGTGCCAGGGACGGGACTTTAGAAAAATACAGAAAAATAATTCTTATAAATATCAAAATGCTCTCCTCGATATGATACTAGACATACCCAGCTACAGTCTAAACGAAAATTCGATATTCTCAGGTGATGTTTGTGGCTTCCTGAGTCGGGCGGAACTGCCAAGAAAAACGTTTTGACTTAGTCTCCAGAGCGAAAAGACGCGGTTTTCGGTGCCAGGGACGGGACTTTAGAAAAATACAGAAAAATAATTATTATAAATATCAAAATGCTCTCCTCGATATGATACTGGACATACCCAGCTACAGTCTAAACAAAAATTCGATATTCTCAGGTGATGTTTGTGGCTTCCTGAGTCGGGCGGAACTGCCAAGAAAAACGTTTTGACTTAGTCTCCAGAGCGAAAAGACCCGGTTTTCGGTGCCAGGGACGGGACTTTAGAAAAATACAGAAAAATAATTATTATAAATATCAAAATGCTCTCCTCGAATATGATACTAGACATACCCAGCTACAGTCTAAACGAAAATTCGATATTCTCAGGTGATGTTTGTGGCTTCCTGAGTCGGGCGGAACTGCCAAGAAAAACGTTTTGACTTAGTCTCCAGAGCGAAAAGACCCGGTTTTCGGTGCCAGGGACGGGACTTTAGAAAAATACAGAAAAATAATTATTATAAATATCAAAATGCTCTCCTCGAATATGATACTAGACATACCCAGCTACAGTCTAAACGAAAATTCGATATTCTCAGGTGATGTTTGTGGCTTCCTGAGTCGGGCGGAACTGCCAAGAAAAACGTTTTGACTTAGTCTCCAGAGCGAAAAGACGCGGTTTTCGGTGCCAGGGACGGGACTTTAGAAAAATACAGAAAAATAATTATTATAAATATCAAAATGCTCTCCTCGATATGATACTGGACATACCCAGCTAGAGTCTAAACGAAAATTCGATATTCTCAGGTGATGTTTGTGGCTTCCTGAGTCGGGCGGAACTGCCAAGAAAAACGTTTTGACTTAGTCTCCAGAGCGAAAAGACCCGGTTTTCGGTGCCAGGGACGGGACTTTAGAAAAATACAGAAAAATAATTATTATAAATATCAAAATGCTCTCCTCGAATATGATACTAGACATACCCAGCTACAGTCTAAACGAAAATTCGATATTCTCAGGTGATGTTTGTGGCTTCCTGAGTCGGGCGGAACTGCCAAGAAAAACGTTTTGACTTAGTCTCCAGAGCGAAAAGACCCGGTTTTCGGTGCCAGGGACGGGACTTTAGAAAAATACAGAAAAATAATTATTATAAATATCAAAATGCTCTCCTCGATATGATACTGGACATACCCAGCTACAGTCTAAACGAAAATTCGATATTCTCAGGTGATGTTTGTGGCTTCCTGAGTCGGGCGGAACTGCCAAGAAAAACGTTTTGACTTAGTCTCCAGAGCGAAAAGACCCGGTTTTCGGTGCCAGGGACGGGACTTTAGAAAAATACAGAAAAATAATTCTTATAAATATCAAAATGCTCTCCTCGATATGATACTAGACATACCCAGCTACAGTCTAAACGAAAATTCGATATTCTCAGGTGATGTTTGTGGCTTCCTGAGTCGGGCGGAACTGCCAAGAAAAACGTTTTGACTTAGTCTCCAGAGCGAGAAGACGCGGTTTTCGGTGCCAGGGACGGGACTTTAGAAAAATACAGAAAAATAATTATTATAAATATCAAAATGCTCTCCTCGATATGATACTGGACATACCCAGCTACAGTCTAAACGAAAATTCGATATTCTCAGGTGATGTTTGTGGCTTCCTGAGTCGGGCGGAACTGCCAAGAAAAACGTTTTGACTTAGTCTCCAGAGCGAAAAGACCCGGTTTTCGGTGCCAGGGACGGGACTTTAGAAAAATACAGAAAAATAATTATTATAAATATCAAAATGCTCTCCTCGAATATGATACTAGACATACCCAGCTACAGTCTAAACGAAAATTCGATATTCTCAGGTGATGTTTGTGGCTTCCTGAGTCGGGCGGAACTGCCAAGAAAAACGTTTTGACTTAGTCTCCAGAGCGAAAAGACCCGGTTTTCGGTGCCAGGGACGGGACTTTAGAAAAATACAGAAAAATAATTATTATAAATATCAAAATGCTCTCCTCGAATATGATACTAGACATACCCAGCTACAGTCTAAACGAAAATTCGATATTCTCAGGTGATGTTTGTGGCTTCCTGAGTCGGGCGGAACTGCCAAGAAAAACGTTTTGACTTAGTCTCCAGAGCGAAAAGACGCGGTTTTCGGTGCCAGGGACGGGACTTTAGAAAAATACAGAAAAATAATTATTATAAATATCAAAATGCTCTCCTCGATATGATACTGGACATACCCAGCTAGAGTCTAAACGAAAATTCGATATTCTCAGGTGATGTTTGTGGCTTCCTGAGTCGGGCGGAACTGCCAAGAAAAACGTTTTGACTTAGTCTCCAGAGCGAAAAGACCCGGTTTTCGGTGCCAGGGACGGGACTTTAGAAAAATACAGAAAAATAATTATTATAAATATCAAAATGCTCTCCTCGAATATGATACTAGACATACCCAGCTACAGTCTAAACGAAAATTCGATATTCTCAGGTGATGTTTGTGGCTTCCTGAGTCGGGCGGAACTGCCAAGAAAAACGTTTTGACTTAGTCTCCAGAGCGAAAAGACCCGGTTTTCGGTGCCAGGGACGGGACTTTAGAAAAATACAGAAAAATAATTATTATAAATATCAAAATGCTCTCCTCGAATATGATACTAGACATACCCAGCTACAGTCTAAACGAAAATTCGATATTCTCAGGTGATGTTTGTGGCTTCCTGAGTCGGGCGGAACTGCCAAGAAAAACGTTTTGACTTAGTCTCCAGAGCGAAAAGACGCGGTTTTCGGTGCCAGGGACGGGACTTTAGAAAAATACAGAAAAATAATTATTATAAATATCAAAATGCTCTCCTCGATATGATACTGGACATACCCAGCTACAGTCTAAACGAAAATTCGATATTCTCAGGTGATGTTTGTGGCTTCCTGAGTCGGGCGGAACTGCCAAGAAAAACGTTTTGACTTAGTCTCCAGAGCGAAAAGACGCGGTTTTCGGTGCCAGGGACGGGACTTTAGAAAAATACAGAAAAATAATTATTATAAATATCAAAATGCTCTCCTCGATATGATACTGGACATACCCAGCTACAGTCTAAACGAAAATTCGATATTCTCAGGTGATGTTTGTGGCTTCCTGAGTCGGGCGGAACTGCCAAGAAAAACGTTTTGACTTAGTCTCCAGAGCGAAAAGACCCGGTTTTCGGTGCCAGGGACGGGACTTTAGAAAAATACAGAAAAATAATTATTATAAATATCAAAATGCTCTCCTCGATATGATACTGGACATACCCAGCTACAGTCTAAACGAAAATTCGATATTCTCAGGTGATGTTTGTGGCTTCCTGAGTCGGGCGGAACTGCCAAGAAAAACGTTTTGACTTAGTCTCCAGAGCGAAAAGACGCGGTTTTCGGTGCCAGGGACGGGACTTTAGAAAAATACAGAAAAATAATTATTATAAATATCAAAATGCTCTCCTCGATATGATACTGGACATACCCAGCTACAGTCTAAACGAAAATTCGATATTCTCAGGTGATGTTTGTGGCTTCCTGAGTCGGGCGGAACTGCCAAGAAAAACGTTTTGACTTAGTCTCCAGAGCGAAAAGACCCGGTTTTCGGTGCCAGGGACGGGACTTTAGAAAAATACAGAAAAATAATTATTATAAATATCAAAATGCTCTCCTCGATATGATACTGGACATACCCAGCTACAGTCTAAACGAAAATTCGATATTCTCAGGTGATGTTTGTGGCTTCCTGAGTCGGGCGGAACTGCCAAGAAAAACGTTTTGACTTAGTCTCCAGAGCGAAAAGACGCGGTTTTCGGTGCCAGGGACGGGACTTTAGAAAAATACAGAAAAATAATTATTATAAATATCAAAATGCTCTCCTCGATATGATACTGGACATACCCAGCTACAGTCTAAACGAAAATTCGATATTCTCAGGTGATGTTTGTGGCTTCCTGAGTCGGGCGGAACTGCCAAGAAAAACGTTTTGACTTAGTCTCCAGAGCGAAAAGACCCGGTTTTCGGTGCCAGGGACGGGACTTTAGAAAAATACAGAAAAATAATTATTATAAATATCAAAATGCTCTCCTCGAATATGATACTAGACATACCCAGCTACAGTCTAAACGAAAATTCGATATTCTCAGGTGATGTTTGTGGCTTCCTGAGTCGGGCGGAACTGCCAAGAAAAACGTTTTGACTTAGTCTCCAGAGCGAAAAGACCCGGTTTTCGGTGCCAGGGACGGGACTTTAGAAAAATACAGAAAAATAATTATTATAAATATCAAAATGCTCTCCTCGAATATGATACTAGACATACCCAGCTACAGTCTAAACGAAAATTCGATATTCTCAGGTGATGTTTGTGGCTTCCTGAGTCGGGCGGAACTGCCAAGAAAAACGTTTTGACTTAGTCTCCAGAGCGAAAAGACGCGGTTTTCGGTGCCAGGGACGGGACTTTAGAAAAATACAGAAAAATAATTATTATAAATATCAAAATGCTCTCCTCGATATGATACTGGACATACCCAGCTACAGTCTAAACGAAAATTCGATATTCTCAGGTGATGTTTGTGGCTTCCTGAGTCGGGCGGAACTGCCAAGAAAAACGTTTTGACTTAGTCTCCAGAGCGAAAAGACCCGGTTTTCGGTGCCAGGGACGGGACTTTAGAAAAATACAGAAAAATAATTATTATAAATATCAAAATGCTCTCCTCGAATATGATACTAGACATACCCAGCTACAGTCTAAACGAAAATTCGATATTCTCAGGTGATGTTTGTGGCTTCCTGAGTCGGGCGGAACTGCCAAGAAAAACGTTTTGACTTAGTCTCCAGAGCGAAAAGACCCGGTTTTCGGTGCCAGGGACGGGACTTTAGAAAAATACAGAAAAATAATTATTATAAATATCAAAATGCTCTCCTCGATATGATACTGGACATACCCAGCTACAGTCTAAACGAAAATTCGATATTCTCAGGTGATGTTTGTGGCTTCCTGAGTCGGGCGGAACTGCCAAGAAAAACGTTTTGACTTAGTCTCCAGAGCGAAAAGACCCGGTTTTCGGTGCCAGGGACGGGACTTTAGAAAAATACAGAAAAATAATTATTATAAATATCAAAATGCTCTCCTCGATATGATACTGGACATACCCAGCTACAGTCTAAACGAAAATTCGATATTCTCAGGTGATGTTTGTGGCTTCCTGAGTCGGGCGGAACTGCCAAGAAAAACGTTTTGACTTAGTCTCCAGAGCGAAAAGACCCGGTTTTCGGTGCCAGGGACGGGACTTTAGAAAAATACAGAAAAATAATTATTATAAATATCAAAATGCTCTCCTCGATATGATACTGGACATACCCAGCTACAGTCTAAACGAAAATTCGATATTCTCAGGTGATGTTTGTGGCTTCCTGAGTCGGGCGGAACTGCCAAGAAAAACGTTTTGACTTAGTCTCCAGAGCGAAAAGACCCGGTTTTCGGTGCCAGGGACGGGACTTTAGAAAAATACAGAAAAATAATTATTATAAATATCAAAATGCTCTCCTCGAATATGATACTAGACATACCCAGCTACAGTCTAAACGAAAATTCGATATTCTCAGGTGATGTTTGTGGCTTCCTGAGTCGGGCGGAACTGCCAAGAAAAACGTTTTGACTTAGTCTCCAGAGCGAAAAGACGCGGTTTTCGGTGCCAGGGACGGGACTTTAGAAAAATACAGAAAAATAATTATTATAAATATCAAAATGCTCTCCTCGATATGATACTGGACATACCCAGCTAGAGTCTAAACGAAAATTCGATATTCTCAGGTGATGTTTGTGGCTTCCTGAGTCGGGCGGAACTGCCAAGAAAAACGTTTTGACTTAGTCTCCAGAGCGAAAAGACCCGGTTTTCGGTGCCAGGGACGGGACTTTAGAAAAATACAGAAAAATAATTATTATAAATATCAAAATGCTCTCCTCGAATATGATACTAGACATACCCAGCTACAGTCTAAACGAAAATTCGATATTCTCAGGTGATGTTTGTGGCTTCCTGAGCCGGGCGGAACTGCCAAGAAAAACGTTTTGACTTAGTCTCCAGAGCGAAAAGACCCGGTTTTCGGTGCCAGGGACGGGACTTTAGAAAAATACAGAAAAATAATTATTATAAATATCAAAATGCTCTCCTCGATATGATACTGGACATACCCAGCTACAGTCTAAACGAAAATTCGATATTCTCAGGTGATGTTTGTGGCTTCCTGAGCCGGGCGGAACTGCCAAGAAAAACGTTTTGACTTAGTCTCCAGAGCGAATAGACGCGGTTTTCGGTGCCAGGGACGGGACTTTAGAAAAATACAGAAAAATAATTATTATAAATATCAAAATGCTCTCCTCGAATATGATACTAGACATACCCAGCTACAGTCTAAACGAAAATTCGATATTCTCAGGTGATGTTTGTGGCTTCCTGAGTCGGGCGGAACTGCCAAGAAAAACGTTTTGACTTAGTCTCCAGAGCGAAAAGACCCGGTTTTCGGTGCCAGGGACGGGACTTTAGAAAAATACAGAAAAATAATTATTATAAATATCAAAATTCTCTCCTCGAATATGCTACTAGGCGTAACCAGCTACATTCTAAACGAAAATTCAATATTCTCAGGCGTTTTCTGTGGCTTCCTGAGCCAGGCGCAATAGCCAAAAAACGTTCAGACATACTCTCCACAGCGATGAGACGCGCTTTTTTGTGCATGTGATCAGATAAAAAAAAACTAAAAAACTAGAAAATAATTATTACTATTATCAAAATACCCTCCTGGAATATGATAGTAGACAAACCGAGATACGTGAAAGATGTAAATTAAATCTCCTTATCAATTTTTGTGGCTTCCTCAGCCAGGGGCAACTGGGCGGAAAAATGATCTGGCATAGTTCCCAGAGCGACAGATGCGATTTTTTTTTTGTGGGAGGTGCGAGATATAAAAAATTGCAGGAAAATAATATTTATGAATATTAAAATTTTTTTGCCGGAGAATGATAGTAAACATGCCCAGCTACATGCCACGTGGAAATTTTACCTCCTCATGCAATTTCTTCTAATTTCTTGACCTTATTAAAAAAGCACGGTATAATTTAGTCGGCAAAAAGGCGACAAGTAGCCTAACTCGCACTTTTTGCCTACTGCTTTGCCTTTTAACATTCCAGAAGCTTCCTTGAGATTATAAATGCGAACTAGGGTGCCTTCATCTCCGCTTTAATCGGGGTGATGACATCTCTTGTAGTACCCGATGCCGACAGCACGTGCTCACAACGAGAATACAAAGAAATACCTTGAAAAAAAAATGGTGCCATAGCACAAGTGAAGCGCGCTCCTACCAAAGAATAAAAAGCACAGCGCCCGTATGAGAAATATTGCACCATTGTTGGTGACATGGTCACGTGACGATAATTTACGAGGGTCATGTGACCATCGTCCGTTGCGCCACATTAACCACGTAACCACAGTGAAAGAGTGGGCCAACGGAAGCCACAAGGTCGTGTGACCATGATCCATGAGGTCACAAGAACACGGTCCGTGGAGTAACGGGAACATAACGCGCGGAGCGGGGGGGGGGGGGGTGGGGGGGGGGGGGGGTTCCTCTTCGCCAGGTCTCCACGCGGGAAATGATATCGCATTTAAGCCTCACAGGTTTCCAATTGTCCAAGATGACAGCCAACTTTTTGCCGATCACGGGCGAGCGCGGTTCTTGTTGGTGGGCGGCCAACGGACCCCCCCCCCCCCCCACCACCTGAAAAGTACAGAGGAAGCACATAGAGCTCCCAGAAGTGTGTGAGTCAGAAATTGTGTAAAGTCGTCGATTTCTTTACTAGGATTTGGGCATGGTACAGGAACCGCAAAATCTTTTATTGGTCCATTTTTGCTATCGACATGTATGGCGCTAAAATGAATTCATTTGTCCTTCGAAAAGAAGGATCTTGCTACCATGGTGCAATCATCAGAAATATATATTTCATTCTTTAAAATAATAAAGATTTGCGAAATATTTTGGGCGTGAGTTCTCTGCTGACCCAACCATGTTTTAACGCTATTGCCAGCCCTCGGTTATTAGAGAGCTTTAGACCTAAATAACTCAAAATTGAGCGTGAATTTCAAAATGCTCTCCTGGAATCTATTAAAGCTAAGATTAATAAAGCGATCGCATTTGACCTCAAGCTCCTGTGGCGACAAGCCTTTCTTCCTGGGAGCTGAATGTCATGGCCTCGTTTTCAATGGGAGTCTATGGGATTCGGTTTGTTGATTCGGGAAGGAAATGTAATGGTCGTGAGGCACTGAAATTCTTCAAATAAGCGGGCTATTAGATCAATATTTTGGCCTCCCGAGTGCAATTAAATTTGTGGAGTTTTAACTGAATTACAAAAATAAAACTTTTTTGCCCATTGAGTTACGCTGGGGCGCTGACGTGACTGCCGAGAGATGGCGTAAGTTGCGAGCGGCGGCATGTCCCGAATTCTTGGGGTTGCGATGTAAAGATTTGACACAAACAATTTGGCCCGCATTTCGCTGAACATACCCTGTAAACCCTTAAAGTGCACCATTACAATTTCGGCATACTTTACACCACTATTGTGCTTCCTATATGCATGACATTTAAAAGCGAAATCCGCAGACACTTTACAATAATTGATGCTTATTAAGCAGTGCTTTATGTGGGGCTTTTAAGTGCAAAGCATCCAAAGTGCGTGTCCGTCTGCATTTGCACAGCATACAGAAGAGGGGAAAATGCGGCCAGACTGCTGTTTTCACTCCTTGCAGCATATAGCTCGAGGATTCTCTAATTTTGCTTATACAGGGCGTTTCACCGCACAGAACGTTCAAACACAAGCTTGGAGGTCGCACACGCAGTCTAAAAAAAACGATTACATCGCGTTTTTTTTTCTTTGCACTATAAAACGGTGTGTAATCATAATCATAACATCAATGAAACTACACAAGGTTGCTTTAAAGTTCCCAATCGGGTTTGTTTTATACCGCACAGCCACTGTCTGTACACAAGTCAACTAGCTCTACACATTCCGCTCAGCACACCACTGCTAGGCTGAATCAGATAAGTGTCACACTTGCCGAGCTTGAAGTTCACTCGTGATCTTTACGAAGCCGAACAAGCAATCGTCGATTGCTCAGTACTGGGAGCATCATGCAGCAGCTGACTTGCTCTCCTTTTCAAATGCCTTGCGAACCAAGTGTGGTAACTCGTCTGATAAGGAGAGAACGTCACAACGGACGGAACTGAGCCGTTGATACTCACCTGTTTACCTTCATATGGATCAAGTACCTACCTGGCCGAAGTAGCTAGTGTGTGTGCAGCATAAACGGCTGTATCAAAACCTCAAGAGGACGAAAGTTTAGAACAGGCTTGGTAAGGTTTCACGTTGCAAGTATGCCCATGCAAATTTCACTTTCTAAAACATAAAAATGTATTTCAAATTTTCATCCAAGACAAGCTGCTCTTACACAGCTGTATATATAAGGCAGCTTACCCATCAACAACCTTTGCAGACTGCCACGGACCTGAACCTCGGCCTAGTCGATGCTAGCTTCTGTTCGGCGAGGACTGCACTGAGTAAAAAGGTGAAAATGTGCTGTAGATTATGTGAAACAAACAAACAAAAGCAATCCTAGCATGCACAATTCGCTAGAAGCACTGACAAATAAAAATCAGACGTTGGGTCAATTATGTTAACGCAATATACTTCAAACGCGTACCATGAGTGCTGGCAAAATAATTGTTGCCTTCAATCTAGATGAGCTTGTAAATTTACATGCCAAATAAAAAATTACTTAAAGGCTGAAATATATTTCGATGGCACTACGAAAACCGAAGACTAGCTCTGCAAATATGGTGCTATCTAGTACACCATAGATGAGTGGAATCGGATTAGAGCGTCCCCCTTACAAAGACTGAAGCAAAACAAGTATAGAGTCTTCAGTGTCACTACAACAGAAACGATGGTATTGTGATCTCGTGGAGATCAGAGTTCGGAATACGTGTGACAGGCTTTGGCATGACAAATATGCCAATGTAATTATTCATTTTTACATATTCTACGGTGACAGTGCAGGGAAACAATCACACACCAGATACTCAGAAAGACAAGCACACTCGCTAAACCTATAGCTCTCGTGCATTCGAGTACTTCATTCTTCTCTTCAACGTCTGGATTGACTTTCCAGAACGTGATAAGCAGAAGAAATAGCACAAAATACAAGGGAAAAAAGCGAAAAACCAGACAAAAGAAAAAAACGAAAAAGAAAACCCTTACAAATCATCCTTCTCCCTCACCGCTATTGTTTAGATAGAAATTGAAGCTCTTTGGTCGAGAGCGCTATAGAAGGACTACTTACACACTTGTCCTTCAGATGCTCTATTCCTTGCGCTTTCATTATTTCTATCTATCTATTAATCTATCTATTAATTCAAATATATCTATTATAGAACAATTTTCAAAATGTGCTACTCAACCACAATCTTGACAGCAGATCCCCAAATGTACAGCGACGACTCGGTGGTTATTATAAAAATGTTCCCTTAAACGATCATTCGAACACCTGCCAGTCTGGCCTAACTACTTCTTACCACACTAGTTATGTAGACGAGACTAGCAGGTGTTTGAATGATCGATTAAAGGAGCATTTTTATAACACCCACCGATCGAGTCGCCGCTGGATATTTCGGAACCCACTCTCCTGATTGTGGTTGTGTAGCACATTCTGAAAATTGTTCCGTAATAGTTAAAAGTCGAGACCCATTGCCAAGAGAAATAATGGAAGCACAAAGAATAGAGCATCTGAAGAACAAGTGTGTACGTAGTCCTTCTATTGTGTTGTCGACCAAAAAGCTCCAATTTCTATCTTAAGGATACCAGTGAGGGAGAGGGATGACTTGTAAGGGCTTCCTATTTTCGTTTTTTCTCCGTTTCTTTTTTTTATTTTTGTTTGTTCTTTGCTTTTTTTTTTTTTTTGTTCTTTGTGCAATTTTCTTTATCGCGATCTGAAAAGTCAATCTAGACGCTGAAGAGAAGAACGAAGTAGTCGAATACACGAGAGTTGTAAGTTCATCGCGTGCGCTTGTCTTCCTAAGTACCAGGTGTGCAAATAATTCTCTGCACTGTCACCGTAGAATATGGTTCATCAACTCGCCCAAGCATTCATTCTATCATTTCTGCAACATTAAAATGACTCTGAAAGTGCGAGCGCCTACAGGGTGTATTCACGCAAGTCTTGCAAGTGTTAAGTTGTAGGTACTGTGCCCTGGTTGTGTCCATATTCGATATTTGACCAAATACCACAAGGACTAACACTGCAAACTTCTCCGAAAACCAATGGGCGCAGTGGCAAGCGGCAAAAGGGGCTGTTCACCACTCTCGCCGTTTGTTCGTGTTTGTGTGTTGCTACTAACAAGCGCACCAATGGGAAGGCTCAGCCATTATTGGGAACACTAAATAAACAAATACAAAATACAGATACAACACACAGCAATACTGGATGCAAGTAGTGACGCACTTCTGTTGGGGTTCTGTGGATATGTATACAGCGTGTAGTTGGTGAGCCATTTGAAAGTTGCGACGAGTTGCTCGCTGTACATGAGCAATTTAGCCAGTGCAGTATGACTGCTAGCCTGGAATCTTACACCTGCACCACGCCTTAGTGATACACGACCGCATGCCGGTACGATGCTTATCTAGATAAAAATGGACAGGGGTGGGGATTGAACCCAGGATCCCTGGGTTCTGCAACGCAAGCTTTTGTTCCACGTGCTCCGAGCTGATGTGCGCTAGCCCAGTCGGCCACTGATCCCCAACAGAAGGCAATGCAACGCACTTCTGTTGTAAACTCCGCATTCCGCTTACGAATGAAATGCGCAATTTCCCTAAAGGTTTCATTCCACGTGAGTGGCAACAGAATTGCTTAAGGCCAGCCCATAAATATAGTCTGTGTTAAAAACAATCCTAGCAGCAACAAGTTGCTATTATATTGCTCAATATATAGAGCACCTTACCATGAACAGCCTTGGCAGTCTTCCATCAAGCCAGTACTTCAGCATGGGAGACTGTCATTTTGTGTCGTCTCAGGTCACTCACATCATGATGACGAAAGTGAATGCAAACGTTTAATTGGGAAAGGCTGCAGTAAGTAGAAAGATGAAAACACAGATTAGAATATATGATAAAAAATATCATGGACCAACTTGATAAAGGCGCACAAAAAACAAGGACAAAAGGACAGAAACACGTAGGACGCAGACTGGTGCACATTCGCAACTCGATCTATTGAACACAAAATAAAATAACTAAGAGGATGAGAGAAATCAGAAAGGCTGTATTTGGAGAATGTGAGCTTCAGGAACCGGGGCGTGAGGCAAAGATGTCAGGTAGATTGTTTTACAGACACTCTAGAAATATACTGCATTAGAATGGCAATCTGGGCACTTTTCTACGAAGGGGGCTACACCGGACGTAGTATGACTGTGTAGTATGACTGTGTAGTATGACTGTGTAGTATGACTGTGTAGTATGACTGTGTAGTATGACTGTGTTGTTTTCCATGAGTATATAAGAGAGTGGTTTTTTCATAAACGCTAGTTGCGAGTGCGCCTTGTTCACGTCTCCTTTCTTGTATCTTGTCCTTGTGTATTTTCGGCGCCCTGAAAGTTACTCTAGAAATAGCAGCAGCTTTTCCATGTAAAAAGTGGTGAGTTCATTCTGATTGAACATCTTGAAATATAGCACACAAAAAAAAGGAATAAAGTAGAGGAATACATACACTACATACATACACTACACTACAATACATACACTACACACATAAATTAGAAAAAAAAGAATGCGTTAGGAGCTTTAGCAAAAGTTCAAACAGGTCCAAGTGGGCCGTGCTAATTCACCCATACGCATAATACTGTAAAAACAATTTCCCCGGCAGCTCAGTTAACAGACGGATGTGCGGACAAATTGGTCGCCCATACTACGAATAATAAAAGCCTAAAATAATTCTCTTCTATGTTTTTATTGTATCTGCTAATTATTCACGTTTTTCCTGAGGATGTAAACAGTGCATAGGTAGGTGACAATCTATCCTAGATTTTAGAGAGAGATTGAGCTCTCTTTATGTACTAGCCATCCATTTGTTACCTTCACTAACATATTTTTTTTTTAATCGGCTTTTGCTAACAGGTAAATCAGCGCGTTCCACTTGGGCCTGTGCTCGGGCCCTACCACATTTTTATTTCTCCCTTCTCTGATTTATGCGAGTTCAGTTTGCGCTTGCATGAGGTTTAAGTATTACTCTCCCTGTCTTCTTGATTTTTTGCGAACTACTTTCAAGATGTTCAATTAGTACCAGCTCACCACCTTTCTACAATCATGCAACAGCTAAAAACAATTACAACTTACACCATTCGCTAAAGTTAGTACCAAACGAAAAATCAGGGATAGGGTGAATTATGTCTAACACTATATACTTACACTGAGCAAAATATAGATACCAAAAACTGGCGGGACACTACCTTAATTCAGGACATCCTTGTAAATTTCCCTAAAAGCTTGTAATTAATACTTGATAGCCTCTAAAAAAACAGCAGTATGAAAAGAGTAAACGCTTCAACATTTAAAGCAGCCTGAGTGTTTCTGGAGGTGTGAAATTCGTTGCGCGTGCGTTGGATTATACGAAACACGTGTGCAGCAAATGATATTTAGAGCTCGACATTTCGCGAGGTATAAGTGCCGGCGTCAAAACTTATTTCGCGGCCACACATTTTTGCGATTGAAAGTGGTATGCTATGCATTAATAACCATGGGGTGAATAGACCGATCTCACGAGGAGTTGCGCGACGCCACCGCTGCCGCGGTGCATTCTGGTACCTGTAGTTCTCCCCACTTTTCCGGCCGCGTCAGCGCGCATTGTATGCCCGGTGTTTGGAAATTTTTGGGTTAGCACGAGACTTTTAGCCAGGTGTTGACTCATGGTTTTCAATCGGTGGCTTCCCATGTTGTATGCCACGGAGCTATAATAACAGCAGCAGGCAAATAGGCCTCGGATATTATGTCTTCCCGCAAGAGAGAAGCATGGCAAATAAAGGTCGACTGAGCCGGACAGAGCGGCAGGAAAAATAGCGTTTTACGATTTGTTTCGCAATTTGCTTCATAATTTATATACAATTATTGCACGTGAGCTAAAATATGCAAGATTACAGGGCACGAGACATAAGTGTGCCGAAGTGTTCCGTAAGCTGGAATCTGACCATTTGCTCCGTAGCGGCTTATTCGTTGGTCTATCTCAAATAGGACCTCCGCACTGCTTTGCGGAGGCCGTTTTTAATACACTTCTTACTCGGTGTATTTTGGTGGTTATAACTGGTATTGCGACGACATGTTTCAAGCACAGCTGTGCTTCAAAAGATCAGGACAATCACTAAAAAAGAGCAACGCTTCCCGATATGCACCACTTGATATAAAACATTTTTTTTGGGACGCAGCCTTCAGTTTTTCTTTCTTTCCATACCTACGCGAAAAGATTACATAATGCAATTTATAAGTGCAACACGGACTTACCGCCAAAAATGTAACAAACGAACCTCATCCATTTTGTGGTGGTCTATTAGGCTGGTGTTACTGGTTCATTCTGCACTAGCACCAGTCGAGACCGCAAAAAAAAGCTTCCCCCGTCGGGCAACTGTTAGCGTTGGGATCTTGCGCAAACAAAATAAAACTGAATAGAAACTGTGTACGAAAAATCATCTCCACCCCAAGCTTTCAGGTATCTGGCATGGTTGCTTCTTTTTGATGGATGCCAATTATTACGGCGCGTCAGGCATGGCCTTTCTGTAGATCAGTTCTTGCAGGCTTCTCCCGCTGTTCATCTGTACTCTGTCGCACAGGCTGTCAACCAGAATGAAACAACTTCTAGAAAACTATCGGTGACAGAGAAAGTCTATTTAGCTCCTCTTACTTGATGGCTGATTAAACGTTATGCACAAGACTGAGCACCACCAAGCTCAATTTTTCATCACATTTGATGCTGTTCCGTGGTGCTACACCGAGCCGATTGTCCCTCGAATTTTCTTGTTCTTTGCTATTGCACTAGATGTTCACTTGTTTGCAAGGTAATTGAGACGTCCGAGAAGTCCGAATGTTCGAGTAGTGGCGCCGTTGTTTTTTTGTTTTGTTTTTTCCGCGGCCGCAGTGGTATTACCCCGTGAACGGCAGTGGGCGTACGCGTTCACGAAGACGAAGAAGCAGACGACGACGAAGCAGATGACAAAGCGATTCTAAAGCGATAAGACGACTAAAACTGCTTTTCTGCACTTGCTGAGGAAAGTAAGGCATTACAAACAACACAATCTTATGAGGTAAAAACATGCAAGAGAATCAAGGTGATACCGGGGCGTGCCGAATGATAATCTATGATGATGTATACGTACGCGCAGCCGTATGTATACCCGGGAAGCCGGGAAGGGATGACTACAAGTAGCATGGCGGCGGCACCACTTCCGGAATGCGCGCGCCTGCGCAGTTCGCTCGGTGACATCGGTCTATTCATTGCGGCACCAATTTTTGGCAATCCTTATCTGATTGCGAATCGCGAAAATGAAATTGTTTGGAGACGACTGGGGCGGTGGAAGCTACGGGCTTGCTCGATCCATCAATCGCCGCTTTTTGTCTGGTCCAGCTCTCCGCACGCAATGGTGTCGTCGATGGAGGGGCACCGCACCGCGCGCTTCCAGACATTCTAGTTTACCAGTAAACAATACGGCAGAGAGAGGAAATCAACCCCCCCCCCCCCTCCTCTTCCGCCGCCTTTGACCCCCACCCTCCCACCCTCCGTCTCCCAAAGAGTTCCGCCGCTACTGATGGACCTTGAGCGAGTACAGTCTCTGCTTCGGGGAAAAAAAGAAGAAAAACAGCCTCGCGTAACATCATTCACGCACAATTAATAATACTGGTAAAAGCAAGCGATCTACAGACTATAACAAGCCTTCTGAACGCAGGAAATAAGCTAGCTCTAACGAACAAAGAAACAAACTTACTTCTGATCCCGTGCCATGATCTTGGCTGTTGAGCTGATTTGACGTAGTTCCACTTCTCACAGTCGCTTCGGTCTTTTTCGGACACGTTTGAAACGAAGGCCTACTCCACGCATCACGACTAATCGGGAAATTTAACCGTTAGCCGGTCGTGAACGCAGGCATTCAAACGCACACAATAGAGTAATATAGTAAACGTAAAGAGAGGACACTGAAGCCGATTCGCGGCCCAGATAGTGCGTTTAATGCCCCCCGGTACGTGGCGCTTTTCTGTAATTTGGTTAAAATTAGTTAGAACGCTTTCCGTGAGAAGTATTTGTTTTTGAAATTGTTACGCTGTAGAATTATTTAAAGCACTTAAAACGACTAAATAGTTAAATTTAATACGTCACAAAAATCACGTAAGGAATGGCGCCTGCCACGGCCTGCCGTGTGCCTGCTTGCCTGCTTGCCTGCACGCCGTCGCCTCAGCATCAGTGTTGCCAATTTTCCACTAAACTTAGCGTTTTTTGGTTCTGTTTAGCGGATTAAATTATTGTTTTGCGGGCCGCGGGATTTTTAGCCGGTTTTATGTAATCTTGGCGGTTTTTAGAGATATAGAAGTTTTATATTGATTTACTGTCAACTATGCAGCTGTCATATCCATAATCAGACACAGTCGTTTTTGCTTACTCTCAGTAATGTTCTGGTTTGTGAGCGTAATTCCTGAGACGTCATAAAAAGATTAAGGCGTCGAATATCGGAACATGCCTCCCCGTTTTGTGCGCGCACGTTTGAACAGCATGAATGTTCCAATGTTCCTTTAGGGTTTTTGTCGCTGCTTCGTGAAATAGACCCGGTGAACTACGCTCAAAGGTTTAGAGAAGACTGGCTACAAGACCCCGAACTTAAAGTCTGGCTACTGGAGGTTCCTGTGTATAGCAGACGAGCCAGGTGCCACTTATGCAGAACGCAACTATCTTTGAAGCACGTGGATTTGGTCGCGCACGCTACAACGAAGAAGCACGCTTCGGCCGCTGCACCTTTCTCCTCTGGCAGGCTAACGACTCTACAAGATGAACCGAAATCTGACCATTTACGCACTGCTGAAGGGTCCTTTGCCATAATCGTACTCTAACTCCGCAATTTTGGCTTCGGATCCCCTGGGTGAACTGTGGCGTGGCGTGACATATTTCTAGTAAAATAAAAGGAAAGCTTCCTTTTAGAGGACACTGATATTGTCTATAGCCTATTATACTGTTATTATAGCTTTGGGCAAGCCTTAAAGGAAAACAAATATTAAAAAGTCATTTTTGTGCCGTGTTTCGGATTTAGCAGTTTTTAGCGGTTTCCGGGATTCCGACTGCGGGTTTTCAATTTTTGAGTTGGCAACACTGCTCGGCATCACTCGGCATGGCCTCTGCTCGTCCGTGTGTAGTTCGTCCGTGGCGTGCGTGCTGTCCGTTTGTGCTTTCTGCTGCAGCATGTTCGGTCGGCTTTGCATCAAACAAGTTGACGCATGACTGCCCGCGTGCTCGCATGCTCGGCGCGAGTTCGTGCACTCTTAAAAAAAAGGAGTCCAAAAGGAGTCGCTCCTTCCATGACTCCCTTTGACACTTCACGACTCTCTCAGAGAGCCAATGATTCGTGTGACTCTGTTTTGACTCTTCCCCTTCTCAACGGGAGTCACAGGTCAGCAGCATTTTCCCTACCGAAAAAAACAGTATGAATGCTGCTTCGCGGCGTCCAGCCGGCAATCCAAGCCCAGCTGTTTCCCTACGCACCTCTAGAAAGGGAGTTCGATACCATATAGTTCAAAGCTTTGTCGACAACATTTTTTTTTCAATAATAATTGTGCAAAAAAATTAAAAAGGAAAGGAAAAAAATATGCACGAAGTTTCGTCGACATTCATTTTTCTCAAGAATAATTATAAAAGAAAAAAATCATGTATGTTTATTTTTTGCATCGAGCCTGGGTTCGCTCCGTATGAAGCGGGCATCTTTCCACTTAGCTACACCTGCGAGTATTCGTTTTGAGAATTCGTTTTATAGAAGATTTAACAAGTTTTGCGTCGTGCATATTATTCGAAACCGAATCCTGCGTCTGCATTTTACATATTTCTAGAACTGTCGTGGGGTGCGTCTCTGGGAGTGAGTGAAGGTGCAGCAGCTTATTCAAAACTATACTCTGTTTCGTACATAGCATGCAAGGCAGTCAAAGCTAGCGCACCGGTTTGCATCGCCGACCGTGTCTACGTTCACCCCATAAAATAGTGCGCCCCCTGCAAAAACACTTTAAAAAAAAAGTCGAATAATGTGCCTCCTTGGAGCTAATAACTGATATTGGTGTTATGATTTCGACGGAGCACACATTTTTTTAAATAAAAAGGAAAAGACAATGTAAACTACTTTAAATTGTTTTCGTTTTTGTCCGTGCGGCAGCCGCTGCGGGTTTTCGGGTTGTGTGGCACTGGCTGGTTTTGAGAAGATGGTCTCTACGCAACAAGAGCAAGTAGCTCTCCTGCTCGGATATTTTCGAAGATTCGTTGTGCGCAGACCTTGAAAGAGTGCAAGCAGGTGATCGCCAATGTGTACGCGAGTACAAGAACGCGTTTCCCGGAAAAGTTGGTTGTGAAGTCCCGGAGACGGTCAGTAACAACACCGGAGTATGCCCCCGTACTGTCGCGAAGTACAAGGCGCAGTGTCTATCTGGCACGGTGGCGTCCTTGCCAGATGCGGACGAGCGAATATGCAAATAGTCGTCCCCAACCAAGCCCAAAAAAACGGCGTGACCTTCGTGAAGAAGCCCAAAACAAGCGGGAATTTAATAAATGTACATATTCTTGAAAATAGTTTATTAATAATAAAATGAGAAAGAGAACTGGCTCAAATACGAAGGCGAACTCGCTCAAATACGAAGTCAGCGTGCCATGTCACAATCCGCCGGATAGTGGCATGGCACGCTGAGTAACAAGGCAGCTTGAGCTCCAGTTCTGGTATCGTTCTTGGAAGCGATGACTATGTGAAGCCCATGGTAGTCAAACGTGCACTGGAAAGTGGCCGAGAGTTCCTCACTTGTTTTTCTGTTGCCATGTGCTGAACGAGGTAGCATGATGAGCGCGGATCTCGCACTTGCACGCTGCTTTTTTATCGTCTCCGGTGACTGGTCGCAGCGAGTCCTTAAGCTGTGTTTTCTTTTCCCACACTTTACAGTATCTTTTGCCATACTTCGACCACTTCGAAGCCATTTTGCGCAAAATACAATGACAACTAAACACGACGACCGCAACTGCCGACTGGCAAGGTGGGCAAGGCGCCAAAACATTTGTGAATGGATAGTAATTGGTTTGTACTTTGTGACGAACGTTAGCATGCGCCACCTAACCGCGGCGCCAAACGGTCATGCTCTTTTTCGCGTTTTGACGACAAACGCGCTGTCTATGAGCATGACGAGCAATAACAATATTTGCGGGAAAACGCGCATCAGCCCAAAAAACGCGGCAAGCGACTGGAAAAATCTACCAGCGACTTGATGAAAAAACAAGCCCAAATCCGCTTATAATTAACGGAACTCGCCACCCTGGGGGGGGGGGGGGGGGGGGGGGTCTTTAACGTGCATCACGCAGTAGTGATCACATGAAAGCACCGTTTAACGATACTCATCTAGTTCGAAACGGCCAGGGGCAGGCAGGGGGTTTGGGCTCAGAAAAACCTTGAAGCGATCTGGCAAACTGCCTCCCTGCCCCCTGCACGCTGGTAGTAATCCGCTCGAACGTCGTCCGAGTGACGCTGGCATATAGTAAGTTTAGTTTGTACATGATGCAAAATCCTGATACTGGGAATAAAATTTGAAAGAAGTGTAAGAAGACAGAAAAAAGGGGAAGGACAACGTCTCAAACTCAGCTCACGACAACGTCCCAAAATCAACTCAGCTGAAAACTCACCTCAGGACAGCGTCTCAAACTCAACGCAGCTGAGTTTGAGACGTTGTCCTGTCCCCTTTTCTCTTTCTTCTTACACTATTTCTTTCGAATTTCATTACCAGTTTCGGGATTTTGCATCATGATCAACATACACCAGTTCGCCTGCGAGGGATTTTGCATCATGACCAACATACACCAGCTCGCCTGCACCTTGACAATTCTTTAGTTTGTAATTGCTTTGGAGGTTTATTTTCTGAAACGGAAGGGACGCCGAGCAAAAAGCACAGAAGCTGACACAACTTGAGGTCGAGGAGCGTTCTACCCTACCAGTAGCTTCGGAAGAGGAAAAACGGGGGAAGGGGGGGAAGGTCTCCAGTCTCTCTCTCTCTCTCTCCCCCCCCCCCCCCCCCAATATTTCGTACTGTTAAAGAAAACAATACGGGGAAAGAGGGCATGGTCGAGCTTATTTTAATATGATATTATTTATGCATATGTATAGCTACTGTCGCTCTTCACTGCATAAAAGATCGCGTAGATGGTCATTGTTAGAAACTCGTTGTGGGAAGGCGCTACTCGTCACATGCTCGGTCGTTCGGAAGTTCAAAGCTACGTCTTTTCGACCTAAATAACTGTGCCATTGGTAAAAACTAATAAATAAATAAACATAACAATAAATGCAAAAAAATAAACAAGCTGGAGAAAAAAAACTATCAAGAATCCACCGGAAGTGCTGTATTCTTGCATATTCACAGGCCCAGAACTACGAAACAAGTTTCTTCTACCAAAATCTGTACAGGCTAAAAGAAATATGCCACAAAAACGTCAAATGAAAAAATAAATAAATAATATATATATATATACTTTTTATGACGTGCCGAGTTTGAACAATATTAGAAATCTTTTTCCCTGAGTTATCTTATTCCTCTAAGTGAAAATAACAATAAATACGTTAATTTGTATTCTGTAGATGGTAATGATATGTACTGTCTGTGGTGTTAATTTAAATGCGATACTTCAAACAATTCCGACGAGAAAAATTACCAAGTTTAGGGCATAATTTCCCGTAGATACGTGTTTGGATATTTCTTTGAAACTCGTCTTGAAGAATAATAATGATATCTTAAGACTACACTGACCTAGGCTATACATAGATCATTCTTAAAAAGTTTAACATCTCTACCATAAATATCTTTGGGTATAGCGCGCTTCAAATATGGCACAAACGACAATTGTCAAAACCCGTCGTCCTTCCTCGCTCCTTCGGGAATCCATTTCTTTAAAACCAAGCATGCCAGACGATTGAAATAAACGGCATTGTCTTTCACAAGTAACGCGGCGCCACATGTAAAAATGCGAGAAAAAAAAATTACGAATGTACCTCACAGCTTGAATCCAAATGAAACCGCCCGCCCGTCTTTCGAGGTTCAACGAACGTCGAACGTTTACTCTAAAAGCTCGAAGTTCGTTGAACTTTTGATTTTTCAAAAATCGGAAGTTCGACAATTTTCGAATTCTTTAGATTAATAAGGTCGAAAGTTCGAAAATTATCGAATTTCTTAGCGTAGGAAGTTCGAAAGTCCGAAAAGCTGCGAACTTTTTAGTGCAAGAAATTCAAAAGTTCGAAAATGATCGATTTTTTAGTCTATTAAGTTCGAAAGTTCGACAAGCATTGACTTTTGCAGCGTAATAAGTTCGAAATTTCGAAAAGCGTCATACTTCTCAGTTTAACAAGTTCAAAAATTCGACTTCCGTCTAATTTCTCGAAATGGAAAGCTTCAAAATTCGAAATCTTTCGAACTCTTGATACGATCATCGTATTTTCCGTTCGAGAAAAGTTCGCGTCATCTCTAGATATTTACGTCATTTCTTTTTTATCATTAACACTGGGAAAAAAAAGGATGTTGTCGACGAAACTTTACTTGAAGGGGCCCTGCAACAACTTTTTGACTGTTTATTCATTTGCACCGAACTTGAGCGCACTGAACGTAGTAACTTAAACAAACTTCTCTTTTCTCAAATTTCGTTTTATTTTAAAAGTTATAGGCAATTTATAATTACAGAAACAAGCCAAAAATAACCTCCTTCATGACGTCGTAGGTCCTGGCTTGAGTGGCCGTGAACTAGAGGAGTGGTGAGCTCATCGAGCGCTCACGGCTGCCGCACTCCGTGTAGACGGCTCGAGAGGGCGCCACTAAAGCACGTGTTGGATAGGCTGTATGAGGCGGGCGGCTAGGGCGGCTTGCATTGCATTTGCTGCGCGATTAAGGACTTATTTGGCATAACACTTCATTGAACAGAAACTACAGCAAACACGGTGTAAAGATCAGTTCAGAACGGGAGCCACTTCGCGCTGCCATACCGCCAAACGGCCAAATCGCCAGCCAAGCCCGCGCCGAAAGCCTTCGGAACGCTCGGAACCGGTCGGATCCTCGAGTCGGTATACGACCGCAGCGCCGCCGCGTACATCCGGGACCTTTCTACGCTTGCTGTTCGTCGGAGCCTCATCCCACTAGCCTTTTCTAGTATGCGCCGTTTTTTCCGCCGCTTGGTGGCGGGTTTGTCGACGAGTCTTTTCTGGTTTCCGTACTTTATAAACTTCATTTGTTTCTTTTCTGATCTAAATTACCGAACAAAAACTACGTTCATACATAATTGAAACAGTTCGCGACACTTATATTTTGTATTTCGATTGAAAAAAAAAAGCTTTTAGCGTCTCTGAACAGTGGTAAGCCCAGGACCAAAGACGTCACATATTGCGCGCTTTCGGCAACACGGGTTGCTCTCGTAGGTGGAGGAGGTTTCCGCGTCGTCCGGTTAAAATATGACTCACTGATATTTAGTTACTCTCTCCATGCCCGCTGGCTTGCCCGAACCCCAAGAGACGTGGAAACCGCAAAGAAGGTAGGCGCTTACATCTGATTGCGGGGTCCCTTTAACAAAATGGTATGGGCGTCCCTTTCCGGAGGTACATGGGGGACAGCGGGGCTTGGTATGGGACAGAGAGGCTGGACGCTGCGAGGCGCCATATGCAACGGGGCCAAGTAGGTTAATAGTTCTGTAATTAGCAGCCGCATACTGTTGCCGTGAGGCGTCATGAATGTATGCGGGGGGTTGGTTAACGAGCTCCCAAAGGATGCATGTGCTTCTCGACTTTCTTTCGGACGGCACTTGTAGGCGCGGGTGGAGAGCCATCGGACGGCACTGTGGACAGCCAAAAAAACAACAGAAAACGAGGTGTTTCGAACAACTTTCTTGAAGAGATCATGAACTGAATTTTCAACTACTTCCTCGTCAGCTTTCCTCCTCAGTACATAAGCAAAGTGAGAAACCATGTGGTTGTATTTCCCTGAAACCCAAAGTTCTGCCAGCAGTCCGAGAGCCGGCATGGACAAAGCCCTACATAAATTTCACACTTCACATTTTTGCAAGCGCTAACGGCCATGAAAGGAGCGACGGGACAAGCGATGGCGACCCTCTTTGCTATCGCTTAACCGCACGACGAGGCACACTGCATGAAAGCGACAGGAGCACGCGACCAATGTGATGAGCGACGTTTTCTACTAATTCAAGAACCGAGCAGCGTTACATGCGACAGTGAGAAATCTCCGTCGCTGTTGCCGATGCTCGTCTCGTTGCTCACTAAATCGCTTTCATGCGGTCCAGCCTTAATTGTCTGAAAGCGAGAGACACGTGCCACGAGTGAGTGCCGTGCTGCCACTCACTTCCAGGTGCCTCTCATTTCAGGGCTGCACTGCCATTTGCTTCCGAGTCCTGCACGGGACTCCTGCTCAGGCGCTTTGATACCATCTACGAAACTAGCACAAACTCTTCAAGGGGTCTTAGGCGGGGTTAGCCATCCGGTGTGTTTGCGCACCATTTTTTTCGGTGCCTAGACAGTCCACAGTCACTTCACAGTAACACGTTGGCACCCCATGATGACAGGGGCAATTGTGCCTGCTTGTCTTATTCACTAGAGGTTTGAAGACCAACTGCAGACTTTCGACAGCATGACACTTTCGGTTTTGTAACATCATTGTTGCTTCCTTGGCACAACTCTTAATACATGGGAGGAACAAGATGGCAATTGCACCAGTGGGGAATACGTTCAGGCATTATACCTGTACTAAAACTTGCTTGAGCACCTGTTTATTTATAATTATCTTTACAATTGCAGCGTAACCTCGGAGGCGGGGTTTTCCTACCAGAAGAAAAATTTGACTGGGCCACAGGCAAGTCCAAGCTCGACTCGCGCTGCTGATCCTGTTGTCCAGGTGCCTCTAAAAGGGGAGGACCTGGTCAATAGGAGTGTAACAGGCCAACCTTCCAGGCGTCACAAAGTATGGCGCCGTGGGAAGGAAGCCCATTACACCTGCCAAAGTGGATGCAATTGCAGGTGCGTGCCTTGCTGCATGTCCGCCTTCCCGGCTGTAAACTATGTAGCGATTGGCAGGTTCAGCATCGTGCATTATCTAGGTTTTATAGACCATACGCGAAATAGCACTTGGGTATCATCATCACGCCGCTCGAAACCGACATGTGGTGGGTTTTCCTATGCTGAATGTGCAAATGCCACTATACCTCGTCTCGCCTCAGCATGAACTAACTGCGAAAGCTGTGCAAGCGCAAGCGGGTAGCCTTGGCTGGAGGATGGAACCGCAGTATCTCTGCGTCCACAGGTTTTCAAAGTCAACGGCAGACGCTTCCGAGGGTGTCCCAAGCATGCACCAGCAACTTCGGGAGGATACATGGGCACTGCTATCTTGGAAGCACTTTCCAAGATTAAAGAAAATGAACGCAGTTGGCAAACACTCAAGTCTTAAGGCCCGTTCACACTCTTGCAACCGAATACGACCGAGAGAGACGAGATCTGTTAAATCTTCTTAAAAGTTCTTACGAGGGTACACACTGGCATTCTGGCGCCATCTCTCCGGTGACCCTGGAACTGCATTTTACGAGAGCGAAGGTTTCGCGGGATTTCCGAGGTCAAACGTGTGTAATATTTGTAAGAAAGGCTTGTTTATAACGTTGACAAAAGTTTTTCGAGCCAAGAAAGAAAGAAATAGTAAATATGCCGGACCACCAAGTTTACACTGCTACCCAATAGATGGCGCCACTGTGTCCTCTCGTAAGAGGTTTTAAGGAACCCAGTTTTAAGAGGTCGCAAGAGTGTGAACGGGCCCTTAGAGAACCATGCAGTGAACGGAAAACTTAACAGTTCATGCGTTTTTTCCATTTCATCAGGTTGTCGGCAGGCCTCTTCACAATGTATAATATGTGCATTACTCTGGTATTTGTTGATTTTTCTGGAAACAGGTGCCAGCAGATACGGGCATAGACAATGGTAATTATATTCGTGCATCTGTACAACTTTTTTTTCTTATTTTATTTTAAAGCTTGCTTTTTAGTTTTGAAAGAACTTTGTGGTTCCCATGGCGAAATTGCAAACATTATATTGGTGCGCTCAAAACCAGTTCAAGGTCAGAACTAATGCCAAGCATCTAAACAAAATAATGTGACCAGAAACAATGACATTTATTATGTTGTCAAGCTAGGCCTCGCAAATGTTAGCCAAATCGGGTCCACTAATACCCACCCATGTAGGAGGGTGTCGTTAGTGCCCATCAACGTTACTAAAACACTTTGTTGGGAAACTCGCCGTCGAAACCTGGATTGCTGGCGTGCACCGAGACCGAGCTAAATGCGACAACAGCGCCACTCTTTATCGTTTGTCTGTACTGTGGTCACCTTGAGCTTTTTGAAAACCTGTTTTTGCGTAAAAACAAACGGAAAAGACTCTTTTTGTATGAAATTTATTGGAGTTTAGTACAAAAATAGGGGCGCGTTATGTTTTTAAAATCTTTAGTTTGCGGGGTTTTGCGGCACAATTGATATTGTTTTTATACAACCATGCCTCAGCGGTCCTTTCAGGTAGCGCGTCCTGACCTAGATGCATTTTAACTTCGGTAGGTCGACGCGGCGCGTCCGCCGCGGAGACAGGGGTGGCACCCTTGTAACCTCTTCCGCTGTATCTGTTCTTAAAGCCAAAATAGAAGTCACGTGCAGTTCCTCGAGTGGCCGCTGCGGGAGAAATGGTGGCGTTATGTTCGTCATTAGCTCGGTGCTCCGAGACAGATTGGGGCCACTTTTTCAAAGCTGTCTCTATGGGAGTTTCCCAACTGAGTGTTTTAGTAACGCTGGTGCCCATGCTTGTTGTTTAATTAGGCCTTGAACATGATTCCTTACTACGGAGGACTTGTATTACGAATGAGTTTTCTAGTTAACGGTGGTGTTCCTGTTAACAAACCATTGCATTAGGTGGGTAGAAAATAAGAGTGAAGAAGTGAACTTTGGTCTTTAATGGCCAGTAGGTTCATATGGAATCATTTTTGCTTTAGTGGAGGCTCAAGTATGCACGACACTGAAGGGACTTTTCTTTCAGTCGATGGAGACAAAGGTGCCACAAGAGCCAGCGAGGGAAAGAGAATGGGACCCCTTGGTGTCATCGCCTTGCCGCCTGCGTGGCTGTGTCCCGAACCGTGCAGTTTTTGCCGAGGTAAACAATTGGGCCATTTGAAAGTTTTTGTGGATAAAAAAAAACATGGCTCACTTGCATGCCATGCTGTAAACAATCCGATGCAGCACTGAAATTTGTGAGTTGCAGATATTGCCACATGTAGGATAGCTAACCTCTACATTCTCAGAGTTCTGTGGACTAAGGGTCTGCCCAAAGATTACACAGCAGGATGGCACCCCACTACAGAGCCCCAGTATATGTCGTACCATAGCCTCCTTTATACTGACAAAACCTGGCAGATTGCCACGAGAAGCGGTCGCCGAAGTGGAAAAGGTGGAGTGGCATACAACGGAGAAGAGTCTCGCCGCAGCGGACGGAAAACACGAAAAAAGTATGTTTGGGTCCTCGCCACTGCAAAAGCTGTGTGCTGACGTCCAGGTTCCCCGAGGAATGGCTCCTTAATGCTCTGTGCTACCAAATCCTCACGCTGCAAATCTGTGACCAGGCACTCTATGACTCCGTCGTCGAACTGGCATGCTTTGTGAGTATAGAGGTGCTATGGTCATACTATAATCCACTTTACTCCTTTTTTTTCAGGGGGAGAGCATCTTTTTGTTTGCATTTAAAAAAAAAGGGGGTTAGACTGTTATGATTATTTTGGTGCGGACAAGCTCTGTTTGCTGTCGTCAGGGCCTACGCTATTATTATCAATGCCAATCTTCGCAAAAGAAAACAAGATAGGGGAAGGGACAAGAACAGAGGAACGCAGTGCCGTTTGAATGGTCGATGTAACTACTCATGCTAAAAATAAATCACATGTAACTATGGTTGTTTAAGAAAATCTGTTTGAAAGGGAGTCTTTGCTATGCCAATTTGTAAACATATTTTTTTTAAGCTGGAGACCGAGTGAGATAAGTATCATCTGCTGTTTTCTCAACTGGTTATTTCAATATTTTATTAGGAGTACTTGGCCATGACTTAAAACAAACGAAAGACCAGATTCGGGCTCATGTTGGAAGGCGGTTCTTTCCTGCCAAACTTCAGAAACATTTATCTAAGCAAAGATGATAAACAAATTACTATTAGTTATAGTGTCCCGCCATTTCTGCATGCAAAACATGCCTATATCGGTACAGCACACGAAAAGTTATAGGATACTTTGTAGTGCGGAGATGCATTATTTTGTTACTCAGATGGAAAATTGTGATGATTACTACCTTGTAGTAGGCCTTGTACATGAAGCGTTCCCTCACATGCACACAGATGTTAAAGCAAGCTTTAAGCCCTCTCTAAATTTCATCGTGGCTTGCTTCCGTTACAACTAAAGAGGGAGCATAATAAGACGGGGACGAGAAAGGAAGAAACAAGCGCTCACTACCAACTAGTTTATTCAGAAAAAAAGTCTTCCCTTCCTTCCTTGTCCCTGTCTTAATGTACTATTTTTTTCATTGCAGCCACAAAGCATCTTGCCCAGCAAAGAATTTTATTATGCTTTCTTTGACTGTACTAGACACTCTCAGTAGATAAGCCCGTCTTGCCTAGCACCTAGCTCATGAAGGCTGCTGCAGAACAGGTTCAGCTAGACTTGGTACCCTCCCCTCTTTCCTCAGTAGGGACCGTGCCCCTTGTGCTTCAAGTGCTCTCAGAGCACTTACTGATTTATTACTTACGTTCCCTTTGACCCTTAAATTGATATTCTTTTAGAAGAAAAAGTAGACAATAGCAGCAGCAGCCTCCCCCGCCCCTCCACTCTCTATCTCTCTCCATGGGAATATTTTAGGTTCCTCCTGATGGCTAAAATAATTTTGAATGCAATAGTCTGCATTCTTATGGTGTCCATCTGTAACCTCATACATCATCAGGGTGTCTACCAATCTGAAATTCAATGAAATTGTCAAAAAGTTGGCTTCATCAGGGAAAATGACCACTGAAAGTGGAACGACGATACAGAACAAAGGTTGGCGGTTGCGCATGGGCACGACTACGCTGAATAACGTTTTCGAATTGTGATCCTTCGACCCAGAAGTGGTCAGGAAGTTTTTATAAACATAGTCAAGGGAAATTCTATAAAAGTCAAGGAATTTGAAATCAGTAATTTGGTAGACACCCTGATGCACTGGTTCCACCGTACGAAACACTTCACAATGAATTGAGAATTGGGGAAAGCGAAATATAGAAAGGCAGCAATGGGCGTCTGCCTCACTTGCCTTCACTCTGCTGCATGGACTTCCCATCTATTACACTGTAAGCACTCAACATGTCCTCGACAATTTTACTTTGCTTACCTACAACTTCGTCTGACTTCCAGAACTCATTTTTTATCATTGTTTTTTTTTTTTCCCAGGACCCAGTAAAGATTTTCGGGAACCCGGCGTTACTTTTCACTGGAAAGCACCCATGGACATCTGGCAGCATGCGCGTCGTCTGCGAGGACTTATGAATCGACGTCCTAGACTTTTCAGCAAGAATCTGTCGAGTATTAGCCATGTACTGGCATAGAAAGGTCAATATGTGGGGGGTAATCGACGAAGCACACTTTTTGTGCTTGAGCACCCTCATGGGTGAAAAAATACAAAGATTTCGGTATGAGCTGTGGAAGTTGTGACAGCACTCGGAGCACATTCCTAGAACAGGGAAAAAGAATTACCAATAACGGTTACTGTTTTAATGTTTTCCATGTGCATTTGGTGAATATTCTACTATAATACAAAGGAATGTGTGTTCCATTGTGTATTCAAACTTCTGTTAGATTTCTTCTTTTTTTGTGCATCTGTTGATCTGAGGATCCAAACCATAAATGAAGAAACTGCAAAAAGAAAAACAAAGCCTTGAAAAAACAACATGTAGGCAAACAAAGCTTTTAGGAAACTTGTTGTCATTTTTTTTAACTCTATTTAATCCTCAACGCCAAGCTGCCTGCTTGACGTTGAGGATTAAATAGAGTTAAAATTAAATAGAGCAAGCCTTCACAATACTTCTCATTGTAATTTAATTTCGTTTTTGTCTAATAGCTATACAAGTTTTGTGTATTAGTATTATTTCTTATCATATTATTTGTTTAGTTATTGTGATAAAACCCCTGTGATAAGCCGAAGCCGGCTTTTGTGCCACTATGTATCGCATTAGTTTCTAATAAAGTAATTGTTTTAAATACTTGTGGTTTGTTCTGCAGTACCTGCATGGTAGGACTCATGAAGTTGCATTTGCACAAATGGCAGTGATATGAACTCAGACAAAACAGCTATCTTTATTGTTAAATTTGAAGATTCCGGCAATTTATTGCCACCCACCTGTCCACTCAAAGCAGGTATGAAGCAGCAGAACATGCTCGTTCACACCAGCTCTTGCCAATAGTCTAGACATGTGATAAAAAATATATACAGCTTATTGTAAATGGTAAGTATAATCAAACTAATAGAAAGTTAAGCTGCCGATTAAAAAAAAAACTTATAATTTTTTTTTGTTGTGTGCAAATTCCGATGTAACAAAACAATGCTGTCCTGAACGCTTCTGTTGTGTTTCATGATAAATTTTAGAGCAGCATTCAGTTCAGCATCGTTAAGACCATCATCGTTCATTTTTTTATGTTTCATTAAAGGAAATGTAAGATACCAGTTCTGCATTTCGATGTTTACACTTGCAGACAATTGATGTTACTGCTTCTTTTAGGTAGAATCGAAGTTTCCATTTCAACTTTTATACTTTCACACAGTTGATGTTACTACCCTTGTTTTAGGGAAATTGAAGTTGAACCTCGCAGGTGGCAAGAAGTCTCCTAACGATCACAATGCCTCCCTTTGTTCAACAAACTGATACTTGACTAGGGCTGCTATACTCCAGACAAGGTGGGAGTCAGCACTGACTATCTTTCGGAGAGTCGCTCATACACTCCTATAACTCTTTTGCGATAGGAGTCGGGGACTCTTCATAAAAGGAGGGTCCTCACAACTCTTATTACAGAGTCACGGGGATTACCAGGAAGGAGTCGTGGGACTCTTTCTCCGTTGGATAAAAGTCTTTAAAGAGTCGCAGTTCACTACGTCACCTGGAGTCGCCCATACAATACCATGACTCCAGTGTGATGAGAGTCGCAGGACTCTTTTTTTAAAATAAGAGTCAAGTGACTCTACAAACTGGAGTCGTGGAGAAGTCAAATCTGTAGCGCGCAAAAGCTCCCACAGGGAGTCGTATAGACTCTCTTTAAAAAAAGAGTCGAGGGACTCTACAAACTGGAGTCGTGGAGGAGTCAATTCTGCGGCGCGCCAATACCCCCCAAAGAGAGTCATAGCGACTCTTTTTTTAAGAGTGTAGAGCCGAGTGGCTTGAGCTTCTCGCGCTGTTGTTTCCGTCCGGCTGTCGGGCTTCAATCATGTGTGTATCTTGATTTTCGATGACATTTCTTTGAAAAGGGACTTGACTTATGATTCTGCGAATGACAATGTCCTTGGATTTAGAGATGACGGTGTTGAGCGGTGTTTCAGATAGATCCTTGGTTGTTGCGCTGTGCTCTCTGGAATTTCCAGGAGGTGGGTTCAGCCACTTGCATACACTGTTGTGCACACTTCAACACCGTTTTATGTTATCTGCAGTCTCCATATTTCTCTTACTGCAAGAGCTTAAGACTGGCTTCGCAGTAAAGGCTTTGGCATGTGATCAGGGGGCTTCAAACGTAAGCTTGGCCAACCAACTTGGTGTGTCTGTGGGTAAGCCGTGTTTTTAAGGTGATAACGAATATGTTTACTTTATCTTTGATGTTCCGCACCTTATCAAAACAACCAGGAACAATCTCCAAGCATACAAATTTTGCATTGGAAGTGAGGTCATTGAGTGGTCCCATATTTTTAAATTTTATCATTCTACCAATGAGATGAGGTTGCGATTGGCTTCGAAACTCACTGAAAGACACATTTTTCAAAACTTTTTCAATGACATGAAAGTAAACGTGCCGCACAGGTAATGAGTGCCTCAGTCTGTCTTAGAATCCTATTCATTGTTTATGCCAAGGAGCTTCCTGAGGCAGCCAGGCTACAGCCTATTTTTGCGATAGAATGGACAGCTTTCTAAGTAGCTCACAATTCAAGAAGACAGGGCCGAAGTTGCGTCATGCCATTTTGAAAGAAGAATCTGAGGTATTTGATTTCCTTCACCTGCAACTCGGATGGATTTCAGCATGGAAGTTCGAAAGTAGGATGCAGTCACATACCATCATAGGGTGGCATGTTACTATAAAGAGTGTCCTCATGCTCTGGGAGGAGCTTTCAAATAGCCATGACTTTAAGTTTTTACTTACACGACGCCTGCAGCAAGACCCACTTGAGAAAATTTTTGGAGCTATATGACAAATGCAGGGCTGCAATACAAACCCAAAGGTGTATCAGTTCACCTTAGGACTGAAACAGATAGGGATAAAGGAACTGTTTAAACTGTTAAACAATGGAAACGTAGAGGATTACAAGGCTGACCTCTTGAAGGAGTTGCCAATATTTTTGCATCCAGAAAGTTCAATTGCAGACAATGTGGAATGTCTTCCAGTTGATAACTTCCCACCACTCGAAGATATTTCTGAGGTGACATCAGACATCAGGTTTAACATATTTGATGACTCGTCCACTTGTTACGTTAGGGGCTATTTGACCAAGCATTTCTTTGTACTGACAACCCAGAGCTGTGGCTGTTCTCAGCCGCTGAGGGAAGAGTCTGACCACTTGGCCAGGCCTCACCAGTACTTTCTTGTGCTTAAAGCATATCACATGCCTGGAAAGCTCTTCGGGAATCTAATATACCATCCTAGGCTGCCTTTAATTTCGTTCAGCAACTAGAAAATCGCTTTCTTGCCGTAGTAGAGAGCGTGGTGCATGTTTGAGGAGTGTGTGCTGTCTTGTATCGCACACTTTCAGGTCTGGGTACGCTTGTGTTGGCATGTTCGATTTCTTAACCGGAACCTGGACAAAGTTTGGTTACACTCTTCCGTTGCTGTGAAGCAACTAGACAAGTTTAACTGTTAACAGTGTATTAACGGAGGTGGTTGCCAAATCAGAAACAGAAAGTGCGTATTGATTGAGTGGTGCAGCTTGCACTCGAAAAATTTGTTTCTCTTATTTCCAGCAAATGTGTATCACGGCCCTTTCGCGAACATATTTATTCACTTTCTACAGACTTTTTATAGAAAATAGTGTATAGATGCTGTAGATATTAGAAAGAAAGTGTATCCACTTTTGTATCCACTCTCTGTAGCTTTTTAGTCGCTTTTTTGAGCCATACTTTCTTTTTTCGAGGAATGTTTAGGAACATTGAATATTGTCAGATTCTGAATAGAGTTCTCAGTGTTTGGTATTGGCTCGCCTGCAGCATGTTTCAGGCTATGCCAATTCGTATGTTTTATAATAGCCGGAAATTGGGAATTCGTACTCTTCGCTGTGTGTTTTGCACTCTTATTCTACTCTTACGACTGTTAATGATAGCGATGTCTTATTTATTTCTGGACTTACTTCCCGAGCCCGAGTCGGCGTGAAAGCGAATGGACCATTCAGCATGTTCCATGTGGAAAATTTTTGTTAACTTGGTTCCGCTAAAATCTATTACGAAGTGTACGATATACCGAACTCCTTCATATTCATTTATTTTTGTGAGTATTAGTATCTGTTTCTTATAAAACATACAGAGCGTCTGAAGTAAATCATGTATATACGAATGTGGTCCAATAAACTATTTTCGAACCCCAGAATGCTCCACCAGTCAGGAGTCAATGTGGAGGTTGTGTAACTTCAATGCTTTACAGTAGAAAAAATAAGCAAACAAGATACACGCAACTCTTTTGTGAAGTAGAAATTATATTTTACACATTTTGCACGGATTATTTCGTAAAAATTAAAATAAAACTGCGTTAACATTAAAAAAAGAAACAGCGGCTCCGGGAGCCGAAGAGCTCCCGAGAGCGCAGCGAGGAGCAACGCAAGAAGAAAAGATGGGGAGAACGAGAAGGGTACCGGAGAACCGGAGCAAACCCACCCAAACTGAAACCGAAACTAACTTGAGCGGAAACAGAACTAGATTGCGTTTAATGCCGTCCGCTAGGAGCGCTACCTGTCACTCGTCTATCTGGGCCGCTGGGGCCTATGGCAGTGTCCGCTCTTTACCTTGTGTATATTACTCTATGCGCACACGGCCGACACGCCCGGCAAACCGTGCGAAACATAGGCTGTTGATTCGATGAGTTTGTTTTCGTATCTTTTAAACGTTTCAAATAAAAGAATAAGCAAACCGCATTATAAAACTTATAAAAGACGCAGTAATAATACATTATTGCGCAAGTCAATATTGCCATAATATTATGGAGAAGTCCTGAACACGTCGCAAAATATTAAATACGAAACTAAGGTACAATGTTTCGAAACGAATTCAGCAAACAACTATACTTCTAGAAAACACATCAAGTCAACCGATGATCATGCGTATGCTACCGAGTGTAAAGAGGCTGGCGGAGACGGTGTTTCTACCCGGGGACCCTCAATGTAGGCCTTATCGCACTCAGGACTTCGCCGAAGCTTTCCAGTTCAACCACGTGTCGGTCTGCACGCTGGACTCCACTGACAATACGGAACGCCTCGTCGCTCTGAAGTAGATTACGGTGAAAGGAAAGCGATGCATTGTCATTGACCCCAACTTAAAAGAAGCCGTGGTACGAGTCAACTGGCTCCCCACGTTCGTGCCCGATGAAGAGGTGTGCAAGGCCCTCGTGGAGTATGGAAACGTGACGAAAATTTGCAGGGAAAAATGGAAGTCTCCAAGCGGAGAATACGAAGTCGAATCGTCCACAAGGTTTGTCACAATCACGATGAAGGAGGGAAAAGGGAAGGAAGACCTACCACATCAGTTTAAAGTGGCTGGATATCCTATCCTTTTATGTCCCAGACCGACTGCCGATGTGTCTCCGCTGCGGCCAACTGGGGCACATGGGAAGGCAATGCCGGGCGTCCTGGTGCCGTCATTGCAGAAGTTACGGCCACTTGGAATAGGAGTGTGTGTCCATGTACGCCGCCAAGACCAAGTGCCAGGCGAACGTTGATTGGCATACTTTATCATCCTCCTCACCATCTGACCAAACTATTTTCGACATTGCGTTTGCCTGTAACCTTTCTCAAGCAGGTAATGTACCCACACGTGTCCAGGGTGATTCATCGTCCATTTTAGATGTTGTCCTTTATAGTAGGTCTCTGTCTGAGGTACAGGTATCAGTGGAGGATGGTTTGTCCGACCATAAGCTTGTTTCTTTCTCCTGCCTCATGGGCAGCTCGGATGATTTTGTGGCCCAGAAGCGCTAAACTATTAAAGACTTTTCTAGGGCGAATGACGAGTCTGTTCTAGATTACCTTGAGTTATCCTTAGATACATTTTCTGGGAACGACGTTAATTATTTGTGGAATAAATTTAAATCATACTGTCATTTTTGTCTTCGAAACTTTATTCCTAATAAAAGTAAATATGTTCGCCGCAAAAACCCCTGGATGACACGCGAAATTATTCAACTAGTACGGAAAGTAAAAAGAAACCGTAGAAGTCGAGTTCACAGTTCCTCCCTCCCCTGCCTAAAGCGAGCACTAGCAGCTAGAATTCGCACAAGTAAACAGGTCTATCATTCCAATACACTCACACGATTCCTTAAGACAGATCCAGCGAAGTTCTGGCGACACCTCAGCTCAAATCAACAAAAAACTGTCGATTATCTCAAAATTGGGGAAATGTTGGTTCACGACAAACAACAAATAGGTACGGAGTTTAATCTTTTCTTTCAGTCAGTGTTCTCGAAATCTTACACTAGACATTCCTCCTTGAACGAAGAAACTGAAATAAGCTCAGAGTTCATCACGTTTGAAGGTATCTTTTCTATGCTACTTAACCTCAAACCTAAATCGTCAAATGGTCCTGATGATATACCAAATGCATTTCTTCGTCGTTACGCTGAGTGGATTTCTAGATTCCTTGTTGTTATCTTCCAGATGTCATTTTCATGTGGCGTTGTTCCCTCAGATTGGCGAATTGCTCGGGTTGTACCTGTTTTTAAAAAAAGGAGACCGTACAATGTTAACGAATTATCGCCCAATTTCACTCACCAGCTCTTCGTGTAAACTACTGGAACATATAATTTCTAATTACATCAATGATTTCCTCGATAAACATGAAATAATCTCGCTTTTTCAGCATGGGTTCCGAAAGGGACTTTCTGCTACTACTCAGCTCATTTCAACTATTCATTCTTTTGCTTCTATAGTAGATAGGCCTGGTCAAGTCGACGTCATCTTCCTTGATTTTAGCAAAGCCTTCGACAGAGTTCCTCATTCCGGTCTTATATACAAACTAAATGAGATTGGCCTTCCCAGCACAGTTGTTCAATGGATTTCAGCTTATCTTCAAATGCGAAAACAATTCGTCGATGTAGTCGGTCACCATTCTGATCCTCTTCCTGTAATTTCGGGTGTTCCGCAAGGGAGTGTCCTTGGCCCTCGTCTTTTTTCAATTTTTATTAATGACCTCACTTTTTGTATAGATAAAAGCGTGAGTATTAGTTTATTTGCGGTCGCCTGTCTATTGTTCAAGGATATTAACTCTACTAGGGACCAAGTTGTTCTGAACGAAAGTCTTAATGCAGTTTCTAGCTGGTGCGATCGTTGGGAGATGAAGCTTAACCAAGAAAAGTCCTTGTACATGCGCATCACTAACAAAAAGTTCTCTCATCAGTATGAATACTTTATTGGTGATAACTACATCTCTCGGACGATGAGCTTTAAATATCTTGGTATAACAATTTCTAGCAACTTATCTTGGTCCTCACACATTGAACACGTTTGTGCAGCTGCCCGTCGAAAACTAGGTATCATAAGGCACAAGCTTAAGCACGTGCCTTCTCATATGAAACTTTTAGCCTATAACACATTGATAAGAACGAAGTTAGAATACGCCTGTACAGTCCGGGATCCATTCACAAAAAAAGATATCAAGATACTGGATGATGTTCAAAAGCAAGCAGCACGTTTTATATTTAATCGCAACCACCCGCATGACTCACCTGCTGCCTTAATTCAAAGTAACAACATCATCTCTCTTGAATCACGAAGGAAGCTAGCTAGACTAAAATTTCTTTATCAACTCTGGTTTAAAAAAACTCCGGCTTGAATCGTCGTCCTTTCTTCACCCATCCTCGATTAGGCGCACAAGGCATGACCATCCGCATAAAATAACTCCAGTATTCGCTCGAACAAATGCATTTAAATACTCCTTCTTTCCCAGAACCATAACAGAATGGAACAACCTACCTCATCACATATTTATATCTGACAATGTTTTGGAGTCGATTGAGCGTTTGTTTGATGTGTAACTCTTTGCATTGTGTTTTATTTTCCTGTTCCCCACTACCGCCACTCCTCCCAACTTTGTTGTGAGCTATTACATGTGCTTTATTACAATTTTTGCATAATTTTCCACTGTTCCCCTCTCCCATTTTACGGATTACCTGGTGTTGCGTTTTTTTTTTTACTCCACTTTTGTAACCCCCAATCCTGCTTGGGCCGCAATTGGCCTGCAGTATTCCTTAATAAAAATAAAACATGCCGCTAGAAAGCAACCTCCTGGATGACGGGGAATGTACCGGAAGCGGATCGAACGGCACGGACGAGGCGGGACGAGCGGATGCACCAGTCTCTAACCAAACGGAGGCGGCAACACCCAAAGAAAGCAGTGAAGAGGGGTCGGAGCCCGTAGAGGAAGAACAGGCCATGGACGTCGCACGCGCCCCAAAGGACGCAGCCCCACCGCAGCGGCTGACCAACCCGCCAGCGCCGGCAGCCGCTCCGTTGAAAACGCGCCCACCAGAACAAGGGGCAAGCTCCAAGGGGACAAGCAAGGTCACACGCCAAAGTGCGCGGCAAAAGCCAAAAACGGCCGAGCAGTTTCCCCCGCTAGATGCACATCCCGGGGGGAAGGGTGAATCGTCGGAGAACGCCGTCCCCCTGCACGGGGATTAGGAGAGCATTCCGGGAGCCGTTTCGGCGCCAACTTGACTGATTAGCGCCGCCGTTTTTTGAGGTAGGAATCTTCTCTCAATGCGACCTCTCAAACCTTTCAAGCGTGCAACGCTTAATTGTGTTAGCCTGGTAGCACAGATAAGAAAACAATGGGTGCTGAATCTGATCCTAAGGGAGAAAGTATGCGCTGTATTTCTACAGGAAACCAAACTATGCACAAACCAACAACTGGAAGCCATGTCTCGCTTTGAAGAAAGGCATTGCGAAATCTTCTTCTCTAAGGCGATCGCACACAGAGGGGTCACGGCTATTATGATTAGAAAGGACGAAGACATCACGATCTCCCCAGAGTGAGAGACGTATAGGAATGGGCGCATTTGTGGAATAGAAGTGGTTTACTGGGGAGAATTGCACAAGCTGGTGTCCGTTTACGCGCCGAACGAGGCGGTCGACAGAAGAGAGTTCTTCAAAACTTTCCGCCAATATCTCGATACTCCCTGCAAGATTATTCTGGCAGGTGATTGCAATTGTGTGCTTAACGCGACAGATTGCTCCAAGCGCTTACGTTCGGATGCGAGCCGCGCAGAACTAGAGTGGCTTTTGAGAGACTTTGACTTACAAGTCAAAGTTTCTTAAACCAGTCGGAAAGCTTGGTTAAAGGTATTTGCAAGCCTAATTTGGGGATCGAACTAAAGACGACTCAAAGAGCACATCGTGTTGGTAGATACAATGAAACGTTTAAAAGGCCAATCGTTGTAAATTTCGCATCGTATAAGGAACAACAGGACGTCTTATCAAACGCTAAGAAGTTCAAGGGGTCGTGCTACAGCGTTGGTAATGATTATTCCCCTGAGACCCGAGATATTCGAAGGCGATTGTAGGAATACGCGAAGGTTAAAAAAGCAGATAGTAATAACAAGGTAAAGCTAACTTATGATAAGCTTGTTATTAACGGAAAGACTTTCACATGGGACACAGAAAAAGAAGAGGTCGTTCCACTCTTGAAACAATGACGCCCCAGTAAGAATAAGAAAAATGCCTGCTGCGATCTGGTTGCTGTCGTAATAAACTGCAGAAGTCTAATAAACAAAGTTGATGAGTTCACTGCCCTGCTTGAGTCTGTAAAAGCTGATATTGTATTTGGTACAGAATCGTGGCTGAACCCGACTATCGCCGATAGTGAGGTGTTTCCAAAGGAATTTATTGTTTATCAGAAGGATAGGCCCAGCCTCAGGGGAGGCGTTTTTTTTTTGTTTTTTTTGGCTAGTTCATTCCTTTCTGAAATCATCTAGGCTAGATATTGATCATGACGATGTCGAGTCAATTTGGTGCTCACTTACTTTATCTGACAATTCGTCTTACGCTGTCGGTACGTTTTATCGGCCACCGAATTCAGATTTAAAGACGTTACAGTCGTTGCTTGAAATCGTTTCGGAGGCCTCTCGGCACCCTATTTTACTTGCAGGTGACTTTAACCTGTCAGAATTGAAATGAAATGATGGAATTTGTTCATGCAAAGTTAGTAGTCGCCTTAACCTAGAAATGAAGAACATCGTAGATACTTATGGACTGTTACAGTCTGTAAAGGATCCAACTCGGAATAATAACATATTAGACCTTTTGTTTTGCAGTTCACCCAACCTTATAGATTCCGTCACCATTATACCAGGAATAAGTGATCATAAAGCCGTCATTGCAAGTGTCAAATCAGGAATCATCCGACCGACGACATGCGCATCAAGGAAAGCTTTTTCTTCGAGAAAGGCGACTATACTAGTATATCTCAGCAGCTGCTTGACCACTTGCCGCTCTTTGAATGCCTAGCTGAAGATTACGGCGTCCACAAATTACGGTGTGTATTTAAGAACAAGCTGCTTGTACTTATGAACCGTTATGTTTCAAGCATAGATTCTACCAGACTCAAAAAAAGAAAAAAACCCTGGGTGACTTCACGTATTCTAAGGATAATTAAAAAAGAAGGAGAGCATTTCTCAAGTATAAAAAAACTAGAAGTAACAATCACTTAAAAAAATTGTCTGAAGTAGCGCCAGGAGCATAAATTATCTATAAAAATTGCGAAAGAAGGATACTTTAAAAAACTTAACGAGAGGATGAAAACTAGCCCTAAACTTTTTTCGAAGTTTATAAAAGGCTTTGGATCAGATGTCTTACGAATAAACGAAATTGTGCACAACCATCATGTCCTCTTAGACGATACTGAAAAGGCTACGTGCTTGAATGATTACTTTCAATCTATCTTCCTACCTAAAGATAGCAGCTGTCCTCCAGCACATGCAAGTGTCATCCCGTTAATGGAGCCAGTTGACCTAAGCGTGAGGGGCATCGAGTTGCTTTTAAGAAACATTGACGAAACTAAGGCAAATGGCCCTGATGGTATTACTCCACGTGAATTAAAGCGTTGTGCCGGACCTATTTCGTTATATCTTGATGTAATCTACGAAAAGTCACTCTCCACTGCTATGCTACCAGACGATTGGAAAATCGCCCATGTTGTCCCTATTCATAAAGGTGGTTCAAAAAAGGAGGCTTCAAACTACAGGCCAATATCATTAACGGCAATCTCGTGCAAAATGATTGACCATGTTTTATATATAGGAATAATGAAACATATAACGAACAATAGCATACTAATTAATCAACAACACGGGTTTCGTAAAGGCCTATCTTGCACGACACAGCTCGTAGAATTTTGCCATGAACTGGCGTCCAATGTTGACAATGAAATGCAAACGGATTGTGTTTTTCTGGACTTCTATATGGCGTTCGACACTGTGTCGCATCCGCTCCTTCTTAGTAAACTAGAGTCGTTAAACTTAGACTCAAGTGTGTTCCGATGGATCAAAAATTATTTATTTCAACGTCGCCAATGTGTTGTTTTGAACGGAAGCAGTTCGAAGTATGTTAACGTAACGTCAGGAGTCCCACAAGGCTCGGTCCTTGGACCACTTTTGTTTTTAATTTATGTAGACGATATTTCCGTGGGAATTTCCTCCTGTATACGGTTTTTTGCTGACGACTGCGTTGTGTATAGGAAAATTAAGAACGAACAAGATGCTGCTACGTTGCAACAAGACTTGGATTGTATTATTACTTGGTGTTCCAAGTGGCAGATGAATTTAAATCTGAAGAAGTGTGTACACCTGAGTTTTACCAAGAGAAAGAAAAAAATTGAAAGTACTTATCAAATAGATAACGCCCTAATAAATAACGAAACTACCTACAAGTACCTTGGTGTCACACTGTCATACGACTGTTCTTGGAATGCTCAAGTTGATGATGTCATCCTAAAAGCTGGCAGGGCGCTCAATTTTATACAACGGAATTTGAAATGTTCACAACCTGAATTAAAGAAAACCGCGTACTTAACATGTGTTAGGCCGATTTTAGAATATGCCTGCGCCGTCTGGGACCCTCCGCACATAACCTTGATTGATAAATTGGAAAGAATTCAAAATAGAGCTGCTAGGTTTGTACTGGGTCGTTATGGGCGGAGAGAGAGCTGCACTAAAATGAAAAGCGAATTGAATTCGGAATTGCTTTCTTCTCGACGAGAAAAGTTGAGACTGTAGTTTTTATTTCTCACATATAATAATAAAACTGGCATTAACACAGAAGTATATTTAAAACACCCACATTATGTTTCTAGGCGGACTGAACATGCTTTCAAAATCCGAGAGTACCACGCCAGGACGAACATGTATGCAAATTCTTTTTTTGTTAAAACCATTGCAAAGTGGAATAGGTTGTCTGAAGACCAGGTGTGCTCTACAAATGAAGATGTATTTTTTTTCAAAACTGTAACCCCCCTGCAATAACGCCTCCGGGCAATGCGGGGTAATCTTTGAATAAAGAATAAAGAAAAAAGATGTCAAACAATATGCGGGAGACCTAAGTGAGGGATATACCCACTGGCAGGGAGACTGCCACGCCCGGCTGGACAGGATGCACATATCAAGCGAATTCTTTCTGTCGAACCCAAAAGACCTAGTTCAACCTTTGGCCTTTTCAGACCATGCTTTCGTGGCAGTCCAGTTCAGGAAACCGTCTTCAAGACAAAAGAGGTCAGAGGGGAGCGGGTGGAAGTTGAATGAGAGCCTTCTCGAGGACGAGGAGCTTAAAACAAAAATAGACACTGCCATGGAAAATAAATTTAAGGGGAGACCAGCAGATGCGGTAACAAGCGAAGAATTCAAAGACGAGGTGAAGGCGGAAGCATATCGCTACAGTAAAATGAAGGCGGATAAAGTCAAAGAAGAAAAACGCCTACTCAAAAAGAATCTATGCTTGCTGATTGCGGAAGAAAACTTGACGCCAGGCGTCTTCACACAAGACCTACGTGAATGTAAGGGTCGCCTTCTGGGTATCTTAGAGCGAGAATACCGAGGTGCTATAACCCGCAGCAGAACCACGGCCCTGGAGAAAGAAGAGGAACCGGCCAAAATATTCAAAACGAGGGAACGGCAGCACGCCAGTCGAAATAGGATAACTATCCCAGGTAGCACGCCAGAGGAATGCCCAACTTGGGCAAAGGTCTGGAAAACATAAGGGCCCAACTTTGGCGCAGTTAGGTTTTTGCACCATGGCATTCATCAGTGCCAAAGTACGGTGCCTAACTATAGCCTTAGTTGGGCGATCCTATGGCATGCCAAAGTTTGGCTCTTCTCCGGTACGCCAGAGGAGTGCCAAAGTTGGAGCCATACTTGAGCCATAACTGCCATAGTAAATCCTAATCTGGGAATTCGGGGCGTGCCAAGGTTTGGCATTTCTCTGGTCTGCCAGAGGAGCGCCAAAGTTGGTGCCATACTTCAGCCATAACTGCCAGAGCAACGCCTAATTCCGGTATTTGGGACGTGCCAAGGTTTGGCGTTTCTCTAGTCCGCCAGAGGAGCGCCAAAGTTGGTGCCATACTTCAGCCATAACTGCCAGAGCAACGCCTAATTTCGATATTTGGGACGGGCCAAAGTTTGGCTTTTCTCGGGTCCGCCACAGGATTGCCGAAGTAGTGCAATACTAGAGCTATAACTGCCAGAGCGATGCCCAATTTGGGTATTTTGGACATGCCAAAGTGTGGCGTTGCTCTGGTCCGCCAGAGGAGCGCTAAAGTTGGTGCCAGATTTGTGCCATAACTGCCATAGTAAAACCTAAACTGGGAATTCGGGGCATGCCAAGGTTTGGCGTTTCTCTGGTCCGCCAGAGGAGCGCCAAAGTTGGTGCCATACTTCAGCCATAACTGCCAGAGCAACGCCTAATTTCGGCGTTTGGGACGTGCCAAGGTTTGGCGTTTCTCTGGTCCGCCAGAGGAGCGCCAAAGTTGGTGCCATACTTCAGCCATAGCTGCCAGAGCAACGCCTCATTTCGGTATTTGGGACGTGCTAAGGTTTGGCGTTTCTCTGGCCCGCCAGAGGAGCGCCAAAGTTGATGCAATAATTCAGCCATAACTGCCAGAGCAACGCCTAATTTGGGTATTTCGGACACGCCAAAATTTGGCGTTTCTCTGATACGCCACAGGAGTGCCGAAGTGTGCCATACTTGAGCCATAACTACCAAAGCAACGCCTAATTTCGGTATTTCAGCCTCGCCGAGTTTGGCTTTTCTCTGGTCCGCCACAGTTGTGCCAAAGTAAGTGCCAGACTTGAGCCATAACTGCCGCAGTAAATCTTAATTTGTCGATTCGGGGCATGCCGAAGTTTGGCTCTTTCCTGGCTACCCACTGAAGTGCCAAGTAAGTGCCAAAAGTGGCAAAGAAAGCCGAGAGGCCAGCCCAAGTTTCGAATATCTCTGGTGTGTCACAGAAGGGCTCTTTTACGCGTCCCAGAAGAGAAATTAAATAAATAAGCGTTGGAAGCACGACAGTAAGATGTCATCACCTCCGTTCCCAAGCAGCACGGCAATACTTTGCAGTATCGTGCCAGTGCCGGCCGAAAGTCGGTTCCAATATCGCTCAACTGTCCAGTTTTGCACCACCGTTTGATACCCGGCAGGTATTGCCGTACAGCTGTTTCGCCCCGGCCTAGCGTTCACGTAATATTGTGCGAAAACTCTACGATGAGTCTGATTCGTATTGGCCGAACGTCGTGCAAGTATGTTTACGTTGCATGTCATTTGTTGCATATCCAATCACTTATACGGACAAACAAATTTTTTCGATCGCTCCCAGAAGTTTATTAAACAACTATCATTACACACAGTGTATTCTCAACATATTTACAAGGTCACACTTCTCTGTAAAACGAAAAGCAAATTATAAAATACAATTAACACTGTCCTCATGCCAAGCAAAACTCATCACACGTAAAACCGCGGAGAATGAAAGGAAAGCAGGACGACTATCAGAATCATGCTTGCAGTGCACTTACTAATAAAAGAGCGATATCATGTAATCCTTGACAGATGCATAATCCAACTCAGGCACCCCACAAACACATTCGAGGAAGAAGGTTGCGCACATTCAACTGACGTCTCGTCGTCGGCGAAGAGCAGTTTTTGTCGAAGCGTGTCCAACAAACACATCACAAGTATTCCACGAACTCCGGTGCAAAAAAATGACTGTTACCGAAAAATTGGCATGGACGTATTCCGACCGTTTACGACGAAAAAACACGGCCGCGTCTGCAACGCACGAAAGCAACAGAACACTGAAGAGCCCAGTTCGAAAACCGGACCTACGTGGCCTGCTTATTTCTATAACTAGGCAAACGGCGAAAACGACAGCCCCAGAGATCCCATCAGCGTGACAGAGAAAGTCACGTGACAAATTTTCGTCCAAACGTTTTTGTCCTACGCGTCCTATGTAGAGAGGTCACGCTGAGTCACGCGTTTCGCTTCATCCTTTTGATTTGCTTAAAGCGGCTGTCGAGCTCGCTGACAGCCACACGAAGACGCAAAACCAGGTGGGGAGGATTTGCAAAAGGCGAGGTCGAAGGGGCATCAACAACGCATAAAAGGAAAGGCCGCTTCTGCCGGTGACCTTGTCGCCTTGCCTAGCCTGTCAGCGTTCGGCTTCAAGTCCGAACTCGTCGACCCGCATGGACGTCAGGACACCAATTTGACATTGACAAGGCATCAACCTTGGAGGGGGATAAAAGGTGGGGACCGAGGAAGCTGCTGGAATCTTGGTTCATCCAGAACGACAAACGCGGAAGTGATTCATCGCTGGTAAACAAGAACCGTGGCCCCAGCCGGACGTGTACACAAACTTAATGCCTAAATAGCCGAACTTTTTTGTGCGACTCTCACTCGCTCTGTGCTCTACTGAAGATGCCTCCCGCATTGGAGGCGCAACGTTTAATTAAATTGTTATTTTTGTTATGTCAAGCCGTTTTTGTTATTACATAAATTAGGAGCGCAACCGGGACATTTTCTCCCGTGAATGACGATCGGGTGCTTGGACTCCGAAGCAGCTCTTTCGGCGTCCATTTGATGTTCTCGGAGTCGGTCGTTGAGGCATCGCCCCGTTTGCCCGATGTACCTGGTCCCGCAGGACAGGGGGATCGCGTACACTTCCTTCGCTTCCTCTCCTTCCGCCAAGATTTCTCTTTCCGGTACTCCCACGGAGCGGGCGGGTTTCGAGGTTGAAGCCGAAAATAAAGTTCGCTCTTTCCACTTTTTTTGCGTTTCCTCCTCTCCTGCCCTCCTTTCCTCCCTTCACCGCCCTCCCCCGAGGGGCCAATGCGGAGAATGGATTAGGAGACGCCTCCGTTAATCCGGCATAACCCGCCGTAGAGGGGGCGTGCTGCTTGACTAAAGATTATCTCGCTGCACAAAAAAATAAAAATAAATAAATAAATAAATAAAAAAAATAAAAAAACGTCGCGGGCAGCGATTTAATGCGCTTTGCCGGATGCGTAACGCTTCGCCCGCCTTGAACAAGCTGGTATGCATTGGACTAACATTTTTCGAAGCGCGACAGGTTTAGTGCAGGTCCTATCAAAATGGTCCTGCAAGACTTCCCTGTCCGCCACAGGCTAGCCAATAATTCAAGGACATAACGACGGCAGCGTATTCAAACAGTGTAAAATAAAATGTATATAATATTTATATGAACACCATCGTCTTCACTGCTTGGCTTTCAAATTGTTAGCGCCGCAAATAATCGTAATCAAAATATTTTTTTATAATTGAAGACCCCTCGCCGTGCATCGAACCCAAAATTACGCTTACGTGAAACATGATTCGGCGCGGGAGCAACTCGAGTCACCGTAATTTTTTTTTTTTTTTAACGTGGCTTTTGCTTTTTAATCTAACTGAGGTACCACTGGCAGAACACGAATCGCATACTTGGAAGGATCTGAAAACTCATATAGCTGGTTGAGTGAATGCAATACTATCGCATTCGTTGAAGCTCGATTTGTTGATTCGAACTTCAACAAATCACACGCACCCATCCTCCCTATTTCTGTTTACCCAGTCATAGTCGTTCCCTCATGATGCGATACGAGTACAAGTAACGGCAGTTTATGCAATGTTGACGATACACAGCCGTGATCGCGCGGTTTTTAGAAGCGCTATAGAACGAGCACAAGCGTCGAATTTCGGTACTCTGATTGATTTCTGTCTTCCCGCCGTGACACCACACGAGAAAAGCGATTTCGTTCTATCTGTGAAACTAGGAACAAAGAAATCAAGATATAATCCCGTAATAAAACAACGTGAAATGGATCTCTGCAGCCAATACCGAACCGTTCGCGAGGTGACTGGGCAAAAGCGTATATTACCTCCGTGCCTTTACCCTCTGCGCACCGCCAGAGAGAGTCATACACACTCCTTAGAGCTATTGCCAACACGACTGCGTTTGCAAGCCGGTAGTTTGACTCGGCTGGGATTCGTCCCTTCTGACTTTCATAGCTCTCTATGAAACCAGAAAGGTAGATACTTTTCTCCATTGGGTTGGTTTGCCCGGGGCCTCCAGTTATTTACGGCCAAAATCACACTAGAGGCGCTTCAGCAATGTTCACTCTGGTCGACACACGTGCTCCTTAAAAATGCCTGTCGTCAACTCTTTCCCAAAAGATACTTGAAGAGCCAATCTTAGAGACCGACGGATAACGAGGCCTTAGACCTCAAAGAAATTATAACACAAATTTGGCGTCGTCATTCCCAAACTGGTTGCCGGACGAAATCCAGGGTTGGTAATAGCAACATAAGATACGTACGGCAGAATTCCCTGCCATAAATAAAACGATTTGGCTAACGCCAATGTAACGCAAAATAGGTGCAAAGAGTTTTGCGATAAGAAGCGTAAACTGAAAAAAAAGGAAAAAAAAAGAAAGAAAAAAAGAAAGAAAGAAAGAAAGAAAGGAAGAAAGACTGAAGAAAAGGAGAAATTAGAAAAAAAAATCTCTGGTGACTTGGCCAAAAAAAAATTCTGTTCATGTGAATTTTCTTGTCACGTGACCAAACAAAAAAAAAAAAACGAAAAAAAAAAATAACACGAGAAAAAAAACCATCCCCTGCCCGGTTTCGAAGCTAGGCCCTCTTGATCGTGAAACTAGCGCGCTATCCGTTGCGCCAACATAACTTTTTTTTTTTCTTTCTTTATTGCAAGTTGCGCCAACATAACTCTGCCTGTAATGCTCACGCATTCTCACATCATAGGCGAAAGCTTAGGTGCTTTCGTAGTTTTTCATGGATGTGTTATTTTTATTTGTGGCAAGAGTTCACGTCCAGAATGCTTTTAGAGTTTTCGACCAAAACGAGTTTTCTTCTTCCGAGTCACCTTCTAGAACCAGTAGACCGCACTGGGTCGTCCGGCTAATCAAGCAGCTATTTTCAAATTCTCTGGCGTGCCCGCCCTCGGATCCGAGGTCGCCGTTTGACAAGCTTAACTTTCTTCCCTCTTTTAGCCGGAACCCCACGGCAGCTTTATTCCGTCCCCACTCCCTCTCGAGAGGATGGCTCGCCCCGAGGCTCATCCCATTCTCTAAACCTCTTTTCATCTAACGCTTGACCTTTCCCTCCCCGTCCCCCGGCTTCGGGAGAGAAGGTTCTTCTCTGCAGAACGTCCCGTTTGTACAGCGGCCTTTAAAGTTCAAAGATTGTCCTGTCTTTATCGTCCCTTTTGTGTCTCCACATTTTAATGCTTAAAAAGTATCAACACGCTAAAATAGTACAATTTCCGGGATTTCATTTTCATCCCCCAAGTGGGATGCGGGAACCGCGCCATAGAGCCACGGTCGTTTCCGCACTTTGTTATCGCTAGGATTTGACAGTGCTCAATCACGATGCAAAACACGCACAGAGCCACGCTCGCTTTTGCAATGCGCCGCCTAAAGGGGTGTCCAAACAGGACACGACTCCGACAAATCGTGAAAATTGAAGCGGGCTTGAAGCGGGCGCGTCCGCTTCAATTTTCACGATTTGTAGGAGTCGTGCGTTTTGTAGTGTCCTGTTTGGACACCCCTTAATAATGATATATCTTGTTGAGACGTGCGCACATCCGTCTTGCGCAGTGTTAGCTCAACGGCAGCACTTTCTGTAAAGGCGGATTCACACCGGGAATAGCAGTCGCGCGATCCAACTAAATCGCATCGCAAAAAAAAAAAAAGAAAAAAAAAAGTAATTAGTTGGTCAATTTGGCGTGCGCGATGAGCGAGTCCAATGCCTTCGTTGGCGAGTCGCGTCTCAAAAACTCTCGCTCCGAACGCCGTTGGTTGGCTCGGCCTCTCCGCGACTAGAGTGCATCGCAAAACGTCGGGTCAGCAAGCGACTGCTCAAAACCCGTTACATTTTGCCCGCGATGGTCGCTTTTGCGATGAAAGTTATGGCGCGACTAGATCGCATCGCCGGTGTGAACGCGCCATAATGTCGAACCAGTCTCACGGCGCGTCCCGATATTGGCTTGTGTACCTACGCGCGAGTAAAACATCTGGCACAATTTGCGTTTGCAAAGCCTGCTCCAGCCGCGTCAAAACATTCAGCCAACCTTTGGACTGCAGAAATCAAGAGACAACCAAAATAAGATAAAGTTGCCAGCCGAATAAAACTTGATTTCTATTTAATTAAGATGAAGACCACCCGCGTACATCAAATACCTCATCAGCCGAACTCCAAGGCAGTAAGCCTAGTTCTGGCACTTCCTTGGCACCTTTGGCCCGTCGTTGCCAGATCACAGCCAAACTATCGGGAAGCGAAGCCTAACTTGGGCACTCGCTTGGCGACTTGGGCCCAAAGATGCCAGATCTCAACCGAACTACGAGGTAGTAAGCCTAACTCTGGCACATTTGTCGCGATTTTGGCCCGAATGTGCTAGGTGACAGCCGAACTGTCAAAAAGTGAAGCCTAACTTTGGCATTAGTTTGGCGATTTTGGCCCGAAAATGCCAAAGCTCTGCCGAACTACAAGGTAGTAAGCCTAACTCTGGCACATCTGTGGCGATTTTGGCCCGAATGTGCCTGGTGACAGCCGAACTGTCATAAAGTGAAGCCTAACTTTGGCATTAGTTTGGCGATTTTGGCCCAAAAATGCAAAAGCTCTGCCGAACTACAAGGTAGTAAGCCTAACTCTGGCACATCTGTGGCGATTTTGGCCCGAATGTGCCAGGTGATAGCCGAACTATCAAAAAGTGAAGCCTAACTTTGGCATTAGTTTGGCGATTTTGGCCCAAAAATGCCAAAGATCTGCCGAACTAACGGGCAGTAAGCCTAAATCTGGCATTTGTTAGGCGATTTAGGCCCGAAGATGCCAGATAATAACCGAACTACCCGGCAGCGAAGCCTAAGTTTGGCACTTGTTTGGCGAATTAGGGCCAAGATACCCAGACTGTTGCCAAGGGAGGTCAGGTTTGGCACTACTTTGGCTTCTTCGGGCTTTTTAATGCCCTAAACTGCCAGACGCAAGCCAAGTTTTGGCCCAGAACTCGGTGCTGCCTGGGATACCCTGCGGATAGGAGACTCCGTGGTCAGCGAGCAGGAAGCGATCGAGGAGGCTTTTGTAAGCTCGTACACGGACGTTTTCTCGGAAAAGAAAGGAGTACAGCCCCCTCGGCAGTTCGGAAAGCCGCTGCAAGGACTGTCGGACCACATCAAACGACAGATCAACCGTCAGATCGCCACGTCTCAGGTGGAAGAGGCTATAAAAAAATTTGGCACCATGTAAATCTCCTGGAATCGAAGGGCTTGGCAGTCTTTTTTACAAGACCTTCTCGGCTCGACTGGGACCAATTCTTCGCGACGTAGACGAGGACATATTCCGCAGGGACCTCCTTCCGCCATCCATGCGACAAGCGGTCACTGTTCTCATACCGGAGAAGAATTCAGAGAAGACCCCAACTGTTGATCAATTCAGACACATTAGCCTGTTGACAAGTGATTACAAAATATTGGCCAAGATTCTAGCAAACCGGCTAGAAATTGGCTTGGAAGACGTAATTGGCAAGCATCAGTCGTACGGCATTGCGGGAAGGACGATAGGAACGAAGCTCCACGCAATGCGACTAGTGTGTGAGGCGGCGGAGGTGCTGGGGTGTCCTCTGGCGGTGTTGCAGGTGGATCTGAGCAAGGCCTTTGACAGAGTGTGCCACGCGTTTTTGTTCGGACTTTTGGAGCAGTGCGGGATTGGTGAGCGACTTTTGCGCTTTGTACGATTGTGCTATCGTGACGTTACTACCCGACTGCTCGTGAACGGGAACAGGACGGCCCCCATCCCTGTGTCGGGGTCAGTGCGACAGGGCTGCCCAATGTCGCCCATTTTTGCGCTGTATCTGGAACCTCTGTGCAGAGCGATAGCTAACGACGCGAACATTCAGGGGCTTTCCCTGTCGTCTAGCTCCATCAAGGTCCTGGCATATGCGGACGATGTGGCGGCGATTTGCTCCTCAAGAAGTCAGGTGCGGGTGGCAGTGCGGCACATTTTGGACTTCTGTGATATATCCGGAGCGGAAATGAACTGCGCTAAGTCCGTGGGGGCTTGGCTTGGCCCTTGGGAATCCAAACCGGAGCTTTTTCTTGGTGTCACCTGGGGTCCCAGCATACCCAACTATCTGGGTATTAGCCTGACGACGAATCAACTGAATGCGGGGCGGGAGGGAGGGAATATTTCGCGTCTGAACTTCAAGGAGCTGGAGTGGCGGGGTAGATATTTGCCTTTATTCAACCGCACTTTTGTTTATAACTCTGTTTTTTTCCCCAGCGGTTTGGTACACGACAAGAGCGATACCTTGCTCGCCAAGTGAAATAGCCAAAGTGCATCGTTTTTTCTTGCTACATTCGTGTGGGATTCACGTTTCGAGCGCATGCGGCGAAACAACCTTTTTTGTGTCAGGGAAAGGGGGGTCTGGGACTTGTAAACGTAGAACTCAAACTTAGGGTGCAATTATACCTGTTTTTTAGAGATGAACAAAGCCCGCTCATTACAGCCTCTTTTCGAGAGTTAGGCGGCAGCTTCCTTCGCGAGTGGCTCGCAGGAGCGAAAGAAACCTCTCGGGCTCGCGTGCTGAGATATTATGAGACAGCAGCAGCCATCAGGTATTTTGAGGCAAGATTCTCAGGCGAGTACTTGCAAAAGGCGAAGAGAAAAAAACTATACTGGGACACCCTGGACATGTTATATCCACCTTCAACTTACCGATCATGCGTGGGAGACATAGCAGTTTCGACGGACGTGTTTCACCGGGTCCGCAGATATTCCGTTAAAATCGCGATGAGAAATTTCTTTCTGCGCTTTCATTTTGAGGTGCTGCCCGTAAAGACGTGGCTGGTGAAAAAAGGCTTTTTTGAGCAATGGTCAACGACCTGTGCTCTATGTCCGTTCCCCGAAACTTTGGAGCATGTTTTCCTATACTGCACGAACGCCGAGTTGTTTTGGGCTGAGTTGAGAGCGGAACTTTGCATTGATTTATATGTGGGTTGGGAACAGGCGAATTTCCTAAAGTTCGAGACGTGTCCTTCGGTCAGGGTGTGGGAGATCATTACTCTGTTGAAACTATGGGCTCTTTGGAGGTCAAGGACGGACCACCTGCACGTTGTAGAGGGTGGCAAACCAGCCTGGCGTCATTTTGTGGAGGGTTTTGACTATGTGGCCTCGCTGACAAAGGAGGCAACACAGCCGGGACTAGAATGATGGGAAGAGCTGTCCACACGACTGCAATGACGAACGCGGAAACAGCAAATGGCACCCGGTTAGGGCGGCCTGAGATGCGAAGGCGTTGAACAGGACACGGCCGGGTGTGCTAGTGTGCATTATAGGCCGATCTCTCGAACTTTAAGTGATAGTTTAGAGAATTTTGCAATATGGTACAGGTATTCCTTCTGTGATGCTATTCTGTAAAATTTTGTAAATAAATGTTCTTGTTGAAAAATAAAAAAAAAGGGCGCCTTTAGCGTAGTTTGTTAACGCTCTGTTTTGCTGAGCGTGCGGTCTTTGGTTTGAATCCCGGTCGGCACTCTTGTCATGTTATGGTTTTTGCATTAGTTTTTATTATTTTAAATATTTTTTTTACCTTTTGTATTAGTTTTTATTATTTTAATTATTTTTTCTCGCCTTTTTGTAGTAGTTTTTATTATTTTAAATATTTTGTCTCGCCTTTTTGTGCTAGTTTTTATTCTTTTAAATATTTGTTTCTCACCTTTTTGTATTAGTTTTTAATATTTTAGATATTTTCCCCACGTTTTTGCATTAGTTTTTATGATTTTAATTATTTTCTATGTTTTTGCAGCCGTTGGCACCGTTCTTTAGGGTAATAATCACGTAGAAGGTGAAAAATAAAAAGTGTGAGCCAAAGTTTGAATCGTTGCAATGCACAAACCCTGGCCCTCTTGTTTTGCCGGGATAATTCATAACCGTAAGCAAACAGCACAAGTCCTTTCAAAGAAGAAAGCAATGTAATAATAATGAGCATATTGCGAGCAAAATGGGAAAATGTGTAAGTGGTAAAACTGCCAAAGTAATGCAGCCGAAGTTTTTCTGAAAGCGGCCATCTTCACCCACTATTGAATCAAAAATACCGCCATTTTAAGGCAGTAATTTAGCTGAGCTCATAGCGCGCTACGTATTAAGCACATCTCTTAATATTCTCACTTCCGGAAAGTAGTATTTAATTTGTTCTGGTAGATCAGTGCTATCTCCCGCGTGCCGCCAGGTTTTATTTATACAGGTTGCTCTCCGCAGTTTCACTTTTTTATTAGGCCTAGACACGTTTTTATTCCTGAGATTCAAGTACAGCACGGATAATTAAACTAGGTTTCAGAAATCGTATCGTTGCGCGTTGTAACAATTATTTTTTGTAGCGTCAAAGGGTCACGTTCACAAACCCGGCAGTGTGAACATCCACAACGCAGTAATGTTTCTCGCTTTTTTGCGTTAAAAAAAAAAAAGTTTTTATATTCGCGTTTTTCTGGTACGATATGTCGTATAACATAAGCTATCAAAGAGATAGATATCGTTTGGCTATGGGAACATTTGAAAAATTTCTGCTAGATGATCGCAACTACTACAGGAAACAGTGTATTCCTGCCTGAAATAGCATATTTTCACACTCAATTTCGTAGCGTCAACACATCTTTTACTTTTCTACTCTCTGGAAAGTAATTTTTATTATTGGTTTTTGTAACTGAAAGCGCGTGCTCAATAATGCCAGGTTTTTTTATCGTTTTTTTGCTCCGTTATACCGTTTTTATTTTTTATCAGAGCCAAACACGTGTGTATACCCCCGGTCCTTAAGTATAGTTCATCAATTTAAACTAGCTTCCTGCAAAAAGTAATGCTCGGCGTTGTAAAATTTATTTTTCGTGGCGTAGGCGGTCACATTCTCAAATCCTGGGCAGCAAATTTTCTTCACCGCATTGTTTTTTCTTAAGTTTTCGCGATAAAACACGTCAGCTTTGCCATGCTGGGATAAAATACCCTAGCGTCGGCAGTCATTCAGGAAGGATTGATCGACACAAACATTTCCACTCTCTATTCATGAATTGCCGCAGTTCGTCAGAATCTCAATGATTTGACTGCATAGTGAAAAAGGAAAAAAATAAAACGATCCCGGTCAGTAGACGAATCTTCCATGACGGGGCTCTCCAGTTTGAACAGCAAAGCACCGATGCCGGCCAGTCACTGAACTTCCATGTAAATACTGGCCATCAAAGGATATACAGTCATGTCTCGTTAATATGGACGCCTCCGTTCCCCAGAAAAATCGTCCATAATGTGAATCGTCCATAATAACGAATCAAGGTCAAAAACACAAACATTAGGTAATAATTGTTAAAAAAAAGGATTGTTTATTTCGCCAAAGAACGAGGAGATATGAGTTTGCACTGGCGCTTTCGATCCCACTTTAGTGTCCAAAAAGCGCAACACTTCGGCCACTAGAAGTGCACGTTCTCCCTCCTGGTCAAGGTAGGCGATCGCTGTCTCCAAGCCACGGCGAGCTTCACATCGAGTAACGGTTGGTCTCTCTTCTTCATCGGCTGTTTCTGTCGGCGCAAAGTTTTCGACAAGTTGATGGCCCTGTTGAGCGGATTCACCGACAAGCTCCATGATCTGCTCATCGCTCATAGGCTCCCAGCTGTTAGTCTCTTCGTCTATATCCAAGAATGCCGATGCCTCTTCATCTGGGTTTTTCTCCCCGACCGAGTTGTCGAAGAGCTTCACGAAGGGCCGCAAGCGGAAGTTCATCCATCGGATCCTCCACCTCCATAGCAGAGCTGTTAACAAGAATACCTGCGTGACGCCAGCAGTTCACAATGGTTTGAGGCCTCACCGCGTCCCACGCCCTCTTCAGCTTTTGAAGGCACCACCTCAAGTCAACAGTTTGCGGTTCGTTGTCTCCCGCGCAAGCGATGTAGTGCCGCACAAGTTCACCTCTGTAGTGTGCCTTAACCGCGCGAATAATTCCTGCGTCCAAGGGCTGTATTTTGGCAGTCATGTTGGGTGGAAAGAACTTCAAGGTAAGGTTTTCATAGTCCGCACGAACAGAATGGCATGATGCGTTATCAACCAACAAAACAGCCCTCCTCTTCTCAGCCTTCAAGAAGTGGTCGAATTTTGCCAAGAAGATTTCAAATATCTTTCCTGTCATCCATGCTTTCTTGTTGCAATTGTAAGAGCAATACATGTTCGGGTCAAATGTCTTTCCAAAACATCGTGGTCGCTCCACTTTTGCCACGACATGGGCTTCCACTTGTGGGTGCCGCTCGCGTTGCACAAGAATCCCACCATGATTCTCTCTTTGCTTCGCTTGTTTCCAGCCACAGGTTCGGATGCCAGAGTCGAAGATGGGCCCAACTTGTAAAAAAAAGCCAGTCTCGTTGAAGTTGTAAATATCATCTGGAGAATACTGAGCAAGAAATTCCGCAAGCTTTTTCCGAGCACTGGCAACGGCGGCTGTATCCACGCTTCCACTCTCTCCATGAATACGGTGGCTTGAAATTCCATGCCTTCTCTTAAACCTGCTGAGCCAACCCCTTGAGTAGTTCAGGTCATGAATGTCTGCATAAAGACGTGAAGATTGCAGACATTAAAATAAAACCACTGAAGAGAGAACAGTTATTTTAACGTATATGCGTAATTGCACAAGAACGAGCAACTAGAAAAATCATTAGAAGAAACAACATTTTTGGGGAGGAATGCGTAACATTTTGAGAAAACATTTTTAACTCAGTGCTTAAAAAGATACGCTCAGAACTCACTTACCCATCGTTGTGCCGAACTCCGTCGCCTTTTCTTGCAGCATCTCGTCGCTGACGGCGGCCCCTCTGGAGCGTACCAGATGTTGACGGCCTCCTCCAACTTCTCAAACTTTGGGGGTCGCTGCCGGCAGGAACTGGAGCTGGCTGTGGGAACGCTCATCCATTTCTTTGATTCTTTTAGAACTGCGTGGACTGTCGATTTTCCGAGATCAACGCCAAGGTTTTTTCCGCTCCACTCTTTCACGTACTGAACAGACGCTGAAGGCGTTTCAATTTTGAATTTGCATATCTCCTTTTTCAGCTGAGCAGAAAGCTCTGTCCGTTTACGCTTAACACCTGTCATCGTCTCCACCTCCAAAATGACAGGAGAAGCGTCCAGCCTTGCCTCTTGCCTCTTATGCACAACGAATGTGATTCATCACGTATGCCAACCCGGAAGGAGATGGCATACGTTTAAGCTTGAAAGACTAGAAACAAAAAGAAAAAAAGAAAAAACGACCTCCTTCAGGCGCGCAGTTCTTATCTTAAGGGCGGAGGACAATAGTGAATTCCGGGTACAAACTGTGACCTCTACGATTCACTAACCTTTTCTTCTGTCGGGTATGTGGACTCGCCTTCAAAGTAACCAGTAATCAAAGTAACAAAAAGGCAATGGTGAATTCCGAGTAGTACACACTGGGGTCACTAATATTTTTTTTTCGTGGACACGTGTCCATATTAACGAGACAAAAATGCCTGTATTTTCCCGTTTCGTCCCCAAAATAGCCGTCCATAGTCCGGACTGCGGGTTTCTGTATTAACGGGACAGAATTGCATGGCGGGAGACCGGTCGCCGAAAATTTCGTCCATATTGCGGGGTGTCCCGATTAACGGGGTCCATATTAACGAGACATGACTGTAGTAGCTTTCACTTCACAAAATACTTATAATTTTTGTGATTGTTTTTTGTTTAGATAAATTCTGGATCATGTAATATGAAACATACAATTAACGCCAATGTCAAACCTCTCACATTTTTTTTCTTTTTGTGTTGTCTCATGATCGTCACTAGCGACACGTTTCAGACTAACTAAATACCAGGTTTTCTTTTCCGCCAGCTCTGCATGACGGTCAATTTACCTCGTTTCTTTATACTGGCTACTGCATGTCAGGAACATCGGTGGTTTTAATAGAACCGAATCGGATGGACATATGAGAATTCTAACTTATTAGTTATTGCACTGAGGGCTACACATACTGATACACGTAGCGATGTAGGAGTGTGACAGATTTCGATATAGAGACTTTTATTATTATAAGCACGACCACTGATTCCAACTAAGTATCCTTAATCCTAAAGTTAGATTGAACGGAAATGTATTACCAGATGCACCACTCGCTGAAAGTAACTCTGTCAAATTGCCACGATATTTCAACATCTAGTGAAAAGACGGTGAGAGTGCAGGCTGGTGGTAGCTAATCATGTCGTATTACACCTGAGACTGCGGTGGAAGAAATCGGAAGAGCTTTCAGTAGAAGGAACAGACACAGGGAACGTCTCAAACTCGGGATCCGGACATTTCGGTGCACGGAAATTTCGGTGCACGGATATTTCGGTGTACGGACTTTTCGGTGTACGGTCGCTTTGGTACACGGAAATTTCGGTGTAAATTTGAAGTTCGGGAAGTTGAACTTACTTGCAGTTATTCGGACATTTTATGTTCACGCATAAAATATAACAGTTGTATTCATTAAGACATAAAGCTTGTCCCAATTCAAACACGGTTGATTCTGCTCGTTATTAAGACATACATACCTTAAACAAGTTAAATTACTTTCCTCTTTCACACTACGAGGATATTTTCCTAGCTAGCAGGTGTATAGCTAAACACAAACTTATTCGCTTGTCTGACTTTATTCCTGATGGAATGCTCTTTCTGGAAAGTAGCTCGAGATTATAGGCCTTCTGAATACTATAGAAACAGGTAAAGATACACATCATAGATTAGTCGTGGGTTTCATTATCAAGCAAAAGTCCGAAGCCAAATGCATTCAGAAGCAAAATAGTACACAAAATGTAATGTGGACCACTTTTATTTACAAAAGGCACATGGCCCGGGACCTAGAACGACACGTTGCGGGCAACTCCCCTAAGGAAGCGTCGCACATCACTAGCGTCGTATTCTCTAGCAAGTGTCTTTAACCGTTCTGCAGCCTTCGCGTATTTCGAGGCCTGCTTGAAGCGCTGGCCCATCTCGAGTCTTCCAAGCCGGTGAAGTTGCAGGGCGTCTTCTCGTTGTAGCACCTCCAAGAATCTCCAGAGAGTTGGGTGCGAGCACTGAACATGAGCTTGGAAGCTCCGGTGCCAGGCTTCCACTGAGTTCGTGGTCTTGGAGCCGCCCTGGAGAACGGTGTCGTGGTGGTTCCATAGCTTAATTGGAAACTGCGCATCTCTTCTGCCCCGTGCCGTTAGCCGCCCAATAAACACATCCTCGAAGTAGTCGACCGCCGGGAGAAGTTCTGCGCGGATGCTGGACGCAAGCTCGGTGAATGCCCCCTCCACGTCGTCCTGGGGCACAATTGCAAGAGCTGGGATCATGCGAGCTTCCAGGTTTATGTCGGGGTCAAACGCATACAGCTCCTGTAGTCCTTCCGACTGAAGTCTGCGGTAGACACATTGCGACAGGTGAAAAAAACACCCGCGCACGTCGGCGCTTGGGAAGACCGCCCTGAAAGCGTTGATAGCCGCCAGTTCGTAATCCACTGTGACGGTCCTTGGCTCGCAATCTCCCCCACACTCGGCGTTAAGGGTGTTCAGGGCTCGCGTGTACGTCCCACAGTCTTTCCGCGTTAGCAAAATGTATGCCGCAGGCAGGATGGAGCCGCCCACTTCGCAGTGTAGACTGTAAACCTGGTAAAACAACTCAGGCGCAACCTTGAACGTCCCGTCGGCGAACCACTTCTTAGATGTTCGGAGAACATCCACCATCTGCGGGCTGCAGAAGATAAGGAAACGGTCCTGGTCTTGCACACCGGAGTCATGCAACAGGAATCTGGACCCGTCAATCTTCGACGCGTACTGCGCAGGGATGACGACGTCTTCTAAGCGTGAAGGGAGAGGCATCGGCCGTTGCTCCATCGCCCGCGCCCTCCTGCATGCAAAAAAGTTGGAAATATTATTGCTGTCACGTTTCAACTATAGGGCGGTTACTCATTATTATTTTACTATATTTTCAATTTTAAAAATGTTTAGGCTAGCCCGATGATAAACTGGACATCTCCATAGCATATGAGGTGGCATATATTTTGCTAAGGTAGCAAAGATGTTAATTCGTAACATTCGTGTATAACACTTACCTTAATGTTCTCTTAACAGTGTCCTGAGGCGGTAAGTAACTGCAAGCTTCCGGTGTCATCTCGGCCACCAGGCGTCCGACGATGGCTTGATTGGGTTCCTCAGTCGTCCGTGCTCTTTCCTTCATTGATGAGTACGCCAACTTGGCCTCTTGGTCCAGTCGGCTGGGAGCATGGCTGTGTTCGTTGATCAGCTTGACAACTTCTTCGTCAATAGTGTGAGCCCTTGCTTTACACTCCAGTTTCCGGCTACATTGCCAGTATGTCTGCGAGGAATAGGCGTTTTTATAAATTATAACTTAGCTAAAGACAGGAAGAGTCGGCGTAACAATCTTCGTACTATTAAAAAAAGATCGCATTTGAATCGCAAACTCAGTGAAAGGCTCACCTTTTCTTTGAAGCAACGTTCCTTGTCATACTCGAAGCCTTCGTGCAGAAGTTTCAGCCCACCGCGGTTACTTCGCAAGTACACAGCCATTTCAGGGAAGTGACGAGTTAGTTTGCACCAACACCGGTTGGCATACGACGAGGCGACACACAAGTGAGTCACCAATAGGGGCGTGTCCTCTAAAACCGGAAGTTCTCCCCCCTCCCTCCGCTTCACATCTGCGGCGTTATGTCCTCTCCTGGACCTCCCTTCCTTTATGATAGAATGCGAAAAATTAACTGGAAAGGGCAGAAATAACTGGTGACATAAGACCAAATGCACGGGTGCCCCCCTTTTCGCACCTCACCCGCTGATGGCGAAACAAAAGAAAACGAATTCCTGCCTTGTTTGTTCGTATTGTCAATTTCTCCATAATTCTTCTAGGAGAGAAAAAAGGTTTGTTGAATGGAACGGCTTTACAAAAGGCAATTCCAGTGATAAGCCTATATCCGGACAAGCTATCTTGGGTTGATTGTTGGACACCGCAGGAGCATAACATAGCAGCCGAACAAAGGGTAGACTTACCTTCTCCCTCCCCTGCCCCTACTCTTCCCGCTCTAAAATAGTGATCTTAAAAAAAAAAAAAAAGAAATCGGCATACCCTTATTTGTGTTTTTCGGCTTAGACCAAAAACTACTTATAGCATATAACTAGGATTCCATGCTTTCGGAGTTTAGCTTTCGTCAAATTTGGAGGTTTTTTTGTGTTTTCTTTTCTCAAAAATCTGGCATTTACCGGCGTTTATTTTCGGTAAATACTGAATTCTCAGAAATTACGAGTTTATCGAATTTTATTTCTGGTCAATTTCCAGATCTCCGAAAATGGTGAACAAAATAAAAAGAAGCTATTCACACTTCGACGGATGAAGACAACGAAATTCACTTTTATTGCACGAACTTTACAGCTGGTGCAATCACGGTTGTCAGGAACTCTATCTCAGAGCTTGCTGGAATAGGTGCCGTCATATTTCGTCAGCTATTGTCGCTGATGGCACGCATATTGACGAGATGAGCCTCTTTTGGCAATTATACAAGTTTTGGAAGGGCACTGGTGAGCGCTCTTGGTACCGTTTTATATTAGAACTAATATTTTTTGTGCTTTGACTTCGATATTGGAGTTTTTCAGATAAACCCGAATCAACGAAAATTTTAGCCGGCGAGTGCTTTTCAGAGTTTTTCGGATATATCCGAAAACACGGAGTCCTACCTATAACTACTCCTAGCGGCGGCCCCGTTCTTCGAAGCATCGTGTTGAGCTTCGTCCATGGCTTTGTCCTGAAGCCCGTATAAAGTTTCATCTTTCCGCTAAAGGCGAATCAGACCAACAAAGTAACCTCCTTGTTCGTTTTAACCAACACCGGTTGGTGTACGGCGAGGCGACACGCAAATATCAGATGCTTATCATATAACATCGAGTTCTCAAAGTGTAAGGTTAAGGTAAGGCAAGTTTCTGGCAGTGTTGACCCTTTTCGTCACAAGTTCCCCGATCCCGGCTTCCCGAAAGAGGCGCACGGTTATCAACCTTTGTCGGAGGCGATAAGACTAGCGTTTATCCCCGTTTCTAAAAAAAGATGGCTGTCTTCAGAACACAAAAAGTTAGAGAAGCAGAAAGGTCCATTGTTCTGCCAACTACAAAGAATGAACCAAAAGGAGGGAAAAGTTTCTTATGAATGCCGAAGCGTTCTCTGTAGCGTTCGAGGAAACAAAGCTGAACAGAGGAAGAATTACTTTTTCGTATCAACTTGGGGGCGAAAGATAAATACTACAAGGGCGAGAAAACCAAATCTTGGGTGTCCCTTTTGTGTTCAACGACCATGCACCGAAATATCCATACACCGAAATGTCCATGCACCGAAAAGTCCCTACACCGAAATGTCTTGCACCGAAAAGGCCGCACACCGAGAAGTCCGCACCGAAAGTTCCTACACCGAAATGTCCTACACCGAAATGTCCTAGACCCCTCAAACTCAGCTAACTGGTTTATTTCTCAAACTGCCTTTAAGTACCCACGGAACGTTTTCCCAACCACACTCTACAGATAAACTCCTTTGTTGCAGACATTTCGAACCGGACGGAACACGCTCAAAAGATACAAAACAACCCACACTTGAGACGAGGACTTAACAATGGGACACTGCGGATCATCGCAGTGACCTTGAGAGAGATATGTCCCGAATTATCCTAACAGTCGCGTCAAAGCGCGCACACAAAAAAAAAACACACACACACAGGTGGCCTCTACACCCAAAAAAAAAAAAGAAGGGAAGGGAAAAAAGGTGTTCTCTTTGTGGTCTCTTTATGTCTGGGTGCGTCGCCACGGTGTAGAGGCCACCTGTGTGTGTTTTTTTTCTTTTTGTGTGTGTGTGTGTGCGCTTTGACGCGACTGTTAGGATAATTCGGGACATATCTCTCTCAAGGTCACTGCGATGATCCGCAGTGTCCCTTTGTTAAGTCCTCGTCTCAAGTGTGGGTTGTTTTGTATCTTTTGCGCGTGTTCCATCCGGTTCGAAATGTCTGCAACAAAGGAGTTTATCTGTAGAGTGTGTTTGGGAAAAAGTTCCTTGGGTACTTAAAGGCAGTTTGAGAAATAAACCAGTTAGCTGAGTTTGAGACGTTCTCTGTGTCTGTTCCTTCTACTGAAAGTTCTTCCGATTTCTTCCACCGCAGTCTCAGGTGTAATACGACATGATTTCAACATCCCTCCTCCAGGTCATACCTGAGAAAAACTTTTTTTTTTATTTTTCGGCTAATATTGGTTAATACCGGTTACCGGTAAATACTTACCGGTTACGGTTACGCTTAGGGTTATGGTTTTTTAAAATTTCAAATAACAATTTCGTTCCGATTATGGTTACTGAAAACTTTCTTTCCTAAATGCTTTTCAGTTTCGGTTACGGTTACGGTTCGAGTTCCTGCTTTGCGTACCTACAGGGTGAAACAAGGAGACGCCAGGCTCTTTAAATCGACCGGAAAATTTGGTTTCTTAACCCATCGCGCTACGACTCTGTGCAGCGTTGCCCACAGATGGTGCATTTTTTTTGTAAAATTTGCAAAAAGCGAACTTACCTGAGGAAAAAGTAAAGTAAGAAAAAGGCTTAGCTCCTATGGAATCGCAGCGACGCCACCGGTCTTCAAACAACACGGCGCCGTTTCGCGCGGGACACAAGAGATGGCGCAACGAACGCCGCCAACGAACGAGCATACGGCGCCGAGAGCCAGCCCCTTTAGCAGACAACCTTTTCGACTCAAAAGCGGAGCGCGTTCCGCTTTCGGCGACAGTCGCACAAACAAAAACAGGCGCGGTAACAACGATGAACTGCAGTTACTTGTCTGCTAAATACGCCGGCTCTCGGCGTCGTCTGCTCGTTCGTTGGCGGCAGTTTGCGTCGCGACCACTTGCACCATTTCTTGTCTCCCGTGGGAAACGCCGCCGTGTTGTTTGAAGACCGGTGGCGTCGCTGCGTTTCCATATGAGCTAAGCCTTTTTATTTTTTTTACTTTTTCCTCAGGTAAGTTCGCTCTTTGCAAATTTTACAAAGAAAATGCACCATCTGTGGGCAAAGCTGCACAAAGTCCGTAGCACGATAAGTTAAGAAACCTAATTTTTCGGGCAATTTAAAAGCCTGGTGTCTCCTTGTTTCACCCTGTATATTGATGAAAGCCCTTGAAATTGCCTGCATGTGCACCATAATAGAATGTTGAACATGCAGGCATAAACAAGGAGACCACAGGAAAGCTATCAAAGATACTGAAATGACACTTTCCGATTTTGTGTACATTTAACTGTGGCATCAAATTAGTTCATGTTTTTGTTTGTTGTATGTGGAGAAAATTATGTGAAATAGGTTATTTGACAGTTATCAAGCAATTATTTTAAAAATACCTAAGAAATAACAAAACGTAGTTTAAGCATAGTAATGAACATGTATTACAGAGTGCATAGAAAAAGCTAGATGGAATTAGATGGCGATGACTTGCGCAAAAATCGCCTTGATGTCCCCTTTTTGGCGCCGCGTGTCAGCTCGCTGTCTTCTGCGGTCTGAGCTCTGATCCGACGCAGCCCGTACGGTATCGGGATGGATTGTTTGCAACTTGATGTTCCAACCCTACGCATGAAAGTCTTCGGCATCAGGCTGCTGATCCTATTTTCTATTGAACAAGATATGGCAAAGTATGGTTTGTGCAAAGCGGATATTTTCAGTCTGGACTTTGTCCAATTTGCCTTTTAACCGAATTTGGCGAGGAATGGTTTGTTCGAACCGCATATTGTGTGTCTGGAATTCATTCAATTGTACTTTTAACCGGATTCCAAAAATCACAGTTTGTGCGAACCGATTAGGAAAATCACGGTTTGTGTGAACCGGAATTTGTCTGTCTGGAATTCCTCCAATTTGACTTTGAACCAGATTAGGAAAATCACGGTTTAAGCGAACCGGGATTTGCCTGTCGGAATTCCTCTAATTTGACTTTGAACCAGATTAGAAAAATCACGGTATGAGCGAACCGGAATTTGCCTCTCCGGAATTCCTCCATTTTGACTTTGAACCGGATAGGAAAATTCACGGTTTGTGCGAACCGGAAGCCGCCTTTTCGGTGTGACTCCGAGTATGATTTTAGTCCGGATTTCACTTTCCGGACTAATTTCAAACCGCTATTTTTGCTAGGGGCTCAATTGAAATTTTTGGATTTTTAGAATGCTTACGGCCCATAGTGTGAGTTATTCCAAAAATAGATGACCTCAGAAGCATAATGTGATTTCTGATATTGTCTAACTCTTGTGATAACTCATTCTATGGGCCGTGAGCTTCCTAAAAATCCAACAATTACAATTATGCATTGCCTATTTAGTATTTGGCTATAAAAATTGGATCAAAGACCGAGACATACCTCTTTTTAAGCGGAAAAATCCTCCTGGGTTGGGTGGTGCATATTCCAGCAGCAGCACCAGCAGGGTGACAAGGGCGCTTTTCAGCCAATTGCGAGCGATAGCATCTCCCGTCGATTGATCTGAGTGAGAAACCAGCGCGCGCATGGGAGCGAGCAACTTTTTGGGCTAGCTACATAATCTTTCATCGTTGGAGTTAGATATAGCATGGGAGCGAGCAAGAAAATGTCTCCCGCAAGTATTACTAGCACACGTTCTAGGAAGTAGACGAGCAGGCCATCACTCTCCCTGAGGAAGGCGAGGTGAAAACTGTAGTTTGCCTGAATTGTTATCGTCGTAGGGCTAATAAGCGGTTTTGTCTGCTACACTATATAATATAACAATATCAAGCATCTTCAAAAACATATTTAGTGTCGCTTTAAAGGCCAAAATAATTTACGCCCTTTCCACTTTTTCGTACTTCCCTCGCTCCTATATCCTCCCCACATCTCTCCCTTCCACAACCGGTTCCCCTTCACAGTTTAGGAGAGGAGGTCGCTAAGACGATTAGCTTCCCTAGAGAGGACCAAGGTCGAGTGTCGGTCTTTAAGGGAAGGGAGCAGCTAAAATTTTGTAAAAATGTTGATCGGGCAGTATTTTCATTAGTTAATTAAGTAACATACACTTAAGAATATAACAAAGCCAATAAGCAGCTATGTGGACCAGCAGTTTATTTTTCTCCATATGTGGCACAGAAGCATAATGACTTTTCGATATAAATTTGGACAAAATGTGGATCTTGTGGCCTAAAAACTCAAAACTGTAGATAAGTAGATTTTTTAGTTGTATATTACTCTCCGAATTATGAGTACATAATAAGAAACTTCCAGAAATAAAAGTACCTCCACTGCATCACACATTCATATGCAAAAAACAAAAGCTTTGTCCAGAAATAGAAGAGGGAATGTTCAATAGTGTAAAAAGAAATGCATCAAATGGGCGAAGATTAACATAGGTACTACTTGAATTTATCAGTCTTTTTTCAGATACAATGTGAAAGGTAGAAACACTTGAAATACATAGAATAGGATACATAAAAGCTCCGAAATAAGACATGGCACCATAGAAAAGGTAAAGCCATGCAAGCGAATGACTCTTTGTGGGGTTAGCGTAGAATTTGCAAAGTTCAGAAATAATATTTGATGTCTATTATTGGACTTACACGATGATCCCCTGACTAAGCATAAGTGCAAAGCCCAGCCAGGAGGGGGCTCTTCGCGATATTTGACAGCCTTTCTCAGCCTGGTGCCTCTATAGGGTGGCCAAGCTGTGTGGTCACCTTTCAGCCAATTTGATGGGATTACTGACAAAGAATCATCATCCTCCATGAAATTAACAACATGATACATTATCTGGATGAAGTATACTATTTACTTTCTAAGCTATTTCTGAAAAAATTCGCCGCTCAGAAGACATACACCAGAGGGATACTGTTACACATGCAAGCAAGTGAGAGAAACAAAAGCATAGGAGCCCGTCCATGTGACAAGCAGACATATTTGCTTTTGATGTCTTTCACGCTCCACAACGAGTACTCCGCTGAAAGACTTGACGCCTTGAAGATTCCAAGCTCACAGGAGGGCACTACACGGGTGTACAGGTTATGAAGCACTCTGAAAAACTGGCCACAGTTGCTGTGCTTCCCATTTTCTTGTAAGAAGTTCCTGATGAGGACCACATTTCCATCCTTTAGCTGGACACGGTTATCGGACGGCATGACGGAAAGCCGTGTGCCCTCCAAACTGCGTTCAAAGTACTGGCTTCCCATGAAGTTTAGAGGCGCTGGTTCATCACGGTGTTGCTTCAGCTTAGCTGGGCTTTGTTCTGCAGAACTTGGCGAGGAGGCGGAGACGAGCTCTGACTTCCACTTGATCACTTGTTGCAGAGCCAAGGCAGGCCCCCTCACCAACTTCTTCAGCTTCCCAAGGAAGTTTTCAAAAGGAAACGCTGAAAATGTGTCCACAGGGCCAAACTGCCGGACATCCTGTGCCAAGTGAATCAAGGTGTGGATGTTGTATTCATAGATTTCATTCCCGTACAGCGTGCCTGCCTCAGAGACAAACCGTCTCAACAGAGACTCTGGAAGATGCAAGATCTATGTAAGTGCATACTTGGGGCTGGCTGGTATAGACATGGCACAGTTGAGTTTCATGAAGTGCTAACTGCTTCTCCAGATGTTTTCAGAGCAGCGCTGGTTTAAAGTAGGGAAGAAAACTGGAGCACTCGGCTGCTTTCCAGTGCTCTCGCTCACTCAGCGAGCATGGCTTGCGGTTGAACTCGCAGGAAGTGTGTGTCTGGAATGCTAGCATTCGTTCCGAGATCTCAAGCTGGGATCTGATGAGCAGCTTAGAAATGGATGGTGTTGATGATGTCCAGTACTGAACGAGCAGTTTCTGCATGACACCTAGAGAGACTAGGTCACCTAGTCTCTCTAGATGTCATGTAGAAACTGCTCGTTTAGTACTGGACATCATCAACACCATCCGTTTGACTTGACTATATGCACCTAGTCTAGGTGCATATAGTCAAGTCAAAACATGCTGGTCAGACCAACACCCAGTGTCAAAAGTGGTGAAGTGCCGTGCGGTAATTGGTCGAGATTCACCCGATCTCTAAACTCTTCGTCGGTGCGCAGTGGGGCATCGACATCTGGGAACATGATTCTCTCGCCATCGTGCTTCCCTTTTTGAGTGCCTTACTTACATCCGAAATATGCCATGTGCACTTTATGCTCTTGAGGCCAGGGTCTCTTAGCCCCTCGCTGGGGCATCGCAGACGAAGGCACGAAGCGTTACTTCATACACCTTGCTGCTCAGACGGATGCCTGCTGGACATTGTTAGAGACGTTACTAGTGCTCTTTAATCTATGTACAAGTATTTACACGAAATGTGCTCTTGGTACAGACCGGGCATCGGCAGCTAGTTGGGGTAGGCCATCAGTTTCATGATTGCACGCGCGTTGTTCTCGAGGCTGCCTGTGGGTTTTCGTCGTCGTTATTCCGACACCAGACGCACACGCGGGAACCAGGTGATGTCTGAGATGCAGCATTCCTCCCTCCTTTAAGGTGAATATCAGTCAACAGGTTTCTTGGGTCTTGTCGACCGCCGAAGAGCTGGGACGGCCTCGTCTTCCGCTGCGTCAGACTGCGCTGGTGAGGCTGCATCTTGATCGGGTGGTTCAGGCGTCTTGCTCACCGGTGGAGCAGGTGCCGTGCTATCTCTTGGACGAATTTGGTCCATGTGCCGTTTCAGCTCTCCTGCTGACGTCTTGACCGTGATCATGCGGGAACCCGTTGTTTCTTTAACTGTCTCCGGAAGCCACTTTTCCCCTTCACCAAAGTTGCGTGCACAGACGAAGTCGCCAGGGCAAAGCTTACTCGCAGTATCTCCTTCAGAAGAGAGAGGAAAAGAGACAGGAGGCGGAAGGCAGGTATCCAGGCGGGAGCGGATTTGGTATCCTAAAAGCCGCTGGGACGGTGATCTTGCGTTCTCCAGTGGCGTCCTACGGTAGTTGAATAGCACCTTTGCGAGGCGCATAGACAAACTACCGGTGTGAAGATTTTTGAGGCCCTCCTTGATGGTGCGTACGGCTCTATCCGCGAGGCCGTTCAATTGTGGGTGGTACGGAGCTGTGCGCAAGTGTTTCACGTTGTTGTTAGACAAAAACATGGCAAACGCTTCGGATGTAAACTGAGTGCCATTGTCACTCACGATGGTTCTTGGTATGCCAAACCGGCTGAAAATTTCGCGTAGTGCCGTGATTGTGGACTCGGTCGTGGCATGTTGCATAGCAATTGCCTCTATCCACTTCGAGTGCGAATCCACCGCAACCAAGATCATCGCACCGTTTACTGGACCAGCGAAATCAAGGTGAACACGCGACCAGTTCTCCTGAGTCAAAGGCCAATTAACAGGAGTCTTCGCCGGCGGCATCGACCTTGCTTGTACACAGGTGTGGCAATTGTTCGCCAGACGTTCTATCTCAGCATCAAGTCCAGGCCACCACATGATTGTACGTGCGACAGGCTTCATTGCTGAGGCACCCTGGTGCGTCTCGTGCAGAAGCTACAGCATCTGGTCTCGTGCGGTCTCAGGAACAATGACTCGGTGGCCCTAGTAGATAAGACCTTGGACCACGGTCATTTCTAGCCTCCTAGTAAAATACGCTTGCATGCCTGGATCAGACGCTTTCCTCTCCCGAGGCCAACCTTCGAGAATGTAGGACTTTACCGTACTGAGGACCTTATCCTTCAAAGTTAGTTGGCGGAGCACTTGTGACGAAAGATGAGTATTGTCGAGCTGTTGAAGCGAATGTGCATACTCAGGTAACTCATCGGTCACTTCCTCGGGAGTCTCTAGTGGAAGTCGACTGAGTGCGTCGGCGTTTTGGTTGTCTAGCCCAGGCTTATACTCTATCCTGTAGTTGTAAGCTCCCAGCAGCAAAGACCAGCGCTGGATTCGAGTCGCGACCATGACTGGTGTCGGGCGGTCCTTACGAAACAGTCCAACCAAAGGCTTGTGATCTGTGAATAAAATAAACGATCGACCAAGCAGATAGTCGCGGAACCTAGACACTCCGAACACCAGCGCCAATGCTTTGCGCTTGAGTTGAGAGTAGTTTCTCTCGGCCTTTGACAGTCTTCGGGATCGGAACCCAATTGGCTTGTCTATGTTTCCAACGCGATGCGACAACACCGCTCCTATTCCGTACGGCGACGCGTCGCACTCCAGGCGCAATGGCTTCGCTGGGTCGAAGTGCGTGAGCATCTTTGCCTGTCGCAGTGCTTGTTTGGACTTCTCGAACGATTCTTGCTGCTCCGGACCCCAGGTCAAGCGGCGATCCTTGGCTAGAAGGTCGTAGAGCGGAGCGAGCAACGTAGTCATGTTCGGAATAAACTTGCCGTAGTATGTTAGAAGCCCGATGTAAGAACGTAATTCGCTTACGTTCTTAGGACTTGGAGCCTTCATCACAGCATCCAGGTTCTTCTCCGGAGGCTGCAGTCTGTCGCTGCTGATTTTGTGTCCTAGGTAGAAGACTTCGGGCATCCGGAAGGTGGACTTGTCCTTCCTTAACTTGACGCCGTTTTCTCGGAAGCGCTTCAGAACCGCCTTGAGGCCCTTTCCACCATCTTCTTTCTTTTCTGCCACCAGGACATCATTCAAATATGCCTGCACGCCTGGAATACCCTTCAGCATAGTCTCCATAGTACGCTGAAAAATAGCGGGCAGAGAAGACACCCCAAACGGCAGACGGTTGTAAAAAAACTATCCTCGATGGGTATTGATGACCGTCAGTTTCTTAGCCTCTTCGTCAAGTTGAATCTGATTGTTAGCGTCGCGAAAATCCAGCGTGCTGTACACGTCTCCCACGTTGAGAGCGGCGAAGAGGTCATCAATCACAGGCAGCGGATATTGCTCTGTAACGCATGCCGCGTTCACGGTTAGCTTGTAATCGCCGCAAATTCTGACTCATCCGTCCTTCTTCGTAACCGGCACGATCGGGGTTGCCTACTCTGAGTGTGCCACCGGAGACACAACGCCGTTCTTCACTAGCCTGTCGAGCTCGTCAGAAACCTTGTCCCTCATAGCATACGAAAAAGGTATTGCCCTGAAGAACTTTGGAACCGACCCCTCCTTGACATACAGGTGTGCGGGCGGAATCTCGAACAGTCCTAGCGTTGGCTCAAATACCTCTTCGTACTCGGTCAAGATTTTATCGAGATCCTCCCCTTTACATTGGCTTTTCGAGTTGGACACACTGAGAACAGGAGTTCCCAAGTTGTTTAGTGCTTGGATCAGGTCTCGGCCACACAAACATGGTCCTGACCGGCAAAGTACAGTCATCGACGCTGTGACAGTCTTGTCGGCATACGAAACAGGAAGCGTGAGCTTACCGGCAATCGGCAGTGGCCCCAAGTAGCAAGAAAACTTCAGGGTTGACTCCTCCACTCTTGGCCAACTCTCCCTGTGCTGGTTGTAAACTTCCCAGGATATCGCGCACACAGGTGATCCCGTGTCGATCTCCATAATAACGTCGACTCCGCCCCAACAGAACTTGCGCCGAACTGGACCGACGATCTTGTTCTCTCCGATCGGATTTTGTTTCAGGGACAGCAGGTGCGAGGAGAATGCTGTGTCGCCGTCCTCAGCGGAGTTTTTGGTTAGTGCGAACGTCCTCTGTTGGTCACTTGCCCTTAAAGCGAAACATTAGTGCGAGGTGTCCCTTCTTTCCACACTGGAAACACTTCGCATTCTTGAATGTGCAGGCCATCTCGGAGTGTTCCTTGCTGCGGCACCGTTCGCACGCTAGCGATGGTCCACATTCTTCCTTGCTGTACTGGCGTGACGGTCCCGGTCGTTGCTTACCCACCATTTTGTGCAGTTCCGACCCTGACTTCACGTCTGAAGGCTTCATGAGCTTGACACTTTGTCTCGCCGACGCCGCCGCCAGCACGATGTTCTCAGTTTCCTGCAAAGTCAACTTGGGCCTGGAAAGTAGTGCTTTCTGAACATCGATATTTCGAATTCCGCACACTATCTTGTCTCGTAGCATGCGGTCTAACCTGTCGCCGAAGTTGTATTTATCGGCCAGCTGCCGAAGTTCCACGATGACTTCCTGAGCCGACTCTTCCTCTTTCTGAACCCTCGTGAAAAATTTGAAGCTTTCAGCTCTCTCGTTCGGTCTCGGTGCGTAAAAGAGTAAGTTAATTCTTTAACCTTCCTTGGCGCGCAACACCCACTGAATACGTCGATTGCTCTTGAGCCCAGTGCCGAACCGAGAAGCGCTCTCTTCGTTAAGTCGTCCACGATGCCGTTTCCCTCGAAGTAGGACTCAATGCGGATAGTATACGAAGTCCATTTATTGTTCGTCTCGTAGAGCTGTGGTACTTGGTACGTCATCACTGCAGGCTCGCAGTTGCGTCCGTTGACATCAGAGGCTGGTTCGGTACTCGTCGCCATTGCTGGACATTGTTAGAGACGTTACTAGTGCTCTTTAATCTATGTACAAGTATTTACACGAAATGTGCTCTTGGTACAAACCGGGCATCGGCAGCTAGTTGGGGTAGGCCATCAGTTCCATGATTGCACGGGTTGTTCTTGATGCTGTCTGTGGGTTGTCGTCGTCGTTAGTCCGACACCAGACGCACACGCGGGAACCAGATGATGTCTGAGATGCAGCAATGCCCTGGGTCAACAATGTTTCATTCTCTTCTACGAAATTTTCATGAAGATATCCACATCTTCAGGTAGGGAGTCTCCTTCGTAGAAAGCAGCAAGTAAAGGGGTCTGTCCACCGCTTTTCTTGACCGAAACAAGAATCGGCCAAAACTGCTTCCGCGAACTTCTAGAAATGGAAAGTCCATCCACATTCACGGAGAGAGAGAGAGTGTGTGGAGTACTCTGCAGGTAGGCACCCTGTTGAAACTTCAGCCATCAATCTAGCAGTTATACCAAAAATAGTGGTAAACACCACTACCCATTTGGACAACCTCGGCGTTTCGTAAGGTCTTCAGGAGTGTCCGAGCATCACTGGGGAGGTCAGGGTGGTAGGGCTGAAGCAGCTTGAGCAATCGCGTTAAGTGCGATGCAGGAGTGTTCGCATTAAGTGCCCAGGCTGCCAGTTTGCTGGCCAAACTGGGCGAGACCTCGCCTTTGTCACTTTCATTCAGCAGCTGTTCTCAATCTTCCTCGTGAAACGAACTTTCTTTCTCGTCGATATCTGAATATTTACATTCCAGATCGTTCGAGGGGTCATTCAAGGAAATGTCATCGTCTCCTTCGGAAGTAACTTCAGAGCCTCGTTGACTTTAGACTTCAATCAAGCTTTCGGTTGCCTCACCTTCTGCCGCTACCGGAGGAGCGCAAACGTCTTCATCGGTGCTGGAGTCCACAGGATCTTCATTAGAGTACCTTTCTGGTTTCCTCTGAGCGTTTTGCGCGATTCTCCTTCTGTTCTGGCGATCGGACAACTCCGACACCAAACGCTCCATTCTGTACAATAAGAGTTAACAAAATACCACGTACCTTGCTTTGCGTTATTTCCATGGCGAACGGCGATTGAGCGATAGGACGATGGTGCAGATAGCGGTTTCGAAAGCCTCGGCCTTGCGCGGGAACACTGCCGGCTACGCAAACAAAAGAAAAGTACTACTTCTGGCTATGGCTAGAGACGAAAGGCCTAGAGACCGATAGAGTTCAGAAAGGCTCCGTAGACTTTCGATCATTTTATTAATGAACAAAATACACATTTCTATTGTATATAGTATCAAATGACAAGTACAATTTTCAAGCGTAAAATTGTTTTTATTCACTCTAGCACTTTAGGCGATAATGAAGTTTGGTTGTAGTTTGGTTGTGTCGGTGAACATTGGTCCACGTCGCTAGGTTGCGCAAGCTACCGCCAGTTACAAAGGGTATAGCTCTTAACATTTATCCATCCATCCAGGCAACGTACACAAAATGGGGTCTGTGTTTTTTTCCCGTTATCCAAGCATATTTTCGATAACACCGATTGAGAGCAGACGAAGTATTCCGCGTACAACCGTTTCATCCTCAGAAGGTTAAAACCTTCTGTTTACGAGTGCTCCATCTGCGCATGCTCTTTGATAGGCGCTTCAGATGTGTGGGTAATGAATTCATATCGCGGGTGACAAAACCGTGCAGAACGAAAAATCTGCGAGCGCTCTACACGGCCCTTGTACTTCCCGTACATCCCATTCTAGACTTGAGTATTGCTCGGCGACCTGGTCCCCGTCCCAGCAGCATCTCCGGGAACGGCTCGAAAGTGTGCAGCACCGTGCGACACGGATCATCTGTGGCACGGCGGACGGCTTGTATGGTGCACGTCTGGGTGCCCTTGGACGGAGAACCCCCCCCCCCCCCCTCCCCTACACCAGCGAGAGGGGACGGGCCTCACGGATGCGCGCACTGTGCCGGATGCTCGATGGACCGCTTTCCGGGATCTCGTTGTACTCCGCAGTGTGAACAAGCAAAAGAACTGGGCAGCCTGAGCCTTTTCGTGGGAGGACCACCCGCCAGAGCAAATCCCTGCTCCCGGCGAAGGTGGTTCCCTGCACCTTGCACCCCTCTTAGAAAGACAAGTGGCTCCTAGCCGCACGAAACCAGCAATAACAGGTATGTGGTACCCTTATATGTCCGGGGCCGCACGCGCGTTGCAGTGAAGGAAGCGGCGTGTTTTTATCCCTGTCTGTAAGGACTGGGTAACCCGTCGAATCTCCTTCGCGATTGGGATAGGGGCTTGCAATTGTTCCCCTTGAACGAGGAATTCCCAGTAAGCGCGAGTCGCAAGCTCGCGTTGATTACGTCCCTACCCTTTGCACACACCGCCCGTCGCTACTACCGATTGAATGATTTAGTAAGGTCTTCGGACCGATACCCTGAGCGGCCTTTCAGTTGCGCCGCTGTGTTGGAAAGAACCGAACTTTATCATTTAGAGGAAGTGAAAATCGTAACATGGTTATAAAAGACCAAGAACGAATAAAGATAAGGTTGTTCTTCACCGGTACTGGGGAGTGTCACTTCGGTTGCGTCGGCAGCAACATAACAGTGGCGACGAGGATCAACGGAGTGACGAGGCGAAGTCATGAGCCTCGCAATGCCGCCCCCCTTTCTGCCTACTCCCGGGAAACCTGCTGTTCTGTGGAAGCAGTGGCGGCGGGTGTTCAACAACTACCTGCTGGCCACGGGAGCCGACACCCACGGACATGCTCGGTGAAAGGCCCTACATTTACACTGCCCCGGGGTTGAGGGCGAAGCGATTGTCGGTATGCTGTCACTTTAATTGACAATTTCGGTAAGTGGCCGGAGGTGTGCCTGACGAGTCTGGTGACGTCAGAAAAAATAATTGCCTTTCTAAGGTAGGTGTTCAGTCGCAAAGGCTACCCCACCGAACTGGTCAGTGATCATGGGCCTCAGTTTGTGTCGGCCGAGTTGAAGCCTTTCTGCAGGAACGTGGAGTGAAGCACACCTTTTCCTCTGTTCATCATCCACAAAGCAATGTCCAGATCGAGCGTTTTAACCGTCTCTTCAAAGACTTTGTGCAACTCATTCCACCAGAGCAGCGTCCTCTGAAGGATGCCGTGCTAGAATATCTTGGCGTGTATCGTTGTACTCCTCACGCAAAAACAGGCGAGAAGCCCACCTTCCTGCTGCACGGACGTCACCCCAGGACGAAGCTGGACATCGTATGTGGACAATCCAGACTTCTTTAGCAAACCGACAAGTCTTGCAGGCTTACCAGAACGGGTGGCCCAGTACCAACGGAAGTCGAAGGCATACACGAACAACCGCCGTGGAGCCAAGGTCAGCCGGTTCAAGCCAGGAGAGGGAGTTCGGATCAAACTGCCGGGTCACGTTTCAAAAGACGGCACCAGCTATTCGGCGCTTGAGAAGCTGGTGAAGCACCAGGGAAAAGACTCGCACCTTCTCGAAGACGGCAGGGTATGGAACCGGAGGAGGCTCGTGAGGTGACCATCCAACGACGAGTCATCTCTGCATGTTGCGCTGAACCCTACCCCACGGTTTGAAGCACCATTAGCGACCTCATCATCAGTAAGGGCACCACCGGCACCCAGGGTCGCGCCCCACAGTCACCGCACGCGACATCGCAAGATGCTCCCGAGACACCGTTCCCGGTTGCACGACAGTCACCTCGCACAACACCATTGGAGAGAGCGGTACCGTCATCGGAGTCATCTGTCGCCCCATCAGGACTACAGAGATCTGCCAGGCGGACATCAAGGCCTCAAAGGCTGGACGATTTTGTGTTATATTAAGTGTTCGCTGTTATGTTATCTTGAATCTCTAAATAATTGTTTCTGTCATTTTTTTCTTTTCTCGAAGGGCGGAACTGTTGTGGCGGCGCCACTATCGCGATGGTTATAAAAGAGCAAGAACGAATAAAGATAAGGTTGGTCTGCACCGGTACTGGAGAGTGTCACTTCGGCTGCGTCGGCAGCGACACAACAGGAACGTCTAAGGAAGCAGATTTTCAGCTTGAATTTGCCCCTGTGGGCTATACACCGAGAGGGAACTCTATAAGAAAAACACCTTTTTTCGAGCCCAAATTGAATCCTGCGAGCTATACGCTGGGTGCGGTCGAAGAAATAGTGTAGCGATTTATTTATTCCCTCAGGGCATCGTGACATTACAGAGTGGAGTGGACAGAAATATCTAATTGCCAACAAACGCATTAAAAATTAATCAAAATATTGCTAACGAGACCCCAAATTTATTATCCCACTGCATCTTTAGATGCGGTGCGATCAGCTATGCCTGCGACAGGTGCGGGGAGGTGATCCTTGCCCAGTGATGACATAGGCGAGAACGACTTACAAAAGATGGAGGTGTGACAAAGAGTGATGCCATTGTGGTGGTGGATCTTACGAAATAAATACAGGCGAGATATGTTTCTGCAGACAGAAAGGTCTGTTGTCCTGTAAGTTGCGGAATGTTTTTGTAACATTTTATGACTTATCACAGATGCATCTCCTTAATGTTACCTTTGAAACATAGGCTCTTTGTTTCTGGATTATATTGGCCTATTATTTGCTTCCAGTCGCTCAACTTAAACGAGTATTCGGAGCTTGTTTATGCCACTATTCTTCTCATGCTAAAGGGATACGCAAACGAATAAGCTTGAGATTTAGCAAGGCTCCTTTGCTGCGCTATTCAACATATAAGAGATGATCGGTCATCTCGCGAACTAGTTCTTTATCTAAGTACCTGGAAAATTGTTGATAAAATATTGTCACGGGTGGTGACCAAAAACAATAAATAAACAGGAAGAAATAAACGTTTAATGTGGCGAACTTGTGCCAAAAATAAAAGGAAAAGAAAAGATAATAACAGAGCGTCGCGGGCGTCGAAGTCGGCGTAACAGCAGAGTCGAACGCTGAGGCGAGACTGACTGCAGATCGCCACGCGGAGCCCCTTATGTACACGTGTGGGCGTCTGGAATAATCGGCGTAGAAGGTTCGGAGTGTAGAACATTCTGACCTCGAACAAGCCAACATGATTCTCGAATTTGCCAGAACATTACTTTACAGAGTCTACAAAAATGCGCCTCCGCGGCCAGGAATCGAACCCTGGCTTTTAGCGTGGAAAGCACGCGCGATAACCGTTAGACCACGAGCGCTTTTTTTTTCTTTATTGCCAGGTTTTGACAGTAATACAAAGCAACAACACAGGCTCAAAACCGGGTTAAAAGGCGCCAACCCACCTGGCTGACGCGAAAAGCTAAAAATCTTTAAGGTTAGCCAGCTCCTCTAGAAGTGGCAACCATTCAGGCCGAGTTTGTTGGGCCATGTACAATTCACGCATAAAACGCATGTGCTCAACAAAATATCTATGCACAGGACGCACATCTATATCTGCATGACGCACTGCCAAGCGGCACAGCCATAAACTGTGAAGGCCCAACAGCATGATCGTGTCTAAGGGCACACCTTCGCCTTCTTCAAATGGTAAAAACCGAATTCCCTGGGGCGTAAGTGGGAGGTCCTTTTTGAGAGTCCTTTGCAAAACGTCCCAAAAGAATACCGCGTCCCAGCAGTATAAGAAAACGTGTTCAATAGTTTCCAGTTTTTTTACAGAGTATGCAGTTGTCGGTCCAAGCGATGGGTACTCCCTTCTCCGCTAGCCAAGCTTTGACGGGCAACGTTTGGCTATGCAACTTGAAAAAGAAGGTTTTAGAGTGTGCGGGGATAAACATTCTCTTAACTCGTTTCAACACGTCTTGCCCCGGGCCTTCACTGTACAGCGTACGGTACAATGGTGTGGGAAAAATTATATCTATCACATCTTTCGTCAGCCGTTTACGCGTAACACCACACAAATAGTCTAAAGAAAACCGCGTTGTTAAAAATTTATAAGCGCCAATCACTTCTTCTAGATACCCGCGTACGCAACCACTCACAGTTACGTTAGACGAAACAATAAACTCAGGAGGAATACTGTGTAGGCTTGTTTGAATGACCGTGCGTAAAAATGGGTCCTTCTGGTCCGGAAAAAAAATAAATCTGCTGACCAGCTGTCTTACGAACAGATGCGAAAGGCCTAGGCCACCAACGCTGACTCGTCGAAAAAGATTGGTTCGGCTCGTCTTCTCCCATACTGAGCTCCAAATAAAAACCGCGAACACACGATGGATGCGCTCAATGTTGATACGTGAGCAATGTAACACCTGCAACACGTACCAAACTTGCAAGAAACATATTACATACAGATGCACGAGCAAAAATTGATAACCCATTGCCTCCCCACTCGTTCGCCTTAGCGCGCAAAGCCTCAGTTTCATTGCGCCAGTACTCATCAGTGTCGCGATAGTGATCTAAAGGTACACCAAGATAGCGAGATCGCAGGTCGGACCATACAACGCGGTCAAACACGCTCGGCTTGGAAGGCCAATCGCCGTGCCAAATGCCCAAACACTTTTCAAAGTTAACGGCGCTACACGTATGTTCGCAAAACAGTTCCGTCAACTCTATGGCTTTCTTCACGCTTTTTTGGTCGACGCAAAAAATCGCCACACCATCCGCATATGACAAAATCCGCACTTCAGTAGATTGTAAAGTAAAACCTCTTACGAAACTACTACGAAGAATGCTTAAACAAAAGGGTTCAAGAAAAATACAAAGAAGCAGAGGCGAAAGTGCGACATCCTTGTATCACAGAAGAAAAAAGACCAACACGCTCACTCACACATTTGTTCAAAACAAGACGGGTGGCGCAATTTTGGTATGTCATACGTATTCCCTTACACAAGACTGAACCAACATTGACGTGATCTAAAATCGAAAAAAGAATATAATGTGACACACGGTCGAAGGCCTTTTCCAAGTCGACCTGTAGCATAGCGACTCTCCGTTCCATACTATCGCAATATTCCAGAATGCTCCTTGCCACATGAACGTTTGTAACAATACTTCTTCCTTTGATACCACAAGTCTGGTGCGGGCCGACAATAACGCTTATCACAGTTTGCATCCGCTCTGCTAATATTTTCATCAAAATTTTATAATCTACATTCGTCAAAGTAATTGGGCGATACGCTCCTACACTACGGAGTTTCACTGGATCATCACTTTTCGGTATAAAAATCGTATGAGTGCACAAAAAAGAAGGAGGCAAAACTTTTACATGATACGCTTCGGAAAACACATCCTGCAAAACGGGGGCAAGCTTGTCTTTGAACGCTTTATAAAAATCAGCGCCCAAACCATCAGGACTGGGTGACTTTCCGGGTTTTAAATGGTCGATGGCCCGTTCTACTTCTGCCAACGATATGGGTAGCTCCAGCTTTTCTTTTATGTCGTCTGCCATTCTGGGCATAAACGGCAAATAAACGCTTCGAAATTCCTTCTTTTTTTGGCGCGCGGTAACTAAAAAGCTCTTTATAGTATTCCACAAACGCGCGTTCGATGAAATCCTTATCACCAGACAGAACCCCTCGATACGTAATCTCGCGTATCTCATTTTTACTCGCGTATCTTCGTTCCTCCCCAATAGCCCTTTTAGTGGGTATCTCGCCAAGTGACAACCGCTTCCACCTCGCTCGCACCATAGCCCCCTTATATTGTTCGGTGTCCAGAACTTCCAAGCGCTTTTTAATATTGATAATCTCGTCCGCGAAAAAACCGGGCGAGCGGCGTTCTTCTTTCATTATCGTCTGCAGCAGGTCTTTTAGTTCACTTGTTTTCTTATTTTCCTCATGCTTCAAGAAACTCTATCGTTCTATGGCTATCATTTTAATTTCCTGTTTAAACAGTTCCCATTTAACCCCGACCTCTTCCCCTTGAGAGTTTACGAATTCTTGAAGCTGGTGACGCACCGCAGTTAAAAAGAAATCATCATTTAGAAGCTTCGTATTAAATTTCCATAAATCCCAAACAAACCTCTTAGGCGTTTTTTTAGAAGAACAAATTAAAAAGGAGACAAGGGAATGATCACTAAATGACACGGGGTCGACTGAATATTGTTTACAAGCGCTAATAAGTTCGAGGGAAACGTAAGCCTGGTCTAATCGCGCGTGACTCGTGCCCTGGAAATCCGTGTACTGTATATGCCTGCCACTTGACGCGCAGTGAGCTACGTCCTCTAATTCATATCGATCCAGCATATCGTTTAACATAACTGAACTTGCATCTCTATACCGCGCGCTGTTCGATCTATCTTGGGGCGCACAAACGCAATTAAAATCCCCCAACAGAATCACCAGTCGATCTGTGTTAACATACCTTTCAATATGCTCGAAAAACACTACGCGTTCCTCCACCTTTGTAGGGGCATATATGCACAAAACACGAAAATTGAAATTAGAAATAACAAAATCACATAACACAAGTCGGCCTGCATCGCAGCTAATCACTTGTTCAACGGTCCCACTACACTTTTTTAGAAATAAAAGACAACCTCCCGACGTCCCCTTAGCGTGGCTGACGCACACGTCGTACCTTGCTTCAAAAAGTCGCACCAGAGTCTCTGTCTGGGCCTCGCTCTCCATTTTCGTTTCTTGAACCGCGACCGCGTCCAGGTCTTTCTCTATAAATAAGCGATTTACCTGGTACTGACGACGTTTGGCACATAAGCCTCGCACGTTTAACGTGCCCACACGTAATGATCGCTTAAGGTTCATCAATGATTGAGTGGGAGGCTAGACAAAAAAAAAAAAACCAGGTAGGCTAGCAGAAAAACGCAAACAAAAAGAAACCGTATATTCGCAATGCCTTAGTTACCGAGACCACTCACAAAGAGACTTTCCTCCGGCGATCATCCGGCGGGATACGAGGCTTCACCGTGACCCAACCTTTCTTGGGTCCGAGCGGTTCGAGCGTAGGCCACGCTAGGTTGGCCTCCTGGCCAGTGCCGTCAGGTGTTGCCCCTGGCTCCCTCGGTCGCTTTACCGTTTGGCTGGCGTCCAGTTTGGAGCCCTGTTCGTCTGCCGCTCCTGCGTCGCCGTTCTTACCCCCGGGATTGCTGTTCACCGTTGCAGGTTGTCCGCCTGCGGACAGCGTTTGTTCCTCGGGCAGGCGGTGCTTGGCTCTGTCTTGGCGCGCGTCTTGACCTCGTGTCGTCCTCTCAGAATCTCGCGCTTGTGACGCTGCGTCCTGGTTGTCGTCGTCCTTGAATGTGGGTGCCCCACTCTGTTCTATCGGCAGCACGTCGCTTGGAGGCGACCCTCCTACGGCTTCCTCCGCCTCGATACCGTCCATCAGGTAGTCGGAGTTGTCCTCGACCTTACGGTCTCGGGCCACCGAGGCGTACGTTTTGACGCAATCTTCTGCTTCATGACCGTAGCGGTGGCAGTCGGAGCAGCGCGGAATGCGGCAGTCTCGGCGAATGTGGCCCGTACGACGACAGCGAAGGCAGAGCGGAGCGCGTCCGGGCATCACGACAAGGACTTTACACCCTTCCAGGCGCATCTCGTGTGGGAGGCTGTCCACGGTGTAGCCTTCCTTGAGGGTCATGCGTACACTTCGGGTGTTAGACTCAACAGCCTCAAACCCCCTCTCCCGGAAGAAGTCCCTGGTTATCTCAGATACCTTGCCGTAGCGCTCCAACTCCTTCTTCACCTGGCCGTTGGGAACGTCGTACGGTACCCAGTGAAGCTTGAGCTTCACTGCAGTGTTCGCCGGGTCGATGACGAGGCAACAACCCCCCTTGATGGTCAGCTCCTTCGCGTCCAACAATCTTTGCTTCGCCGCTAGCGAGTGCAGCCTTAGCATCCAAACGTGGTTCATCTAATGTGGACCGGCTGAGGCCAGGCCCTTCAGCACTTGCAGCCGCTGCAGCTGGTCACGAAAGTCTTGCACGCGATACGGCCTTCCTTTCACATCACAGTGTAAAAATACAGCGTTCGTCACAACATAACCAGTGGGAAGTTGGGGCAGAATAATCTTGTAATCTTCAGCGTTATCAACGACAGACATACCACGGCTTGACACGGCCGTTTTGACCGCTCCGTCGGAGCTCATGACACACACGTCCGTACTCGGCAGAGGCCGGAAGTGGAATGAGGCCGGAAGTGGAATCAGACCACGAGCGCGCTGCCTTCTTGGTCAGCTGCGCTCGCGGCAGTATTTTCCGAGCGTTGGGACGGGCAGTACTATAGTTAGGATTGCTTTGCTTTTTTTCTAATTTGAAAAAAAAGTTTGAGGGGTCAAAAATGCAACCGTGTCTCCTTGCGGCCCTTATATGGGAACAGGTTTAAAAGGAACCAAGAGGAACTGTCAGGATGTGCAAGTTTATTACAGAACTGGGAATGCCGCTGCCGCGACTTGCAGTGGTATACCGGATCACTAAAGTGACAGAGAGTCTGACACATGTATGTCTAGAAATATTTCCAGCTGGATGATGCTACCTAGGTCAAGCTGATACTGGCGCGATGACATGAGCTGTAGAATTGTCACGACGGAACCGATCATAAGTTATAGCACCAATGCTTATTTTGAAATCAAGTCGTCGTAGTGACCGCTGCTTTTCCCGATTCAACTTGCACTTGGGCCTTTCTTCTGCGTTGCGCTATTTTATTTATAAAGAACCTTGCCTCCCAGATGAGCACGTAGATGAGAGATAAAATTGCCATGATTAGCATTACACCGTCGTAGGATCCATGCTTGTCTCGAAAGTATCCTGCAAAAACGGGAATAGGATAATTCTGAACATTTTCACTTCTGCGTGTCGCAAGTCCAGGTAGACTCGCGTACGGTATAAAAAAGCTCCGGCGAACTCGTGTCTTAGAAGGCCTGCCGCACAATCTCTGACAAGAAAGCTCAAACATTATCGAGGCTTCAGCGGCTGTTCAACTTATATCGTAACTCCCCACTGAATCAGCTGTCGCCAAGATAATGCTGATTTCAGCGCCAAATGTATAAGTTCCGTACTCTCAGAAAAATAAAGGGTATTTTTACACCCTTTGCCCCATAAAAGACACCGCAAAACTTCAGTTCGGTGTACAGCGCCCTATAGCCGAATAGACGGCTCCAAATTTTACGAGGGGCTTGATAGCCGTGTTGTACAACTTAATAAAATAGCTAATGTACGTGTTACTGACTACAAAAAGAAAATAGTCGGGGTTTTCTTGGCCGACACAACCCCGACTATTTTTTTTTTTTGTAGTAAGTAATACTACCTAACTGCAAAACCTCAGTGTTTTCTTTCTGTGGTCTTTGATACGTACTTTAGCTATTTAATAAGTTATATTTAGGGTGTGTACTTTCCGGTGTTTATTTGTGAGAAAAATCGGCGGATGTTTTTCGGTGTTTATTTATTTTCAAAACACCGGTGTATTTCGGTGGAACGTCTCACGACGAGGCTAAAATCGGGGAATATCGGTGAAAAAAAAAGCGATTGATCACAGGCAGAGAGTTCCAATTTTATTCACATAGTTCATACACTTCTTCTCTAGGAAGCAACTATTTCTCACACTTGGTTATTATAGTAGATGCAAGCATACTTTCATGCTTGTATCTACACGCAAGGAACGTGCTTTCGTCATGGCAGCACGTTCCTTGCGGTTCGCAACCGCAATTATGAAAACGCACGCTCCTGTACGACACGGACGTTAGCAGTGTCTTCCAGGAACCACAGCAACCTCTGAATACATGGCTTGCACCGACATCGCTTGGCCAGACCCAATGAGGGAAAGGCATGTGAGAGCCTACCCTCCACTGTGTTAATTTTTCCACAAAAGGGGGCCATGGGAGACACAATAGGGGAAAGGCGTATCAGAGCTTAGCTTCCACTGCATTCACTAGACGCTTTTGACCCCCAGAAAGGAAGGCGGACTGAGGCCACCTGCAAGCCATGTATAAATACTGGAAGAATGCAGGATCCACGAGATAACACGTTTGACGAACCTCTACGGGGGAAGGGTTTCGCTAGGTCGGAAACTAGCAACGACCGGTGTTTTTCGGTTTTAACCAGAGCGAAAATATCCAACCACCGGTGTTTCTCGGTTTTAACCGATTTTATATTTTTGTCACCGACGGATGTTTATCGGTGTTTTTCGGTTAAAACTGGAAAATGCACACCCTAGTATATTGCACCGTTATCAAGCCCCTCGTAAAATTTAGGGCCGTCTGTTCTGCTATAGTGCGCTGTACATTGAACTGATAGTTCGAGGTACAGGACAAAAAGGTATGAAATAACACCTTTTTTTTTTCTTTTTGTGAGTGCCGGACAAAATGGAAGAGTCAAATGTGACTGAAATCAAAGGGAGGACAGGTTGAGCGATCAGTCTTTATGGGCGTTTGAAATAAGTTCGCGGGACAAGTTACGGGAAGCGCGTTTTATTCTATTTCACTGAGCACTGCTACTACAGGTGTTACCTTGGAAATCGTTTGCCGTACTAGTGGAGGATAAGGAGAGAAATCGGACAGCCGCTGAAATGCCGCTCGTTCAGATCATAGCCTCGACGATAACTCAGGTTCCTTCCGTCAGATAGCACTGGAGGACCTAGTGGCCACGCGCTCGCCTAGGCTTCATTATCCAGTCCGCCAATGAACACATATCAGTATCGTCCCCTTTTAGTGAAATATGAGAGGCTCTATTTTCTCCCAGGATTAGTACTGTACAAATCAAACTCACTTGCGATATGCACGAGGCACATTTAATATGCCCCTATTTAGCCTGAACGACTACGCAACACTTCTGAAAAAGTGCTGCATCATTCCTTGCCGTTCCAGCGTAGACGTGGGAGGCATCTTTTAAGCTTCTCTACACTAACTTACAGGCATAAAAAAACACATATTATTTGTTTCTAACATGCACTCTAAAAAACGCGTCTATTCTTACACCCCTTGTTCCATATAAAACACCTCGAAAACTCAGTTCCACGTAGAGCGCGCTGACGTTGAACCGACTGTACTAACTTTCACGAAAGCCTGCATAGCCGAGTTGTACAACTTATTAAAACAGCTAATGTACGTTTTACTTAATACAAAAAAATTAAAAAAAATCGTTTTTTCTTCGCTTTGCTGCAAAACCTTAGTTTTTTTTGTTTTGTTTTGTAGTCTTCGATACACACCTTAGCTATTTCATAACTTATATCGCAGCGTTATCAATCTCCTTGTAAATGTTAGGCCGTCTGTTCGACATGAGTGCGCTGTGCGTCTAATATAAGTTTTGGGGTGCGTTATATGGAACAAAAGGCCGTAATCACCATCTTTTTTATAAGTGTGGAGCCGCTTTTGATAATATCCTATTTTCCTAGACATTTAGGCAGGCATACTTATATACACAATACCTCAGCCACTCGGGTTCCTTTAGTAAGTTTTGCACATGAAGAAGACGGCGTCACCACCAGATGATCATTCAGTCTTGGGTGCAAAAGGGCGCCCGTGGCCCACTTTGGTCACTAAATATGCGTTACGATTGGGTTGTGATACCAACCGCCGTTCTCATGGCTATAACTGATTGAATGCAACACCAGACGGTGGGTTTGTTAAAACATCAACGATGGCTGGTTTTAGGCAAAGATAGCTTTCAAGTATCCATGCATTTACTTGCGTGGATACCTCACTTTCAGTCTCATGTATGATTAACATAGACCAGTAGCGCATTCAATGAGACCACTAGAGCTTTCAATCATCTGTTCATATTCCGCAGAAATCTTGAATACAATTTTTTTTTAATTAAACAAGCGAGGCACCGCGCACCCTGCGACGGAAGGGCGACTGACGCGAAGAGGAGCACTATTGCTCCTTGTGCAAGCGTTGTGTTCACGAAGGATACCTTCGGGAACACAGCAAGCAGCAGTAGTGATGCTGCTCGTGTACTGGAACACACGTTCACACTTTGGAAGAAATTCGAACTTTCCAGATTAACAGATTTTCGTAAAGGAAAACCATTTTCGGTGAGATTCGAACCACGTACATTTGTGAGGCAGCCAGAGCGTTGGCAGCACCGCCACGCACGCGGCAATGTGACACGTGTTTCTACACATAGCTGTATATTCACAAACCGAATAACTCTATAAAATGAAGTTTAAATGAAACTGAGTGGTCTTCTAGTTGGTTTGGCGCTGTGACACCTCCGGGAGAAAGGAAATAGTCCAAGCAGAAAGATATACTCTTTTTGAATTCATATCTGTCCATGCTTGCGCGAGGCGCATAACGGTGAATAAATTTTGATAATGGCCCACTTTTTTCTCAAATACAAGTTTATGAGACGGCCGCGCTCTTTAATATAAGTATGGCTATAACTACCGTTTAAGGACATATACGCAGCAACCGTATGCAGCAGCCACCTATTAAAGACTTACAGTTGTCATGCAAAACGTAACTTCTAAAAACGCTATAGGAAACTCTGGAGGCCATCGGCAAATGTCATCGCAAATTCTAATTGTTTCCCTAAAATGAAGGCCATCATATTAGTGAATTACAGCATTTGATGTTTGACATGATCCAAAGCATGATACAGCTAACTTCATAAATTAATTTTCTACGTTAGCCGTAGAGAACCTGCTTACGCATTGCCCTGCTTTCATCCGCTCCCACAAAATATGACCCGCCAAGTTAGATCGCAGTTACCCAAGGAAAGTATCAGGTGTTCGTGAGAAATCCGATCCGTGCTTTTCGCACTGCAAACATAAACTAGACATCGCGGACAGCTTATACTCCGTCAGAACGTAGCCCCACCCGTTAAAGCAAAATGCTAAAATTTCAGCACCAACCGTCATCTTATTTAAAAGTTATAGGTGATTTTTTAAAACTTTTAATGAGAAAATGGATCCCATTTTAGCCCGTTGGCGGTTTCCGGCGCCATAAAGCTCTATATATTTGAAAGCTCCTTCGGCCGCCATTTTTTTATTGAAATTTTCAGAAAATCGCTTATATCTTTTGAATAAGATAACGGTTGCTGCTGAAACATCGGCATCTTGCTCGAACGACTGGGGCTACGTTTTGACGGAGTTGGAGCTCCCAGCAATGTCTATTTTATTTTTGTAGTGCAAAAAGCTGGGTCCGGATTTCTCACGAACACCCGGTATATAAAACAAAGACATCTCCAGACTGTCTTAGGCTATCGAGCGCTACTGGGCTCAATTGTTGATTGAACAGTATTTTCGCAAAATTGCATTACCCTGTAGTAGTGCTTCTGCCGTTGGGGAAGATTAAAAAGTGTTACCTGGTCAGACTGTGCTACAGTAGAATAAGCATGCCTTTCCACTTGGTTCTTATTCAATTGTAAAGCCGTTTCGGGCGCAATACGTCTAACGATAATTAGATGAAACGAACTGACATCAGGAAAGGAGAGAATAGCCAGCCTATTTGTCTGAAGTGTGATTATTCATTATTTGTTAAACTACTCAAGTACTTACCAACGAGCGGGGCCCTCAGCCAGCTGTTGAGCGAGCTTACGACACCCAAACCACCGATCATAATTGGAAGAGCCTCCACACCGAAGTCCAAGATGAGCATGATGGTCCCCAAAGACATTCTTAAGCCGATGCTTGCACCCAGCAGGAACGAAGCGGCCACAAGGGCGGGCAAACCGACGCCGTAAACCATGAAGACAAAGCCGATTCCTTGCACGAAAAATCCGAGCCCCATTATGCTATTCACGCTTAGCAAACCAGCGTCCACAATCCAGCCGTTGAGCGCTCGCATGACGACGTCGCCCACGCTGAACGCATGAAAGAGGTAGACGGAGTCTGCGGTCGAAACTCCGCGATCTTTTGCAAGGTCCACCACAAGCATGACGAACACGGCGTATGACATGTAAGCCACTCCGAAAGACGTGGAGTCAACCCAGAACCTGAGTGTGAGGAAGTTCTTTGCGGTGTTAAACAAGCTGTTGTCCGTCTTAGCATTGGTAGAGAGAGATGTCTTCGAGGGCTTTGTCGTGCCATTGTTGCCAAATTTAAGGTTGTTAGCTTTGCCATCATTTGTGAGAGAGACATTCTGGTCGGCATGCTGCAAGGCCTGATTGCTCACGGGTCTTGGCGTTAATCGTTGGCGGGTTGGGTCTGCCCACGGTGGGCTGCGAAGGATGATCGCAGCGGGGAAGGCGTTCAGGGAGATGGCACCAAGAATGAGCAGGGCTCCTCGAACCCCATATTCGGTGAGTGAATGTTCAATTATTGGTGGAACAAAAAAAGTGTTTAGTCCCGCTAGAGTGTAGAATACGCTGAACGCCGTGGCACGTCGCTTCTCGAAGTACTGGGCGATGACCACGTGCAGTCCCACCATGAGGCCAGAAAATGCAATACCTGAAAATGTGGAATAAAATTTTAGCGATATTTGTCGAATGAAGGTTGTTTAATTTAATTTTTTTAATGTAATATTTCTGGAAAGAAATAAGGTTTATATTATATGGCAACACACATAGAAAGTGAATAGGATACCCGCTTACAAAGATTTATGGTCGCCATTATCGGTGGCTTCCTCCTCTCCAATCTAGCCCACCTTTTCTAGATTTAGTTGTACTCAAGTTTAAACCACGGACAACTTTGTGGGAAGAGCATTGAAGGGAAACTGAGTAATAATTTTAAGATGGAGGACAGGGCGAGTTGGCTATTCATACTGGTAATTTACAGCGCATAAGAACCATTCACACTCAACCTAGCACACCAGTAAAAGTGAGTCACTCATTCAAAGCTGAATGAGTGATTCTTTTTTTTTTTTTCGTTTTACTTGTTCGCATGTTCGAGTGTGAATTGTTCTTGGGCGCTGCAAATTACAATTATGCATGACCATTATTTAGTAACTCGAATCATGGGATGGTTGGCGCAAAAGATGTGGCGGTATTTCAAGGAGTTTTGGAGATCGTCATTGGTCGTTACTTTGAAAACACCTACAGATAAACTTAATTTATGCACTGTCTAGATAATATTACATAGTTTTCTTTTTATATTGGACACCGTGGTTTAATGTTAGATACAATATTTCCAGATTTAGACATTTTAGTAAATCTTAACAACTCGTTAATGTAGCGAATTTTCCAACCTTGAGTTGCTTTCGCTGTTTTTGCGTTTACAATCAAACAATATATGCCTCCCTTGAAGGCTTGTTGAAATATGAGTTAAAACAATTACTCTACCTTTCTGTATAAATAATATGTAGTCCCCTCCCTTTTGTACGGGCTAAGGGTAATGCATTTTTTATGTAAAATATCTGGACCTTTTTTGCACATATCATCATACTAGCGCGCAAGTGACGCACCCTCGAACCCTTGCATTTTTTTCTTGCCTGCTGACACAGGGTATGCAACCGCCAAGAGTGAAGGCGAAAAGGCTTAGAAGTGGACGTCGAGAGGAGTTAGCTCCGAGTGTTTATTTTTACTGTTTTACAGTTTCCAAAAATCGCCGGTTGTCTGGCTATCACTGCATCGTAATCGGGTGCACGAATTTTATTAAGCATAAGACTAATAGCGGAAAGTGTGCGATGAGCACAAGGCGCTGCAGCGCAAGTGTGGCTGCAATGTTATTGAACTTCGCTTGTTCCCCGAGGGTTTTTACTTATTAAGTCATTCGATTGCGATCGTGAATGCGGTCACAATCATCGTCACGTTTATGCGCACGACTACTTTGTCTAAGGCAAGCGGACCGATTTCAACACGGTGCCGGTGCTCCGATAGGTTATCACCTCAAGGTATACCACTACCCCATGACATCCTAAGGCGGTGGTTCTCAAATGGGGGTCCATGAAGGCATTTTATGAATCCGCGAAGCCTTGCCTCATCAGTCATTCCCGGCAAGAAAAGTTGTTTTGTTTCTGGTCGAGAAGAGATGTTTCAGTTTTCGGTGGAGCTTTCTCTCGCATGTATGTCATTAAGAGCGGTCTACTTCACACTAGCCCTTTGGTATATTCATTTAATAACTCATTATTAAATTAAGCCTATACCTTTGCCCTCCCCTCACCACGAAAGGCCTCCTCCATCATATCCACAAAACCACAAGGGGTCCGCGAAACATCGATGGTTGAGAACCACTGTCCTAACGGTATAATAATGTCTACGTGCCACAGCTCAAGATGCAGCTATGACATGCCGAGAGCGTACCTGCATAGACTACATTAAACTGCTCATATATTTCTGTGTTGTGGACACTCAATGAAAACACTCCACCGTCTTCGTCCTCGTTTTTTTGGGGAGGAATGGCCTGTCATTAGTCAGCCCCATTCAACCGGCCATGTTCCAGCCATACCCAGCACCAGCATAGCCAAGTTTAGCCAAGTCCTCCCCACACCCAGAACGTTGCTGAACCCAGACAGCTGGTCTGGCACAACCAGCCGGTATTTCAGGTTTCAAGCCACTAGACAGCCGCGGGGGCCGCGCCAATCTCACGATGGTGGCACCCTTAAACAAACGGCTATACCGCATAGTTAGCGTCGACTGCGGTATCACGCTACCTGACTGCCATGCTACATTGCCTAGATCCTAAGATTGTTTGCAGGCGTAGCTATAACACGCACGCCATACTGCCCGAATTATTAACAAATAATGTGTACATGGGCTGGTATCGACGAAAACACCGCGGAAAGCGTACTGAAATGCGTAACACGTACTCAGATGACAATCTGTAAAAAATAGCAGATCATTGACTAGAAAGAGTTCTTAACTGCAAAGAAGAAACGAAGCTCTAAACGCGAGGAGACCTGAATCGAAATCACGATCCCGGTGATTATGTACCCGACACTTTATAACTGCGCCAAATAAGAGACTTGCGAGAAGGAAACAACCCGTCTACTCGCTGTTCGACCGCGAACGCCAAACGCCAGCGTCCGGCGTCCGTGTTCCTACAGTGAGCCGAGATAAAGACGGCTAGCTTTGCGTTTGTATATTAATCATTCCAGCGAAAACTCAAGGCTTTGACGTCCCCATGCGCTCTCATCTGAACGAACGTAAACAAACTAGACCAATTAGTCATTTCGTTGTGTATGGCTTCTTTATCCCTAGGTAAAGAAGGTATATTGCCCCGCGTAGGGCCGAGAAAGCAACGCGCAGTCACCGACTTCTACAAGGTTCTCGTTTATTCTTGCTCCGGACGTAACTTCTGTCATTTAATTCTGCTTTCTTGTTTTACAAAGCGCGTGTTCATTAACGCCCCAAGCGCGCAACGTCCGAGCCTTCTTTGCCGAATCTTAGAGATGGTGACGCACTCTAGATAAGAGGCCACCCGCGACCTTGTCGAGTCAGCCTCGCTCCAGCGTTTGATCCTGCTCTTTCGCTGCCATCGACGCCTGTGACGCTAACGCTCTTCTATTTTATTTTGGGCCCAAGTTCGCCCCATTAAACGTTTATTTTACTTCAGTTTTCGTTGCCTTATCACTTGTCATTCGTGACATTTTGGTGGAGGTGCGGGGTAACGCGTGTCCCTACAGCGTACCCCTCCGAGGGCCCGCAGTGCAAGTCCGACACCAATCCCACGTAGACCCAACGAAGAGATTACCGAGACCCGAGTAAGTCGCCGCACCCAAGGCCTACACCCGGAATGCGGACTTCTGCCAACCAAGACCAAGCAGCCAGCGAGGCCAGCGATGGACCACCAGTCGTCGCAGACCCCGACCGCCGCCGCCGCCGTCTACCTGCCCTCCGCCCAGCGAACCCCAACGACCTTCCATGGCAAGACCCACGAGGACATGGAGGACTGGATTCTGCCCTATGAACGTTTAGCACGCCATAATGGATGAATCACTGAGCAGTGCCTCCAAAACCTATACTTCCTTTTGTAGGGTACCGCGAGGCAGTGGTTCGAGAACCACGAGGCTTCACATCTGTATCGCCGGCCTGAAGGAGAAATTCACAAACCAGACACGACTACAGCGAGCTGAAGGCCTCCTACAAGTAAGGACTCAAGGGCCCAACAAAACGGTCACCACATTCGTTGAATAGGTCCTCTGCCTGAGCAGCCGCGCCGACACTTAGTCCACCGAGGAGAAGCTGCGCGTCCTGATCAGAGGCGTGAAGAGTGTCATCTTTGGCGGCCTTGTTCGCAACCCAGAAACTGCTGTCCATAAATTCGTTGCCGAAGCAACTAACATCGAACGTGCCCTGTCGATCCGAGCCAGGCATTACAATCGATTCGCCGGCTTCGATGCTGCTTCGGTGATTGCATGGTCGCTACTTGACCTAGGCAGCCTCGGTGTCGACAAGCTTCGCCAGATCATCCGCGACGTCGTTCTGGAGGAGGTGCTGTCCACTGCCGATCGCCCAGCCTCGCTCTCCATGACCGAAGTAGTGCGAGCGGAGGTGCAGCAAGCCTTCCAGCCGTAGGCACCCGTCGACCTGCCACCACCGGAACAACCAACGGTGAGCTACGCCGCCATGGCCCGACGACCGCCACCTGCGGCCCGTCAACCTCCAGCACCACGACGACGGGACGCACCAGCACAGCCGTACCCCCGACGCCGCGACGATCGACCTCAGTACATCCGGCGAGAACAACCGGCGCCCAGGAAGACCGACGTGTGGTGAACGGCCGATCGGCGCCCGCTGCGCTACCACTGCAGTGAAATTTAACGGACCACATCTACCGGCGATGCCCCTACCGCCAGCTCGGCCTACGAGGGTTTGCGCCCAACGACCCTCGACTACGTCTTGCAGAGCGACTTCGGGACATCGAGGACTACCTCCGCCGCTCTTCATCTCCTGAGTGGTCTCCCCGCCTAGGATTTCGTTCACCTTCTCCCCGACGCTCGCCATCGCCCTTCCGCCGGTTTCGCCGAGACAGCATGTCACCCATCGTTTCCCGTCGGGAAAACTAAGCGCGGCAATGCTGGGAGGTGGTGTTGCCGAACCCGAACGATGCCAAGATCCTCCAAGGTCGTCGCAGCCCTCTTACTCTAACGACGGAACGCTCCGAAACGACGTTTCTGTAACAGTCCTGAATAACCTCAACGCTTTCATCGACGGCCACGGCGCTACGGCACTCGTTGACACCGGAGCAGACAACTCCGTTTTGAGTGGGAGACTCTCTCGTCGCCTTCGGGAAGTTACAACGACGTGGGACGGAATGCAGATACAAACCGCTGGCGGACATCTCGTCACACCTGTCGGCAGGAGCACTGCTCGCGTTGAGATCCACGGTAAAACATTCCCTGGGACGTTCGCTGTCCTGCAAGACTGTTCGAGGGTCGTCATTTTCGGAATGGTCTCCTTGCGTGAATACGGCGTGATGATCGACCTTGCGGAGAACAAGCTGACGCTTTGGAAACCTGTTCCATTGACGGAATATCTCAAAGCGACGTTAGGTGCAATGAGAGTTCTTATCAGTCACGTAAACCTGCCGACGCTGTCGACTGTCTTGGTGCCCGTCAGTACCGAAGAAGCCACCGGCGGTGTAGCACTATTGGATGGAAGTGTCCAGCTTCTCCTTAGACGAGGGACTGGCATTGCAAGAGGCGTAACCGAGCTCCCGGATGGGCGTACCGTAGCTCTTGTCCCCAACTTCCGGCAAGAGTCTCAGCACCTTACAAAGGGTACAGGTGTTTGCTACGCCGAGGAAATTCAGGACTCACCCGCGATCGCCGTGATCTCAGAAGACGCTTCGCCGACGCAGCACAAGAGAACCACGCCGTCAGAGCTCGACATCGACCCGTCCTTTCCAGCCCCACAGCGACAACAGCTGACTTACGTTCTCGCTTAGTTCAGTGAGTGCTTCGCCACATCGTCAAGGCTACGCCAAGTAGCAGTTGCGAAGCATCGAATTGCTACTGACGATGACGTGCCCCCTATTCATCAGTCACCGTACCAAGTTTCAGTGAAGGAGAGGAAAACCATTCAGAAAAAAGTCCAAGAAATGCTTGAAGACCATATTATCCAGCATTCAAGCAATCCATGGGCCTCTCCAGTCGTGCTGGTGAAGAAGAGAACGCAACTCTTAGATTCTGCGTGAACTATAGGCGGCTGAACGCTGTTACAAAAAGAGATGTCTATCCGCTCCCCCGCATAAATAACACCCTCGATCATTTACGCCACACCCGATACTTTTCGTCGATAGACTTGAAGAGTGGCTACTGGCAGATTGAGGTCGATGAACAAGACCGCGAGAAGACTGCCTTCGTCACGCCCGATGGACTAGACGGGTTCAATGTGATGCCCCTCGGACACTGTATGGCGCCGGTGACTTCGCAGTGGGTCGCGGATACCGTGTTAACGGGACTGATCAAAGTGCCAGAGCTGCCACGTTTACCTGGACGCCGTGGTCGTATTTTCGCACGACTTCGATTGGCACTTGAACGGCTTAGGGTCCTGCTCCAAGCCATCAAGACCGCAGGGCTCAGCCAACGAAGTGCCGCTTCGCCTACGGTGAACTTAAGCTCCTTGGCCATGTCGTCGGTAGCGAAGGGGTACGCCCTTACCCCGCGAAGACATCCGACGGAGCCGAAGTTCCTCGACCATCGGACAAGACGGCCATCCGCAGAATCCTGGGGCTGTGCGTGTGCTACATGAGCTTTGTTCAAGATTTCGCAAAAAAATTCGGCGCCCCTCACACATCTTACGGAAGACGCCGTGAAGTTTCAATGGCCAGAAGAACAAGAGCGGACGGTCAACGAACTGAAGCGAAGACTTCAGACACCTCTGATCCTCGCACATTTAGACCACTACGCCGAAACCAAAATTCAAGCGGATGCAAGTAACTCCGGACTTGGCGCGATACTGGTACAGATACAGGAAGGCACGGAGCGGGTCATTGCCTACGCAAGTGTGATAGTGTCGAAGGCGGAGAAAAATTACTCCACGACAGAAAAAGAATGTCTCGCAGCCGTATGGATGATCACAAAGTTTCGTGCGTAGATATACGGGAACCTGTTCCGCGTGGTCACACACCACTACTCATTCTGCTTGCTTGCCAATCTCAGAGACCCTTCAGGACGTCTTGCTCGATGGAGTGTTCGACTCCAAGAATTCGAAATGACCGTCGTCTACAAGTCAGGACGGAAACATAGTGACGCCGACTGCATGTTGAAAGCCACGTCAAAACGTCAGGCCAACACCGACGACAATGTCGACGAGTGTTTCCTAGGTGCCGTGGACACCGACGACATGGTAGGACTTCAACGAGACGATCCGGAGTTGCCCGCCCTGGTTGTGCATCTCGAATAACGAGGAAGTACCATTCCTCGTGTCTTTTCACGAGCCCTGCCGACCTTCGCTATTCGAAGAGTTGTCTTTATAAGAATTTCGAAACCAGTCATTCGCCGTGGCTTCTGGTAGTCCCTACCAGCCTTCGAGAAGATATTTTTCAAACCTGCCACGACGATCCGACTTTAGGACACCTAAGTGACAGCCGGACACTATCCCGAATACGGGAAGAATACGACTGGCCCAAGCTTCCAAAGACCGTTCATCTCTACACGCGATCGTGCCACGAGTCCCAGCGACGCAAGAAACCACCGTGAAAGCCAGTAGGTCTCCTTTAGCCGATTACCCCTCCAACCAAGCCGTACCACCAAATTGTAATGAATTTGCTCGGTCCCTTCCCACGTCGACGATGGGAACCGGCTGGATAATTGTAGCCATAGATTATCTTACACGTTACGTCCAGACGAAAGCACATCCGTTAAGGGCTTCTGTCAAAGTCGCCAAGTTCTTCATTGAGTTCATCGCCCTCCGGAATGGCGCCCCCGAAGTCCTTATCACAGATCGAGGGTCATCGTTCATGGCACAGCTGACCCAAGATATCCTTCGTCTAAGCCACAATAACCACCGTCGAACAACTAAATACCATCCGCAGATCAACGGGTTGACGGAGCGGCTCAGCAAAAGAATCGCCGACATGGTCTCTATGTACGTCGGCGTGGAGCACAAGACCTGGGACGAAGTGCTGCCCTACGTCACGTTTGCCTACAACGCGGCAGTGTAAGAGACCGCAGGAGTGACGCCTTTCCATCTGGTGTATGACCGGAAGGTGACGACTATGCTAGACTCTATGTTGCCGCACAAGCCAGTCGACGAAAGGAGCGAGGACGCCCAGGTGGTCGCCCAACGGGCAGAAGAGGTCCGCCAGATAGCCAGACTACGAATTCACGACCAGCAACACGTCGACGCCGGCCGGTATTGTGTTCGCCGGCGTGACGTCTACTTTCATCCCGGGGACAGAGTATGGGTCTGTACACCCATTCGGCGACGTGGGCTCAGCGAGAAGCTTCTCAAGTGGTACTTTCGACCCTACAAGGTTCTTCGCCGTCTCGGGGAATTAAACTACGAGGTACTTACCGACGGAACTCTACCATCAAGACGACTCCAACTGCAACCCGAACTAGTCCACGTCGTGCGCCTCAAGCCGTATTACGAACGATAGAATTTTGGACTCTCGTCAAACTGTGAACCATGAACTATGGCTTGCGATTCTGCTGTCCTTTTCTTGCGCATTAGTGTTTTCGGTTTGTGCTGCATCGAGACCATGCGCTTTTAAGGGGCATAATGCCGCGCGTAGGGCCGAAAAGCAACGCTCGGTCACGGACTTCTAGAAGGCTCTCCTTTATTCTTGCTCCAGACTTTACTTATATCATTTATTCCTGCTTTCTTGTTCTAGAAAGTGTGTTTTCATCCTCGTCCCGAGCGCGCGGCGCTCCAGCCTTCTTTGCCGAATCTTCGAGATAGTGACGCACTCTAGATAAGAGGCCGCCCGCGACCTTGTCGAGTCCGTCTCGCTCCAGCGTTTGTTCCTGCTGTTTCGCCACATCAGCGCCGGCGACGCTAACGTTCGTCTATTTTATTTGGGCACAAGTTCGCCCCATTAAACGTGTAGTTTACTTCAGTTTTCGTCGCCTCATCACTTGTCATTTGTCGTGCTTATCGTGCTTTAATAGACCCGTTTCTAAAGACTGCCCTCTGCTGGCAGCTCCGGAATTCGTGCACAAGGGCGGTCTAAAACCGCAAAGTCACGGCACCTTTATGCGCTTCGTTTTGCTAGAAGTCAAAACAGACCCACAGAATAAGGAAAGAAGCGCAGTGACGTTGTACTTTCGACGCTATTTCATTGGCTCCTCAGCTCCTAGCGTCAGGCGAGCTCAGTAGTTCGTTATCTTATTGAATGGCTGCAGGCACGTTCTACGATGTCAGTTGTTCCGCCATTGTGCAGTGGTTTAGAGTTTCGACCTTTTAATAATCGGCACGTGCCTTTCGAAATGGGTCTGTTAAACAGTGGTGAAACAAAACGAAGCCTATTTTTTTCGCAAAACAATCCACCTTTTCTTTCGTGTTGAATCGAACGTTTCAATAACAACGCTCTGGCGAGTCCATCGCTGCGCTTTATTTTCGTTTCCTTTCCAAAGCAACGAACGCGAGCGTTCAGGGATTTGGAGGTCGCAAGCGGACGTCCGGATTTCTGACGTATCTAGCGTATACGCGTGCTTCTCTTCCATTTACGACATTGTAGCATCTGAGAATGAGACATGTACCTATAGGTGTGTGCGGTTCATTTTACAGCCATTAAATAATCTACGTTAATATAGAGTATCCACACTCAATTTGCCCATTGTCTCGTTGACGCCACAATTATGTTCTATTGCTCAGGGCGGGCGCAATCAACGATACTGTTAGCGATTCCAAATTGCGATTTCCCGAGTTTTATACAGGGTGTCAAAAGTGCAATAGATTTTTGGAAGACGGAAAAAGGTTTCCTTCGATTTTAAATTAAGAGTCAGAAAGTAATGAACAGTAAGTAATCTTTTAGCAAAGGATGGCAAAATCAATGTTACTCTGAAACTTAGCGTCCTTTAGTAGCTCTAGATAATTGAGCAGAGGCCACTTGCTGACTTGAGAAATAATATTCAAAAGCCACGAATTCGAAAAATGCAAAGATCAGACGCGACTGTTTTGTGCAGCTTTCACCTGCATCTTCCGTGTGCTATTTATTTTACGCTACGTCAATTTGATAAAGATGGCTCAAATTTTTACCAATAATTGCTGACTCCATTGTTAAGAAGCCACAACGTTTAGCAGCTCAAAATAATCTACATACTACAAGAAAAGTGGTCTCTATAGAAAACAGCCCAAAGAAAATAGCCTGAATTCAATTGTCATTGAAGGCTTATTACTTCCTTCAATTGTCATTCAAGGAAGTAATTAAACTTTTTTTTTGCCTTGGGGCAATGGAAGTTTAATTACACAGATACAACTATGTTTATTGTAACAATCCTGGAGGCAGCGAATTACGCATCGCGAATACGTGCACAATGCCTGAGACCTACCATTAACAGCACCGTAGAAGCCAGTGATGAAGGCTACGTTGGGTGCAAAATAGCACAAAGCGATCGCTACGGGGCCAAGAAATGAGCATCCGAGGAGGACAGCACGAGAGCAGGAACGTCGGCAGATGAAGCCAAACAGTAGATCTGAAATAAAAGCATAGTCTTCTCTAAACCGGAAAGTAAAAATCTAGGATACTAAGAAGATTTTATTTGTCCAGTCGTCGATGAATAACCACAGTCATTAGGGCCAAAGCTTATAGATAACAAGGCACACTACGTCCTTCTTACAATTACCACAACTGCAAGTTTTAGGAAGCTAATGGCGACGCAGAGCATCAGAATCAGCTTAGAAGCGCATTTTGGTCCCGCAGATGTCACTATGATGACGTCTAAATGCTAAGTTCACGTGCTTTGTTTGTTGTAAGCGGCGTTGGTGTATGCGGGAGTTCGCATATAAAAGAATCATATGCACTAAACTAAAGCTTTGCTCAAAGTAAATTTAAAGCATATACTTACAGACGCAATATATACGATTGGCATAGTTACTCTAGAATTTATTCTGTGTTTGCGTAGTAAGTCCTCTTTAGTTTGTGCTAGGTAGGTTATAAGAGTTTTCAAACCCAGAAATGGGAATATTTTTTTAGTTATTAAGTGACATACTCGTTAAGCAAAACATGTCTTAGTAACGCGGTGTGAATGTTGACATCAACATTTCCTCGCCTGAATCTGAACAGACGAGAAAAAAAGCTCGACACATAATTTCATTTTCTAATTCCCTAGTTTATCAAGGGCTCGAGAATTCCGTCTTTAAAAAAATAATTTGTGGAAGGGTTGACCGAGTATTTAAAGGGAAACTCCGGTTGAAAACGAAACTAAAATAACTGATTTCGCTTTAGTGGCACGAAATATCATCCCAGTAGAAATCATACGTCAAGGTAAAGCCTAGCAGCTCTGTAGCATGTGCCTAACGGGTTAGCTTTTAGTCGAGCAACACTGGGCGACGCTTACCGCAGCACCACCTGACGTCCCGTCACGGTGGTGCTGCGGTTGATTCCACCCGTGGTACCGCGTACCGCAGCACCGCCGTAGCGTCACATCGCGGTCGTACAGCTGATATCAGTGTAGCCATTCTTCTCTAGCAGATAGCTTTGGTTTTGCCGTACACAACCGAAATCAAACTTTGATCCGTAATAATATTTTTAAAACCACAAAAAATTGTAAAACTACAAACAATATAAAAAAAAGTTCAGCCTTTCCACTCTGATGAAGAAAGAAGACCAGCGGAGCTGTACTCCATACACTGCCGCAACGCGCACGCCCCCGATTCCCGCTTCTTGTCCGACACGCCGCCGATCGCGGATACGTCTCCGGCGAACCAGAGTCAGTCGCACACGGCGCACGTGACGCCAAACGGGTTCCCCACGAACTCCCTCCGGAACCTCGCTGTCGCACCCGGGAACGGTTCAGCCGGCGTAGAGTGCAGTCGTCGCCCGGCCTCGCGCTTGCGCTTCGCCTCCGCGGCACGATCGTCGTGCGTGGCGTCGGCCCGCCGGCGCCCTTTACATCGCTGGTTGTGTTCTTGGCGGCGGCTTTCCAGGCGAGCGGCGTGCTTTTTGACAAGGGAATTTGAAGCCCTGGACGCAGTGGAAGTCGAGGTGACAGCGGCTTTGCGGCGGTTGCGGACCGATTCGCGCTGCTGCGTACGTCGCCGCTGCTTCCGCAGCCTGTCTCCTTTCCCCGAAAGGGCGCACGGCCGACCCATCGTGAGTCCAAACCGAAACTGATAAGAGCGTAGGAAACAGCGCGCAAAACAGACGAGGACGAAGGAACAAACGTGGCGAGCGCTGCGCGCGTTACGTGTGCTTTTCTTCATCGTCGTCTGTTTTTCGCGCTGTTTCCTACGATGAATTCCCACCAACGCGCATAACTATAAATTATTTTATGATAGCTGGAAAAGTTGCCGTCATCTACGAGCGACGGCGGAAACCATACTGGTTGTGTGCTTCCCGCCGTTGCTAATAGATGGCGGTAGCTGTCCAGGTAGGTTTGTGTCGACATACCGGACACGATCCTGGGAAACCCAGCCCTTAACAGCTCCGCTGTAATATATATATATATATATAAACGAACATATGCAGATGAATGAACCGTAATTAATTCAATGAATCAAAGAATCAAGGTTTTCAGGAACCCGCCGAAAGCCAAAAAACGGCAAAGCCAGGATTTGAACTCTGGGCCTCCCAATGTCCGGTGGGGTATGCAAACCTCTACACCCCACGCCCAGAATTCAAATCCTGGCTCCGTCGTTTTGGGGCTTTCGGCGGGTTCCTGAAAACTTTGATTTTTTGATTCATTGAATTAATTACGGTTCATCCATCTGCATATGTTCGTGTATATCCTCCTCGGAGACCACGTACGATAATGTGAAGTGCCCGTGTTGTATATTCAAATACGTGGCTCTTAATTCTCGCAGATGATGATGATACCGTGTCTCTTAAGGCTCATAAACAAAGAATACTACATGTACACGGGACGAGACAAACAGTGGGAGGATTTCTGGAGCACAAACGAGCACGTACCACGTGACACCAAGCGTCGTACCGCGTTCCACGCGGCGGCGTGTGTTTCCAGAACACCTCCAATTGGATACATTTCGTTTCTTGTGCATTAATAAGAGAGGTAGGAAACGCCAGAAAGCCAAGGTTGAGTTGTGTAGAGGTTAGCACACTCGACCGGACATTGGGAGGCCCAGAGTTCAAACCCTGGCTCCGCTGTCTTTTGGCCTTCGGCGGGTTCCTGAAAACTTTGATTCTTTGATTCATTGGATTAAGTTCGGTTCATTCATCTGCACATGTTCGTTTATATCCTCCTCGGAGACCACGTACGATGCTGTGAAGTGCCCGTGTTGTATATATATATATATATATATATATCTTGAAATGTAGAGACACTGACTGAGCTAAAAACAGTCGTTGTCCCAAATTTAAAAATATTGACCGGAGTTGCCCTTTAAGCAATAGTCTATTGCGAAAAAGTTGCCGATTTTAAATATTGTTCATGATCTTCGTCCAAATGTTTCTTGATGTAATTGTGGTACGCCTTCACATTCATTTCATCTCTTTCTTGCATCTCTTGTCTGCGTCAAGCATTTCAGGTATAACGAATGACTTGCATTCGAGAACTGAACGCTTCTATTGTTCGTTTCAGCTTAAAGGGGCCCTGCAACCACTTTTTTACTGATTTTTAATTTCTACCGAACTGAATGCGCTGAACGTAGTAACTTAGTAAACCTTTTTTTTTCTCAAAATTCGCTTTATATTAAAAGTTATAGGCACATTAATCATTAATATTACAAAAACAAGCAAAACCTAAGCTCCTTCATGACCTCCCTGGTCCTGGTTTGGGTGGCCAGTGGTAGAGGCGAAGCGACTGGCCGATCGGCTGCGGCTTATGTTGATGGCTGTTTCCCCTACAGCCGCGTACACTTTAGCGGCTCGTTGCTTGCTTCAGCCCTCCACCGCGCTTGCTGACATGAAATTTCCGGGTCTGTCGGACTTGGAGCTTCGAATCCTCGATAAACATACGGAGCTAGGAGTAGTACCGTACGAGGACATGTGGTCACGCCACGCACACGCGCGGCTGCCCGATGGACCTGGCGTAGCCAGCCTAACCGGAGTTGTCCTTGCCCGCGAACCGTGGTGACTGACGAATGGCGGGAGCACAGGGGAAGACGGGAAAAGGAGGTGAGGCCGAGCAGAGGGAGCTACGCGGGAATAAAAATTGGTTTGGGACGCTCACGTGAATTTTGTATACTTATAATGCATTTAAATGCAAAGGTGCAAGCGAGCTGGACATGAATGGCGAAAATAATCCCTGGAGAAGGGGAACAAGAGGGACAAAGGACAAACATAAATCTCTAAACGCAGCTAGGTGACTGGTGAGCGACCGAAAAAATCCGCCTGGTCCGGGTATCGAACCCGGGACCTCTCCATTACACGGGGAGCGCTCTACCAACTGAGCTAACCAGGGGTTAGACGTCGGTAGAGCAAACGGGTTTTATCAGCCGCCACCAGTCTAACACCAACAAGGGTGAAGCTTGCAAATTTAAGGTTATAATTATAATACAATTAAATGCAAAGGTGCAAGAGAGCTGGACATGAATGACGAAAATAATCCCTGGAGAAGGGGAACAAGAGGGACACAGGACAAACACAAATCTCTAAACGCAGCTAGGTGACTGGTGAGCGACCGAAAAAATCCGCCTGGTCCGGGTATCGAACCCGGGACCTCTCCATTACAGGGGGAGCGCTCTACCAACTGAGCTAACCAGGGGTTAGACGTCGGTAGAGCAAACGGGTTTTATCAGCCGCCACCAGTCTAACACCAACAAGGGTGAAGCTTGCAAATTTAAGGTTACAATTATAATACAATTAAATGCAAAGGCGCAAGAGAGCTGGACATGAATGACGAAAATAATCCATGGAGAAGGGGAACAAGAGCGACAAAGGACAAACACAAATCTCTAAACGCAGCTAGGTGACTGGTGAGCGACCGAAAAAATCCGCCTGGTCCGGGTATCGAACCCGGGACCTCTCCATTACAGGGGGAGCGCTCTACCAACTGAGCTAACCAGGGGTTAGACGTCGGTAGAGCAAACGGGTTTTATCAGCCGCCACCAGTCTAACACCAACAAGGGTGAAGCTTGCAAATTTAAGGTTATAATTATAATACAATTAAATGCAAAGGTGCAAGAGAGCTGGATATGAATGACGAAAATAATCCCTGGAGAAGGGGAACAAGTGGGACAAAGGACAAACATAAATCTCTAAACGCAGCTAGGTGACTGGTGAGCGACCGAAAAAATCCGCCTGGTCCGGGTATCGAACCCGGGACCTCTCCATTACAGGGGGAGCGCTCTACCAACTGAGCTAACCAGGGGTTAGACGTCGGCAGAGCAAACGGGTTTTATCAGCCGCCACCAGTCTAACACCAACAAGGGTGAAGCTTGCAAATTTAAGGTTATAATTATAATACAATTAAATGCAAAGGTGCAAGAGAGCTGGACATGAATGGCGAAAATAATCCCAGGAGAAGGGGAACAAGAGGGACAAAGGACAAACATAAATCTCTAAACGCAGCTAGGTGACTGGTGAGCGACCGAAAAAATCCGCCTGATCCGGGTATCGAACCCGGGACCTCTCCATTACAGGGGGAGCGCTCTACCAACTGAGCTAACCAGGGGTTAGACGTCGGTAGAGCAAACGGGTTTTATCAGCCGCCACCAGTCTAACACCAACAAGGGTGAAGCTTGCAAATTTAAGGTTATAATTATAATACAATTAAATGCAAAGGTGCAAGAGAGCTGGACATGAATGACGAAAATAATCCCTGGAGAAGGGGAACAAGAGGGTCAAAGGACAAACACAAATCTCTAAACGCAGCTAGGTGACTGGCGAGCGACCGAAAAAATCCGCCTGGTCCGGGTATCGAACCCGGGACCTCTCCATTACAGGGGGAGCGCTCTACCAGCTGAGCTAACCAGGGGTTAGACGTCAGTAGAGCAAACGGGTTTTATCAGCCGCCACCAGTCTAACCCCAACAAGGGTGAAGCTTGCAAATTTAAGGTTACAATTATAATACAATTAAATGCAAAGGTGCAAGAGAGCTGGACATGAATGACGAAAATAATCCCTGGAGAAGGGGAACAAGAGGGACACAGGACAAACACAAATCTCTAAACGCAGCTAGGTGACTGGTGAGCGACCGAAAAAATCCGCCTGGTCGGGGTATCGAACCCGGGACCTCTCCATTACAGGGGGAGCGCTCTACCAATTGGGCTAACCAGGGGTTAGACGTCAGTAGAGCAAACGGGTTTTATCAGCCGCCACCAGTCTAACACCAACAAGGGTGAAGCTTGCAAATTTAAGGTTATAATTATAATACAATTAAATGCAAAGGTGCAAGAGAGCTGGACATGAATGACGAAAATAATCCCTGCAGAAGGGGAACAAGAGGGACAAAGGACAAACACAAATCTCTAAACGCAGCTAGGTGACTGGTGAGCGACCGAAAAAATCCGCCTGGTCCGGGTATCGAACCCGGGACCTTTCCATTACAGGGGGAGCGCTCTACCAACTGAGCTAACCAGGGGTTAGACGTCAGTAGAGCAAACGGGTTTTATCAGCCGCCACCAGTCTAACACCAACAAGGGTGAAGCTTGCAAATTTAAGGTTATAATTATAATACAATTAAATGCAAAGGTGCAAGAGAGCTGGACATGAATGACGAAAATAATCCCTGGAGAAGGGGAACAAGAGGGACAAAGGACAAACATAAATCTCCAAACGCAGTTAGGTGACTGGTGAGCGACCGAAAAAATCCGCCTGGTCGGGGTATCGAACCCGGGACCTCTCCATTACAGGTGGAGCGCTCTACCAACTAAGCTAACCAGGAGTTAGACGTCAATAGAGCAAACGGATTTCATCAGCCGCCACCAGTCTAACACCAACAAGGGTGAAGCTTGCAAATTTAAGGTTATAATTATAATACAATTAAATGCAAAGGTGCAAGAGAGCTGGACATGAATGACGAAAATAATCCCTGGAGAAGGGGAACAAGAGGGACAAAGGAAAAACATAAATCTCTAAACGCAGCTAGGTGACTGGTGAGCGACCGAAAAAATCCGCCTGGTCCCGGTATCGAACCCGGGACCTCTCCATTACAGGGGGAGCGCTCTACCAACTGAGCTAACCAGGGGTTAGACGTCAGTAGAGCAAACGGGTTTTATCAGCCGCCACCAGTCTAACACCAACAAGGGTGAAGCTTGCAAATTTAAGGTTATAATTATAATACAATTAAATGCAAAGGTGCAAGAGAGCTGGACATGAATGGCGAAAATAATCCCTGGAGAAGGGGAACAAGAGGGACAAAGGACAAACACAAATCTCTAAACGCAGCTAGGTGACTGGTGAGCGACCGAAAAAATCCGCCTGGTCGGGGTATCGAACCCGGGACCTCTCCATTACAGGTGGAGCGCTCTACCAACTAAGCTAACCAGGAGTTAGACGTTAATAGAGCAAACGGGTTTCATCAGCCGCCACCAGTCTAGCACCAACAAGGGTGAAGCTTGCAAATTTAAGGTTATAATTATAATACAATTAAATGCAAAGGTGCAAGAGAGCTGGACATGAATGACCAAAATAATCCCTGGAGAAGGGGAACAAGAGGGACAAAGGACAAACCTAAATCTCCAAACGCAGTTAGGTGACTGGTGAGTGACAGAAAAAATCCGCCTGGTCCGGGTATCGAACCCGGGACCTCTCCATTACCAGTGGAGCGCTCTACCAACTGAGCTAACCAGGAGTTAGACGTCAATAGAGCAAACGGGTTTTATCAGCCGCCACCAGTCTAACACCATCAAGGGTGAAGCTTGCAAATTTAAGGTTATAATTATAATGCAATTAAATGCAAAGGTGCAAGCGAGCTGGACATGAATGGCGAAAATAATCCCTGGAGAAGGGATTATCCCTTCTCCAGAGATTATTTTCGCCTCTGTATACTTCTTCGCCTACACACTAAACATTATAACACCCATAATCGTGTAAAAAGGGTGTAAGTTAGGAAAAACACCCTTCTTACACTTCATTTACACGATATTTGAATATCGGTGGGTGTAAAAAGGGTGTGCTGATGTTTTTCATCCCTTCCACACCCTTTTTACGACCTCGCTTATTGCGATGGCGTCTGAAATCGTGTAAAAAGGGTGTATGGGCGAATTATACGCCCTGTATTAACACGGTGTGAAAGGGGCGTTATGGTGATGCCAGTCTAATACACCCATGATTTCATATCCGTTAATGCTTATTGCTTTGCTGAAACTGTTGCTGATGTACGGCGGTATAAACATCCAGTATAATTAATCGCTACACGAAGTCGCGTATGGTTAGGAAGTGATGGAGTATAGTTTTTGCAACTCCGATCGAACTCTTCGTCCGAGAGGAGCCGAAAATTACGTGTCGCGTGTGCGTCAGTTTCATCAGTTCAACTTCGACTTAAAAACAAAACATCTCCACTCGCAAAAGATGAACGAAGACGTGTCAATATACAACCCAAACAGCACACAGCATTGCGCCGATATAGGACCAAATATGAAAAATTGCGCCGTTACCATTTTGGTCCAGCCAATATCTGTGAAAAAAAGGATGGGTCGCGGCGACGCCATCCTGACATACCGTAGGCGATGCCGTTTTTGGTTGAGCGTCAAGATTCCCGCATGAATGGCCTATGCCGGCGAGGTATGTCTATTTCTTAACCGCCTAAAATCCGACGTTAAAAAAGAAAAGAAAAACAAGATGAAGCAAAACGGAATCTGCTTACTTTTAACCAGAGAAAGACCTCCTGCGCTGAACCACTGAACAATTTATGGGCCGTGGCGCCCTCATTTCGTGTATTACAAACTCACCTGACTGGCCCTCGCACTACTTATAGCACCTTCACTGAGATTTTATTTTTGTGTGTAGTTCTAACGAAACAATTCCGCAAGACAATCGAAAGTGCCGAATTTATGACACCGCGGCTATAGTACGCGATCCTTAGTTGACACCAAAATATCTAACCTCCCGACGCTTTTTTTTTCCTTTTTTTTTCTTTTTTCGTACGGGTGAAATTGCATCTCTTGTTTCATGCGTTCGAATTTGTTTTGTGTTATTTATTTCGTGATTTCGCGGTCGGCATCAGAGCACGCACGCCACTGCGTGAAGCAAGTCCTGACGTGTCCCATTTTGCGACCCTCCTTGGGCAGCCCAGGTGGCTTATACAAAGCCGCAGAGGGAGATTAGCTGCTTTGTCCACCCCTCTTTGACCTCGTCTTCTGATAAGCCTCCACACCTTCTTTTGTGTCTTCGTGTGGCTGTGAGCGAGTGCGAAGGCCGCTTCTAGCAAATCAGAGGGGTGGTGTGTAACACGTGACCGTTCTCCGTGGGACAGGGACGCTTGGACTATAATATGTCACGTGACTCGCTCCGACGCGCTGATGGGCTCACTGGGGCCGAAGTCTTTGCCGTATTCCAAATTACGGTGAGTGTAGGGGCCACGTAGGTCCGGTTTCTAAAAAGCTTCCGTCAGGCGTCAGTGTTCTTCTGTTTTTCGTGCGTTGCAGTCGCAGCCGTGGTTTTTCGTCTTGAACGGCCGGAATACCTTCATACTAATTTTTTGGTAATATTTGTGAATTTCGTCGGAGTCCATAGAATTATTGTGCTGTGTTTGTTGGACGCGTTTCGACAAAGAACTAACTGCTCGTCGGCGCTCGTGAGACTTCCGCTGATTGTGATCGACCGCCTTCATCCTCGACATTGTGTTTGCGTAGTTTTGTGCTGCCCTAGTCGGATTGTGCATCTATCACGACAGAGAGCTGCTCATCGGCGACGGCGAGAGTTCCGTTGAATGTGAGCAACCGCCTTCATCCTGGACGTTGTGTTTGCGAATTTTTCTGTGGTGCCCGAACCGGATTATGCAACTATCACGGATTACATGAGATCGGTGTTTTATTTGTAAGTACTCTGCAAGCATGCTTCTGGTAGTAGTCCTGCTTCCGTCTCAATAGACCATCTTACTGTTTACAAGCATGAACTGGTGCTTACGCCTCAATCAACTCCCGGTCGTTCCGTCTCTGCCAGCCTGTCGAGTTTTGCCTACGTCAGCAGAGCTAGAAAGCTTTAAAGTAGGTTTAGGCGAAGGAAAGCCTTATTTGAAGTTTGAGTGCATTTATTTTAAGCCTCTAAGAATTTTGTAGCTTTGTCACAAAAACTTAACACTAAGTCACAAATGCCAGCATTTGAGGTTTGACATGGGTTTCTCGCGAATTCGCGAAACAAGAAGATGAGGTCCATGCACGTTTTTTCTGAATTCAAAAAATAAAGTGTTCCACATGTTTCAATTTGTTAGCAATCATTTCTCCGTAAATACTTTTTGATGAAGTGCTGTGTTACACATTTAGTATAACTTCTTGTAGCTGAATGAAGTGAGAGTTACTGCGCAGGCGAGCTGGTGAAGGATCATGGTGAAAAAAACCCAAGACTAGGACAAAAAATTGGGACAACACAACACGTCTCAAGACATTTTGAGGCAGTATTGTGTTTTCCCAATTTTTTTGTCACTAGTCTCGGGGTTTACCCACCATGCTCTTCTAGCTGCAGTACACGTTTTTGGTAGGATGTACTGCTGCCATCACACCCTAATAAATAGGTGTAGAGCAGAATCACTCCTTTCTGTGTAGGGTGTAAGGGATTACACCGGTTTTTGAGGGTGTGAGAAATAACACCATTTTTCTAGGGCGTTTTTGTACACCAATAAGGGGGTGAGTTGTGACCCATGCCATTTACACCAATAAGGGCGTGAAAATGTTTAGTGTGTACGCTGCGTCCCAACAGACACTCCTCAGCGTCGGAATCGCGCTGGCGCGATTCCGACGCTGAGGAGTGTCTGTTGGGACGACTCGACGACGCTCAAGTTCTGGACAAGTCCCGGCGGGTCTCCCGTGCTTTCGCAGGAAAAATTTTCGTACTTTCGCTTTTTGCAAGAATGTGCCACCGGCGTCGTGCGTCGTCTGCTGGGATCCTCGGGGCATGGCCTCCGATATCCCGAAGAGAGCGAGCTTCGGAATCATACGAGGGGCGTCCGCGCCGCCTCTTCCACCGCTTGGTGGCGGGTATGTCGAAGGGTGACTTCCATTTCCCGTACTTTCTAAAATGCATTTGTTTCTTTTCTCATCTAAAATACTTTACAAAAAGTACTTTCACAAATAATTGAAACAGTTTGCGCCTCTTAGATTTTGTATTTTGATTAAAAAAAAGCTTTTAGAATCTCTTACCAGTCGTAAGGCCGGAGCTGACCAGGATTCACAACGTCACGAATTCGTCACATGCCGCACTGATATTCCGTTACTCTCTCCGTGCCCGCTGGGTTGTCCGAACCACAAGAGATGTAGAAACAGCAAAATTGGTAGCAAAAAAAAAAAAAAATTGTTGTGTGTATGTTTATACAGCCGGTAGTTAGTCTGCCTCAGTGGGCGTCTCGTGTGTCAGCTCTAGATGAGCAATTTAGCCAGTGCGGTACAACCGCTAACCTAGGTTCTTTAACGTGCACCACACAGTAGTGACACACGACCGCACGCCGGTACGATGCTTATACAAACCGAAACGGGCCGGGGGCGGGATTGAACCCAGGTTACCTGGGTTCTGCAAAATTAGTAGGCGCTTAAATGGGATTGCAGGGCCCCTTTAAGTCGAGACGCAGCCGACGCTACGAAGTAACTGAACCAATCAAACAGCGTCTAAAGCGCCATTCACTAGTCCTTTTCTGTATGATTGGTTCAGCGATCTTAGAACACGTACAGAAGCATGACAAACACACGGATGGGGCGCATTGGATGCTCTATGATTGGTCCCATCAGCTCGTAGCGCCCACTTCGACTGTACTTTGGGTAAAATAAAGTATATCGCGACAACCGCCACTGGCCGCTTTTACATGGACATGGATGCTGCAGTAGCGTATTGAATTGGGACGGAACCAGTCACACGCGCCCTTTTCCTCTTTTTACAGCAGAGCTGTTAAGGGCTAGGTTCCCTAGGATCGTGTCCACCAACAAAAAAAATGATGACACCGAACTCTGGACAGCTACCACCATCTATGAGCGACGGCGGCAACCAGACAATTGGTTGCCGCCGTCGCTCAGAGATGGCGGCAACCTTTCTTCGGAGGAAGAAGAACGGGAGCGGAACGAGCGGCGATGTGCTCAGCAACGCGAATGGTGCCGCAACCACCGCGAGGCCGCTGCCGGCTTAACTTCCACTGCGTCGAGCGCTTCAGATTCCCTTGCGAAAGAAGAACAGATCGCTCGCTTGGAAAGCCGCCGTCGAGAACAGAAGCTACCAGCTCCGCTTCTCTTCCTACTGCACCAGAATGGAAAGCCTGAAAGTTTTTCTCTACCCAATCGAAATCGTCAATCTCGATTCGATGCGCTACGGTCGCATCCTCATATCTACGACATCTAACAGCTGAAAATGTACAGCTACTTACTTCATACAAAAAAAAAACTGTATAATGTTTCGCTATCTGGATTCGGGTACTGAAAATATATCTGGATTCCATCAGCATTTCAGTTTTTCGGAAATTATTCTTCTGCCTGCAATCTAGATTTCAAGTTCCAGAAACAATTCCAGGTTAGACTTTCAATTCCATAATCTAGATAGTGAAAAGTTATACTGGGATTTTCGGTAGGTAATCATATTTACGCTTCTAACCACGTGCTGCGTTTTGTGGCATTTTTATTGGCAAATACAGCAATCTTCTTTTCTACCTAGCGATATGAAGCTTCTTAAGCTGTCTATAGTTGAATATCGAGTACACTTACTGGCAAAGCTTGTGACGACATCGAAGATGGTCAGCGGCCACGTTGCCTCCTCGCGGGACACTTTGAATGTTTCGATGATACCGACGTAGACGATGCCGAAAACCCTGAATCCCAGGCTCCCCATGAACAAACACAAGCTGCAGGAAAGCACAATGATCCAACTCCATCGGGAATCTAGCCCAAAGACTGGATGCCTCTTCAGAGATTCCATGACAGCGACGTTCTGAGACGGGACAGTTCCTAACTAAGCACTTCTGAAATAAAAAGAAAAACAAAACAAGCAATTAAGTTACTCTGTTTTGACCCTTTTATTTGCGTTGTAAAAATTTCTCATGTTACCTGTGCTCGGGCAAATGTAGGTTGTTCAGCGTAAAGCCTCGTGTACAGGACTCGCGATTATTTTGTGCACAAGAATTATTAGTGTCAAAATAAACGAGACTCGTACTTCATTTAGGCGTTGAATCGCTTTTACAGGGTTTGTTTTTAACGCTACATTTGCTCCACATGTTTTGGGGCTAAAAACCCGCGTGTCCCGGGGTAGGAAAACATGTCATCTCAACATGCAGCGAACTCAAAATATTCCTCTTCATGAAGACAAGCATTGCCTTTTGAAGGGACTGCAACATGTCAGAGTGAGAAAGCCATTAAAATACATATGCAAAGGAGAAAAAAATATTTAGTAACCTGAATAGAAAAATAATAAAAAAAAAAGATTTACAACGAAAAAGATAAATTTTTGGTGCCGTATTTACGGAACAAAACGAATATGTAGTTGGCGCCGGCGACTATGGTCACGTGGTAGGCCCGACCTGCGGGATGCCTTTTTAGCACGTCGTCAGGGCGAAACCACGTGACCCCTCCCCCGCCCCCCTTTCCCCCATCTTCTAAGTTCGTTTAATTTTCACCGCGTTCTCCTCTCTCATTCCGAGGAATTTCTCTCCGCGTTTTGTTACTTCGTTTCTGTCTTTCTTTTTCCTTCCGCTACAAGGTGGAATTCAGACAGCGGGCTGAAATGCGCTAACATCCCGTAGCCGCCGAAGAAGTTAAAAGGGAGTTTTTGTAAATGGTTTCGGCCATATTGCAAAGTTCTCCGCAACCCGCAACAATACCCGGAACTCTATATTCAAGGCCATCGACGAGCAGGCGCAGTAGCGACTACTTCGTTGCGGAGGGCTTAGCGGAAATGGAAACACTCTCTTCGAAAACTCCCTATGACCTTCCTTTGTGGTTGACGTCCCTCGTTGAAATATTTGCTTCTTTTTTTGTTTCGACACCTCGAACTTTGTAGCTTCGGAGTTCCGACAGGAAAGTGAACGAAAGTGGCGGTCAAACAAATATTTTGCGTGCAGGCGACGTCGCAGTTCAACACGCATTTTCAGAAGACGAATGTGCAGTGGTGTGCAGTTTAATTACCTTTTAAATAATATAATATGCAAAAAAAAAAAAAAATTCCTTTTAAATTAGGGGGTGAGGCGGCACGTAACGCTTGCTTGTTGAGGCACCCTTGCTTTTTAATGATTTATTTCACGTAGTTTATACAGACAAAGGAGCGGTATGTCGTGTCATTAAATTTACAGCTGATTGGAAAATGCGTGTATCTCGTACCACCGCGCCAGAACTTTTGTTTGTTCGCACCGGTCAAGAAACATAAAGGAGGCAATATTAGCATTCGCAACCTTCAATTTAACATTCCGATCGTTTCGTCGTTAACCCGTTCGTTATACACGAACCTAAAAGGAAATCTAAACTAAACAAGGAACTCAGGGAAATACGGTTAAAAACAGGGCAGGAGTCAAATGCAAGGCGAGACTGTAATCATACGAAGACGCGTTCGCCCGATATGGAGGCACGAAAAGCGCGCCAAATTTCTCAATGATACAGGGGTACGCACTTACGCTTCGCCTTTGTCGTTGACTCATATGTTTAAATGAGGCGGGAGCCAAAATGACGCACGAGCTCAGAACATCGCTCCCGATCGGGCGTGTCTATTTTGAGTCTTGCGCCTGTAGACAATGTTGGAAAGTAATTTTTTTTACTCGATACATAAACGAGGACAACACATCAAGTTGATTGTTTCATCTTTCTTATTTCACCACAAGACTAGCAGATTGCGGTCGTGGTAGTGAAACAGCTGCTCCCAGAGTCTCTTTTTGGGTATGCTTATAGCAACAAACTTTGCAGCGTAGACACTTTAACTCAATGCTTTATAAATATTTGAAAACGGTGGGCGATTCCAACCTTTACAGCAACCAAAAAGAAGAGAGGAAGTTTCCGGAGCAACTCGAGGCTGTCCCTTTAGCAAGCAAAAATGTGCTTCAGTCAAACGCACCATCACAGAAACGCGAATTCCGAGGCGCTCGCGCTGCGTGGACGTAAGCGAGATGACAGCATACATATCGCCGGTTTGTAATTCCACACCAATAATAAATAAAACAACAAAAACTTAAACCTTCCATGAAGTGGGAGGTTTAAGAATTTACAGCCGCTGCGTCGTTTAGTTTAGAAACCTAAAGAAACATAAACGACGACAACGCTTTCCCTCCGTGCTGCAGCCGATAACGGAACAGGGTTGGGACACGTCGAAGAACTTCGAAACGCGCGACCACCGCTGCCTCCCGCAGTCCCGAGCCGGACGCACCACGCCACCAAAAATGGCGGACTCCTGTCTGCTGCTGCTGCGCATGCCCCGTGGAGACTCCGGAAAAGGCTCATTTGAAGTTGCGAGCAGGAGGTGTGCGTTGCTTTTAACGAAGCGCGAGTTCTCGCGACAAAATGAAACGCAACAGACCGGCATTGAACGCCGAAACCTCGCCGTCGGAACGACAGCGGTGAGCCCTAGCCCTAACGAGGATTAGCGGCGTAGTGCGAACGCACGACCGTCGAGTGTAACAAAATGGTCGACGAAAACAGAGGAGGTTGCCATGGTAACGAGGTAGGCAACACTGGTTTGTCGGCAACAGGTATCACAAACTTTGTCGCCACCCTAAACTGCGGAAACATGTAGGCACCCTAGATTCGGCCATTACGGAAACGAAACATATCAAAAACCGAGCGCTGCAGCCGTGTTGCCAGCAGATGTACGTGTTTTCACCCAACCACGTGCATTAACATATAGTATAAAAACATAAACTTCAGATATTTTATTCTTTAGTTGCAAATCATTCTCAGCAGTACACATCTGGAATATTGTGCAATGTTTACGTACAAAACGGTTACATAAAAAAAATACTCTTGCGGGCGATTTTCGGGTGCGTACGAATGCTCTTCTCGAAGTTATGAACCGCCCCTCAGCCTTTGGCCGCGCTGGGATGGAAGCTGAAACGAAGCATACGTGTATGGCACGTTCACACTGAAGGCTGATCCGCAAACGCGAAGCAAATCCGCGCGTTCTCAACCGCAAAGCGGCTAGGATCGAGCGGTTGGAGCGCGTTTTTGCCGACCGCTTCGGGACCGATTTGCCCCAACTGTTCTCACGAACCGCAAAGTGGCAACCAATCGCAACGTGACGCTGACGTGAAGTCAGTGACTTTCGAAAGAAGATGGCACCTGTCGCTGCTGAGGAGTCTAAGGCTCTGTAGTTCTAGCGTTACAGCAGACAAGTCAACTGAGAAACGGGATGTTCACGCCCGTCCCTGGAATCCACCGCGAAAAGAGTTGACTCGTAACCTTATCAGACCTTATCAACCAAATCACCGAACCGGTGATTTGGTTCGGGTATGACTTTGTTCATTATTGCGGGTGTCACAGGCCGAAGCTCGCTGCCTTGTAATTTTCTGCCCGCCCGTAGAACGTCGGAACCCTCCCCTGATAAACTAAAATGTCAGCTGCCTTGTTAGTATCTGCCCGTAGAACGTCAGAACCATGCCCTGATCAACTAAAATGTCAGCTTCCTTACCCACTAACAGTTGTGTGAACTATTGAAAGCATTCGACACCGTGCATGACCACACCGAAAGCCGACAAAGACGTCGTGAGCCTGATTACGCAGCAAAAGCACTATACCGCGGAGCTGGCACGGTACCTGCGCTGGCTACTACTAACAAAAGAAATAAAGGGAACATACTCAAGAAATAAAGTGTACGAACCAGACGATGCAGAGGTAATATATACGGCGTTTATTTGAGCTTAATATCAAACAATCAGTAGTAGAAGTTACATGCGATCGACGTGAGAGCGACGAGAGGAGAGTCAGCCACCAACGAAGCCTCGACCCGCTAGCACTGAAAACATTCCCTTGCACCGCGGTCCATCCCACCGCTCACAACTTCGAAAATGATAAGAGCGAACAACGAGGGGGGGGGGGGGGGAGGGGGGGGGGAGAACTGGCTTTTTATCCCGAAAACAAGGCCAGCTATTCATGCGGGAAGGGTCCACTTCGAAGAAAAGGTCGGGGGCACCCTGTTCTGAGTCAGCAAGGCGCGCATAGCTGGGCTTTGCTTGTGGGCAAAGTGAAGGGAATCACAGGCGAGTTCGGCAGGTTCATGCCTCTTTTTTCGCTGCCTGAACTCGTTATGCTTGCGAACATCCCGAAACAAAAAATCTTCGGAGTGCCAAAATAGCGAAATTTTGATTTTGGATCGTGGATTAAAGTGGATTTTGGATTGTAAGACAGGGTTGCCAAACGCAACTCTCAAAAGATCACGCGTGATCGCCGAGAAACCGCCAACCGCCTCTCGGTGTGTCTGAACGGGGTCGCTCGCAAACCGGATCCGCAACCGCTTTGCGAACGCGGATCCGCTTCCAGTGTAAATGGGTCATTAGGCTGGAGCCGTTCAGCGCCGCTGCTGAAGAAACCATAAACCCCCACGCCGACGCCGACGCCGCACGATGAGAGTAAAGGCTAGCCCACATGGTGCGCTTTTCTACGCGTCTGCGTCGCGTCTGCGCCTGCGCTTTGACGTCACTTCCGGCGCCGGGACGAAACGCAGCGTTTTTTGGTGCATTCCGGCGTATCTGGAGAAGCCAGATATTTTGCGTCCACGCGTCGCGTCTCGCGCTGCGTCCAGAAGGCAACAACCAATGAGCCGCCGTGTTCACTAGTTGGAAGGAGCGTTTGAATTTTCGCCACTGTAGGACTGTAGTTTTCGCCACGGACCTCGCGACAAAGGCGATAATAATAATAATAATAATAATAATAATAATACTTTTTATTTGCACATATTGCGATACCCACTCGGCAGCGTGCGAGGCTAGGCAAAAAGGTTGAGACCCTTACGCAGGTGGGCCTGCTAGCCCGCCGCCAAGTAGGGAAAGGGATACGGGAAAGGAAAATAAATAAAAACACTCAAAACAGAAAGATACACACACAAAAACGGGCAGCAGCCCTGTGCCATTCCAAAGCAGAGCGCACGCGCGCACGCACACATACACACCCGCGCGCGCGCGGAGTTTACAAAATTTGCACGCTCGCGGCCTTAAATAAAAACGGCTTTTAGGCCCCGCCAACGCTAGCAGCAGGGTGAACATGGGTAGTTACGCCCTTCCCCCCGCGGATATCAGTTTATCATACCTTTTACACAAGTACAGGGAATCCTCTCTGCTCCGCGGGAGAGGCTGACGCTGCTTCAGCGGAACAGAGAGGATCTAGCGAAGTACAAAAGCGTCCTGCACTCTGGCAGGCCAAATGTAAAGAATACAAGGACACCGAGAGACAAAGGTACAAAATTAATACTACCGGCAACAACCCCAACAACGTAACCTCTGTAGCGGCCAGCGGCCAGCTGTAAATGTTTTGGCGCGGGCGATGGTAATGCCAATGGCGTATCGAAACGTGGATGAGGCGTACGCACTAAAAAGGATGAAAATTAGTGAAATTGAGCTTCATTGCGATTGCTGTAATAAAAATGATTGCTTACTATTACTAAAATTAAATATTACGGCATGTAGCCATCATTTACCGCGCGATTTCTATTTAATATTTGCTTTTGTTTCTTAAGCGCGTCTGGCTACGTTGGGCAGACGCTTCGGAAACGCAGACGCGAAGCGCTGCACGGTAGCGCTGCGTGTGGTTTGACTGGGCGTACGCGTCCTGCTTAGCGCGCGCGCCAAGCCGGGACGCGCGTCTAGACGCACTGAAAAACGCGCCATGTGGGCTAGCCTTAACGCACCCCCGGCTAAACGCTTTTTTTTTTACGCAGAAAAAAAATGAAAATGTTGCTTTAAGTAAAAAAGAAAATTCACAAATCCTATATATTCAAAAATAAAAAAATAAAAAAGAAATTCAAAAGTTATCATTATTAATATTACTTAGAAACTTTTCTCCACTCCACCGCCGGTAAGTTGGCTTTTTTCACTTAGAACGAATATTAATAAGCAACTTTTAGAACCCCTAGGAAGCTCGCGAAAGAGCGCGAGCACCACGTGACTCTAGTGGCCACTTTCCTGCGGGCTCCTGCGGGCACCAAATACAATATCATTTCGCGCCGTAAATGACATCCTTTTCCTTCCAGGCAGTTTAAATTATTTTTCCTTTGCATATGTCTTTTAGGAAACTGGGTCACGTTAGCTTACCAGAAGTTTATCGAAAAAAGGATTAGGCTATTGATATTGTCAAAAGCTGAGCTCAAAAGAATAATTCTCTACAGAGAGGAAGCGAAATTCAGCAATTACCGACTTCAAACAGGAGCATGTTGTGCGATATTAAAAAGTCTCGTTGCTATCGATGCACCAGATTTATTAGAGTATATAATTTGACGTAGCGGGCATTACGTCTACGGCGTGATGACGCGTGGATTTCAGATATGGTTTCAGGTTCACCGGCGACGACAGTTTCAAGCCATTGATCTGGAAACCACTGCGCGGAATAGTTGAGCAAACTACTCGCACACTGCTAGGCGCTGTTAGTTAGACCCAACGTTACTGGAGCAAGCTCAGTTTCGCAGCTCTCTGTCCTCGTTTGCAGAGGCGAGTGGCCCAGGTGGCGGTCACGAGAACTAGCAGCGCTGCAGTCGGATCTTGCTTCTCTGTCTCGCGCGTTGTCTGCTACCACTGTGTTCCAGAGCTTCCTTTTCTTTTTCTTTTTTCTTTATTTTTTTTTACTTCCATGTGTATAATAGCCAAGGCAAAACGATGATGAAGATGGAGTGTAATACACCACAGAGATCAGAGTCAGCGCAATGTGAGTATTCTTTCTTTGAGTTTTTGAAATTTATTTTTGTGTGCGTCTGTTTTTTTTTTTTTTGCGCTGTGAAGTGTTAGTATGAATCAACAACTCGCCCAAGCTCAAGTATTGCTATTCAAACTTGGCGAGCTAGACAATCCGGAAGCAAGACTCGACTGCAGCGTGACCGCCACTGAGCCCACGTCGCAGGCGGAGCTGTGAAACTGAGCTTGCTCCAATAACGTTGGTTAGACCAAGCAATTTTCATTCGTTGTTTTTTCTGTTTTTTTTTTTTTTAGATTTGAACGGCTGCCTTCAATACTACAAGCGTTGTGGGAAGCACTCGTTTGAGTCATTAACCTAAATGGCCAAATATGGTTACGACCCACACGTTTTTCGACAAAATGTGAGCATATGCCGGTGTCCTGTCCGCGCTAATAGTGTCACTCAGTTTACTACATGTCCTTGCTGTGTATATTTTTTTACTCATATTATCACGTGGCTAATCTATATACACTTCCAGGGTAACGGGTAGAGGTATAAACTTAGTTCTGAATAAAACAGAGTATGAAATAACTTTTTCTTACGGAAAGCCCATAACTAAAAAGAGCAATTTCAGAATACACAAGCACATCCCAGGTGAAACAAAGGATATATATATATTTTAAATTTACAAATAAATATAGGAGAATATATAACATCACGTAAGGGCCTATGCACGCTTAATATAATGCATATATGTTCTGACATGTTTAGTGGACAAATCCTAAATAAAATGTTCCCTTTTAATCAAAGCTTACTGTATGTTATAAGACGAAAAAACCAGCTTTTAAATGCCGTATTTCCTGCCACCATCATAAAACATGTTTTCAGTTGATTTACATGACTATGTTCATGTAATTGTTGAAGGTTTTAATTGAAATTAATGTAAAGAAAAACGAAGATAGAATATCTCTTACGCTCAGGTGAAATAATTCTCAAGCCAATGTGTGCTTTTTTTGTTATGTTTCTGGTAGCAGTGATTCATTAAACATTATTATCAATCGTCGACTTCTGGAAAATTGGTTGGACAACCAAAAGTAGATTCTACACAAAAGTGTTCAATTGCATCTTAATGACATCACATGACTTTGCGATTTCAATGTATTATTGGGCAAATTATCGTGCAGTGCTGATCTCAAAGTATTTTATTTTTCACACAGCCTTGGGTCACTTCTGCAAAAAAAGAAAAAAAGAAAGCATAAAGCGAGAATATAACTTCGGTAAATTATATCCGATGTAAACTAGATAAGCGCAGTGAAAGCGTAAGCAATCTGGTAACAGCTTCTCAGTGTTGTACGGAACGGTGTTCCAAGGAACGCGTTCTTTTTAGGAGGAACGAAGGAATGCCGCCGTTCCATTTTGCTTCGTGAACTGGAACGGGAACTAGTTACATTTTTACGGGAAAAGAAGAAAGAACAGCGTTCATTTTCCTTCGCTCAGTGCGGTAATATTGATTTTATTTCTGAAAAAGGAATTCTTAATAAGTATAAAACAATATATTTACGAAGAGCACATTCTCGTTAACTTTTTTGCTTGTGGGGTCCTCACTTGGTAACAGTCGGGTGCAGGAGGGCTAGTGCATTGATTATCTTTTCAGTGCCTGAGGCTTCTGTACGAAAATCAAAACATTTAGTCGAAAGAAAATAGAAAAGAAGGACGTCTCAAACTCAGCTACTTTCTTTGCTTCCACGAATCTTCATAACCTCAGAAATCTAAGGCCGACTACAGCCATAACTGAACCTCTACAAAAAGACCTACAGTTACACCAAAAGAGCAGGTCACCAGACATGGAACGCACTCTTGTATTCCGAACATTGGCCTGATGCACAACAATTAACCTTCATTTCCTCTCCTCTTCTCCCACCTTCAAACTGAACAACGAATCTAACCTTCACAAAATGGGACTGGTGGTTTTCAAGGCTGACCTTCCAAAAGCCCTACCTCCTTCTTCACTTGCTCGTATTGCGGGCAGCAAAATCGAGAAGAAACTGTTGTAAAGTTCATACACGGGCTTTCGTTAGATTGAAACGTATGAGGTTTCGTAATACGCTCGTGTAATATGGGGTAACATTTGGCTCGTCTGCTTGACGCACCTCAAGCATGAATATGGCAAAACGCTGAGATATTATAAAGAGAGTATATCAACAAATGAAACCTTGCTTCCGCTTGTTTTCTTCTCCTGGTGTCCTTCCATTAGGGCGTTCAAATTCGTGTATTGTCAGTTGATGAAAAACTAATGATAAAAAAAATTTGTTTGATTTATGAAAGAATAATAATTAGCAAAATGCAAATGTAACGATCCGTTGTATTTTTTTAAAACTATAACGGACACGAGTTCTTGTCTCAAAGTTGGAGCTTGTAACAGGAACGTGTTCCAAAAATCAAAAGGAACAAGGAATGAGCTTCAGTTAATTTTTTTATTTTTATTTTTTTGAGGAACGTGTACAACACTGTAGTTACCATGATCTAAAAATTACCTTACTGGCCTAAGGAAACCGACAACCGCAAACTTGAAAGGAACCCACAAAAGAAGATGACAACCTGTCAAATTTTAATAGCACTAAGCTTGAAACGTATTTTGTCAATCTTAGCTCTCGTTTTCACTGACAAGTTGAAAAACACGATATGGTTTTTTATTTGTTCCGCCACCCAGCTCGAGCTTTCTGCCTTCGACGATGCTTCGGCGTCTCCTGAGACACGAGGGTGCTCTCGAAGCCAAAGCACGACGGAAGGCAGCGAGGGCGCCCTATATGGCGGAAAGAGAAGCCCTTGGCGTTTTCTTCCTCTTAGTGACCACAGTAAAATTGCAGTTAGGAAATTTCTAACCTAATATCTTTTCCTTGTACACCCGCCGGCAATGTGAAGGTGAACACCTTACCTGGTTTCTTGGCCGGTTTACGGCTTCCTAAAGCTATATTAACTCTCAACGTCTCGTGCTACGTGGCTTGGGGTCTAAACTTTGCGTTCTAGCCCTCTTCTGGCACAGAGCTTGTTTGAAAACTTGCAGGAGCGTCAAAAACAAGAAGAGGGCTGTTCACCTCCACATCGCTCACGGGTGACCCTATAGGCGAGGGCGTTAAGCCCATGGTACATTGCATTACCATCGTCGGTGATAGGTTAAGCAACTGGGGACGAGGCAAGTCCCAAGCAATAAGATCGCGACATCAACCGTTAAGAGTGACAAATGCTAAATTACGAAGCGAGAACCGTAAACGTGAGGGGGCATGCCCGGAGCAACTAATGCCGTCATTGTCCACGAGATGTGCGTTACCCACGGTAGGAATAGCGTGCTTTCATTCTGAAGTTTAAAATTTTCTCGCATCTTTCCATTTTCCAGTGGTGCCATTTTACGCCAGAAGGAACTAAACTGAAATATTCCAGCTAGGTTTAAAGGGATACTACAACGAAATTTCGGCGCTTATTTCTTGGTCTATTCGTGTTCAAGGGAGCAGTATCACATCGAAGACACCAATCTCTCGTTGAAAAAGACACGAAAAGGAATTTTAAAACGAATTAAACGATTAGCAAAGAGCACCTGGGAGATGTCACTAACTCTTCGTTTGTAATGCCCGTCTAGGAACCTTGACAGGTAGTGACGATAATTGTCTCGCCTCCGGCCACCTCGAGAGTAGAGGAAAGGGAGTAACTCCCCTCTCCCCGTGACCCTGTTTTGTGAGTCCCAGACGTCACTACTGTCTTTCTACAAGATTATAGAAGGTTAACCCGTCACTCAAAATTCGTGCAAAAGCAGCTTTGGCGTTAGTTGCGGTCGCTGGCGTGCTTCGGCTGGTTCGGTGGCTGGAACTAGCTGGAACGACTTGGACATCCTCTCGACGTCAGACTCGGCGCAGTTTGGCTTGTCCCGTGAAAATCTACGTCACGATTGTGCCGTGCTCTCCGCTAGCCGCTCTCCGAACGCTTGCCAGAGGGGCCGTTTATAACAAAGAATACAGCCATATGGCTTAAAGTACAAACGTGCGATTGTCATTTACGGATATGGATCATATTCAGCCTATTTCTGAACACGACGGGAATATTTCGAATCTCGTTGAAGTGTCCCGTCAAGGTTCTGGTTTATAATAAAACCAATTTCAAAGTAAGTAGCGGTTAGAAAATAAATTTTACAGATCAGGCATCCCATTCTTTAATACCTCAATGACAAACAACTTCTATGTCACATTTGTTGTTTTTCGTTATGTTTGATCTCGAAAAAATAGCAATCTCAATTCAGCTCTCAAGTGAAAACTAAATAGAGACACTATTCAGACATTATAATCATCTTCTGATCACCGTTCGAAAGTTGGGGACCCTATAGGCAGCAATACAGGGCGTGGCGATGTTCAAAGGACCTTATTATCGGTTAGGGATCGGTGACACTAACACTCCGCCCAGAAGATGCGCTCAAAAGGATGAAAATTTTAATATGTATTTTCCTTTTTTCTTCGTAAAACGCACTTCAAACAGACGCATGTTTCATTAACATGAAAATTAACAAAAATACAGGCTATGCCATTGTGTCATTTAATTTAGACCAAAGAATAAAGCGAGAGACGAAAGGCACTCACCCACCGCTGGAAAGTACTCGTGTATATTCGGTAAGCCGCGAGTACACCACTGTGAAAATATCGAAATACACAATATTGGCAACACCTCCAACCGGTTTCAGTTTTAAAGGGACCATGAAATTACCTTTTTACTTTTGCCAAGTAACTTTTGCATTAAACCTTCAATGTTCCCTGAACGCCGAACAGGCATCCGTTTTCGTCTCGATCAGTTACCTTCAACACAAAAAAGTTATTGAAATATGGAGTTTTCTTCCTCTCCACCTCAACGCAAAACACGCCGCGGCGTAATTTTGACCGTCGTGATGTACTGTGGCACCGGACAGGAGAATGGGAGCGTTAGCGGCGAGCTGCTGGTGTGCCGGTAGGTTTTACCACAGGGTTTTACTGCGCTGATAGCGCCGATGCCACCGCCATAATTCCTGAATCGGCGCTTCTCATCACCGCGATAGATATCGACACATCGCAGCTGAGCGAAATTCAGTTAGACATGTTGCGCTACAGCGACAGCAGGGGACTGGTCCCAAACGCCGGTACGAAGCGCAGCAGGTCGTCAGCGCGACAGCCGATCCTCCGCCGCCGTCAGCTGTTTTCGCGCTGTCTTTTGAAAGGATGGGACGCACTGTCACTCAATGGGGGTAGCAGAAAATGCACAAAGTTTTCTATGGGCTCAATCTTTATTAACTTGTATATTGTCGGGATAGGCACGCATGGCAGAGTGGATAAGAAAAGAAAAAGATGCAGTACGCCATCTTGGACGATCGCGGCTTGAAAACACGACTTTACTGATAGTGCAAATCTTGCCACACGGCTTTTGAAACTAAACATTTGAGAGAAATCTCTCTGGTTGGGGAATACAATAATTAAAATATGGCAACCAAACAATTCCTAAACATGTAGGGGCCCTACGTTTCGAACCGACTCGGTTCTTCGTCAGGGGCGACTGTGGCCGTTGAGGAGCGACGTTTTTCAATCTTCTTTTTCTTTTCTCAGGGATGTGGCGCATTTCTCGATCTTCTTCTTTTATGAATATGGCGAAGCCCGTTCACATACACTGTTGGTAAAGCACCAAGGCACCTATTTATGTTGCCTGGCGTCGTTTGAATATGCCAGGACTCGACGAAAAGCCTATGTCGGTTGTTAGTCTCTGCGTCGATAATGCTGGTGTTGTCGAAGTCAATCCGGTGGTCTTTGACTTCGCAGTGCTCGGCGACTGCGCTGCGCTCGTGGTCGAGCTTGCGAACGTCGTTTTTGTGTTGGCGTATTCTCTCATTAAAATTCTTTGTCTCGCCGATGTAAGTGGCTGGACAATCTGCACAAGGGATCTTATAAACCACGCCCTGCGTTTTTTCTTTCGGAGGGCGATCTTTTGGACGGGGCATGAGTAATCCAAGCGTGGACATCGGCTTGTGGGCTACGCGGATTCCTTCTTTGGCTAGCACGCGCGCAAGCGCCTCGCTTGTTCCTCTGATGTAAGGTACGCAGATGCGCGAGGTTGGGCGTGGCTGCGTACAGGCTTGTGGTTGCTGTTGTCTTTGACCTCGAGATTGACGACGGGCAACGCGTTGGATGAAGGTGCTCGTGTATCCGTTCTTCTTCAGATCAGCACGGACGGTTTTTTCTTCCTTTCTTCTGTCATCCTCAGAGGAGCATATAGCCTTCGTCCTAGACAGCAGTGTCCTAACCACCGATGCTTTGTGGCAGGCTGGGTGATAGGAATCAAACTGAAGATAACGTCCAGTGTGCGTGGGCTTCCTGTAGACTGAAAAGTCTACAGGAAGCCAAAGGCCACGGATTTAACATGACTACCACGAGACCGCCTCTGCCGAAAATGGTCGCAGCCCTGGAGGACGGCATCGCGCACCTGTATCCTAGCGATCGTGAGCGGGTGCGACAGAAGGTGATCGGTATTTTATCAAACATCCCGCAGCATCAACGACACAATCTTTCAAGAGAAGAAAGAAGTGCGCTCCGGGCGCTTCACGATGATGAAAAGATTGTGCTTCTTCCAGCAGATAAGGGCAATTCGACCGTTGTCCTCGACCGGGATGTCTACGACCGGAAGATACACGACCTGCTTGACACCTCTGCTTATGAAAGACTAAAAAAGGATCCCACACCGCGAATCCAGGCAACGCTGAGCAAGATCCTAACTGAAATTTTCAAGAAACATCCAGACTCGAGGAGCCTCCATCTGCACCTCCTTTGTAGGAATGGATCTGCGCCTGGTTTTTACGGCCTTCCCAAGATCCACAAGCCTAGCCTTGCTCTCCGGCCCATTGTGGACTTTAGAACCTCACCACTTCGAGCCGTGTCGAACTATCTTCACCACACCCTCTCTCCTCTCGTCGGAAAAACGACGACTTATATCAGCAACTCCAGCGACTTCGTGGAGCGCATCTCGAAATTGAAGGTGAGCGCTGAGGAAAGCCTAGTCTCTTTTGACGTCATCTCACTTTTCACAAGTGTGCCGGTTCCCCTGGCAGTTACAGCTGCCAGGAAGGCTCTCGAAAAAGACAAAGACCTGCACAACAGGACCGCCCTCAGTGTGGAGGAACTGTGCCGCCTCCTTGAGTTCTGCCTCTGCAACACCTACTTTAGCGTCAAGGGAGAGTATTTTAAACAAGCCAGCGGAACCGCCATGGGCGCATCTGTCTCCGTTACCACGGCTAACCTGTGCATGGAAGCCATTGAGGAAGAGGCCCTGCAGTCATTCGCCACTGCGCCCAAAATATTTGTGCGGTATGTGGACGACTGCTTCTGCATCCTTCAAAGATCTGAAGTGGACAGATTCCTCTCACACCTCAACTCCATTGAACCGGCTATCCAATTTACAGCGGAACTTGAAAAAGACAATTCATTGCCTTTTTTGGACGTGCTCGTGAGAAGAGAAAAAGAAAATTTGAAGTTTTCAGTCTACAGGAAGCCCACGCACACTGGACGTTATCTTCAGTTTGATTCCTATCACCCAGCCTGCCACAAAGCATCGGTGGTTAGGACACTGCTGTCTAGGACGAAGGCTATATGCTCCTCTGAGGATGACAGAAGAAAGGAAGAAAAAACCGTCCGTGCTGATCTGAAAAAGAACGGATACACGAGCACCTTCATCCAACGCGTTGCCCGTCGTCAATCTCGAGGTCAAAGACAACAGCAACCACAAGCCTGTACGCAGCCACGCCCAACCTCGCGCATCTGCGTACCCTACATCAGAGGAACAAGCGAGGCGCTTGCGCGCGTGCTAGCCAAAGAAGGAATCCGCGTAGCCCACAAGCCGATGTCCACGCTTGGATTACTCATGCCCCGTCCAAAAGATCGCCCTCCGAAAGAAAAAACGCAGGGCGTGGTTTATAAGATCCCTTGTGCAGATTGTCCAGCCACTTACATCGGCGAGACAAAGAATTTTAATGAGAGAATACGCCAACACAAAAACGACGTTCGCAAGCTCGACCACGAGCGCAGCGCAGTCGCCGAGCACTGCGAAGTCAAAGACCACCGGATTGACTTCGACAACACCAGCATTATCGACGCAGAGACTAACAACCGACATAGGCTTTTCGTCGAGTCCTGGCATATTCAAACGACGCCAGGCAACATAAATAGGTGCCTTGGTGCTTTACCAACAGTGTATGTGAACGGGCTTCGCCATATTCATGAAAGAAGAAGATCGAGAAATGCGCCACATCCCTGAGAAAAGAAAAAGAAGATTGAAAAACGTCGCTCCTCAACGGCCACAGTCGCCCCTGACGAAGAACCGAGTCGGTTCGAAATGTAGGGCCCCTACATGTTTAGGAATTGGTTGGTTGCCATATTTTAATTATCACACGGCTTTTGTACGATTTCAAGAGACAATGTAATCTTAGCATAGGTATAGCAGCGTAGAAAAATGACTTCGTGATCACATAGACGTTCCGATCGTTCAGGAATCAATCACTTTTCCCGGGTGATGAAAACGCGTCAAAATTCGAATGTTTGATACACGCCTTTAAATACCGGGTCTCCCAAATAGCGTCCAGGCTCTTTAAATCGGCCGCAAAAGTCGATTTTTTAACCTATCGCGCAAAGATTCCGTGCAGCGTTGAACACAGATTGTGCAATTCTTTCCTCTTTGTTTTGTAAAATTTGCAAAGAGCTCTATTATTTGAAGACCGGCGACTTCGCTGCGTTTTCATAGGAGTTAAACCTTTTTCTTTTTTTTACTTTTTCCCCCGGTACGTTCGCTTTAAGCAAATCTAATAGAAAAAATGTATCATCTCTGGGCAACGTTGCACAAAATCGTTACGCCAAATGTAAAAAAACTGGCTGCTATTTGGGAAACCCGGTACAGTACGCACCTGTTACATCTTGAACTTGAGCACACGCATGGAGCACTCTAAGAAATGCCTGCGCCTCTTCTTTCCCGCAAGGCACTCGCAGAGCCAATCTCTGCGATTTACGAAATCAGCTCAGCGAATGATGCGGCGGAACATTCGTTTAGACCTCAAGATGAAGTCTGCGCTGTGTCATTACGCAATGCAAGCATGACGCTTCGCATTGCGTAATGCTACAGATCGTTTGGATCTAAACGAATATTTCCGCCTCATCATTCACTGAGCTAATTTCGTAGATCGCAGGGATTAGCTTTTTGAGTGTTTTGAGGGTAAGTAGACGCGCAGGCAGTTTTTAGAGTGAAGGCGCAAAATAAGATATCCGGCAATGTTCGAGCAAAGAGTTATTATAATGTACGCTAGAGGTTCAACTGGCGCTAATGTCTATGCGACTTCCGTGACGCAAATTGAAGCAGACAGCAACCAGTCTACTTTTTCCGTCCTCCAGTGCATTCCTTAGGAAAACGCGCGTGCATTTTGTCTCTTCGCCGGAAAATAACACGAAACATTTTGGTCATTCGGGTCGTACCGAATAGTATGCACCTTGGTTAAAATCGTAAAAGTGTAATTATTTTAGCGCATTTTTCTTCATTAGTGAACGATGTTTAACTTCGCTCCATTTCAATCCTAAACGTGTGTTCCGCAGCACGTATGTAAAAACAAGCGACGATTCAAAGCAAAATTGCAATAGAAAGGAATATAGAGTGCGTTCAAGGTTCTCCAGCATTCCGGTGACGCTTATATATTGCTAATATGCCAGTCCTGTCACTATATGAAAATGACCCCGTCGCGCATAAGCAGATAAAAACATTCATGACGTAAATAATAAAGCACGTGGGCCATGAAAGGTGTCTCCTTGTATTGTTTTCTCTGCCGGGCAGCTTTTATCGGGCAGTTCTCAAAGATTTCGAGCGTGCGAGTGAAATTTTGAACGTAGAAGTTTTCACAGAGCAGAAAGAATAAGCCGGTACGTATTTAAAATCCGCATATATTACGATGCCTTCAATTTATTTTGATCGTACATGCACGGGTAGTTACTGATCCAGTGTTACTGTGTAGTTCTTGACGTCTCCCTTAATTTCCAGATCTCCTCTTTTTAATTTTTGTAAATGGCATAACCCAGGGAATTGCCTCGCAGATAAGACTGTACGCTGACGACTGCATTTTGTACCGTGAAATTAATTCAGACTCTGATGTATCGGCTCTTCAAAGCGATTTAGACAGAATTTGTTTGTGGTGTTCAAGATGTAAAATGACTGAGCATCCTAAAGTGTTGTCATGTAAGGTTCACAAGAAAACGCAACGTTCTCTCAAGTCAACGTACACTTTACACGAAGAAACTTTACTCGTTCAAAAATAATCTAAATATCTGGAGGTACTTTGTTCTGGTGATTTGAGATGGCTTTCACATGTGAACTATGTAACAGGGAAAGCTAGCAGAATGCTGGGTTTTCTAAGGAGAAACTTCTCCTGCGCTCCGCCATGCTTGAAGCAGACTCTCTTTCTCTGTTGTGTGAAGCCCATTCTCGAGTAAGCTTGCGCTGTATAAGATCCATCTGAACAGTATCACATTGATCAAATTGAAAGAATTCAAAACCGTGCCGCTAGATTTGTGACAAACAATTACAACTTTCGTAGCAGCGTCTCCGTAATAAAAAAAGATTTACAATCGAAATCGCTTGCTGTTAGGCGTAAGTATTTGCGCCTAAACTTTTTTCACAGTATGTTTTATGGTTTATCTAAAATTTAAAGATCCCATCACCTGTTTGAGCCATTCGCGTGGAGTAGATCATGACCAAAAAGTTCGGGAGTACACGTCAAAATCTGATTTATTTCTTAACTCTTTCTTCCAACGAACGATAAAAGAATGGAACAGCTTGCCAAGCGAGATGGTTGCCTTGCAAAGTCCAGATTCGTTTTTTTCGCAACACCAGCATCGTCTCTGAAGAATATATTGAGTGTAAATATATTACCGACGCATTTGTTTCTTTCCGTGCAGACTAAGGTTGTTTCTTTTCTATGTATGTTTTAATGCGTGTGCGATTTTGTATATTACTTTGCGTACTTATGTGTCATGATGACCTATGGTGTGTTAAAAATCTTTTTTTTATTTATTTTAGTATTGATTCCCCCTGGCTGTAATGCCCTTCGGGGCGCTGCAGGAAATAAATAAATAAAAGTAAATACGTATTGTTCATGGTCGTGGTGCTGGTGAGGTAGTCTCTTTACCAATAGGCGATGTGGATTTTGATGACGTGCCGTGGCACCGCGGATGCATTTCAGTGGGAAGGCAGAGAGCTTTCGAAGGAAAGAAGCCATAGAAGTGTCTGCTGTTTTTTAAAGTTATTTTACGAAAACGACTTTTTTTTCTTGCTCTCTATTTTTGTGTATTGGTTTTCTTTTCAGACCTTTTACGACGTGCGGTGGATGAAATTCTATTTTAAAATCGTTTCATGTTTCATTTAATCACTATCCCTCAACTGCATGCTCGGAAACATATACTTGAAAACAACTCAGTGCCAACTGTCGAGAAAAAGAAAACGCACACACACACAACGTTTCACTTGTCGAGGTAGCTGTGTAAAAGAAACAGAATATTCTATACACGGACGGATTCAGACTGGTTCGCCCCTCTTAAATTAATACCCGCTAATAGGACTTTTCTCTCCGTTGGTGAATTTGATGCTAGGGTGGCACGAACTGCGCTACAAGATTGAGGTAAGGAAATTCGTGCTGGCACTACTTCCACCACTTCAGAGGATCGAATTCAATCTCCCCGATCCACTCGTAGGCGAAGAAGCCACTTGCAGGCTTCCACCTTCTTGTGGCTTGTATTTTTCAGGGGTTTCTCGCCCAAAGAACGTTTTCCGCTCTTTCTCTGCCAAACAAGAACACGCTCTTCCGGGACGACTTATGCTCCTGCATTCTATACTTTTTCTAGAGACAGCATTTCTGGGGACATAAGAGGCCCTAAAGCGGACTTCGAAGAAAATCAACTCTTTCTTCGCGCAAAGAACCATTTTCTCCCCGATTGACATCTTTTATATAAAAGAGTAGTATATTCGATGATGCACTTCGTAGCATCAGTGACTTATTCGCTCTACACTGTGCGGTCACACACGTTTATGGGCCGCCTCAGCAAAAATATGGATCCGGACCCGCGGATTTCCGCATTCGATCCGCAATCCGCCAAATCTAATCTATTATTATCCTCCTCCGCCAGTTTACTGTGAATATCCGTAGGTAATCCGGAGATAGGCAGGGCTCTACACATTCGCTTTTGAGCGCGGTGCGTTCCGTTGCGGCATGCGGACGTGTGCATTGCGAAGAACGCTTTCGCCAAACTAATATTCCGCACTGGTGCGTTGGAACGCCGTCAACCGCAGGCAAATAACCAATAAGAACGCGCCATCGTCGCTAGCGGCTCACCAATAAATAGTAAGCGAAATTCGCGGCAACATGGCGGCGCCCAGTGAAAGCGTCGAAGTGGTCGATCTTGCGACAATCCCGCTGGCTTCCCAAACCTCCTGTCCGACTTGAACCATCGCAGCTCTTGAAAAGCTTGCTCGCGCATTTTCCACCGCTCCCCACCACGGTAAAGCAAGTTCCGCGAACGGAGAGCCGCGTGTCGGGAAGTACTTTAAGTACATTTTACTTCAAGTACTACTTCAAGTAGGTTTAGGAAACTTGTGCTTTACTTGAACTACATTCTCTGAGTATGTACTTGTACTTTACTTAAAGTATTTTCTTTCTGGTAGTTTCCGAGGAAAGTACAATTCCCGACTTCAAAGTACATTTCCCAAATTTGGTTTTGTTAAATTTGTATCACGAAATGATTCTTTGTCCACTGCAAAGAAATACTGGGAGGGATATTCCACTCTCGCCACAAACGTGAGCATACGACGCATCGCTCCGTTTGTTTTATGCGCGGCTTTCCCGTAGCTTTTTTGAACTCTCGCTACTTCTCGGTCGGTCGGCGCAAGCGAGTAGGTTGAAACTATAAGGAGAGCAAAATTAATTATAATGTTGCACCTGAGACTGTGGTGCAGAAAAATTTAATTTTCAAGCCGAAGTAAAAGACAACAGAGGAGAACGCCACAATGTTTTGAAACATTCTCTTTTGTCTTTTCCTTCTATTTGAAAGTTCCTGAATTTTTTCGCACTCCAATCTCAGGTGTCACATTATGATTAATTATCACCAGCTCGCTCGCGCACTCACTGTTTTTTTTTTTTTATTAAATAGAGGACACTCCTCTATGAGAGGATTGCTTGCGGAAGCAACGGGGCTGAAGTCATGCGCTCTCCTAGTACACTTTCCAGTGTTGGAGGTAACGCGTTACAAGTAACGCGTTACAACTTGGCAGCAGCAACGGCAGGAGCTAGCACGCTTACAACCCGTCATTTTGCAGACCGTGCCCTCAACCCATCCAAGAACGCATCATCGTCCCTGTGTCCCGGTGGCTTGCCAGACTGCAAATCTGTTGTGCTGCCATCTACCCAGCGTTGATCTTCCACGGGACACCGTGCCATTGGTCAAGAGCTACAGGACGTCAGCCCCTCTTCGCTACAAAAGACGCACGCATCTCGTCTTCCATCACTTGGCAGCAGCAACGGCAGAAGCTAGCACGCTTACAACCCGTCATTTTGCAGACCGTGCCCTCAACCCATCCAAGAACGCATCATCATCCCTGTGTCCCGGTGGCCTGCCAGACTGCAAATCTGTTGTGCTGCCATCTACCCAGCGTTGATCTTCCACGGGACACCGTGCCATTGGTCAAGAGCTAGAGGACGTCAGCCCCTCTTCGCTACAAAAGACGCACGCATCTCGTCTTCCATCACTTGGCAGCAGCAACGGCAGGAGCTAGCACGCTTACAACCCGTCATTTTGCAGGTTTGTTCCAATTTCTTACGTTAAATACTTCAAGCGTTGTCACCGTTGCTGCTGCCACAGCTTTTGAAAATTACGCCTGTCTGCTTTCTTTGTTTGTTTTTGAGTGATCCCCTATGACGAAGGAAATCTCCAAAATATTAAATGAACTTAAAGATGAACTTCGCCAGGAATGGAAGGCTTTTAGGGAGACACTGGAACGAGATATTAGAAGTGATATACGTGACTTGCGGAATGATGTTAAAGAGGCGAAGGATAGTATGGATTTTATGAACCGCGAGTTTGAAGACATAAAGAAAAAGCTTGATACAGTACTTAAGGAAAACGCTCAGTTAAAGAAAGAGAACGGAAATCTCTCGCATAAGTGCGATGAACTGGAAACATGCTTGAGGAACTGCCAGGATCGGCTTACGGACGCTGAGCAGTACTCGAGGAACACCAACCTGGAAATTAAAGGAGTCCTCAAGCGTGATGCCGAAGTACTTCCAGATGTGATTCGAAAACTGGGAGAGTCAATTGGGGAACAAATTACTCGAGCGGATATCGCCATCTGTCATCGTGTACCGACGCGGGACACTGAGACTACAAACATAATCCTACAGCTTGCAAACCGCAGCAAGCGCGACGCAATACTTCAGAAGGCAAAAAAGAAGCGCCTTACAAACTCGGATGTAGGCCTCGACACAAATACGCCGATATTTGTGAACGAGCATCTTTGCCCGTCATTAAAACGTATTCTCGGCAAAGCGATTGCTAAGAAGCGGCAGTCGAACTGGAAACATGTCTGGGTGAGCAATGGAAAAATATTTGCTCGTCAAGCCGATGGTTCCCCACTCGTTCCAATCAAAAATGAAGCTGACATCGAGAAGATTAGTTAGCTTATCTACTCGGTCTCTTTGTGTTTCTTTTTTTTTTATTTGCAATGGAATACAGGGAGTTAGTTTTGCCTGTAGAGCTTGGTCATTGCTTGTCATCGAAAGATAACACTCTAATCTATCACCTAAATGCCCGTTCCGTAACAAATAAACATGACAGTATCATATTACATTTAAATCAGTGCGGTGTTTCTTTTGACATAATAATGTTTACGGAAATCTGGTATCAGCATGAAGCTGACATGCTCATTGTACCAGGTTATAATCATTTTTATTTGAACCGAACAGATAAACGTGGTGGTGGTGTTTCTATTCACGTAAAATGTTCTATTAAATGTGAGTTGCTACATGCGTTTTCTCAAATATCAAGCGATTATGAGATACTAACTCTAAAATGTGGTAACACTATTTTTACTGTTATGTACCGTTCCCCTCCGGCAGACTTTGGAAACTTCATTTCTTTTCTTGAGCGCTTCTTTGACTATGTCTCGGTAAATAACTATCGCCTTGTTCTAGGCGGCGATTTCAATGTTAACATATTAGATGACTCCTTTTATTCAAAATCTCTCAGCAGTACACTCAACTCTAACGGTTTTGTAAATGTAATTACGTCTGCTACTAGAATCACCCAAACCACGTCAAATGCAATTGATCTTTTCATTACGAACGTTACAACCAAAGTTAAGGTATCTGGCTCTATAAGCTGTAGTATCAGTGACCACTATCCCATTTTCTTGTCGATACAAAATTATGAAATACCGAAAAAAGTAAAAAGTACCGCCACCTTCCGTAAAATGTCCGATGACTGCCTCCTGGCATTTAGGAGTGCAGTTCTTAACTGTGACTGGAGCTTTGTTTATTCTAGCTTAAACGTCGATGTCTCTTATAATACTTTCTTGGACGTTTTTAAAGAACTTTATCATTTGCATTTTCCGTTAAAAACCGTAACCGTAAACAAAAAGATAAGGAAACCCTGGGTGACCGCCGTACACATTAAAATGATGCATAAAAAAGACCGCCTATACACGGCTTTCCTAAAAACGAGAGACCCAAACAGGCTCGCATCTTTTAAGAAATTTAGGAATAACCTAACTTCTGAACTTAGAAAAGCAAAATCTTCATGCTATAAGCAAATGTTCCATAATGTCACTAGAGAGCGCCCCGATGTGGTTTGGAAAATAATAAATGAAGTCATAAATCGTACAAAGGTGTCCCCCTCTATCGGTGAATTAGAAATAGACGGTCAAGTTATGTCCGATGAAAGTCTGGCGGAATGCTTTAACACTCACTTTTCGGTTGAACAACCCACTGCTTTTAATCGTAGTGCTCTTTCATATGTAAGGCATAATAACGATACTTTTTTTCTGAATCCAACTGACGAAATTGAGGTATGTAATATATTCCTAGGACTAAAAAACAGCAAAAGTAGTGACGTTGATCATTTACAAATAAAGCCGGCTAAATATGTAATAGATATATCGCCCCATGCTTAGCACACATATATAATTTGGCATTATCATCTGGCCAATTTCCAGCAAACATGAAGTTGGCAAAAGTTTCTGCTATATATAAAGGAGGCGATAAGAACGTCCCGAATAATTACAGGCCCATATCAGTATTGCCTATCTTCTCTAAGGCACTTGAAAAAATTATACTCGCACGTCTAAATTCGTTTTTTACAAAACATTATATACTATCGGACTGTCAATTTGGTTTCCGACAAGGCAAATCCACTGAAGCCGCCTTATTACTTCAAAAAGAAATTATATTCCAAAATGTTGAAAAAAGGCTTCTTTACGTTAGGTGTATTTATAGACTTCAGTGAAGCGTTCGATGTTCTTAATCACCACATTCTTCTTGTGAAACTTGGCAACTATGGTGTCCGCGGAGTATCCCTTGCTTTACTTACATCATATCTACAATATAGGAAACAGTGCGTAGTAATTGACGGTCATTACTCTTCCTTTCATAATGTTATTGCTGGTGTGCCACAAGGAAGCATACTTGAACCTCTTCTATTTAATGTATACATAAATGATATTGTTAACATCGATCACCAAGTTCATTTTGTCATTTATGCTGATGATACGAGCCTCTTTGTTTCTGCTACTGATGCTGATGTTCTGATATGTAAAGCGAATAATATCTTAAGTAAATTTGACATGTGGTCCAAAGTTAATGGCCTTAAAGTAAACAACCAAAAATCTAAAGCCATTTTATTTAGATCTATTAATAAACCAGCTCTGGTTAAAAATGAAATCAAACTTGGTGATTCAGAAATTGAATTAGTTAGCCACCATAAAACTTTGGGAGTACTTTTTTCCGAGTATGTGATGTGGGACTGCCATGTTAACTATCTAATTGCTAAACTTTCCAGAGTTGTTAGCATTATTGCCCGCTGTCGTCATGTTCTACCAATCAATATTAAGTTAAAACTTTACTACGCACTATTTGAGTCCAATTTAAATTACTGTAATCTTGTATGGGCTACGACAACTAAGACAAACCTTCAAAATATACTATTATTGCAAAAAAAAGTTTTACGTTTTATCGCGGGTGTCTCATATACAGACCATACAGAACCATTATTTTCTAGATATAAGATACTTCCCGTAGAACGCGTGTATAATTATCGTTTACTCTGTACCCTTCGTTTCTCATCGCCAACACTCATAGATTTTTTGTATTTTATTTCTGAACTTCAGAAACGTGAAAGTAATCTAAACACGCGCCGTGTCGACACTTGGCTCCTTCCTCGGTGCCGCACAAATTACAACCTCCAATCATTGCATTACAAAGTACCATACGTGTTAAATAAATGTTCCACGAACAACATAAACATCTACACAATCGGCAAAAAAGACTTACGTACCTACTGTTTTAACTATTCATAGCTAATATTGTTCTTCTGCTACTCCAATGTTATGTGACCTTGTTTTATTTTTCTTATCACCATGGTAAAGTGTTTTATATGTTTGCTGTCCGAGCTGCTGCCATGTATAAGGGGGACCCAGACCCAGTCAAGCTGTTGTTAGCAGCTTTTTGTCTGGGGACCCCTCCAGTACTTCTGGAAAAATAAAGTGTATTGTATTGTATTGTATTGTATTGTAAGTAACGACGTTACTGGTAACGCGTTACATTTTTTGCTAACGCAGTAACGTACTCGTTAGCATTCTGAATGAATAACGAGTAAAGTATTTTGTTACTTTGTTACGGTATCGGCTATCAAATTACGTTACTCGTTACTCGTTACTTTTGACCAAAACTGGTGAAATACATTAGGTATTTGGGAAAAGGTAACAACACCTGATCTAACGTTTAGAATAGCAATCTTGTGCATAAAACTGGAGACGTTAGGGGTACTAAATTTAGGTCACTAAGCTGAATGGGGATGATCTAGCTTCTCTGCTCAAGGGGCAACTACTTCCGCTCGAGCACGCAATGCCCAGGCAATGCCGTATCCTTCTGCTAAGACTTCTGAATCTTCGATTTCCTAAACGGTGGGTTTTCCACTTATCAGTCTATCTATTCACCCATCCATCTCAAAATTCTGCACAAGCTTATCGCTGCACGGAACCAGCATCCGTCGCAGTAAACATTAAAAAAAAACTTTTTGACCGAAAGAGATATCCGTTAAAAGGCGACATTATCTCGCTCCTCGAAGGCGATACAAACCTTCGGCCACAAGCTAATTCCGTTCGTCCTCCTTTTTTCTTGTTCTTTTTTTTCATGGAGTCACCACCCAAAGAGGCTTGAACGAACGACTGCGTTACAGCCCCCTCCCCTCCCCTCTCTCCTCTTCCTCCTCTGCTTTGTGCAGCAGAGGTGGACAGCGGGGGGTGGGGGGGGGGGGGGGGGGGGGAGAGACATCCGTTTAAAACATTGGACAACTATAGTAAGTTACAGGTCAAGAAGGTAGCGGCAAATGCCCCTCGAAGGGATTCATACAACAGCGTCCCATCGTTTCCGTGACGTCGTGACCAACGCGGAAGAGTGTTTTGCCTTCCTTTACATATTTGCTTTATATTTCGACTTCGACTGAGTGTTGTGGGAGTCACGAGAGGGAGATTAGAGTTTTCCCCCTCTGATGGAAACAAAAACGACTTTGGGGGGTTAGGTTCCCCCTCCTATGGATACAAAAGCCACTTTCAGGGGCTCGGTTCCCTCTCCGATGAATACCGCTTTCTTAAAAAGTGGGGATCGGAGACAAGTTGGCCTCACTCTGTAGCCGATATCTATTCATTCAAGCGGAAGAAGAGGCGTTTCCAGTGAACTCTTCTTTCGACTGCGGAGGGATTCGAAACCGGCGCTTCACGCTTGTGGGAGGAGCTTCTCCTACCTTCTTGACTTCTAAGCGATTTGCTCGTTTCTCTAGTTACAAAAAAAAAAACAAAAACCTTTTGCGGTATCTTTTACCCTCGATGTCCACCTCGCTGCCTGCAAGTTCCTGACCCACTTTTGTACACAGAAGAACATTTCGCATGGTTAGTCTTTACTTCACTAAGGTCATAATAAAAAAGAATAAAAAAGAAGATTTAAGACTGGAAAGGCAACTTACAAACACGAATCTTTTTTTTTTTTTTCTCAGAAAAACTAAGAGCTACTGCTGGTAAGACGCAGCAAGTGATTATAACCAGTGTGGTGGTAACCGGTGTCCTGTTCCACATAGTAAAGTAAATCAGTCTCTGGTAATAGTATGAACCGGACTGTTACTAAATCCGGCGTAAAGATGAGGGGTGTTGGTTGGCTGGTTGTGTTCCAGCCGTCCCCGTTCGCATGCTGTCGCTATGGCCAGGATTGAAGGAAATGTATCTGTCGCTATGGCCAGGATTGAAGGAAATGTGTCAATTAAAGGAGACGGAATCAGATAATTTACAGCTTCAATGCCTACACTGCATGCCAAAAATTAAGCTGCTTCGCGCATCAAAGACATCCAGTTCTAATTTAAAAAAGCACATCAAGGTGAGTACGTTTCTCGATTATAATTAGCTTTTTCTTCAGCCCGCTTTTCACAATGTTCACAGATCGCGGGTATTTTTTAGAACTTTTTTCTTTATTCTTTATTCAGAGATTACCCCGCAGTGCCCGAGGGCGTTATAGCAGGGGGGTTACAATGCTGAAAAAAACACATCTTCACCTTCACTGCACACTTGCAGCCCCGACTGCCCATTCCACTCTCGAAAGATAGAGTGAAATCGGATAAGCACAGCGCTTAAGCACCCGAGGAGATATGCCATCCGGGCCATTAACCTTAGTTTCGTCGATACCCTTAGTAGCACTTCGATACCACTCACGCTTGGTTCCACTGGCTGCATTATTGGGACAGTGCTCACGGGTGAAAAACAATTACAGTCGTATATGTATCGTATACTTGTTGATGTTTCACTGCCCTTTATGCCAGTGCCAGCGCTCCCAGAACTTCTTAATAAGTTTATTAACGCATTTCGCAAACATGTCGACCATGGTCATAATCTAATATATTAATTTCAGGTGGGCTAATATTTAATAGTTTTGTCTTTCACGAGACCGGAGGCATGTTTGTAAGCGAACACATCTTTGCCAAACATATATGTACTCGGACACAAAAGTAACATAAAACTAACGTAAAAGTAACGTTCGTTATTTTTTAAAAGTAACGGTAACGGTGTAACGTTACGTTTGTAAATAGAAAATTGTAGTAGATCGTTTCTCTCCTCCGCTACGGTATCCCCGAAGAAAACGCCGCAGCTGCGCATGCGCGCTGCCAGCCTTCTCTGCATAGTTCAAGGTCTTGTGGCGGATTACGGAGCGCTATCCGGGTGCTTAGCGGGCGGCGGGAACGGTCTACTACAATTCCCTAATGAGTAACGTAGCTCAATAAGGCGTTAATGTTCAGCAAACTAACGAGTAACGCCATTTCGTTACTTTATTTCGGTAACGGGCGCAACACTGCATTTGACCCTCTTGGGTGCAACAAACCGGTGCAAGCGGCGCCAAATTCAGAAGCGGGATTTGGCACCTTAACTACTCTGTTGCCACTTGACTTTATCAAATATTCGCCGCTGTTTTTGCAAATAGATCATGCACCCCTGATTATCCCTGGGAAATACATACCAGTTAAGAAACCACTGTATAGGGGAATGAAAGGGCATCATAAAAGATTGTATTAAAATACTTGTACTTCACTTGGAAGTACATTGTGTTTATATTGCTTTACTTGAAGTATATTGCACCCGGTGCGCTTATTCCTTTACTTGAAGTACATCACGTCTCGTTTACTTTGTACTTTACTTGAAGTACCTTTTAGATGTACTTTACCCAACACCGTGGGAGTCAATAGTGTACCCGCACAGGGTGCAATTGTCACTGGCTCCGAATGGCGCGAGCGAGCACGTGATCCTCCTTTTCTTGCTCGGCTTCTGATTGGTCCACCGATACGCGCTCCCGCTACTGCCGCTTCTAAAGTTGAGCCCGTAGACTCCCTTGCGGCGCGCATTGCGCCACAGTCAACCGCTCCTGGCCGGAAGGACGTCGCTCCGCACTCAAACGCGAATGTGCGTATGGGCTTTTATAGTTGGCTTGGAGGGGGGGGGGGGGGGGGGGGGCGAAATAGTTAGGCACCTTCACAGATGTATCGCGATGTGAGTGAGTATAATGCATAAAACGTACGCTACTTACTATTAGTGGTTAATGCGGTACAGGACGTTTCTAACGGTGGATTGTCAGCTTGTGTACTACGGGCACATAATTATTTCCTCGTTCATTTGTATCCAATTCACGCCTGGTGCAATGCTGTCGCCAGTAAAAAGAGTGGATGAATTTAGAAGGAAAAAACCTTTAACGATTTACAATGAAGCCGTTACGTATATCGGTAAGGAAATGATTTTACAATTACTAACTGAATATGTAAATATTTCTCTACAAAAGTACCTATGAATGTAAGTAATTACAAGTAATTTAGTTACTTGTAACTAATTGCATACAGGTCCGTCGAAGGCAACCACGGGCCACGGGGGATCTGCCCCCGGTGACCATGACTGATACGACGGGGACGAAAAACCGTCGTTCCTTCGTTCCTGTTTTTTCTTTTTTTTTTCTTCTTCTTTTTTTTTGCGGGGGGGGGGGGGGCTATAATTGTTTTCCATTGTAAATAGGGAAAACCCGGACCTGGACAATAAATACATACGAACGAAAACGGATTTCAAGGTTTACTCACTTACTTCGCTGTCTTCGGTTGGTACTTTTCACAACGGCAAATATTGTGCGAAACACGCACTGGGAATGTAAGACACGGGCGGCGGCACTCTTGCTGGTTGCTTATCACCTCACTATCTTCTTCTCTTCTCACCGAGCATCAGATGCCAACTTTATTGCAGTCGCAAGTTCTCCGAATCTGCGTGAGCTCACACGGAGCTTCAAGGTCGACAGCGACAAATTTCTCTTTCCGTTATCGATGACGCGATGATTGGATGCACCCGTATCGTCAAGTGAGCAAGTCCAACGTCGAGCTCGTTTTGAACATGCCTTTCAATCATCGGGATTCTTTCAAAGCCCAAATAACAGCCTAATAAAAAAAAAAAACTACCCGTGAATTTCTTATCTCCACTCGAGAAAGGTGATGCTCTCCATTTCTGCGGAGCAGGGATGGGCAGTATTTCAAATACAAGTATTTGAAATACGTATTTCAAATACTTTGTGTATTTTGTATTTGTATTTAATTAGAACTCGGGTAATGTATTTGACGTGCGCATTTAAATAATAAAATGTGAGTATTTTAAATACAATTGTAATTAAATACAATTTTGTGAGTGAAAATATATCCCTCAATTTATTGTAACTGTCCAGAGCAGAAAGAAAACTACGTTCTGCACCAAATGCAGTGCCTCTCAATCAAGTGCAAGCGTTTAGTGACTTTGTGATTACGGTGCTAGTCCAGGGCAAGAATAGTGACGAAATCGTCGTTCACAGACAGACTGGCTAAATAAGTGCCTGTGACAACTTGTGATGCTTCTCAGACTGATTTCCATCCACATTTTTGCCTGGAACATACAAAAAGCGCGGTTCGTTCAGATTTTCGTAACTGGTGCGAGTTGCAACAGTAAAAAATTATCTCGCTAGTGCTGCGCGTCTTGGTCGTCTCGGTTCTTTGTTGGTCTATACCAGGAGTGGCCAAACCGCGGCTCCCGAGCCGGATGCGGCTCTTTGCTGGTCCAAGTGCGGCTCGCGGATCCCTGTAAGGAGATCCCCCCCCCCCCCCCTCCCCTCCTTCGCCCCTTTCCGCGTTTCCCCAGGAAAAAAAAAAGATATGATTTCAGAATAAAGCACACTGCAGCTTGCAGTTTGGCAGCCTTATACTCCCATACGTACAGTCGTACAGCCTTGTGCCCCCATACGTACAGTCAGACTCTAAACAAAAGTTACGTTTGCCCCCCCCCCCCCCCCCCCCCCCCCCTCCCGCGGCTCTTAGAAGTTCCGTGGTTTTGTTTGCGGCTCTTAGGCCAGGCCAGCCTGGCCACCCCTGGTTTATGCCAAAATGTAATCGATAAAAAAAGCTGCTTGAAACTATGTGCTTTGTTCACCTATTACGTCCAAGCTGATTACATTTTTTGTGATTATATTTCTATTACGTTACTATCGCACACTAACTCCCGAGTGTGCGATGAAAAATTAAAATGTGATACCCAGAAACCCGTTGCAGGTGCCCTGAAGTTTCTGACGCAAATTTTGAGGAATGTATTTGGAAAAGTATTTGGAGGAGATCAAATACATTTGGTTGTCTTTGTATCTTGTACTTAAATGCTTTTTTGGAAATGTAATTAGATTTGTAATTAAATGCATTTTTGACGAAGTATTTTGTATTTGTATTTCGATACATAATTGCATGAATTTGGTCATCCCTGCTGCGGAGAGTAGCTTAGAAGCCCGCTCCTTTAGACTATGGCTAGGCGGCGCAACCTACCGCCTGCTACAAAGGGTACGGCCATTAGTACCCACCCATCCATTCAGAGATAAACAGCGAAAGAGAAAGAGCGAAAGAGAAAGAGAGAGTGTTAAGCGTAATGATGAGAAGGAAAGTGAGGAAAGGTTTTGTCTGGCACACAAGGACGTTTAAAAAATCCAGGACACGGCATGACGTCATGCCCAATGACAAGGAAAAAATAACTCACTCCCAGACTGCCACGGGCACCGACACCAAGGAGAATAGGAGGGTAGGAGAGGGCATGAAGTCGGCCGTGTATCCTCCACAAGCCGTGATCCCTTGACGCCTCGCCTCGGTCTTATTTTCCTCCTTACTCTCCTCACTTATCAGCCCAACATGACCACATCACCTGGGACGCCTTTTTCGGAGGTCGATACGGGGCAGTGACGTCCGTGACGTCACTGCCAGAAACGCAAAAAACAAACAAAAACATATACACAGTCTAGTCCACTTATAACAATATCGAAGTGCCAAGACAGGTATATGTATATGTATATGTATATATATATATATATATATATGTATATGTATATATATATATATATATATATATATATATATATATATATATATATATATTTATTTATAACGAAAGTGGAGGAGATCCAGGAAAGGCCTTTCTTTACTGCACCGACGTTTCAAACGGGGACCGCTTTTCTTCAGGGTGAATGGTTGTGAAATGTCCTCTTCTTCTTGTTGATGTTCGTGTGGAAGAGGAAGAGTTACTATGAAGGGTATTAAAAATATTCAGAACAGGAGCAAAAAAATTATCGTATATCTTTGAAATTAGTAATTATAAACAATGTTAATCCAATTCAATAAAACGAAATAAATTGATTTGTAGTATTTGGCACAGTCTTTGTTACAGCTCCTGAGCACAATCACCCCCGAGCAACCGGAGCGCACACAAAAGTAGCAATGAGGATGTGTTTGGGATTAGCACCGCTTCGGGAGCGGAGATCTAGACCACGCAAGGGTGCCGTGGCGGTTTTTTATGAAGTATTTATGTCATATTTGAATGATGCTTACGCGCCCAAGAATTTAACGCAGCGGAAGGATTACCACGGGACGCACGCTCACGAGGATGTTCACGAGAGGCGTGGAACGAGCTCACGATGGCAGGCGCCTTTGGTGCAACAATGTCATCGACACGCTCGGCTAGTACAGTCCGTGCAAAACCAAAATAATTGTGTGGCCTCGGCCCTACACACAGCGTGGCAGCCAAGTGAGCACGCCTGGACTTGCATTAATACCACAAGCAACCGAATTGAATTTGTGAATGAAAAAAGCCTCCTTCAACTCTCTGTCGTGATCAGAGCTAAATCCAGATTCCAGAAGGATGACACGTATTTTTTCAATGCTATGCTCTTTAAGATGCATGTGTTTTGAGAAGGGGAGCGTGGGTAAGGACTTGATATGAGACTTGTGATTGTTGAAGCGCAACCGAAATGAAGTACTGGTTTGTCCTATATAATCCATGTTACATAGTTTACAGAGTAAAAGATAAATAACGTTACGCGTACCGCAGTTGAGGTTACCAGTGATTTTGAAAGAAAAGCCAGAGTTCGCGCTAGTGACAAGATTGGTGGTTTCGACATATTCACAAATTTCACACCTGGGCGTCTGGCAAGGTCTACAACCAGAAACGTCAGAAGTTCTATTTTTCGAGTGCACCAATATGTCCTTAAGGTTTCTACCTCGTCGATATACCACGCGTGGTGATACCGGAAAAAGGGTGCGTAATTTATCGCTTTGCTGCAAAATACTGTGATGTTTCCTGAGAATATTGTTTAAATTTGGAAGGCGGGCTGAATATGTAACCACCAGGTTGGCGTGCTCGTTTTGTGACATTTTGGGTTGGGGTTGATTGATAACTTGCTCTCGGTCGAGAGCACGTGCTTTTTCAATGGCCTTATCGACAATGGCTGGTGGATAATTCTGCTTGGATAGCACGAGTTTCAGATTGCTGGCGTTGCGTTCGAATTCATCTAAACTGGAGCATATTCTCCGGAATCTGTGAGCTTGAGAATAGGGAATACTTGTTTTGCAATGTTTAGGGTGGGAGCTCTTGAAGTGCAGGTACTGTTGACGGTCCGTCGACTTCCTGAAGAGTTTTGTTGTAAGAGCATTCCCGCTGATGTCGACTGTTACGTCAAGAAAATCAATGCTCGTTTTAGAATAACTGTGCGAAAACGTAATACTGGGGTGGAGACCGTTGAAATTCCGAATGAAGTCTGTGAGTGCTGACTCCCCGTGTGCCCATACCATAAATATATCATCGATGTATCGCTTATAAACCAGAGGTTGCAGAGAGCGACTAGACAAGAAGCGTGACTCTAAATCGGCCATAAAAAGATTTGCATAGTTAGGGGCCATCTTTGTGCCCATTGCAGTTCCCCGAGTCTGTAGAAAGTGTCGTCCTTCGAATTCAAAGTTGTGTTCTAAAACTAACCTGAGAAGTGTTGCGAGGACGTCGTTGTTGACACGAATTGTTGGAGGGTCATTGTTATACGCCTTGATTACTGCTTCGATGCCATCCTGGTGAGGGATGTTTGTATATAAGGACGCAACATCCATGGTGACCAGGATTGCGTCAGTAGGAATTACAAGTTCTGTTATTTCTCGAAGAAAGTGATTTGTGTCCTTTATGTATGATGGCATCGTAGGAGGAAGGTTCATAATAAGAAAATTGACAAAGCTAGAAATTCTCTCTGTCACCGTGTCTATTCCGGATACAATTGGTCGTCCTGGATTTCCTTGTTTGTGAATTTTAGGTAATGTGTAAAAGCGGCCAGCCTTTGGATAGGCCGGCTTCATTGCTTTATGCATCTCCTCCGAAATGTCTCCATTATCCAGCATTAAGTCCAAAGTGTCCGTTATTAGTTTAGTGAATTTTTTGGTCGGATCTGCTTGAAGTTCTTTGTAAAATTGTTGGTTCATTAGCTGGCGGAATCCTTCATCTAGATAGTCTTGCTTATTCATAAAAACTATGGCTCCTCCTTTGTCAGCAGGTTCAATAATAATATCATCTCTTGAGCTGAGTTCACGCATAGCGATGCGTTCAGCAGGAGTGAGGTTGTGACGTAGACATTTTCGTTGTTGATAGTTTCTGATCAGATCACGCTGTACCGATTCGATGTACAAATCAAGGTACTTGTCGCGTTGCTCTTTTGGAGTCCATGACTTATTCGAAGTATTAGGAATGCGCTCTCTGGTGTCTTGCGGATGATCGTGGAAATACTCTCTGAGTCTCAGGTTTCTTGCGAAGTTATCGAGGTCCTTATATATTTGGAATTCATTGTATTCTCCTGACGTGGGGCAGAAGCTCAGGCCTCTGGAACACAATGAGAGTTCTGTGGCGGATAGAATAACACTGGACAAGTTTATAATATTCAGCGATTGGATGATCATTCCTCCGGTAGATGAGCACTCAGTTGGTGCAACTTGTGTGCATCGTTGTGGTTGGTTCGAGGTAGTGAGTTGTGAACGGGGTTGAGTGTTAGTATGGTCATCTGAGATATGGATCATGTCCGTACGGCGAGTGACAGTGTTAGAAGGAGCAGCCGATAATCCTACCACATTGTCGCGTGCCAACTTTTTATTTTTTGTTACGTTAATTTCATTTAGTCTTTTTCGCTCGTATTCTTCAAGCGCGTTTTTCTCGGTGTGAGATAATAATTTGCTGGACTTGTAACTATACTCTGTGACGGCAAGGTCACCGGCGCGTCGTTCACTATGTTTGACAATAACATTAATGTTATTGTCAAACATAGTGAACGACGCGCCGGTGACCTTGCCGTCACAGAGTATAGTTACAAGTCCAGCAAATTATTATCTCACACCGAGAAAAACGCGCTTGAAGAATACGAGCGAAAAAGACTAAATGAAATTAACGTAACAAAAAATAAAAAGTTGGCACGCGACAATGTGGTAGGATTATCGGCTGCTCCTTCTAACACTGTCACTCGCCGTACGGACATGATCCATATCTCAGATGACCATACTAACACTCAACCCCGTTCACAACTCACTACCTCGAACCAACCACAACGATGCACACAAGTTGCACCAACTGAGTGCTCATCTACCGGAGGAATGATCATCCAATCGCTGAATATTATAAACTTGTCCAGTGTTATTCTATCCGCCACAGAACTCTCATTGTGTTCCAGAGGCCTGAGCTTCTGCCCCACGTCAGGAGAATACAATGAATTCCAAATATATAAGGACCTCGATAACTTCGCAAGAAACCTGAGACTCAGAGAGTATTTCCACGATCATCCGCAAGACACCAGAGAGCGCATTCCTAATACTTCGAATAAGTCATGGACTCCAAAAGAGCAACGCGACAAGTACCTTGATTTGTACATCGAATCGGTACAGCGTGATGTGATCAGAAACTATCAACAACGAAAATGTCTACGTCACAACCTCACTCCTGCTGAACGCATCGCTATGCGTGAACTCAGCTCAAGAGATGATATTATTATTGAACCTGCTGACAAAGGAAGAGCCATAGTTTTTATGAATAAGCAAGACTATCTAGATGAAGGATTCCGCCAGCTAATGAACCAACAATTTTACAAAGAACTTCAAGCAGATCCGACCAAAACATTCACTAAACTAATAACGGACACTTTGGGCTTAATGCTGGATAATGGAGACATTTCGGAGGAGATGCATAAAGCAATGAAGCCGGCCTATCCAAAGGCTGGCCGCTTTTACACATTACCTAAAATTCACAAACAAGGAAATCCAGGACGACCAATTGTATCCGGAATAGACACGGTGACAGAGAGAATTTCTAGCTTTGTCAATTTTCTTATTATGAACCTTCCTCCTACGATGCCATCATACATAAAGGACACAAATCACTTTCTTCAAGAAATAACAGAACTTGTAATTCCTACTGACGCAATCCTGGTCACCATGGATGTTGCGTCCTTATATACAAACATCCCTCACCAGGATGGCATCGAAGCAGTAATCAAGGCGTATAACAATGACCCTCCAACAATTCGTGTCAACAACGACGTCCTCGCAACACTTCTCAGGTTAGTTTTAGAACACAACAACTTTGAATTCGAAGGACGACACTTTCTACAGACTCGGGGAACTGCAATGGGCACAAAGATGGCCCCTAACTATGCAAATCTTTTTATGGCCGATTTAGAGTCACGCTTCTTGTCTAGTCGCTCTCTGCAACCTCTGGTTTATAAGCGATACACCGATGATATATTTATGGTATGGGCACACGGGGAGTCAGCACTCACAGACTTCATTCGGGATTTCAACGGTCTCCACCCCAGTATTACGTTTTCGCACAGTTATTCTAAAACGAGCATTGATTTTCTTGACGTAACAGTCGACATCAGCGGGAATGCTCTTACAACAAAACTCTTCAGGAAGTCGACGGACCGTCAACAGTACCTGCACTTCAAGAGCTCCCACCCTAAACATTGCAAAACAAGTATTCCCTATTCTCAAGCTCACAGATTCCGGAGAATATGCTCCAGTTTAGATGCATTCGAACGCAACGCCAGCAATCTGAAACTCGTGCTATCCAAGCAGAATTATCCACCAGCCATTGTCGATAAGGCCATTGAAAAAGCACGTGCTCTCGACCGAGAGCAAGTTATCAATCAACCCCAACCCAAAATGTCACAAAACGAGCACGCCAACCTGGTGGTTACATATTCAGCCCGCCTTCCAAATTTAAACAATATTCTCAGGAAACATCACAGTATTTTGCAGCAAAGCGATAAATATTACGCACCCTTTTTCCGGTATCACCACGCGTGGTATATCGACGAGGTAGAAACCTTAAGGACATATTGGTGCACTCGAAAAATAGAACTTCTGACGTTTCTGGTTGTAGACCTTGCCAGACGCCCAGGTGTGAAATTTGTGAATATGTCGAAACCACCAATCTTGTCACTAGCGCGAACTCTGGCTTTTCTTTCAAAATCACTGGTAACCTCAACTGCGGTACGCGTAACGTTATTTATCTTTTACTCTGTAAACTATGTAACATGGATTATATAGGACAAACCAGTACTTCATTTCGGTTGCGCTTCAACAATCACAAGTCTCATATCAAGTCCTTACCCACGCTCCCCTTCTCAAAACACATGCATCTTAAAGAGCATAGCATTGAAAAAATACGTGTCATCCTTCTGGAATCTGGATTTAGCTCTGATCACGACAGAGAGTTGAAGGAGGCTTTTTTCATTCACAAATTCAATTCGGTTGCTTGTGGTATTAATGCAAGTCCAGGCGTGCTCACTTGGCTGCCACGCTGTGTGTAGGGCCGAGGCCACACAATTATTTTGGTTTTGCACGGACTGTACTAGCCGAGCGTGTCGATGACATTGTTGCACCAAAGGCGCCTGCCATCGCGAGCTCGTTCCACGCCTCTCGTGAACATCCTCGTGAGCGTGCGTCCCGTGGTAATCCTTCCGCTGCGTTAAATTCTTGGGCGCGTAAGCATCATTCAAATATGACATAAATACTTCATAAAAAACCGCCACGGCACCCTTGCGTGGTCTAGATCTCCGCTCCCGAAGCGGTGCTAATCCCAAACACATTCTCATTGCTACTTTTGTGTGCGCTCCGGTTGCTCGGGGGTGATTGTGCTCAGGAGCTGTAACAAAGACTGTGCCAAATACTACAAATCAATTTATTTCGTTTTATTGAATTGGATTAACATTGTTTATAATTACTAATTTCAAAGATATACGATAATTTTTTTGCTCCTGTTCTGAATATTTTTAATACCCTTCATAGTAACTCTTCCTCTTCCACACGAACATCAACAAGAAGAAGAGGACATTTCACAACCATTCACCCTGAAGAAAAGCGGTCCCTGCTTGAAACGTCGGTGCAGTAAAGAAAGGCCTTTCCTGGATCTCCTCCACTTTCGTCTTACGTCCAACCGGCCCGTTGAACCTTCTTACCGTATATATATTTATATATATATATATATATATGTTTTTTTTTTTTTGCGTTTGCGGGTTGTTTGTGTTTAGTGTTGGGGCGGCGGGAGGCGGCGGTTGCGGTGTGTTATTCTTGCAGTGCCATGCGCTAAAGAACAGAGGCCAGATTCATGAAACGATCATACGCTAAAGATGTACATATAACAGCTTCGGAGCCGTCTTTCTACCATCAAATCAACATGACCGACAACGTCGCTCAGTTACTTGGTCGCTACGGCCAACGGACATTTATTTTTCTACGTGCTCTTTTTGAGGGTCCCGATTTCAGGCAGCAAGAAAAAAAAATTTAGTGCTTGAAACCGGCCACAACGAACACGGACACTGGATCCACAAACAACCGGGAAAAGCTACAACGGCAACGATAACACCGACTGACCGAGCAGCCTTTAGGCCTAGCCGGCACTCCGACTCGGCGCAGCGTTGCTCCCACGGTCCTTGGCCAAGATCGTCTGCCCACGACCGGCTGGCTTGCTGAATGGAATATGCGCCCGCGCGACCCTTGTGGGCCCTTCCAGTATTATACGCAGTTTGATCGCTGACCTCAGTTTTGGGTTAAGAGGCCAATGTCTTCCCCTTGTCATATCCTTGTTTTCCGAGGTAGCGGCCACGAACGCTGTCGTCAAAAAGAGACTTTCATCGATTCTATGTCCTTGTTTTGTGTGATATGAAGCTCAAGTAAACGACGTATGGATTACCTTCGCAACACGGTATGTACATACACTTTGTTATTAGTATGCCATTCTATTTTTTTTTGACACGACTGTACGTTACTGTCGAGCACTAGCAGTTTGTGGGAGCTGCGCAATGCCGGTCCCACCGTTCTTTGCCGAGTGTCACGTTAGTATAGAGTGGTAATCGTAAAAGATCGGTCTCGAAGCACTTGGATCAAACGCGCAAGTCCGCTCCGAGTGCGCACAAGTATATACGTGGCTCTTGTTGACACTCTCGTAGTTGAAACTTTTAACGTCGGCTCGCTCCAGCATCTCCGACACCGAGAAAAACACCCCGGTGATATGTTTCCATCTACGTCGCTTTGCAAACGACTGGCACGGGCCGTTTTTACTAACTATGACAGTTGTGTTGACTTCGGAGGAACAAGCTGGGAGCACACTCCGGAGGATTGCGCGAATTGAAGGGGTGAAGATGTCAAGGTAACAAAATAGGTACAAATACACTCTCAACAAAAGGGTAGTCGTAGGGTACTACATGTGGGGTAGTCAGAAGCCGTCACAGATATCGCTACCCCCCCCCCCCCCTTAGTAATACAAACGACCCCATGCGTAGTCACGCGGCATGAAATTAACAGGCAGTCACATTGAGCACCCCCAAAAGCAACATGGCGGCTGGCAAGCGACAGTGGAGCAATACGAGTAAGGCCTAGCGAGCTGGACTGATTTTTGCTAAAATACGATTCTCAAGTGCGCATGCCCGTTCGCTGCCTTCCGTGCACACTAAAACACTCCAAAACGCGCCTCGAAGCACCGGCACCGCACCTATTACGAGTAGGGGCGGCGATGTGAGGGGGGGCATTCGAGGGGGTTTGTCCGCGACTGCTTTCGCGCAGCCGGCTGCATTTACTTCGCGGTCAGAAAACATTCAAAGAAGTAATCGAATAGCGACAAATGAAATGATGTCTTTATTGAACAGAGAATCTGGTTGCTGTGCTTGCCGCAAGTGATCCGGCGTTTTCGGTTGACAGCGGCGCGGCGTGGCATCACCGATTCAAACGGCGTCGGTTTCGATCGTTCAACGCTCCTGCTCACCTGTTAGCATTCGTTATCCACTTTCAAGTCCCTGGTAATCCCCACCGCGTCTGTGCACGCACTATTCACCGTACGGAACACCCGTTCAACTGGCTATAGGACTGATCCACTGATCTAGGGGGCTAAGCTCGGCGCGGCGAGATCGAGGCGAGTTCTCCGCCAAACTCGCCGACCGCCGCGATTGGTCGGCGCCGTGCATGACGACACGCGCCGACACTCCCTAGGTCGTGACGTTAAACGGAGGGTTTGAGGCAGTCGGAGAGTTGCATATTCGGAACTCGCGGCGAGATGCGGTGACGTCACTGTGACGTGGCAGAAGCCGCCGCGGATAGGAAAAGCTTGCCGGCTCCGACCTAGGCGAGTTTGGGCGAGTTGGGCGCGAGATCAGGGAGAAGCGTCCAAAATGGCAGCGTTTTCGTTCGTGTTTTGCCTGTCGGCATAGGTATTTAAACCACGCCAATGTGTTTGACATGGACGACGTTCATTTTCAACAACACTATCGCCTCTCGAAAGACGTGGTAAGGTGGCTGTGCGATGAACTGCGTGGCGAACCGGGCTTGAGGCGATGGAGCCGTGAATGAACCGTCGCCCCCGTCGTGAATCCTACATCCAGATTCAACAAAGTGAATCCTAGAAACAAATGTGTTTTTACGGCAATCTGCAACCAGGAACGCAATTTACCATTACCTACAGGCTTTTACAGCTATTTTGATGGGTTGCTGTGCTGCGCAGATGCAAGATAAACGCACTTGATAAAATTCAAACTAAAACAGATGATACAAGAAAAGCAATATACATTAATGGCGCAGACTCACAACTGTGTAATTTCTTTCTCATCTTTCTCCCTCCACACCGTATTTTGACAAACAAATTGGCCGTTAGTTGTTTATACAGCAGGAGAACATGCCAGAACATTCGACATTGTCACCTACTGTAGATAAGCAATTTAGCCAGTGCAGTATGACTGCTAGCTATAGGGTCTTTAACGTACACCACGTAGTAGTGATACACGACCGCATGCCGGTACGATGCTCATCAACATCGAAAAGGGCAGGGGTGGGGGTGAATCCACGATCCTGGGTTCTGCAGCGCGAGCTTTCGCTCCACGTGCACCCTATTCTGAAAAAAAAAAATATTGTGGCTGTGTGGCGGTGTGGGGGGAGAAAGATGAGAAAGAAATTACACAGTTGTTAGTCTGTTCTATTCCTGTATGTTGTTTTTCGTCTATACTCTGCTTTAGTTCATATCTTTATCAAGAGCGTTTTTCTTGCATCTACGTGGCGCAGCAAACCATCACAATGTCTAGTCAACTAGCCCACAGCCAAGCAAAGTTTGTATATAATTAGCATCCCTGCTGTTACCTATTCTTATTTGTCATTTACGATTTAAATTAAAAAAAAATTGGGCTGTATGTATGTTGATATTGCCTAAAACTTGGTCCGCCTCAACGAGGAAGATTCTCCCAGCTGTAGATGAGAAATTTAGCCATGCAGTGCCGTACAACCGCTAGCCTGGGGTCTTTAACGTCCATCCCGCAGTAGTGTTACACGACTGCACGCCGGTACGATGCTCATCAACATCGAAACGGGCAGGGGTGGGGATTGAACCCAGCATCCTGGGTTCTGCAACGGACCTTTCGCTCGACGTGCTCCGAGCTGGTGTGCGCTAGCCCAGCCGGCCACCGATCCCCGATTTAAATAAAATAAAAACCCTTCACTGCGGAGCGTAGGGAAAAATCGGAGCTACGCTGGGGAACTCGCCGCCTTCGGGGGGGTCGGAAATGTAAGAGGGGGAGTGGGAAACTCGCCGGGGCGGAGTCAAAAGAAGCTCCTCCCCTCCCTCGTGACGTGGCATCGGAGAGATTCCTGCCGGAGGCGAGCTTAGCCCCCCTATACTGGGACGAGAGGCCGAGAACCGAACCCTTTGTGGCTGCTCTGTAAAACTATGGAGCGCCTCCATGCTTTTCACTGAAATAAGTAGACACATAAACGCGCGACTCCTTGAATTTGGCGGCGACACGCGCCACCTAACGGACAGCGCTCAAACTAAGAAAAAAGAAATCAACAGTCTTTTCTGAGAGCCTCGCCTGACATGCACGTACTACATATTCCACACCACACTTCACACATACGCGACATACAGGCACCATAGAATATTATACATGAACGTGGTCACAAACAGCACAAGGTACAACATGACATATTAACACTCTGCATTCCTATATACACGACTAGTCGACACCACCAGCTTATATACTGCTGTATTTTCTGTGACCGATTAGGATGGTGACCACTGTCATATTTTGCATAAATACGAAAAGACTGCAAGATTTATCTGTATCTATTATATTCCTCTACTGCCCTTAGGAAAGCGCTCGTATCTCTTATGTAATCCATTGAAAAAGTGAACTGCAGCTTATAAATCAAATTGAATAGTCGCTACATGCCACGCTTTGATCAGTTTCGTTTTCTCGCTTGCCCACACTTCAAGTATACAGAAGCCTGTTTAATTAATTGTATTAATTATTGAAACCAATTTCAGCTATCATAACTTTCTGAACACGCTGATGCATTTTCTTTTCTCTTTTTACATATCCGAATGACTTCGGCGGCGGTTGAGTAAACGTTGAGTACACTGAGCGCGCGCAGGTGATTCTAGCGAAGCCCGTCCGCCGGTCCTCCACGAAGCGTTGTTTCAGTTTTCTTCTTTTCGCTACAATTGTTTCTGCTCAAGCGCGTGTCTCAAATATGCGTTCTATGCGCTCACGCTCGCGCCAAGAGGACAGTGCAGAATTGCCGTTTTCGGGCCCGTGCCTTCACCTACAGCGAACGCGAAATACGTATGCTAAATTATCTGAGGCCTGGTTCAGACAGTTGCGTTTGACTGCGTTGCGGCCGCGAGAAACCAGGACATTCCTGCTGCTTTATCGCGTGTCACGACGATTCCTTGAATTGGATTCCACGCTTCATACGAAGCACAGATGTGCCGGTGAGTCGCTTTCGGTTCTCGACGCAACGCTGTCAAACGCATTGAAACTCAAGTGTCTGAACCGGCCTAAGCATCAAAGAACGCCGAGAATATAGTTCTCTGCGCTGCACCTGCTGGCTTCTCCAGCAGTAATTTTTATAAAAAAAAAAAAAAAAAATCTAAACCGAATAGCACGTGAAAGTAAACATTTGGCAGAAATCTGCCTGGTTGGGTAAGAACAATTAGAAGAGGAGGAAGGGACGCCAACCAAAAATAAAAAGGAGCCCAACGTTTGGAAACCTGCTTGGTTTCTTCTTCAGGGGCAACTGTGTGCGCGAGGAGCAAGTGGTCTTCTTTTACGGCGGTGGACGTGATGTTTTCGCGATCGTAATGTGGCTGAGCCCGCTGATGTAAGCGGACGGTAGAGCGCCAAGCGACCGATTGATGTTTTGCGGTGTGGTTTGGATGTGCCATGACTGGACGAAGAGCCTTTGCCGGGAATTGGTCTCAATGTCGAGGATGCGTGTGTTGTCAAAGTCAATGCGGTGGTCATTCGAGTCACTGTGTTCCGCAACCGCGCTGCGCTCATGATCGAATTTTCGCACGTCGGTTTTGTGCTGGCGAAGTCTTTCTTTAAAGTTTTTGGTTTCGCCGATGTATGTGGCAGGGCAATCCGCACAAGGAATCTGGTAAATAACGCCTTGCGCTCTTTCCTTGGGGGGACGACCTTTTGGCCGGGGCATCAGCTCAGGTGTCCAAGCGTTGACACAGGTTTGTGGGACATCTGGATGCCTTCTTTTGCCAGCACACGCGCGAGCGCTTCGCTGGTTTCCTTTATGTAACGGACGCAGATGCGCGTGGTTGAGCGGGGATGTGCGATTTCTTGTGTTTCGCCGATTGGTCTTAGGTGTTGATCAGATTTACGTTGACGACGAGCGATTCGCTGAATAAAACTGCGTGTGTAGCCGTTATTTAGCAGGTCGGAGATGATGGTTTCTTCTTCCTTTTTTCTGTAGTCCTCCGACGAGCAAATAGTCTTCGCTCGAGACAGGAGTGCCTGGACGACCGACGCCTTGTGGCTCGCAGGGTGGTTTGAGTCAAATCGGAGATAGCGCCCAGTGTGTGTCGGTTTTCTGTACACTGTGAATTCCAATTGATCTTTTTGTCTTTTGACCAGCACGTCAAGAAACGGCAGAGCGTCGTTCTTTTCAGTTTCAACGGTGAACTGGATGGCCGGCTCGATGGAGTTGAGGTGTGCCAAAAAGTTGTTCACTTCTGACTTCTGCATAATACAGAAGCAATCGTCGACATACCGTAAAAACGCTTTAGGGCGTGCAGTGAAAGACTGCAGCGCGCGATGTTCAATGGCTTCCATTGTCAAGTTGGCCGTGGTGACGGAGATGGATGCGCCCATTGCGGTTCCGCTGGTCTGCTTGAAGAATTCTCCTTTAAAGCTGAAGTAGGTGCTCCCCAGGCAGAACTCCAGCAGGCGGCACAGTTCGTCCACCGTAAGGCTGGTCCGTTCGCTCAGCTTCTTGTCTCCCTCGAGGGCAGCTCTGGTTGTGGCGACTGCCAGGGGAACCGGCACGCTGGTGAAGAGCGAGACGACGTCGAACGACACCAGGCTTTCGTCATCGTTTACCTTTAGTTCCGCAACCTTTTCCACAAAGTGCCCGGTGTTCCGCATATAGGTCGCTGTGTTTCCAACGAGAGGACAGAGAGTGCTGTGGAGGTAGTTTGACAATCCCCGAAGTGGTGAGGTTGTGAAATCCACGATTGGCCGGAGAGGGACGGTAGGCTTATGAACCTTAGGAAGACCGTAGAAACCGGGCGCAAACCCATTCCTGCACAGAAGCCGCAGATGAAGGCACAGTGACTCGAATGACCACCGCATTGACTTCGACAACACACGCATCCTCGACATTGAGACCAATTCCCGGCAAAGGCTCTTCGTCGAGTCATGGCACATCCAAACCACACCGCAAAACATCAATCGGTCGCTTGGCGCTCTACCGTCCGCTTACGTCAGCGGGCTCAGCCACATTACGATCCCCAAAAACATCACGTCCACCGCCGTAAAAGAAGACTACTTGCTCCTCGCGCACACAGTCGCCCCTGAAGAAGAAACCAAGCAGGTTTCGAAACGTTGGGCTCCTTTTTATTTTTGGTTGGCGTCCCTTCCTCCTCTTCTAATTGTTCTTACCCAACCAGGCAGATTTCTGCCAAATGTTTACTTTCATGTCTTTACGCGTGGACTTCGGAGAAGAGGCAGCAATTTTGGCGAAACGGTACGTGAACGTTTCTCGCTCCATCGCCATGTTTGAGACTCACTTAGATTTCACAAACACTTGCCGGGACCTACACGTCGTAGCCCGAAGCCTTTGCCTCAAACACCTTGTCCACACTCGAGAAGGAAACCAAATCATCGCACAGGCAGAACACCGTTTGGTTAAAGCTCGCATCCACGATTGTCAAGCCACGCTAAAGCGAAAAAGACTAGACCTCTTTTTTATTCGTCGGCAACTAGAACACCGCATCACAAGCATATTTCCAGCACTTAAGTCTTTCGCCGACAGTGTCGCCTCCACTTCCGCAGACAAGCAACGAGTATCTCAGAGGGAGAAGCTTTTGAGACTGAAGAAGAAAGGCGAAGCAATGCACAGCACTGATTCCACTAGGTTTGTTACGAACCTCTCCTCCAGGCAACTAACCCCGTGCGAGGTCAGTGTGTTGGCGAAGGGTCACGGTTTCAACATGACCACGACAAAACCCCCTTTGCCAAAAATGGTTGCAAATATCGAGGACGGCATCTTCCACTTAGATCCAAGTGCCCGAGACCGAGTCCGGCAGAAGGTGATCGGCATCCTATCGAAACTTCCACGTCGTCAACAGCCTAACCTTGATACCCTTCTGCCGCGGTGCCTACCCTCCGACTGAGCTCCCCTCCAGCGGGACGAGACTTAAGTAGGCCCGGCCCCCTGGCGACGAAACCCTCTCGACCCACGGAAAAGTGTGCGGTTGAGCCGAGAGGGGGTGTCGGCGGGGTTCTCAGTCGTGGGCAGCCAGCGCAGCCAAGATTGTTTATTTGAAAGCAAAAGGGTGGCTGCGAGGGCCTCACACGAAGACAGGGTACGCCCATGGCCCTTGGTCAGGGCGTAAACAATAGCTGCATTATCGCAGTAAACGAGGGTCCGGGGTGGTGAACACAGGAGGGCAAAAAGTACCGCGTAAAGTTCACGCTTGATCCCAAAGGGGGTTGGGCAGATGACTGCGATGTTGCCCTTAGGGCCACAAATGCCGAGTCCAGTGAGACTTGCGTCGGCAAAGGCAGTATGCTGTACCGTCGGGGGCACAAAAGGGACGGAGGCGGGCAGCATGCCCAGCACAAAAGAAAAATGTTGCACCCATTGTTTCGATGGGGGGGATCCCGTTGCCGCAGCACGATGGAGAGGCCTGATAGCGTGGAAATGGGCTTGATAGAGGGAGAAGTAAAAAGCCCACAGGCCGGCGAGTCGCTGGTAGGTGGAGATGGGTCGCGGCACATCCAAGATCTTGAGGGTCGCCAGGAGGTCTCTGCATCGCGCTGGGGTGTGCCCGATTGTCTGGGTTTTACCGTCCAAAAGGAACCCGAGGAAACGGATCCGCTGCGTGGGGCAGAACTCAGAGTCCTCTGGGTTAAGCCTAAACCCGCAGGTTAGGAGGTCATGGACAAAGTTGTCGGTGGCTGTCTTGAGGTAGTGGGGGTCGCCGTGCGCGAAAAGTATGTTGTCAATATGGGACCACGCCCTTAGTCCTCTTGCTCGAGCTTCGCGGGTCAACGCTGTGGCCAGATGTTGCATCAAAAATGGCGCGATGCGTATGCCGAAAGGCAAGACGGTGTGGCGGTAATAAACTCCATCCAGCCTGAAACAGGTGATGGGTCTGGTGCGCTCGTGCAAGGTAAAGTGATAAAATGCATCTTTAAGGTCCACTTTTGTAAAATAAGGGCACGGCGGTAGTGGACACAGCGTGAGCACCCCCGGGAGCGGTGGAAGGCAAAAGGAGGGTGCCGGAAGATGTGGGGTAAGATGCGAACAGTCGAGGATAAATCTTGACAAGGTGGAGGACTTCGGAACAACTTGTATAGGTGACAAGAAGGGTCCTCTCTTGGTTTGTTCTATGATGCCTGCGTGCGTCATCGACAAAACGGCTTCGCGAAGGACTGGAAGCTGAGTGGGCGGTGGCGGTCGTGCGTTGAAAACAGAATTCCGGCGCGGCCGGATGATCAAAGCCACAGGGTCATAGGGTGGATGGTAACCAAAGACTTGACTTACAAGGTTCCAGTTGACAGTTGGCGGTGGTAGGCTGGGTCGTACTGGGGGGTGGGGCGGTCCGGCGGCCAGGAAGGCGGGTCGGCGGCTGTCACTTTCCTCATGTTGGTCTTGGTCGTCGGGGGGAGGAAACAAGTCGTGCACCTCCAACCACCGAAGGATACGAACGGAAGAGATAGCAGCTCTCCGGGAGCTTCGAGGAGACACAAACACCGTGATTCTACCCGCGAACAAAGGAAACTCGACTGTGGTCCTTGACCGGGATGCCTACGAGAACAAGATTCAGGACCTTCTTGACAGCTCTGCCTATGAAAAGCTCAGGAAAGACCCGACATCACAAGTTCAGACAAAACTGAACAATATCCTTTCTGAAATTTTTAAGAAGCACCCTGACGCGCGGAGCCTTCATCTGCGGCTTCTGTGCAGGAATGGGTTTGCGCCCGGTTTCTACGGTCTTCCTAAGGTTCATAAGCCTAACGTCGCTCTCCGGCCGATCGTGGATTTCACAACCTCACCACTTCGGGGATTGTCGAACTACCTCCACAGCACTCTCTCTCCTCTCGTTGGAAACACAGCGACCTATGTGCGGAACACCGGGCACTTTGTGGAACAGGTTGCGCTACTAAAGGTAAACGATTACGAAAGCCTGGTGTCGTTCGACGTCGTCTCGCTCTTCACCAGCGTGCCGGTTCCCCTGGCAGTCGCCACAACCAGAGCTGCCCTCGAGGGAGACAAGAAGCTGAGCGAACGGACCAGCCTTACGGTGGACGAACTGTGCCGCCTGCTGGAGTTCTGCCTGGGGAGCACCTCCTTCAGCTTTAAAGGAGAATTCTTCAAGCAGACCAGCGGAACCGCAATGGGCGCATCCATCTCCGTCACCACGGCCAACCTGACAATGGAAGCCATTGAACATTGCGCGCTGCAGTCTTTCACTGCATGCCCTAAAGTGTTTTTACGGTATGTCGACGGTTGCTTCTGCATTATGAAGAAGTCAGAAGTGAACAACTTTTTGGCACACCTCAACTCCATCGAGCCGGCCATCCAGTTCACCGTTGAAACTGAAAAGAACAACGCCCTGCCGTTTCTTGACGTGCTGGTCAAAAGACAAAAAGATCAATCGGAATTCACAGTGTACAGAAAACCGACACACACTGGGCGCTATCTCCGATTTGACTCAAACCACCCTGCGAGCCACAAGGCGTCGGTCGTCCAGGCACTCCTGTCCCGAGCGAAGACTATTTGCTCGTCGGAGGACTACAGAAAAAAGGAAGAAGAAACCATCATCTCCGACCTGCTAAATAACGGCTACACACGCAGTTTTATTCAGCGAATCGCTCGTCGTCAACGTAAATCTGTTCAACGCCTAACCGCTCATTCACACTGGAAGCGGATCCGCGTTCGCAAAGCGGTTGCGAACGCGGTTGTATTAGCCCCGTGCACGACCGAAAGCGTCGCTGTGGTTGGCCTTCCACGATTGGCCGAACGCTGACTATGACGTAGGAAAGGGGATTTATCATCGACGGAAATAAGAGGAATGAAAGAACTTTAATTTTGACGGTGTTGGCAGTGTTCCTTTAAGAGCTCAATGATTTCAAGCTTCCACCATGCTATTTACAAACACCATCGAACCTGTTGTTTGCAAGGTAATGACGTAACAAGGGGGAACCATAGGAGGGCGCCACCAAAACATCTCGCCGCTAATAAAGATTCAGTAAAATGTCACGCGCACTTGATGTCATCGAACCGCGTTCGCAACCGCTTTGCGAACGCGGATCCGCTTCCAGTGTGAATAAGCGGTAAGACCAATCTGCGAAGCACAAGAAATCGCACATCCCCGCTCAACCACGCGCATCTGCGTCCCTTGCATAAAGGAAACCAGCGAAGCGCTCGCGCGTGTGCTGGCAAAAGAAGGCATCCAGATGTCCCACAAACCAGTGTCAACACTTGGACACCTGATGCCCCGGCCAAAAGATCGTCCCCCCAAGGAAAAAGCGCAAGGCGTTATTTACCAGATTCCTTGTGCGGATTGCCCTGCCACATATATCGGCGAAACCAAAAATTTTAAAGAAAGACTTCGCCAGCACAAAACCGACGTGCGAAAATTCGATCATGAGCGCAGCGCGGTTGCGGAACACAGTGACTCGAATGACCACCGCATTGACTTCGACAACACACGCATCATCGACATTGAGATCAATTCCCGGCAAAGGCTCTTCGTCAAGTCATGGCAGATCCAAACCACACCGCAAAACATCAATCGGTCGCTTGGAGCTCTACCGTCCGCTTACATCAGCGGGCTCAGCCACATTACGATCGCGAAAACATCACGTCCACCGCCGTAAAAGAAGACCACTTGCTCCTCGCGCACACAGTCGCCCCTGAAGAAGAAACCAAGCAGGTTTCGAAACGTTGGGCTCCTTTTTATTTTTGGTTGGCGTCCCTTCCTCCTCTTCGAATAGCACGTGTATGTTTGGCAATGCCTTATTTTTGGAAATTTACTTGGAATCCTTTATATAGGTAAAAGGAACGCGTGCCGAAAGGCCTGAAATCCTAGTCCCCTTCAAAGTACTCCACCTTGGATGACACACACTTGTTTGAAGCATTTTTTATCGAGTATGCTCGATGAAATGTGCCAAATGAGCCCGTGAAGGCGAATCATATATCCCAAGACAGAGAAATACTCAAATACACAGGCATGATCCCAGATATCTGTGTACGTTCGTCCTGTCCGGCCTCAGTTGTGGTGTTCAATGCTTAATACTTCACTGCACTTGAAAGCAAAAAAATTGGGTATGACAGGCGTGCAACTTCGGCGGAACCGAGGAGGCCATTTGCAACTGATCTGCACGCAGAACTGACCGATCACACCTTTAATGAGAGCACGCTCTTTACTGAACCACACAATAAAAGATGACAAGAGTATCTCGTCCGACGAACATTCCAGTCAACTCACGCCTGTGCGTAGCTTCCTGTGCTTTTCTAGAGATTTGGTTAAATTCCTCGAGCACGACGCCAGCTGCCAACTCTTTACTAGCAGTACATGGAAAAACCCGCGACGGAACCAAAAAGGACAATCGCGATACTCTTTATCTGCCTCGGGTTTTAGTAGGTGCCTACCAAGGTTGCCTGTGCTCTTTGGCATTCAAATTCAAATTCAAATTCTTTATTTGACATTCCTTGTCGAACAAAAAATGCCAGGGCAGGAACAAAAAGCTACAATACAGTAGCTTGACGGGGTTCCTGCCCCTACCTTGGCATAAGAAACAACCAAACCGACAGTTTAAAATTGACAAGACATATACACAGAAATTCAAACTATGAAAAATATACATGTAATCAATTTACATCAAATATAAACTAATACTGACATCGTGCACACTAAAACATGTATTCCGACAGTTCTATACAGGAAAGATATAAAGCAAATACAACAAAATTTTTGCACAATTATTCACTGTGTGAAAAAGTGTTCTTTCAATGTTTTTTTACAAATGGTGTGTATATCAAGGTTCCTTTTCTCTAAAGAGTTTAGACAACTAGGCATGCGGTGTTGCAGCCTGTCTAACCCATGATTAGTACGGGAAAAGGGTACCAGCCAGGAATCCTTTTTTCTAATATTATACGATGCATCATGAGGCCTTTTAAGGTTACACAACTTGATAAAAGTGGAATTGTTATTTTTAATGCTAAGTTTATATTTCATTATTAGATTAAAATTGTATAAGTGCTGGAAGGGAAGCACATTGAGTGAAGCAAATAATTCTTTTGTGTGGGCATCGTATGGGGCATTTACTATATGACGAATAGCTTTTTTTTGTAATAAATGCAACTTAGTTTTGTTAGCTTGCGACGTCACTCCCCAGACAAGGTTGCAGTAGTTTATATGGGATGCAAAAAGAGAGTTGTAGAGCATTAGCTTGACTTTAGTTGTTAGTATTTGTCTGAATCTACAAAGTATACCGCAAGCCTTTGCCAAGGTCCCAGCAACACGGTCCACGTGTGCATTCCAGCTTAAATGTTGATTAAAAGTTATTCCCAGTGTTTTGACTTCATTTGTAACTTTTATCATTTCTGATCCAAGCTGTATATTAATATCGCGAGTTATTAATTTTTGCACAGGCGCAAATAGTACGGCTTTTGTTTTTGAAACATTAATTTCTAAGACGTTTACCCTTGTCCACTCAAGCAGTTTATTCAGAGTAACATTTGCCAAACTAACGAGATCATTAATGTTATTTGACTGGAAAAAAAGACTGGTATCATCTGCGTAAATTAAGCAATTTGTGCACTCAATGGAATTTATTATATCGTTGATGTAAATATTAAACAACACTGGTCCCAATACACTTCCTTGTGGGACTCCCGAATGGACACTTAGAAGAGGAGAGCGTTTTTCGTTAATTACAACACATTGTTTTCTATGGGTTAAGTATGATTTTAGAAGGTCGCCAGGGATTCCTCGGAAACCGTAATGATCTAGTTTAGTGGATAGTATTACGTGATTAACTCTATCAAATGCTTTTGAGAAATCAATAAAAATACCTAATGTCAATTTATTGTTCTCAAATCCGTTTAGTATGAATTCTTTTTGTGTCAGTAAAGCTAATTCAGTCGACATGCCTCGACGGAAACCGAATTGCCGCTCCGTAAGTATTGAGTGCTTGTCGCAGAAGGAAGAGACTCTTTTGCATATAATCTTTTCTAAACCCTTCGAAATAACAGGCAGTACTGAAACCGGACGATAATTCGAAAAGTCATTTTTATCGCCAGATTTAAACAAGACACTCACTCTAGCGCGCTGCATGCTTTCTGGAAAAGTCCCCGTGAGTAAACAAGTGTTGAAAATATAACAAAGCACAGGCGCTAAGATGTCTAATACAAACTTTATAGGTTTAATTTCTAAATCATCAATGTCACGGGCCTTGCTATTTTTGAGTGTCATAAAAGTAGAGCAGATTTCCTCACAGGTTGTCGGCGCAAAAAATGCCGTATTTGAGTTAGGCGTTCCTAGAAATCGTTTTACTCCACTGCTATCAGTTCCAGACACCACTGAGACTAAGTTCGTAAAATATTTGTTAAACGCATCTGCAAGCTCATTGCCCACTACTGTTTTATTATTTACTGTTAAGCGTAGTTCTTCATTATGGTGAGAACCACAGTTTAAAAGTTTGTTGATTTCGCGCCACACCACCTCACTCTGAGTACTTGAGAATACATTCTCGTAATATGCCTTTTTAGCGCTACGCAAAACTTTCGTCACAAAATTTCTATATTTTTTGAATTTGGAAAGATCATTCAAGTTTCTCGTTTTGACAAATTTCGAATATAAAACATCTCTTTTCTTGACCATTCTAAAGCAATCATCTGACATCCAAGGCTTCCGTAATTTTTTAGATTTCCTTACTTCCTTTAGTTTAAAGCAAGTATTATAAACCTGCTTAATGATGGCTATGAAATGTTCATAAGCTTCCTCAGCATTTGTAGATTGAAGCACTATACTCCAGTCTATGTTTGTGATTTCACCTCGAAAAATTTCCAAAGTTTTGGCATTAATTTCTCGCATTATATACGACTCAGTATGTCGTGCCTTTCCCTTGAAAAATTCACTATCTTTAAAAGACATGTAAATTGGAAAATGATCACTTAGACATGTTATCACCCTACCCGACGTTACATCGTCATTCATGTTGTTTGTCAAAAACAAGTCCAGAAGGCTTTCAGAGTGACAGCTAATTCGCGTGGGCTCAGATATAACATTCCTACAGGAGAAGGATTCAATAAGTACCTGAAATTCACGTGTGGCTGCCGTATTCTGCAATAGATTTATGTTGCAGTCGCCGCCTATAATAACGCGCAAACCATTTGTACTCACAAAGTCTAACAACCTATCCAGAAAATCAAAAAAAAAATTTTAGATTTCCGTTAGGAGGGCGATAGATGACAGCAAATACATATGTTTTGTATTGAAGTGTCAGAGCTTCATAATCTATGTTAATTTTTGAAAAATCTGATAGCAGGCTGCATGACAATTGCTCAGACACAAACTGCAGCACACCACCACCACGTCGATCATGTCTGTTTAAGAAAAAACTCTTGTATCCAGGTAGGCTTAGTACATCGCCTTCGCATGAGTACCATGTTTCGGTAATCATAATAACTTGAAACTTAAAGCGAAATTCACCAAGAAACATGGTCAGTTCATCATCCTTATTTCGTGCAGACTGTGCATTACAATGCAGAAAGGCTAAACAATCACTGCTACGAGGGCGCGCGATATCTCTAGGTGCAGCCATCAAAAAAAGAAACAGATAAGCATGCAGAAAATGCGGACTAAGCCTCGTTAGGGCCTGCAGCTGTGTCACTCATTTTCGCCAGGTCGGTTTCACAAGTAATTTGGATTGCGCGGGATGTTTCTGTTTTTCGTACGAACACTTTGCCGTTTTTTGTCCACGCGAAGCGCCAATTCATTTCCCTCTTTTTTGCAATTGTCATTCCTAGCAGCTTTTTTAGTTTCGGGCACAGTTGCTCGTTCAAAAAGATTGGCTGTCTCACGGAGAAGCCTATTTCATCCGTTGTAACCCTTATCTTTCGTGCCTTCCCAAGGACTGCGTCACGCTTATCACGACTCTTGAAGACCACCACGATGTTGGAGGTTGTACCGGCGTTTACACCTGAGTTTTGACGACGATCGCCTTCAGCACTTTGGCCGGAATTACTGCTCTGGCTTGCAGTACTGTTCCGTACAGGAACACGGTGGCAGATCTCAACATCGTCCCCCGTTATAGGTTCCTCAAGTGCACCGCCAACCTTACCAAGCACTTCGACTAGGTCCTCGTTGCTGTCGTGAGGAATGCCTTTTATTTCAATATTTTTTTTTCTGGAGTATTGATCCAGAGTCGTGATACGCATGGCGTTTTCGTTTGCCAGGATTTTGAGTTGTCCAAGCTCATGCGCCATCTGCTCGTTTAATGCTTTGAGGGTGGCATTTTCTTTCTTTAGGTCAGCACATTCTTTCCGGAATGTTTCAACATCTTTGTTCATGTACTCTAAGCTAGCCTTCAGCTCTCTAACTTCCCTGCGCACCTCACGTTTAAGGTCAGCAATGTCACTTCCCATTGCACACAATCAGCGCGTATTACAGTACCAATACACAAAATAATGAAGAACAGTTGGCAGCAGGGCAACGGAGATAATAAAAAACAATTTTAGATATACGAATTGCAACAAAGTATCACAGCCCCACCTGCGAAATAAGTTGAAAGTCAGCGTCCGTTCGGTCCGTCGCCTCCGCTGCCAAGTGATCGCCGAAGTGGCCGCGGTGTCCTTTTCACGAGAACGGAACCAGGATGGCCAAGCACGTGATCCCACGAGGGCGGGCCGTACAGTGCAGTTGCACTCGTCGTTTGGCTTCTGGCGATTGTTCGCTGCTATCTTCGCTTGCCACGGGATGCTGTTGAAGTCTGCGAAATAAGTTGAAAGTCAGCGTCCGTTCGGTCCGTCGCCTCCGCTGCCAAGTGATCGCCGAAGTGGCCGCGGTGTCCTTTTCACGAGAACGGAACCAGGATGGCCAAGCACGTGATCCCACGAGGGCGGGCCGTACAGTGCAGTTGCACTCGTCGTTTGGCTTCTGGCGATTGTTCGCTGCTATCTTCGCTTGCCACGGGATGCTGTTGAAGTCTGCGAAATAAGTTGAAAGTCGGCGTCCGTTCGGTCCGTCGCCTCCGCTGCCAAGTTTGTTTGTTTGTTTAATGCCAGTTTTGGCGAACTGAGCCACACGCCTGTTTCGACCGGTTCAAATTTGAATTAATGGTAACCAACGCACAAAGAAAAGTTTCAAGTACTTTTTGAGATTCTTGAAGCGACTTTTACTATTGAACGGCTGCATGTACTTGAATGTTCAATTCAAGAGTCTATAAGACGTGACTACCCTATGCTTGCCACTTGCCAACTGGGTGGTAACACTCAATGGCTCGAGCCCAGTGGGTAGTTAAGTAAGCCTGTGGGGTAGCTACAGCCGTCAAAACGCATGATTACTAGGGGGGGGTGCTCACCTTTTCTTATAGTGTAGCTCTATTTTGACGAAAACCGGGCATGACGTCACAGACGGCAAACTACTATTATGCCCTTTTGCCCTGCCCCGCATCCACCTCCGGAAAAGGCGTCCCACATCACGTGACCGTAGCTAGCCTTCGCCTAGCCTTCGATCTGATAAAACCTACCGGACGGAGCGCGAGCCAGCCTGCAAGGAATCCTTCTACAATCAACCATCCATCTCGCACGTGACATGTCACGCGCACCAATCGCCAGAGAGATCTGCGGTCACGTTGGGCACAATATCGTTTAAACTTTTTATGACTAGGCTTCACCAATATTGCAACGTGCCCCCTCCTAGTACTTATAACCTCCTTGACCGACACGCTCTCATCCAAGCGTCTGCTCGCCGCTCGCCCTGGTACGCCAGGCCTAGGCTACCCTTAACGTTACTAGATTACCTCAGTTGTGGAACTCCCGCGGAAGGGGTTACCCCCTCTCACTCGCTCCAATCCGCCTCCCGTCGTTCGAAGTGCCATCTATATTTTCGTTTACGAACTGATTTTCATAGAGTGCGGTGGAGCGCCAACTAGACGCTGTGCTCCAAAACATACGTATTCCATAGAATTCACTGCACTTGCCATAGCAGCCGTCCGGCGCGTCGAACGACGGGAGGCGAGTCGTGGTGAGTGAGGGGGAGGGGAGAGGTTACTGCTCGTGCATGCAGAGTCTATGAGAAGTTCCGTAACTGAGCTAATCTAACAACGTTCGCTACGTCCGCTCCGTGCCTGCGATCTGCTTCGTCTGTGTCACATAAAGCGGCAAGGGTAATATTGCCGCGGGCACATCTGGCCAACTAGGCAGCGCGCGAAAAGCCAGGGTTTGATTCCTGGGAGCGCCGTGTGTTTTGTTTATTCCTGCAATTTGGTTTTCTGGAAAATTCGAGAATCGTGTTGGGCTTGTTCTAGGTCCGAACGTTCTACGCGTCGAACCTTCTACGCCGATTATTCCAGAAGCCCACGCGTGTACATACGAGCTTCGCGTGGCGAGCCAAAGTCACAGACGTCACGCCACGCCGACCTCGACGCCCGCGACGCTTTGTCCTCTTCTGGTCCATTTTTATTTTTTGGGCACAAGTTAACCCCATTAAACGTTTAGTTTCTTCAGTCATTATCGCCTCATCAATTGTCATTTGTGACAATATTGCCGTGGGCGCAGCTGACGAAGTAAGGAGCGCGCCCGTGGCATAACGGTTATCGCGCTTGTATTCCATGCTGAAGGCCAGGTTTCGATTCCTGGCCGCGTCTATGCATTTTTGTTGACGTTGTGATGTTCTGGGGAATTCGAGAACCGCCTTCCTGATTCGATGTTAGAATGTTCTCCGCACCGAACCTTCTATGCCGAATGTTCCAGAAGCCTACGCGTGTACAAAAAAGGCTCCGCGTGGCAAGACGCGGTCAGTTTCGCCTCAGCGTTCGACTCAGCTGTCACGCCGACTTCGACGCCCGCGACGCTCTGCTTTCTTCTGTTCCCTTTTATTTTTCGGCATACGTTCGCACCATTAAACGTTTTGTTTCTTCAGTTATTATCGCCTCATCAATTCTCATTCGTGACATTTTTGGTGGAGGTGATGGGTACCGCATGCCCCTGCAGCGCACCCCTCCAAGTTCCCGCAGTACAAGTCCGAACCCAAGCTCCGGAGGACCCAACGAACACCAGATCGAGACCCGATCAAGTTGCCGCATCCAAGGTCTACCCCCGGAACGCAGACTTCTGCCATTCACGACCAAGCCGAAGACGACGATGGCCAACCAGGCGCAGACCCCGGCCGCTTCTGCCGTTGTGTACCTGCCGGTCGCACCCAGGACTCCAACGTCTTTCCACGGAGACGTCTGTTATGAAGTCTCCGACGCGCCGACGCTAGCGAGCTCCAAAGTCCAAAGCGACCGAGCGAGAGCAACCGTTCGCGCGCGGAGCCCGAGATATAAACATCCGTCCCGCCGCTTCGCGCGTAACCCGAGCGCCCCGTACCAGAGGCGCAATTCTTTTATTTCGTTTTATATTTAATAAACGAGACGTCAGTCTTTAGCCAGACTCCGGCACAAAAGGTTGTCTGTGTGTGCCCTTCGCAAAAGAACGTAAAAAGAAACAACGTCAACGAGGACATTGAAGACTGGCTGCAACACTATGAACGTGTAGCCCACCACAACAGATGGACGACTGAGCGATGCCTCCACAATCTCTACTTCGCGCTTGAAGGAACTGCGAGGCACTGGTTTGAAAACCACGAAGCGTCCTTCACTACGTGGGAGTCATGCGCCGCCGAGTTGAAGTGAACGTTCCTCAAACACCACCGTCGGCAGCGAGTGGAGGACCTTCTCCAAACAAGGGTGCAGGGCCCGAACGAAAGCGTGACCAGCTTCGTAGAGGATGACATGCGCCTATGCGCCCGAGCAAATCCGGAGGCAGCCGAGGAGAAGATTCGCATCCTTATGCGTGGCGTGAAGGCTGAAATTTTTGGGGGCCCTGTCCGCCATCCCCCGACAACCTTTGACGGTCTTGTCGCTGAGGCCACTAACATCGAACGAGCGCTGTCGGCCCGAGCAAGCCATTACCATCGACTCGTCGGCGTGCCTGCTCCTCCAACCGCCGCATCTGGCCGACTAGACCTGAACACCACCGGTGTCGTCGGCCTTCGGGAAATCATCCGCGACATCGTCCGGGAAGAACTCCGAAAGGTGCTCCCCGCCGCGGATCGCCCATCCTCACTGTCGCTCACCGAGGTTGTTCGAGAGGAGGTTCACATAGCCTTCCAACCTGGAGTCCCGACCCGTACATGCTAACAAGTTCGTACATGCTAACAATGTAAATTCTTCTATCAAACCTGTTACTTCTGGTGTACCGCAAGGGTCTGTTTTGGGGCCCCTGTTGTTTTTAATTTACGTAAATGACTTACCACTGTGTGTATCATCATCGATTAGCCTCTTTGCTGATGATTGTGTAATTTATCGAGAAGTCATTAATACTACTGACATCGAACTTCTTCAAAATGACTTACAAGCTTTGGCTGATTGGTGTGATTTGTGGCAAATGTCCCTTAATACTAACAAATGTAAAGCGATGACTATCTCCAGTCGAATTACTATATCTTCTACTTACTCAATCGTTCAAATTCCTCTTGAAACTGTACCATGCTATAAGTACCTTGGGGTGCACATCACTTCTAACATGTCATGGAAAACTCATACTGACCACATTATCGCCAACGCTAACTCCATGCTTGGTTACCTAAAGAGAAACTTTAGGTTAGCCCCAGTGTCCCTAAAACTACTAATGTATAAAACCCTTGTCCGTTCCAAACTAGACTATGCAGCAGCAATCTGGGATCCTGGTCTCTCAACTCTCGTGACTGATCTTGAAGCCCTACAGAATCGCGGTGCCCGTTTTATATTTACTATCATCGCACATCTAGTGTCTCAACTATGAAAGCTAATTTATCACTTCCTGCTCTTTCATTACGCCGAAAAATATCTCGTTTGTGTCTTTTTTATAAAATTTATCATTCCAATACTTCGCTAAAAAGCAAACTAATGTTAAATCCTGTTTTCATCTCGCCGCGCGTAGATCATGAATTTAAAGTCGGAATTCCTCATTGCATTACCTCAGCCTATTATAACTCTTTTATTCCAAGGACATCTTCAGAGTGGAATCGCCTTCCCGCGCAATTAGTAAACATACCATCCTTTGACTTGTTTAAAAGTGCGTTGACTACTTACCTATGTTAATATTTCTCTTTGTTTGTTTGCCTTGTTTTATACATTTCTTAATTTGTTTGCACATTTTTTTTTACATTTTTTGTGCTTGGCTTTTAGTGTTTGTATATTGTTTGTGTTCCAAATTTGTCTTGTACCACTCCCCTCTGTAATGCCCCAGGGCCTTGAGGGTACTTAAATAAATAAATAAATAAATAAACACGACGAAGCCAGAGGAACCGACGTTCAGCTACGCCGCCATGGCCCAACGACCTCCGCAAGCTAACCGCCAAGCCACGGCGCCACCCCGCCGAGACACGCCGATGACGTTGCATCCTCGTCGCCCGGAAGGAGAAGTTCAGTATGTCCGCCCGGAACAACTATCGCCGAGGAAAACCGACGTGTGGAGAACGGCCGATCGACGCCCGTTGTGCTACCACTGCGGGGAAGCCGACCATATCTACCGCCGCTGCCCCTACTGGCAAATAGGGCTGCCCGGCTTCCATCCGAACGATCCACGTCCATGCTACGGTGAACGACCGCAGGAGACCGAAGAATACCTCCGACGACCTCAGTCTCCCCGCCTGCAGCTCGCCGCGTGTCCCGGTCGCCGTCGCCACGACGTCCAGCTTCGCCGATGCATCAAACCCGACGTGAAAGCCTGTCGCCCCTCTCTCCTCGCCGGGAAAACTAGGCGCGGCAACCCCTGGAGGTGGAGTTGCCCAAGACGACCGACGCCAAGATCCTCCACGAACGTCGGAGGGCCCCCACTCAAACACCACCAGAGACCGAAACGACGCTCCTGCAACGGTGAAGAATAACCTATACGTCGTTATCGACGGCCACGACGCGTCAGCTCTCGTCGACACTGGAGCAGACTACTCCGCCCTGAGTGGGAGACTCTCTTAACGCCTCCGGAAAGTGACGACGCCATGGGATGGTCCGCAGATACGAACTGCCGGAGGGCACCTCATCACACCAGTCGGGAGATGCACCGCTTGCGTCGAGATTCACGGTGAAACATGCCCTGTGAAGTTCGTCGTTCTGCAAGACTGTTCGAGGGACGTCATTCTTGGAGTGGGCATCTTGTGTGAATACGGCACCATCATCGACCTTGCGGAGAACAAGCTGACGCTTCGGAAGCCTGTCCCATCCGCGGAAAATCCCAAAGCGACGTTAGCTGCAATGCGAGTCCTTGCCAGCCACGTAAACTTGCCGCCGCTGTCGAGTGTCTTTGTACCCGTCGGGATTGAAAAAACCACCTGCGGTGTAGCACTGTTCGAAGGAAGCGTCCAACCTCTCGTTGGACGAGAGATTGGCATTGCAAGAGGCTCAAATGAGCTCCAGGACGGGTGTACCGTAGCCCTTGTCACCAACTTCCGGCAAGAGTCGCAGCACCTTACCAAGGTTACAGCTGTGGGCTACGTTGAGCAAATTCACGACTCAGCCGCGATAGCCGTGATCTCAGAAGACTACTCCCCGACGCAGCGCAAGAGAATCTCGCCATCAGAGCTCGACATTGACCCGTCCCTCCCAGCCCCACAACGACGACAACTGAGTGACCATCTCGCCGAGTTCAGTGAGTGCTTCTCCACGTCGTCAAAGGTGCGCCAAACGACGGTTGCGAAACATCGAATTGTTACTGATGACAACGCACTTCCTGCGCATCGGCCGCCGTACCGAGTTCAGGAAATGCTTGATGACGACATCGTCCAGCCCTCAAACAGTCCGTGGGCTTCCCCAGTAGTCCTGGTGAAAAAGAAAGACGGAACCCTGAGATTCTGCGTGGACTGTCGCCGGCTGAACGCAGTAACAAAAAAGGACGTCTATCCGCTGCCCCATATTGACGACACCCTGGATCGGCTGCGCCACGCCCGTCACTTTTCGTCGATGGACTTGAAGAGCGAGTACTGGCAGATAGAGGTCGACGAACGAGATCGCGAGAAGACGGCCTTCGTCACGCCGGACGGACTCTATGAATGTAAAGTAATGCCGTTCGGACTGTGCACAGCGGCGGCAACATTCCAGCGCGTTATGGACACCGTCCTTTCCGGGTTGAAATGGCAGAGCTGTCTCGTGTACCTCGACGACGTTGTGGTGTTCGCAAGCGAATTCGACGAGCACCTGAGACGACTGCGGTCCGTGCTACAGGCTATCAAGACTGCTGGGCTGACACTCAAGCCTTCCAAGTGTCAGTTCGCCTATGGTGAGCTGAAATTGTTGGGACACGTTGTGAGCGCTCAAGGTGTAAGCCCTGGTCCTGCAAAGACGTCCGCTGTCGCCGAATTCCCAAAACCATCAGACAGGAAGGCCGTCCGAAGGTTCCTTGGGCTGTGCGCTTACTACAGACGTTTCGTTCGTGACTTTGCACAAATGTCTGCGCCACTGACGCATCTGACGAAGCACGACGTGCAGTTCCAGTTGGGAAATGAGCAAGAACAAGCGTTTGACGAACTCAAGCGGAGGCTCCAGTCGCCCCCTATCTTCGGGCATTTTGATCAGTCTGCGGAGACAGAAATCCACATGGACGCCAGCAATACCGGTCTCGGTGCAGTACTCGTTCAGCGACAAGAATGAGCAGAGAGAGTAATCGCTTACGCAAGCCGGGCGCTGTCCAAGGCAGAACAATATTATTCAACGACCGACACGGAATGTTTTGCAGTCGTCTGGGCGATATTCAAGTTCCGTCCGTACTTGTACGGGATCCCCTTCCGCGTTGTCACAGACCACGACGCCTTCTGCTGGCTCGCCAACCTGAAGGACCCGTCTGGACGCCTCGCCTGCTGGAGCCTTAGACTGCAAGAATTGGACGTAACCATCGTGCATAAATCCGGCCGGAATCATAATGACGCTGGCTGTTTGTCTAAGGCTGCAGTCGAACCTCCAATCTCCGGCGCCGACGACGATGAGGACACCCGTATTCTAGGCGCAGTTAACGCTACCGACATGAGGGCACTTCAACTCGACGACACGGAACTTCGCTCCGTGATCGACCACCTCGGAGGTCGATGAGGCTCTCTCCAGACTTGCACGTAATCCGTTACAAGTAACGAAATTACTTGTAATCCCTTACATTTATCGGTAATTTAGTAACGGAATAATTACATCTTTTCTAGAGTAATTTTAAAGTAATTCCCTTACATCTTTTACGTAACGGATTCCTTGTAATCCGTTACATCTTTTTTCAGGACCAGCTTCCCCCCCCCCTCCCCCCTTCTAAAGAAAGGTCGTTTTCATTTTGGTAAAGGTGAGCGCAGTGACACTGTCAAGCGTGTTGATCAGCGCAAAGGGAGGCTTGGCACTATTTAGTTCCGCAAAGCCTTTTTTTGCAACACCAAGCCCCTGAAGCTATTTGTTTTAGACCCTGACAACAATGTCAAAAAATCCAAATAAATATTTCTACAAAAAAAAAGGGGGGGGGGGGGGGAGCGAGCCATATCCGCTTTTTTTTTCTTCTTTTTTTGTCTTTGTTCTTTTTTTTTCTTTTTTTTTTGCGATCGAAGGCAGGGAGAGGAAGGCACCAAGTGATGTATGCTTGTTCGAGAAGCTCAATCTGGTAAGTGCACAGACAAAAATTAACAATGTCCTTCTTATTTATAGTGACTAGGACCATTTTCATAATGTCACAACACTAGACAACGCTCCGTCTACCCTAAAATCCACTAAAAGAGATGTGATCATATTTGAAGGTGTTATTGCCACAAGCATTCTCGTCCGTCGAGGCACAGTTATCACCTTCTCTTAGAAAACAGGATGTATATTTTTCTGTTTCTTTCACCTTATTTGACCCTGTTTTAAAAGCTACTAACTTTTTTTTGTAGTTCAACTTCTAGGGTTGGCCAACTTTATTTGTGAATTCCAGCCAAGTTATCTGCATCTCAGTGACACTTTTTGTGAGTCAGCTTTTTGCGAGCACTACGAAAATGGTAATAGCCTTCCTTTTTCTTCTTCCTGTTTATACCCCAGCAGGACTCATCTTATCTCAAGCAGGTATTTTTACAAATAAAATATAAAGGTGGCTGGGACGTATAGACTTGAGATTCTGGGCTTGAGCAGATAGTGAAACTCGTGAGTGGGGCCATAGCGGGGCTTACTTAGTTCTCTGCCCTTCGCTGCCCGTGGCATCACCTGACGTCTATCTGGGGAACACTGGAGTAAACTGCAGTCGGTCCGTGCTCCGTGCGTTTTTAAACGCCACCTCGAAAGGTATACATGGCAAATGTGCGTTTACATGTCCTTGTTTTAACCAACGTTCTAATCAAGTGTTGTTATGAGGGTCCTGTTTTTTTTTTTTTTCTCGATTGCTTATATTAAAATATTGGAACCTTTTTCTTATGTACCAACGTCTCAACCGAGGCTCGACCTGTTCACAATCAAAGGAAGAAGAATATCGAGCCGAACCTTATTTATTATTTACTGATCACCTTACTTTTACCTACTCTACTAAAACTTTCGAATATCAGGCAACGGCTGCAAGGACGAAGCTTCGCTCTATCTTCGAGGTAAATAGTACTTCCATTGCTTCGCTGCAAAAGCTCAATGCAGAGCATAAAACATTCGTGAGGCACAATATGGCACTCCTATCCAGTGCCTCAGTTAAGAGTGTATTCAGCGTATCAGTGGACATCTTCAGTAAGAAATAACGCAAAATATCTGTCGAGACTTTCGAGAGTCAGCTGTTGCTCAAAATACTCAACGTCAATAAATGGAACAGGTGGCAACAATAAGAACTTGAAAAACCGTCTTCCCTTTGTTTCTTGATTGAGGAACATAATGTTGAAAGTAACGCCACGAAAGTAACGGATTACTTTTGGGGTTAACGGCCACTTACTTTTATGGGAGGGTAATTGTAATTGTAATAAATTACAATTTAGCCTTGAGTAATTGTAAACGTAATTCCTCACTATTTTTCAGTAACGTGTACAAGTCTGGCTCTGTCCCACGGGTCTTTTCTCGGGACCTACCGAGCGTTGTCCTGCGGCGAGGCGTGCTCTTCAGAAATACCTTCGAAAATAGCGACACTCCCTGGCTACTGGTTGTTCCTATCAGCCTCCGAGAATAAATTTTTCAAGCGTGCCACGACGACCCAACGGCCGGACATCTGGGCTACAGCAGGACCGCTGCCCGGATTCGTGACAAGTACTACTGGCCAAAGCTCCCGAAGACTGTTCAACTGTACACGCGGTCATGTCACGAGTGCCAACGGCGTAAGAAACCTCCGACGAGACCTGCGCAAGGTGAAACAAAGTATACAGACACTCAAGTCAAAGAAAATGAGCGGGAATCCGCTAGCCTGCTTGTAACTCTAACCTACTTCGTTGTAAAAGATAGAACACAGAAAACAAGCATCGGAACAAAGACCAAGAGGCGGACTTACACGTAAAAATTGAGTATAAAAAAAACAAGTGTCGGAGCAAAGCGCAAGAGGAGAAGAGAGAAGTGAATCTCGCTTTGTTTTAATGCCGAAGAGAACCCACATTTTGCACCGCGAATGAACCTGGAAGGCAGCAGGGTTGGCTGCCTGCTAAACAACTGTTACGCTTTGTTCTCAGCTTATCTCGCCCCTGCTGTTCTCTTCTATCCTTTTAATCCGACCATAACTTCTTCCGTCACACTGTCTCCTCACAAAAAATAAATGACAGTAAGTTCAGTTCAAGCTGAGCTGCCCTCGTACCGAGCAAGGCGGTTTCTGTGAACCACAAGCATGCGCGAACGAGCATCGCATTGCACGCGGTATACCACATCATTCAAGCGCGTGACAACAATGAATGGTCCTTGAAAGTTACGCTGTAGTTTGGGCGAAAGCCCCCGTTTTCGCAGAGGTTTGTAAAGCCACACTTTGTCTGCCGGTTGAAACATTTCTTGTGAGGTTTGCTCGTCGTACCGTGCCTTCATTCGCTGGAAAGCGATAGACAGGCGCCCTCGAACGAAGTCGTATGTCCGCTGGAGACGCATCATCAGGTCATGAACATAAGACGCGGGGTCAGAGGAGCGGTCTGGTGATCCTGAGAAAGCGAGGTCGCACGGCACGCGAGTTTCCCGTCCAAAAAGAATCATGGCGGGTGTGTACCCGGTGACTTCGTGAACTGCGGTTCGATAGGAGTAGAGGAACAGAGGGACAAAGCAGTCCCAGTCGTCTTGATGGTTTTTGACAAACATCGCCAAATGCTGCAGTATGGTGTGATTAAAACGCTCCACGAGGCCATTGGACTGTGGATGCAGCGGCGTCGTTCTTGTTTTGGTGATGTTGAAAAGTCGACAGACATCTTGAAAGACCTGTGACTCGAAATTTTTTCCTTGGTCTGAGTGTAATGACAAGGGTGCGCCGTACCGGGATATCCAGTGGGTTACCAAAGCATCTGTCACAACAGGGACGGTTTGGTCAGGAATAGCGATGGCTTCTGGCCATTTTGAGAAATAGTCTACTATGACAAGGAGAAACCTGTTGCCAGTTTGTGTTCCTGGTAGAGGACCAAGAACGTCTATGGCGACCCGTTCAAATGGTACTCCACTGACGGGTTCTTGCAATGGCGCCTGTACTTTTTTGTGTGGGCCCTTACGCGAAGCGCACAGGTCGCACTGACGGCACCACAACTTGACATCGTTCTGGCACTGCAACCAGTAGAAACGCTCACGTATCTTCTGAAAGGTACGGTTGACGCCAAAATGGCCTTCTTCGGGACTGCTGTGAAGCTGTCGAAATATCTGGGAGCGGAATTCGGGTGGTGCAAGTAGTTGCCACACGACTCGGTCACGAGTGGGTGTTTCCCAGCGTCGGTACAGAAGTTCGTCACGTAACTCTAGTGTGTCCCACTGTACCCAATAGCCTAATGCTGCTGGAGATAAATGGGATATCTCAGTACGTTGTGGCCGACGGCCGTTTCGTTTCCACTGGACGAACAGGCTGACATCAGGATCACGTGACTGGGCCTCTTGTATTTCTTGCAGTGGCCACATGCTGTTGGAAATGGTGACGGGACAGAGGGTGCGACTCAGGCACGAATTACGGCGAATCATGCTCATGCATTGTCGACAGGAACCCTCACTACATGGACGCCTAGAGAGGGCGTCGGCGTTGCTATGGTGTGATCCCGCACGATGTTTAATCTCGAAGTCGTACTGCTGTAGATATTCTACCAGCGGGCAACTTGACCTTCTGGTTCTTTAAAACCAAGAAGCCATGTCAACGCTGCGTGGTCTGTGCGGATTATAAACTTCCTGCCACACAAATAGTGATTGAAATGGGAAAGAGCCTTGACAATAGCGAGAAGTTCACGTCTTGTGGTGCAATAGTTTTGTTCTGGCTTTGTGAAGGCTTTGCTGCAGTAGCCAATTACTCGTTCATGGCCTTCCTATTGTTGAGACAGTACTGCACCTGCCGCGGTATTGGTCGCATCTGTGTCCAGAATGAACAGCGCGTTGTCTCTTGGGTAAGCCAGCGCTGGGGGTGGCGTTAGCGCACACTTTAGTGCGTCAAAGGACTCTTGGCATTCAGTAGACCATTTGAATACCTTTAACTTCTCGGTCAAGGCATATAGATCTCTTGGTGACTCGTGAAAAACCAGGGACGAAGCGCCGGTAGTACGTCGCCAGGCCGAGGGAGCTTAGCACGTCAGCATCTGATGCTGGAGTTGGCCAGTCGGTGATTGCTGATAACTTCAGTGGATCAGGAGAGACGCCACTGGCTGCAATAACGTGTCCTAGATATGGGGCTTCCCGATCAAAAAGGGTGCGTTTTTTTGGGGTCAACTTCAGGTTTGCGTCTTGAAGTCTCTTGAGCACCAACTCGAGATTAGTCAGGTGTTCGGTGAAGGTCTTTCCAAGGACAACAATGTCGTCTAAATACACAAGGCAAGCGGACCAGGTTAGTCCTACGAGAACTTTTTCCATTAGACGGAATGTTGCGGGAGCGTTGCACAGCCCAAAGGGCATGACTGTGAATTGATAGAGCGCGTTACCGGTGTTGAAGGCTGTTTTTTCGCGGTCTGATGAATGTACAGGAACTTGCCAGTAGCCGCTCTTGAGATCAAGGGTGAAGAACAAAGTAGATCCCGCGAGCGCGTCTAGGATATCATCTGTCCGTGGTAGTGGAAAAGAATCTTTCTTTGTGATGTCATTTAGCTTTCTATAATCGACGCAAAATCGAGTTGATCTATCATTTTTTTACAAGGGTGATCGGCGAGGACCAGGGTCCATAGGCTGGCCCAATGGCACCTTGTCTGAGCATTTGTTCAACGAGCTCATTCACATCTGAACGCTTCGCCAGTGGTAGTCTGCGAGGCGCTTGCCGAATGGGGTTTGCATCACCGGTTATGATGCGGTGCGTAGCCAAATTGGTATTTCCTAAGTCAGTGTCGCTACTGCTGAATACAGCCGAAAATTGTGAAAGTAAATTCTGCAGTTGAACAGTGTCATTTTCTTGAAGGCAAGGGGCAGTGGCAGCATAGAGAGGTATAAGGTGAGTTTTGAGACCAAGAGAACACGGTGTTAGCGAGTTTAATGGCAGCCCATTCGCATAGCACACTGATACAGTCGCCGAGCCGAGATGAAATGCCTGTGCCCCAACGTGAAGGATCCCTCGAGCAAAGTCTAGCACGCATTTGTGGGTCTTTAAAAATCTATTCCTAGTATGCAATCGTCAGTTACTTCTGCTATGACCACAAGTAGTGTCGTCTGCAGGCCACCAACATGGAAGGGAACATTGGCTTGTCAAAAAACTGCAAGGGTAGCGCCAGTTGCAGTTTGAAGACTGGAATCAGGTCCCACAAACATGGCTGAGAGATGTAACTGGTAGAAGACAGTGGATCGGACGACTGAGTTTGTCGCTCCGGTGTCTATCAATGCCCGCTCAGGGACGGCATTCACTGTACCTTGGAGGTAGATGGATCATGGATGAGGGTGAAGCTACCGAGCAAGCAGAAGTAATTTTTTTCCGTGACGCTCCTTGAGCACCCGTTGGTCGGGCATCTGGGGGTGTAAGGGGACATTGCATCTTGCTGTGTCCTTTTTGTCGGCATTTCCAGCAGATCATCTTTCGTAGGACTGAGGCGGGTGCTGCAGGTGGATGCCTCGTAGCCAATCGTGACGCATTACGGGCGGCCTCCACTTCTAGCGCATAAATGTAAGCGGCTCGGAGTGTTTGAGGACGAGAAAGGCGGACTGCATCTTGAATCTCAATTGCCGCAATTGCATCAATAAAAGCCGCAGTGCCAACGGCATCTACAGTTTCTTCAGGCGAACCCACGAACGACAAGCGTGTAAGACGCTCGATTTCTTCAGCGAGCTGAGACAACGTCTCACCCGAATTTCGTCGCCGGTGCCGCAGTTGGGTGTGGTGTAGGCAGCGTTGATGCCCATCACCGAAGTGTTGCTCCAACGCTTGGACCAGAGATGTGTACGACGTACGAAATTCTGGCGACATGTGGTGAAGGACCTGTAATGCTGGACCTTTGAGATTTACTGCAAGTAAATGTGCCTTTTGCTCGTCGGTCCATCGATTGGCGGCAGCGAGGATCTGAAATTGTGTTGCGTAGGCAGACCAGGTGCCGGTGCCGTCAAATCGTGGCGCCCGTAGCTTCAGATACGTAGCAGACGGATCGATGGTCGGTTGAGCCGTGGGTGGAAGTTCATTTTCACCGGTTGGTAGAGAGCTTGGTTGTGCCAGCGTTCGAAAGCTTTCGACGATTGCGACTGATGTTCTCTCTCGGAGCTTGAAATGGCCTCCAGGTGAGCCGCATTGCGTCGCCTGAGCTCTTGGGTAGCCCGCTGGTAGTGGACATCCAGCGGAGCTGCAATGGCGGTCAAGGCATCGGCTTGACTGTTAGGCTCAATGGGATCAGGAACTGATCGGGGCGGGATGGCTCCTCCTCCAGGTTGCGGAAGCCCATCCTCAGATTGTCGAGGAGGGTCCATGCTTGCCGGAAAACGGTGTCCCGAACGGAGCTCGACTTCTGACACCAATTGTTACGCTTTATTCTCAGCGTATCTCGCCCCTGCTGTTCTCTTCTATTCTTTTAATCCGACCATCACTTCTTCTTCCGTCACGCAACGCTCCTTAAACTATAAGAAAACAATAACTGATCATCTTTCGGCAGCGCGCGAGTCAACGAGTTATCAGAGCTGATGAGAAGCCGCGCGTGGCGGTTTCTTTCTTTGCCACTCCCTTCGTTTCTTTTGCTTGGTGCTTGGTTTCTTGCTTCGCTCTCGTGTAAGGCCGGTGAAGCCCGTCGCCTGCGCGTCCGCAAAAGGCGCCACCACCACACAACCCCCCCCCCCCTCCCCTCTGCTTTTAGAGCGCAGCTTTCAGGCGCCCGTTTCCGGCTTGAGCGACGTCGCCGTCGCCGTCGCCGTCGGCGTAACCGCGCGGTGCATTATGGTTAAATTTTTCCGAAGGGACCCGAGGACTCCCGAAGGAACCCGAGGTCGTCCTGAAAGAACCCGAGGTCCTTCGGGAGGACCTCGGGTTTCTTCGGTAGGACCTCGGGTTCTTTCGGGAGTTGCATGCAACAGGTTGCATGCAGCCTGTTGCATGCAACTGGCCTACAACGATTTGTATGCAACCTGTTGCATGCAATCCAAGTTGCATGCAACCTGATGACGTCACCGTCATCCGCATCGTCATCATCACTGATAACGTCATTGGCATCCGCATCGTCATCGTCATCATCACTGATGACGTCATTGGCATCCGCATCGTCATCAACACTGATGACTTCATCAGTGACGTCATCAAATCGTCATTGTCAAGGTCACGTGACCCCCCGAGGTCACATGACCCCACTGAGGTCACGTGGCCGCCTGAGGTCACGTGGCCGCCTGAGGTCACGTGATTCTCCTGAGGTCACGTGGCCCTCTGAGGTCACGTGACCCCCCTCCCCCGAGGTCACCCTACCTCCCATGAGGTCACGTGACCTTAAAGGACCCATGAAACGAATTTTGGGCTGGAGTAAATCAATTTATATTGGGATTTTACTAATAGCACATCGTTCAGTGGGCCAAAAGAACAAAGGTAGAAAGTCAGAAGCCTGACTTTCGCTACAAAAATTTGCAAAACATAGCGGACTATTTCGTACCTCCTTCCCTTCGTAAACTCTCCGCCTTTTCACTGTGATACATCCGCGGAGCCCGCAGCGCGTCACCGGGCTACTATAGTCAGTTACAGGTTAAGAAGGTAGCGGCAAATGCCCCTCAAACGGAATCAGATATCCCTCCGCCACCTCTGCGTCCAATAGCGTCCCACCGTTTCCTTGACGTCGCGGCCAACGCGCGAGGAGGGTCTTGCCTTTCTGTACATATTTGCTTTATTTTTCGACTTTTACTTAGCATTGTGGAAGGCACGAGAGGGAGATTAGAGTTCTCCCCCACCGACGGAAACAAATACGACTTTCGGGGATTTGCTTCCCCCCCGATGGATACAAAGGCTGCACTCAGGGGCTCGGTTCCCTCTCCGATGAATACAAAGGTCGCTTTCTTAAAAAGTGGGATCAGAGACAAGTGGGAATCCATTGAAGCGGAACAAGGAGCATTTCCAGCGAACTCTTCTTTCGACTGCGGAGAGATTTGAAACGGGCGCATCACACTTGTAGGAGGAGCTTCTCCTACCTTCTTGACTTGTAACCGACTATAGCCACCATAACCGGGCCCCCGCAGCGCGTCACCAGGGCCCAAGCGCACGTCACACGACACCGGACCTCACTTAATCCCTTTACCCCTCAGCTGACATTGCGGTGGAAGCTACGCGCTTGCCGGACCAATCAGCCGCCTCCCTTTCATCACCTGACCTCATTCTCTGCGGGTCGGTATGCGCGAGAGAGCGTGATCACGTGGAAAATGTGTGGCTGGCCCAACGAGCACGTAGCTTCCACAGGACTGTCAGCTTCGGGGTGAACCGGGTGGGGAAAGCAACTAGTCGGAATTTTGAGCGACGGGCTAATCTTCTAGGGGGACAATGGCTCTGTCCGGCTACATAAGCGAGATTCCGAGCAAGAGGGGCTCCCCCCTTTCCGACTTCTTGAACTGTTTGGTACAATGCGCGGTTTATGAGTTGAGGAGGAAAGCTAAACAGAAAAAAGTTGAAAAAGCGTTTCATGACTCCTTTGAGGAGTCACCTGTCCCTCAGTACGCTTCCATCCTCCTTCTCAAGAGCTGCGCTCCAACCGGCGTTACAGGGAATTGTAAACGGTTTCATTTTTTTTTTTTGCTTTGACGCTTGTTTTTTGTATTGCATTTTCTTGCGTATAAGTCTGTTAGGGCTCCACGCGGGCTAGGAGTTTCCCGCTCATTTTCTTTCTGAGCAACTGACTTGCTGACCGGCTCGGTTTAGCTATCTGTAAACACACACACACAAAAAAAGAACCGGGCCAATTCCATTCCCATTCCATTCCGGGCAAAAGGCATCTAATTCTATTCCCATTTCATTCCCCTCAACGTCGCCGCCATTCCATTCCCATTCCATTCCGGTGTTGCGAAGATGCGGAATGATTCCGGAATCATTCCAACTCCGGAGTGGCAACTGCGCAACACTGATGGAGTCACTCCTATAAATCACCAAAACAGTTAAAGTTTCATCGCATATGACAGAACTTTTGAAAGACACCTGGAAACGTGACTATAAGCCCACTAACATAATGACGAGGAGACATCACTATACATTGCATGCTACCGTACCTACAGTTTGAGTGCTGGACTGGCTTTCTGATGTTCCTGTAGCCTCAGACCTGCATAATTGACAAAAAGGACCGTGTAGTTGCATGCGAATGAGAACTACAAAAAAATATACTTTTGGGAAACAGTGGAGGTGCCGGTCAGGAAGCGCAAACTGCCAAAGTAGATCCACTTTGGCTTGTAGACGTCCGAGGTTCCACAGCCGCTGCGCCCTGTTCCTGGCATCTTGGCCGCCTCCTTGGCGTACTTGTCGCTCAGGAACTTCCACTTTGTCTTTCAGATGTCCTCTGGAGAGAAATATGTTGATTCTAGTCTGGGACAAGCCTGACAGACATGATATACTTATGCAGAATTGTGAAAAAGACGACAAAATGCCATAGGCAATTGTAATGCTTCGTGGGCCACGAATACCACACACAAAACGCACGTCCGAAGCACTTGCACAAGAAATTTAGTCGCACACTTAAAAATAACTCGCCAAGCTCTCAAGCAAGTGACTATAGTGTGCTCACTGCTAGGCTGACAGGGCGGTAGTAGCTAAATGCTCGTAGGAATTATCAACAATAGGTCTCATGCATACAACATGGTCGCACTCTCCGGGTAGTCACGGGCATAGAATGGATCAGGCACTGAGGGGCAGGTGACTGACTGATCTAGAGACAGAGAGTACATAGCTTTCACTGCCCATCAACATAGCAGTGAATCAAGTGCAGACATGTAATACCGATCTCACTAACATCTGCTATGTGTACGATGCTACGTATACTTTGTGGGCCAATTGGAACAAATCTGTAAAACAAGAATTGTACACATTTATTTCGGGCGGTGTGGTACTTTAATTTGTCATTTCGTTTCGAGAAGTATTTTAAAAATGCTTGGCTCAATTAAAAGTTAGAATTAAATACGATTGATTGTCTGCGCACACAAATGGAGTTCAGCCTTTTACATACAACCGAGACAAAACTTTCTCGTGGGCTGGACAAAAAGAGGAAAAAAGGCCGACGCAGTAATTATCTTCCTTCCTTCTCATTTTTGGTTGAAACAATCGTCAAATCAACGCAAAGAGGTGAAAAAGAAAACAAAAAAAGACATTTGGGTATTTACAAAGATTACCGTATTCGTCTGTCGATTTTTGAATGAATTTTCGCAGTATTGTTACAAAAACAATTTAACACCATCATATATCAAGTAAACCATGGGCGCAACACAAAATGCGAAAACACGATGTCAGGGGATGCAAAACCGCACTTACAGCGCACGATGCCCAACAGACGGGCGATCTCCTTCGAGGCGTTCTGCCGTTTCGGGTTTCTTTGTCGTCGCGCCGAAGCTTCGCGTACAACCAAGGGCAGTTCTGGACAAGCTCGATCAACTGAAAGCACTTGCTTTGGTCATCAAAGACGGCAGCTTCTGCGGCCTTCTGCGCGTCCGCAGCAGCCTTCTTTTCGGTCACCATCCTCGCGTCAGAAACAGGGGGAAAGTTCACAGATGCAGCCCATACCGCCATACCGCCATACTCGCAGGTAAGCCAAGAGAAACGCGGAGTCGGAACTAATGCCCTCCACCGATTGGCCGGGAGACAGGAGCGCCCTACTATTTCACAGCGCGTTTTTGTGCGCATTGGGAAAGAAGTTGAAATCATCCGACTTTCTTATGCGCGCCCGGAAAGAGCAAAGAACCGGCGCAACGTCACGAAATACGTCACTTCCGGCGCGCGCACGACCTACAGCCGCACAAAAACGCGTTGGTTTGGATCGCGCTTAAGGCCTCATTTACATTACACAGCCGTTTTTTAGCCCGTCCCGGCGATAGAGCCGGGCGGCGTTCCCGCCGGGGGAGAGGGTTTTCGGACCAGTTTCGGACCAAAATCGGGCCGCCGGATCCGAAATGAGGCGAACGACGGTGTTCTACGTCCCCGGCACCGACGGGAGACGGGGGAGGCCGGCGCCCGCGCCCCATTGAGGAACGGCCAATCAAAAAATCCGAAACTTTCGCTCAATCTCGAAAGTTCGATGACCATCGGCACGGCCGCGGGAGGGGGGAATTGGCCGTACTCTATTCGCTCTGTTCGGAAACTATGGGGAACGCTTTAAAAAACGCGCGTAGCGCCGCTAACGGAGGAGCTGGGGTTCGACAGCGACACGCGTTTGAAAGTGAGATGCGTTGTAAACAGCGTGTCGCTATATAAAACCGACACGCTATTTACAAACAAGCCCTTGTTTTCCCACACCAGGTGTGGGCACTGCGCTTGCGCAGAAACCGAATTCGCGCGAAGTAAAGCGTCTGCGCATGCGCAGTGCCGTCGACAGCGCCGCCGCAGCTGCGTGACGTCATGGCCGCCTTTGGTCTATACTCTTAAAATAAAGCGTACCCAGCGAAAGATAATCCGTGCGGCGTTTATTCCAGTTTTCTGTAAAACGAAACAACCTATCGAGTCGACGAGAACGAGCACTGCCTTGCCACGAGCGACTGCGTCCGACACACGTTATCCGCCGAGATCGAGACCACGACCGGCTTACGGCAAACACGCATTTATCGAAAACCACAGCCGCGCGCAAGAAATGACACTGAAATGACGATTCGGCGACAGTGTTGCCAGATGGTTCCACCAAAAAACCGCCAAACGGCTGAGAGGTATAGCCCAAATATAGCCAAAGCCGTAAAAAAGATATAGCCCAAATAGCCATAACTAAAAACAATGATTTTTAAGCTTTTTATCGACAACTTTGCACACACATACAACACGCCTCACATTCTCTTTTTCAATCCTCAAATACGCCGCTTTTTGTGTACATTATGTCACTTCTTAATTTAAAAAAAAATGCTTCGGATGGATAAAAGTTTGTACAATGACTCATCCTTCGTAGGACTTCAGAAGTACAAAACACACGAACACAGCTGATTTGTGAAGCTCTGGAAAAACACTAAAATAACAGAATACGGAAGCAGAGAACACTGGGAGTTTAAACCAGAACCCCCAATATCTAAGGTTCTTACCAATAACCCACCCGTCTATTTTTCTTTGTGTAGAGCACGTGTGTCCCCCCGCTCCGGTTCACGCTATTTTTGATTGTGTTGTCCTTTCTTGGGGTGCGCGATGCCTAAGGATTTTCACAATGGGCACTAAAGCTGCGTTTAGAGAGTTCAGTCTAGGTCCGGGAAAAAGACGCGCTACCGGGCCTGTGGGAATAGTGCATTATGCTTGTTTTATTTGTTCTACTGCGCTGTGGGGAGAGCGCTTCAACTCTGCAAGCATTGCTTCTCTGTGCATTATGAAAACCCCGAAGTGTGAAGCCTTTCTCCTTCATCTCTTTCCTCTGGACTATCCGAAAGAGAAACAATTTTTTTCCAAACTGAATAGAAGTTCGAAAATTAACTAGTCGAACCTCAAAGTTTGATGTCGAACCTGAGGTTCGACAAGAGTTCGCTGCATTTTTAGGAATAGCCCAAAAATAGCCACATAGCCAACCACGAAATTTTGACGCCAACTAGAAAAAAATGTAGCCCAATTTGGTTATATATAGCCCAATCTGGCAACACTGTTCGGCGAAGGAACGAAGCAACGGATCCGGAAAGCGAGGTCAACTATTCATTCGGGAAGAGTCCACTTGGATGAAAGGATCGTACAGACATTCCATTCTGGTTGCGGGGTGGAGTGGGGGAGGGAGGGCGGATCCGCGGTCTTGAAGGAACGGATGATTCACCGCAGCAGACGGTTCACCGTAGCTTTTTTATTTGCGCTGCATCTCCCCTATATACCAAATAGCGCCCACAAAAAAAAACACAAAAAAAACACGACGCAATATTTTTTTTTTTTGTTTTTATGCGGCCGATTTAGTCTATTATCGCGCGGTTCCTCTAGTGTTGCTACACGAGCGAAACTGTATACGACCAGGCCTACCCGGCGTCAACAAGGTGGATCTCAAGTCTGCGCATCGAAAACGTATACTGGACGTAAAAGAAGCAAAGATGAGCTTAAGCTTAGCCGATAGCAAATTAGCCTTATATGTAGATGGGAACATAAACAGAAGATTGCTACCAATTGCTGTACAAACCTTTATTTTATGTTGGCTGTAGTGCCCGAGGGAGTTGCGTTCCCTTAGCTCTCGTAAAGCTATATTCTGCACCGGGTTGCAAACGTTCTACTAAAACATGAAAACAACCGATTGCGTATAGAGTTGAGGAATTGATGAAACAATTATATAAACCTCTCAACATATGCCTTTGAACTTTATGCAAAGCTTGAAAACATGGCAATGCCATGTTTACAAGCTGATGCATTATATCGCCAAAAGATAGTCTCATTTCAGTTGTCTACTGCGATACCAAAGTCATGGTTCGTGTGTCCTTATCACTCCCGACAGTTACTTTATCTAGAAAAAAACGCTCCGGGTTAGAAAATAAAAGAAATATTAAATTTCTATAATGGCAGTGACGAAGCCTTACCCATGATTTGTTTTCTGCTGTTGCAACAAATTTCGTTGAAACCAGTATTATTGTTTGTTTGAAAAATAAAAAATCGTAATTATTGCACACTTGTGCAATAATTAAAATTAATGATTACTTCACTAAAACTAAAAAGAGATTACACTGGTGCTGAACATTGCAATCAAGCAATACCTTCATTGCAATGTTCAGCACCAGTGTACTGAATTTCAACACTGCATCGTCAAAATGATTCGTCACACGTATTAAAAAGATAATTAATCCATTTTAGTTAACTATCCTAACGATCTACATTTGCTTTCGCTAGGGTGTTGAATTAAGAGATATGGGCTATTCCAAGAGACAATTCATAGAGGTGTTAAGTACCAGTAATATTAGTTCCGCCTCCCCGTCATCCTGCGACCAATGATGGCTGTCACCGGCCAATTCTGATTTAAAAATGACACTGCCATATACTTAGGGCTCCGTATTTTCAAATAAATCTGAAAATCTCCGAAAAACACCTGCCATTAAAATTTTTGTCAATCCGAATTTATCCCATAAGCTCCGAATTGTTATGTGACCATGCCCCCCCTTCCCAACTAAAAAAAAAAAAAGGAAAAATATATATATATTTTTTTTTTTCAATTTGAGCAGCGCAGGATCAATGGTTCTGGCAAAATGAGACCATAATTATCTTTCAAGCCTCGGACCGTAGTGAAAATGGGGTCTTACGGCTTGTCTAGTCAAGGTTGTTTCAGTGAAACAGGTTATCGTACCATTCGTGTCACGACAAAAGCGACTCTTTTGGTTTCTAGTTTGGGCCATGGGATTCGGGATTTAGAGAAGGAGAGAGTATGTTTCTGGGGATAACAGTGAAAGGTATGGACCATAGAGATTGTATAAAATGGGGAAGAGGGGCAGCTTAAACTTCTCTATTACATCCTTAACCACTCCACGTCGCGCGGAAGCATGATAGATTGATGGGATGACTACGAGCTTCCTTGCGGCTACCTCCGGCAGTGCATTGATTTTAAAGGGGCGGTGCAACGATATTCAACTGGAATGTTTTTCGCTTTACACGAGCTTACTGGCACTAGTGGGGCTCAAGGATACTCGCACGCAAGGCCACTGGCCAAGAAACTCCTTTGTTGCGCTGTAATTTCGAGGACAAAACCGAGTGTTTTCATTCAATCTCTCCTTCGCAAAACCTGATGACGTAGCTGGGCGGTAGTAGTACCGCCCAATGACGATATTTGAATGCGGATCATAGGTTGGACCCGAGCATGGCGTGGACACTCGATTTGGGCTCGTGACAATCGATAGCTCGAGAAGCATTCGGGTAGTGTCCTGTGTCCAATCGCTGCAACGACGACAACAGCCGAACCATAACAATTTCTGGAACCCAGCGCGTGTCCTGTGCCTTGCAAACCCCAGCGCATGGCAATGATCAACATTGGCGGCATATAATCGGCTCCAGATCACGCGGCCGCTTGTTCTGGCTGCGAGTTGAGGGGGTGAACACTGCTCGTTTTTCTTTATTTTTTTTCTGCGACTTCGATTGCCTGTAGTGGAAAACGAACGGATATTTTACAGGTCATTAACGTCAGGGATCCGTTCTAAGCGGTATTTGCGCAAAATACAAAAAATCGTTGCATCGCCCCTTTAAGGTGTCTACTGGTGAATTCACGCTCGCAGATCTCGAGCGCTCAAAAAGTGCTCCATTTGGAGCGCGCATATTCCGCTCGCAGATCTGGCTCAAGTTGGTCATCTTCTGCTCGTAGATCTCTGGCAGCGCCCGCTCCACGGAGCGCCCCAAACTCCGCCGAACTTGCTCTGCGGGATTTCACAGATCTCTCCGGAAGCGACAGAGCGGCCCACGTGATTTCCGTCTAAATCGACGGTGCGCATGCGCGGCGAGGTTGGAGAGATCGGCGGGCCGGTCGGGTCGTGGATTTGGATCTGTTCGGGTGCGTCGGTTGTTTACTCTGGATTGTGACGGCTCGAACGCTTCTACTTCGCGTAGATCAGGGATAAAAAGCCGGGAATGTGGAGCGTGGCAAATCGTAAGCGCTGACGTCTGTGATCGTGAGAAGAAGAACGAGAAAAAGAACGACAGAAGAGCCGGAGGCAGACTCAAGGTTAGGCCTATTCATTCTGCAGCCAGTGATTGTTTACCTTTTTACACTGCATTCCGTCGGCGTTTTCCCGTGAAATAAAGCAAGAAGTCATTAGGCAACGACCGCGCAAGTGATGGTTTGTTACCTTTGTGTTTATCAAAAGCCGTACTACAAATCTGAACTCCACCGCTGGCAATCGCTGTCCGTGCCCCGCCGCTTCGACGCGGCCGAAAGGTATGTGACGGTGCCGAACGCGGACGTCTTCGTTAGTTGTGACACGGGCTCCGCGGTATGTATAATTTCGGCCGGCCTGTGTCGCGTATTACTTCTGCAGCTAAGCAGTGACAGTAGTCACTGGTCGTCGGAAAGATCAGCCGGCTGAGGCTTTGGTGGGCTGGGCAAGTTCGAGCAGCGGCCATTTTGTACGGCGGAGGGAGAAGGGGTGGGGAGGGGTGTGGGGGGGGGGGGGGGGTCGCTCCAAAAATGCTAGTTTATCTTCCCCTCGTCGATTCGGAGCGGGTCCCACGGAGCGGAATTTCGCCTCCCTCGCGGATTTTGGAAAGCGCTCCAGATCTACGAGCGGAATTCACCATACGTTTATCGAAGCCGCACTTGTGTGCCACTTTTGTCATGGGAAAAATTAGTATTGCCAATGACACCAAAGCCAAATTTAACTGACGAAATCTTAATTCATACAAGCGCGTTTTATTTTTTATCTGGCTTACGTTTGCATCCGGTTATTATTTATTTCTAATAGGCAACACTGCGAAATTAATCTCCGAATTTCGAAGAATTGGGCATTTGCGAAAAACAAACTCCGATAAAAACGGAATTTTCGCTAAAAAATAAGCTTCAAAAAACACCCTCCAAAATTCACGAACTCCGAAAACACGGAGCCCTACACATACAATAGAAGTAGTGGGAACTTAGCGAACGTGAGGTGGGAGCCCGGTGTCGCTGCGTTGTTTCCGTTTTTTGGGTGTTGTTCCGCTTGAGTTCCGTGTGTTCTTTGTATGCAGTGACACCATATTCGCAACTCCACCGCCCTACAGATGGCGGGGCGGTAGCATAGAGTAATATAGTAAACGTAAAGAGGGGACACAGGAGCCGATTCGCGGCCCAGATAGTGCGTTTTATACCCTCCGCTACGTGGCGCTTTTCTACAATTTGGTTAAAATTAATTAAAATTCTTTCAGTGAAAAGTATTTATTTTTTAAATGGCAATGCTTTAAAATTGTTTAAAGTACTTAAAACGACTAAATAGATTAAATCAAATAAGTCACAAAAACCACGTGATGAATGGCGCCTGCCATGGCCTGCCTGCCTGCACACCGTCGCCTCTGCATCATTCTGCATGGCCTCTGCTCGTCCCTGCGTCGTTCGTCTGTGCCGTGCGTGCCGTCCATCTATCTGTGCTTTCTGCTGCATCATGTTTGGTCGACTTTGCATCAATCAAGGTGACGCATGACCGCCCGCGTGCTCGCATGCTCGGCGTGAATTCGTGGAGCCGATCGGTTCGAGCTTCTCGCGCTGTTGTTTCTGCCGGGCTGTCTGGCTGCACTTGAACGTGTGTGCATGTTGATTTTCGATGAGATTGTTTTAAAAAAAATAATTTAACTTACGACCTTGCACACGACATTGTCCATGGGTTTACGGATGACGGTGTTGAACGAACCTCTAACATTGCAGATAGAGCCTTGGTTGTTATGCTGTCTGAAATTTCCAGGAGGTGCGTTTGCACACACTGTTTTTCACACTCCAACAACGTCTTCTGTTTAACGCAGTCTCCTCATTTCTCTCATTCGGGAGCTTAAAGGGGCGGTGCATTGATATTCAATTGGAATGTTCTTCACTTTACTCGAGCTTACTGGCCCTAGTGGGACTCAAGGATACTCGCACGCAACGCCACTGACCAAGAAACTCCTCTGTTGCGCTGTACTTTCGAGGACAAAACCCAGTGTTTTTATTCAATCTCTCCTTCGAAAAACCTGATGACATAGCTGGACGGTAGCAGTACCGCCCAGTGACAATATTTGAATACGGCTCATAGATTGGACACGAGCATGGCGTGGGCACTCGATTTGGGCTCGTGATAATCGATAGCTCGAGAAACATTCGGGTAGTGTCCTGTGTCAAATCGCTGCAATGACGACAACAGCCGAACCATAACAATGTCTGGAACTCAGCGCGTGTCCTGTGCCTTGCCAACCCCAGCGCATGACTATGATCAACATTGGCGGCATATAATCGGCTCCAGGTGGTGAACTCTGCTCGTTTTTCTTTATTTTTTTCTGCGACTTCGATTGCGTGTGGTGAAAACGAACGGGTATATTTTACGGATCATTAACGTCAGGGATTCGTTCTAAGCGGTATTTGCGCAAAAAACAAATATCAGTGCGTCGCCCCCTTAAGACTGTTGGCTTCACAGTAAAGGCTGTGGCCTGTGGTTAGGGGGCTTCAAACGTAAGCTTGGTGTGTGTGGTGATAAACCATTTTTTGAAGTTGAAAACGAACACGTTTACTTTGTCTTTGATGTTCCGCACCTTCCCAAAACAACCAACAGCAATCTCCAAGCCCACAAACTTTGCATTGGAAATGAGGTCATTGAGCGGTCTTCTATTGTTGAACTTCATTGTTCTATCCATGAGATTAGCTTGCAATTGACTCCGAAACTTACTGAGAGGCACATTTATTCAAAAACCTTTCTGTAACATGGAAGAAAATTGTGCCTCACAGGTACTGAGTGCATCAATCTTTCTTGTAATCATATCTCTTGTTTATGCAAAGGAACTTCCTGAGGCAGCCATGGCTACAGCCTATTTCTGTGATAGGATGTGCATACTTTTTGATTGTCTAAATAGCTAAAAAATTCAAGAAGACAGGGCAGAAGTTGCCTCATGCCATTCTGAAGGGAGAATTTCAAATACTTGATTTTCTCCACCAGTAACTCGGATGGATTTCAGCATGGCAGTTCCAAAGTAGAAGGCAGCCATAAGCCATCATTGGGTGGCAAGTTACTATAAAAAGTGTCCTCATGCTCTGGGATGAGCTTTCAAGCAGCCATGACTTTAAGTTCTTGCTTACACGAGGCCTGCAGCAAGACACACTTGAGAACGTTTTTGGAGCTATATGCGACAAATGCTGGGCTGCAACACAAACCCAAATGTGCATCAGTTCACCTCAGGACTAAAACACCTCTGGATAAAGAAACTGTTCAAACTGTCGGACAATGAAAACGTAGAAGATGACAAGGCTGACCTCCTAAAGGAGTTGCAAATATCTTCGCACCAAAAAAGTTTAATTTCAGACATTGTGGAATGTCTTCCAATTGATAACTTCCCGCCACTAGAGGATATTTTTGAGCTGGCATCAGACATCAGGTCTAACATAATTGATGACTCGTCCACGTTTTTATTACGCTTGGGGCTATTTGATCAAGCTTTTGCTTGAACAGACAACTTACAGCTGTGGCTGTTCTCAGCTGCTATCGGATGAGTCTAATAACTTGACCGGGCCTCAGCAGTACTGTCTTGTTTTTAAAGCATACCACGTGCCTGGAAAAGTCTTCGGGAACCTAGTAGTACCATCACAGGCTGCCTTTCATTTCATTCAGCAACTAGAAAATCACTTTCTTCCCATAATAGAAAGTGTGACACATGTTCGAGGAGTGTGTGCCGCCTTGTATAGCACACTTTGAGGTCTAGGTGGTTTTCGCCTTTGCCCAGCGGAGTACCACAAAGGGTTTTTAAAATTGTTTTGCAGAATACGCTTGTGTTGACATGTTTGATTTCTTAACCAGAATTCGGACAAAGTTCGGTTGCACTCTTCAGTGGCTAGTAAGAACGAGACAGGTTTAACTGTTAATAGCGTATTAACAGAGGCGGTTATCAAACCAAAAACAAAAAGTGATTAAGTGGGCGGTGCAGATTGCTCTCCAAATATTTGTTTCCCCTTTTTCCAGCGTGTAATCAAGCAATTATTGGCCTGTGTGATCCTGTGAGGACATGTTCATAGAAGACGTAAGGTACACGGATATTTCGGTGTAAACGGCCCGTCATTTCTGGCAATAGCATGCTTTAATATTTTAAAGGTTAGAATTTACGTCTAGGACATCTTTATTAAGATTTGTCATAATTATGTCTGGATGATAGGTATGTAACGAGCATAAGCATACGCATATGAAGTTATTCGCATGTGTGACTTGATAATAATATATTCCGGAAAGAATGCCAGTTTCTAGCCCTCCCAAATACTATAACGGCCACGTATCACAAGTGAGTCGTCGTATACGTAATAAAGTCTGAGGCCAGCTGCCTTCAAAAGAAATGTAATCACGCACAAAGGGTAATATGGGCCCCTTTTATTTACAAAACGCGTGTGCTCACTGCTCTGTGACCTAATCGGCGTTGCTAGCAACGCCCCTGAGGAATCGTCGAGCACCATTGCAGTCCCTGATCCCGGCTTTCCAAAAGACGCTACACGGGGGTGCAAGTTTATTCATTGTGGTCAGAGGCGAGAAACATATACTCTAACCCCCGTGGGGCGCTGGTATCTGCTAAAAAGTCGAGCAGAAAGAGAAGATGACATTTTTTAATGAAGTTCGGGCAAAAAATAATCGTAAAATAAGGACAAAAGCGACTCTTTGCGTCGCTTTGTGTTCCACGACCATGCAACAAAAACTCCGCACACCAAATATTTCGAGCACCGAAATGTCCTAGACTCTTCAGACTGCTAGATGAAGCCTAAAACAAACCATTGTACTATACATGGGCTGCACCTACGCCACAGAAGAACGTCGCACGCCGGTTTCGACCATGCTGGTGGTTGAGACGACCGCGATTTGCAGCGGAGCTATGGAAGTCGGTGGTGCGTTGGGCTGCAGCAAGCGCTCGCGCAACAAAAAAGAAGCGGAAACTACACGGCCAGCTTCTACCGTACTCCGGCGATCGCAACATCGGTGTGCACTGTGACGGAGATGCTGTCCAGAAAAAGAAGGCACGAATGGCATGCAGAGCCGGCTCAGGACAGACGTCGATGATGCGGCCGCTCATTATTGAGTTTGCGGGGCGCATTTATTTGTTAGCGGTGTGTGACGCACTTTCATAACGTGTTTGTGAATGCTGTGAGGGCCAATACGACACCGACGCGCTAAAGTTAGTGGCCCAAGTGATGACTTTCCACTACACCACAAGTTTGTGTGGTAGAAAGAAACAGTCTAGTGAGGTGCACCTTGTGTTCTTAAGCAGCGCTTCGCAAACATGGAGCTCAGAAAATGTGGTTATGGTTGAGTTGGAAGTCACTTCCTAATGTACACAACTTCACCATTCGAAATAACATTCAATCTCGGCTCCTGCACCCAGCCGATCGATCGTCAAGTGGTTCTGTGTGCTTTAAAGTGTTTGCGTACAATAAAGCTTCTTTTTCGGACAAGGTAATCAATCTCGTGACATGCGCTCTTGTGACGTGCACTCTAATGGTAAGCGCGCTCCTATCGCAGCGCTCTCGAGTCGCGCGTTCTAACGTCGGTGCTCTAGTTACACTGAACTAGAATATAGGGGCAGTGGAAAACACGTCGGCGGCGTCCCATCGGCCGTGTGAAGCCAGAAGTGCAGACTGCCGCGAGTGGCGCTGTTGTCGAAATCCGGAGGACATGGCTACTGTAACTTGGGATATGGCGTCGCGTACGTTCTCGGATGGTTTCTGTAGTGTCTATGGTCGTTTTTGCAATTTGTTTTTGTGATTATCAAGTGCTTGGCATTGTGATTACATAGGTTCGAGTTTTGTCTCTATGCAATGAAAACGAAGAGAAAGAAGACGGATGCGCAGTGCTACGCGCCAGCATGCAAGACTGGTTCCCCCAGTTTTCACTAAATTGTGGAAGTAAGCTTTAACCAATTTATTCATACACGTTGAAACACCCATGAAGCATTCAAAGGCCACACTAATGAACCGCTAATATCAAAAACAGCTACGCTTGGTGCGAGCTTCGCTGGCAGGAGTGCTCCGGAATCGAACACCAGCGCCACCTGGCAGGTTCTACACGAAGCGCCTCACCTGGATCAGGTCAGGTCAGACAACGTTTATTAAGAATGAAATTCAGCTGGCGGTTTACACTACGGTAGGGCCAGAGGGGAGGGGGTTATAAGGATGATGGAAGCGCGTAGGGTTGTAATTGTGGCAGCTACAAGTCTCTGCCGAGGTTGGCCGTCTTCAGAAAGTCGACCAGCGATCGGAGGATGAGGCTGCGTCGTTCTGAGTCTCCTGCCGGGTTTACCCATTCGTCGAGTGTTGAAGGTTTGTCTTCATGGTTGAGCGCTCCCAGGGCGTCATTGCGTTCTTGGTCGAGCTTTGAACATTCCCAGACCAAGTGTTCAGTGTCTGCTCTGAGATTCTCTAGGCAGTACTTGCACTGGTCTGGTTTTGGTACAAAGTCCGGATTCTTCTTCTTCTTTTTAGCGTCCGCCCATTGCTTCGTTATTGATGGAGTGACTGCAGCTCCTGCTTGGAAAGGCGGTATGGATTACCTTCGTAACACCGTATGTACACTTTGTTATTAGTATGTATGTACACTTTGTTATTAGTATGTAATTTTTATTCTAGCACGACTGCACGTCACTGTCGAGCTATAACAATTCGCGGGAGCTACGTGCAATACCGGTCTAACCTTCCTTTGTCGAGTGTCACGTCAATATCGAGTTGCAATCGTAAAAGATTGGTCTCGAAGCGCTTACTGACAGCGCGAGTGCAGTACTTACATCAACCGCGCGCGTCCGCTCCTAGTGTGAACAGGTATTTACGTGACTCTTGCTGACACTGTCGTAGTTCAAACCTATCTTTTTTAACGTCGGCTCGCTCCTGCATCTTCGAGGCCGCGAAAAACGCCGCGGCAATTTGTTTCCATCTACGTCGCTTTGCAAACGACTGACACGGGCGACCTTTTACCAACAATGACAGTAGGGTTGACCCTTCTAGAGTCTTAACCGGAAGACTCGCCGCACTTCCCAACAGGCATACCGGCGTATCGGACTAGTCCCATGCTGTCGCCGTAGCGCAACATAAATCTCATTGAATTTCGCTCAGCTGCGATGTGTCCAAGGCTATCGCGGCGATGAGAGGCACCAATTCAGAAAATACGTCGGTGACATCAGCGAGGTAAAACCTACCGGCGCACCCCCAACTCGCCGCCGCTAACGCTCCCATTCTCCTACTACCGAGAGAACTTCCGGTTCCTGTCCCAGAGTACGTCACGACCGTCAAAATTACGCAGTTACGACGGCAAAATTGCGGTCAGTTGGAGAGAAAGAAAAAGACGATATTTCATTAATTTTTTGTGTAAAAGTTAATAAACCGAGACGAAAACGGATGCCTGTTCGGCATTCAGTGAACGTTGAAGGTTTGATGTAAAAGTTTTCTGGCAAAAGTAAGAAGGTAATTTCATAGTCCCCTTAACAGCTCTGCTGTAAAAGTGATGGGGTGCATTATGAATGTCGCTGTGATGTCAGCGTCCTTTGCGTTGCCCTTTCAGTTACGAAGAGTCGACAATTTTAGCGTCATGAAAAGGAATATTTGAATACATCCTAGCTAGCGATTGTGATTGGACGGTATTTGTTAAGCTCATTGCCTTCGTTAGGGGAACGTTTGTGGCTAGGGGTTAGTCACGAGAGCTGTCAATCATTGTCCCCAAGGTAATTGAAACAATTTCGGACAATGACAAGTCATTATTTTCGCTTTATTCTTATCAATTAATCACCGAACTCTACATATACGCGGCTCTGTGCCAAGACGGAGCGGCGCGCCCTCTATAGGTGTCGCACTCTACCAATGTGACTCTAACCACTCCAAGATTATTAAGAGGGGTATAGCCACTTGCATGAACGCGTCCTTATTGAAGTCCTCCCGCACATGGTAGCCGATAGCTTCTGGTTACAGGTGAGGAAACTGGATGAGGGGGGCTTCCCCTTTGAGCTCATTAAGGAGTTGGTACAGGGCTTTTTAAGGAAGCTTCGTAGAGGAGGGAGAGGGCCAAGTCCGCTAAGAGACCAGTGATGATTCTGTATATACATAATGCTCTCCCTAGCATAAAAAGGTGGGGGAAAAGCATGGCACTATGGTTCTCCTCTCAGCTCCAAGACAATTAAGCAAGCTATGTAGAAGGGTGGAACGGGGAGAAACACAAGTAAATATGTATACAAAATAAAAAGCACGCGACAAAGTATGCGGGCTGCACAGTGGGGATTGTGTACAAAATCCCTTTGTCTAGTGGGAGAGTGTACATGGGGCAGTCGGGGAGATGCGTGAACGAGAGGCTGAGGGAACATACCCTGTCATTGACGTCAGCCCCCTCTGGTAATCGAACAGTGCATTGTGATGGGGGTGAATGCCATGCCTCTTTTCGACTATACCCTTATCTTGGCGCGAAACGAGAGTAAGAAGACAAGAGAAATAGCAGGAACTTTTTTTTTTATTTCAGATTGTGACAAGGATAATATTAGTGCCCCTTCAGTGACCCTGTGTGAATCGGAGCTATCGTATTTATGCTTATGCACAACGTGAAAGCGGAAAATGGGATGTGTGGCGATTGGGAGTAAATGGAATGTGTGTCTTGTTGGTTTTGCGGTGGGTGTATTCTTCTAAAGATTCCACCAGTTGTAAGCTGGGCTCTGTGGTGTGTCTCTTCTACTCGTCCGTCGTTTTTTAGCGCTTTTCACCCCTAAAACATGTTCAACCAACTAGCCCAAATTCAAACCCGTTTACCAATATTCCCAACAAAAAAAAAACGTACTAAACGTAGGGCGTATCGAGTAACGTGCATCTAATTATCGCTTCCTAGCTAATCAGCTAGAGGCACCAGCCGATAAGAAAACCGATGGACGAATCACGAAGACGGAAGCGTGAACATAATGAGCCACACCTTGCGCCTCCAGTGACTGACAAGAAAACACTCCGGGCCATTTTTCCGGTCTCATACATAAAACGTCCGCAGACGTTTTACACAGCAGCACTACCAAGGGCTGCCTTCCCTGTCGCTCTTCCAGGCTGAGATGTCCCACGTGGACCCCGTCTACTACGCCCTCCCCGTGACCATCGCAGCTAGCACGTCCTTGGTGATGCCGGCGTCCAATCTGGCCATCACAGTTGTTATAACCTACGCCGATATCACCGTTTCCGACCTGGTAAAGTATTAGAAAAAAGGTTGAAAGAAAAGGTAAAGATACGATTTTACACGTTAGAGAGTGCTTAATTACGAGAATAAACGCGAAACAGCGAAAGCTGTCTAGTTAGTCCTGCTTTCGTCATTATGGTTGTTTTCCGTTTATTTTCATAATTAAGACATATTAGCGACGGTGTTTGGCGGAACCACCTTGCAGGCGCTCTCCCGTGACGTAGCGAGTATGATTCGAGCAAATGACACGCTAGGCAATCACAAATAGTGGTTGCGTTAGTTCGCATCTGTGCCGATTAAAATGTCCTAATTTATTAATAAAAGACGTGCATGACGATAATAACCCCTAGATAATGGGAACAGGGAGACAAAGAACAAACACAAAGTTCTAAACACAGCTACGTGACTGGTGCGCGACCGAAGAAATCCGCCTGGTCCTGGTATCGAACCAGGAACCTCTACATTTTCAGTGGAGCGTTCTAACAACTAAACTAACCAGGAGTTGGACGTCAGTAGAGCAAACGGGTTTAATCCCGTTTGCTCTACTGACGTCTGGAAAGGTTCCTGATTCGATACCAAGACCAGGCGGATTTCTTCGGTCGCGCACCAGTCACGTAGCTGTGTTTAGAAATGTGTATTTGTCCTTTGTCCCCTTTATTCCCCTTCTCCAGGGATTATTATTGTCATTCTTGTCCAACTCGCTTGCATCTTTGCATTAGTTATATTAAGGCAATTGGTAAATTTGTTTTCTCCAGATTTCGGTAAGGACTGCTTTTAAACTCAAGAGCTGTCGCGGAAATGTTCACCACAGATTTTACACAAATATTGATGTCCCCAAAACAAGCTGGCAAAAACGGTCTTAATCCATACCAGGCGTATCCCTCATTTTTGGGATGTCACCGACTTCAGATTTTACAGGTCTCAATCTTAACAGGTCTTGATTGCAGTTCTTCATTGTGCTGCGCGTCGACCGGCTGAATAAGCAAGGTTTCAGTTGAAACTGCTTCGGAAACCAACCAATTGTTTTAGAGAACACTTTTTTCATTAGTTTCCGAATTTCAAAATGTAATAAACTTGAAAGTAATAAGAGACCGGCACTAACATAACGCAGTGGAACCAACAAGGTACGCGAAATCTGCTTTTACTGGAGTGTTTAATACACGCGAGCGGTGCTCGAGTTTGAATTGCACAATTTCAACATGATAAACAATTCCTTCAAAGGTTTCATCTCGCTTAGATAATAATAAACCTACATCCTGTTCAGCGAGAAAGGTTGGTATTGTGGAAATGTGCTGTGTATTCTATTTTTATTATCCAGCCCTTTAGTTGTGGGTTAGCGAATAGTTAACCACAACCCCGGCGCTTTATACATCAGCAACAAAAGTGTTTGTTTATCGCGACTACGCGTGCAACTACTTCAAGTATGATGAAATGTCATACAGAAGTATGAAACCGGTTATGTCACGCGACCCAAACAACGAATGAACCGAGCTGACGAGCAGAGGGATGTGCGCTCGGTCTCTCCTACCCGCTACGTCAAAAACGATGATGATGATAGCACGAGAAATAGTCCTCGTATTACTCGTATTTGGCGCACGCCACGGTGTTATACCATAGAGTTATTATAATGTACGCTAGAGGTTCAACTGGCGCTAGTATGCTGCTGCAAATTGAAGCAGACAGCAACCAGTCCGAAATTGACTTCCGGTAATACATTTCTATGGGGAGAAGTGAGTGCATTTGCTCTCTGCGCTCGAGTATAAGAGCAAATATCACGACTAATTCGTACGCACTGGGCACATTAGAACATTTCTCAGTCACGCAGACGGAATAATTGGTCAGTTACGGCGTTTTTATTTTAAATTCGTGGCATGAAAAACGGTGCTAAAACTGCTTCGTACATGTATTTATGTGCACTGTCGGACACTGTTAGCACGAACACGGCATCGGCGATTTCTAGCTTGGGGGATATACGTGCCAAACGAACGAAAGACATCTGGGAAACTATGAGAGACGGTAAGAACTACGCAGTAACACTGAATAAGTGACTCCTTGTGCATGCAGACGATCAAAATAAATTGAAAGCCACGTAATATAGTCTGATTTCCAATAAATAAGTACTGCTAGTTTTATTCTTTCTGCTCATGAATATGTGCGAAGATGCTTGTTCTGGGTTCCAATCATCACCCGCACGCTTCAAATCTTTGCAGAAGAAGGGAGAAGCCAGAAAACAGGTGCCCGATAAAAACTGCTTGACATAGAAAATAATAAAAATACACACCTTTTGTAGCCCACGTACTTTATTTTTTACGTTCGAATGTTTTTTTTAACCGATCGTAAAGATGCGCACGACGGAGTCATTTTCATATAATGACAGGACGGGCATATTAGCGAGATATGACCGGCACCAGAATGCTAGCTAACCCTGAACACATTCTACATTCCTTTCGATCGTTATTTCGCTTGGAATCGCCGCTCGTTTTTACATACCTGTCATGGTACAGAGGTTTGGGCCTGAAATACACCGAATTTTGACATCGTTCAGTGGTAAAGAAAAATGCCGTAACTAAAGCATTTACACTTTCAAAATGTTAATAAAGGTGCACACTATACAGTACAACCGAAATAACAGAAGTTATTTATGTTATTTTCCTGCGAAGAGTCAAAATTCACGCGTGTTTCCCCATAGGAATGCACAGGAGCACTGCAAAAGTAGACTGGTTGCTGTCTGCTTCAATTTGCCTCCCGGAAGTCGCATAGACACTAGCGCCAGTTGAACCTCTAGCGTACATTGTAATAACTCTATGTGTTATACATCGAGGGCTCGCTCTTATATCAGCCGAAAACAATTGGCACCTGCGCGTAAGGAGGGTTTATACTTTCATTAAAGATATATTTTATTACTCTATTTTACTCTGTAAAAGTTCAAACCAGATCCAGAGTGTCCAACCGGAACCAAATCGAATCAAAAACCGAAACCGAACCGTTATTTTTAGTCGAACCGAAACAGAGCCGAGCCGAAATCGTCGCCGCCATCTTGGAACTGAACCGAAACTGCACCGAAAAAAAAACTTTAACTGTAACCGGTTAAAAGCGGTTCACCCAAATATTTTTACAGCGGCAGCTGTTAGTGGCCAGTCCGCCTGTTTCGCGGCGGCGTGAACGTAAAGGAAAATAAACAGTTTTCCCGCTAAATTTGACGGTAAAATTAATGTTACAGTGACCTGACGTCACGAGACATCCAAACAAATTCATGTTCCGCGTTAAATTTAGCAGATATATTTTCGTCACGCGGCATTTAAAAACTGAATGTTTCAAATTACAAAAAAAATGACAGCAGTATTTCTACATATGCCGGAAAATTGTCATTACAAGATTGCAATTGATTTATTTAGTTAGTTTGTAAGTAGTGCTGTCCAACTTTTAAATGCCAAAGCATGGTGTAGGTAGAACAGTAAAAGAGTGAGCAAAGCAAATAGATACACATAAATATTAAATAAAAAGGGTAAACGTTTTAGTCTTTGGAGTCCTTTCTGAGTCTTCTAATCTAGTATTAGAAACGCTGTAAATTCTAAAACGTTATAATGTGTTTCAAAATGAAATCTTCAAAAGCTTTACTACATGTACTCAACAACGACACCGGTGTATAATTGCAAACATTCTTTTTCTCTGCACTCTTATATATAGGCACTAATTTGATTACTTTCTAATCATCACCCGTTTTGTTTGTTTGTTTGTTTGTTTGTTTTGTTTTTTTAACTGCTAGAGTAGGCCACGTAAAGAAACTTAGAACAGCATGCGGCATAACTTCTTTAAGAAAGTGTTAGGAATTTCGATCTGGCCACACAAATTTTAAGTATGTCCGTAGAAGGAACGTCCCACGTTACTAGACACAATAGCGCTGTTGTTACCGCGGCGTTAGGTAACGCCACAACTTCGCCGCGTGTGTCGAGATCTATCATGAAGTCCTCGAACGTATTCGCCACATATCAGCAAGGCAGGCGGCATTCACCATTCATTCAAGATAGGGAGCTTTCCAGTCAGTCTCGCGGGTGCGGTGACTAAGCAAATATAATAGCGCATGACTGATAAAGGACAGAGCTGTAAAGCGAAGGCCTAGATGCACGTGCCCATAAGACCGAATATCGCACGAGCCTCCAAACGGCAGTATTTGGCAAACATTCTAGCTGACGCTGATGCCAAAGTGGGATCTATATTGGGAATGTCATTGCGTCTCCATGTACTTCTCTTTGCAGTAAGGATTGTCGCAGTATTGGATTTTTTTTTTCAAAGAATTATGCTTTTTGTGTATTAGGCTTCAAATCTTACATGTGAACTGGGTTGGGCAGTATTGCGATACAAATGTATCGCGATAGTATTTCAGAAATACATTTAGTATCTTTATTTCTGTATTGTAATACATTTCTTTTTTCAGTATCTGTATTCCTGTATCGAAATGCAATTGAAATTCTTTGTATCGCAATACAATCAGGATGAAATGTATTTCATTACATTTCTTAAGAATACCCCTTCCCCCCCCACGCACACACCAAAAAAAAAAAACGGATGCCTCTTTTCTTTCTTTTGTTTTCTTTTTTTAAGGGAACCAAGGAGAGGCTGGGCATTATTACTCTGCTGAGTCCTGACCAGTCATGGGCACGTTACCAGTAAAAAGTAACAGTGTTACAGTTACAGTTACCTAGGGGGAAAAAGTAACTCTGTTACAGTTACAGTTATCGGATTAAAAAAGTAATGTGTTACAGTTACAGTTACCGCAGAAAGAGTAACGCCGTTACTTTCTCGTTACAGTACCAAAATTGGACACAAGAAACCATAAACCAAAAAAAATATTTTATTTGTTACACTGTAGTGAGAAGAAAGATGAACTGCTGAGAAATTAGAAAACATTAAAACCGAAGGGTGCTTCTTTTTTGTGTCATTCGTCGTTTCAGAATTTTAACGATTATAACTTATTTGCAATATTTGTTATAACTTAATATCAACTGTTTTTCAAAATTGTCATCGGAGAGCTTCCCTCTCTTGATGGCGAACACATCGCGTCCTTTGCTGAACAGGCGTTCAGCCGGCGCGCTTGACGGAATCCCCGTGTTGAACCGTCTGGTTAAACTGGCCTCTGCGCAAACCAATCGCATTCCCGCACGTGGCTCAGCCCCCAAAAGTTTTCACCAATAGGCGACAGGGTACAAGCTTTCGGACATACGTTGCGTTAGATGGACCTCCCGCGTCAGTGAACATTTTAATTTATTTTTCACTCCGAAACCAAAGAGGACACAGATGGTCACATAATTACCTTATGGGATATACTCGAAAGCAGGCTTAAATATAGCAGGTCAAACAGCTTTGGAAGAATATAGGGGGAAAGGAGACAAAGTGAGGCCTTCTGGTGCTCTACGTGTGTACGACGACCACCGCGGCGCCTCTGTCTCAAACGCCAACTGTGGAAGATCAGTCCGCACACGCGCCTCAAATCAGCAATTTCTCTCTCTTAAAAACACGTGTTTTCCGGGTAATCGCTTCAGCTGGAGCACTGCAGAGAATCCACAACAAAACGTCTATTGGAGTATTTCTTGGGGCTGTCAGCGGGAAAGGCAATTTACTCGAGCGGTTCCGAAGAGAAAGAATAAGTTAAACAAGCGCCGACTTTCCGCCTAATATGGGGACGGCTTCCTTGGAAACTCATAGCGAAGAGGGAGCGGCGACCGGCTGGGTGTAAAAGCGACGTACAGCGCGGACATATCTGACAAAGAGGAAGGGAGAGGGGGAAGGGCAGACACAGCCCAGACGGAATACTCGGAGACATGTCGCATGACCACCGACACCCGCAGACGGTCCCCACAGAAGAAGATTGAGCCAAAGTCGGTGAAACACATATTGTTTGCCTCCCCTACCACCACAGGCGCCGCTTCCTTAATCTCCCGGTTTCGTGCTCGCTCGTCCGTCTCGTCTATGGTCCGTCGTGGGCAAAACGAGGCAATTTTTTTTGTTTGTTCAATTTCTTTTTTTTTTTGTCAGCCAGGAATTTTAATTTTATAGTAAAAAGTAACTGTAACGGCCTAAACAGTTACAGTTACCCAATAAAAAAGTAACAGTGTTACAGTTACAAGTTACCAGTATTAAAGAGTAACGCGTTACAGTTAAAAGTTACCGAAAAAAGTAACTAGTTACCGGTAACGCGTTACTAGTAACTAGTTACTGCCCAAGACTGGTCCTGACCCAACGTTCCTTCCGATTTTCCCAACTATTTTTCTATGCGTCCTCTTCTTTCTTCTTAGATGTGTTGCGTATTGCGTAGGAGTGGAGCGGAGCATCTTCTGTGCAGGTCCCTAGGTAGGGATTTAATCAGTCATTGTTTGCTGACAGCCAAAGCCCGCTGCTAACTGTCTACCTTGCCTTAGCGTACACAGTACACCCAACCGGCAAAGCTGAGTCACAGACCATTGCAGCACTAACCTGGCGGTGGTTACTTGAAATAGTAGGATGACTCACGTAGTCAAGTTCAACACATATCCGAATGCGTCTGCACACATAATATTGAAGGGCTCAAGGGTACGTCATCAGGCGACGTGAACGTGACTCGCTGCTCGGCTGATCCGATACCCAGGAAGGAGGCCAGGCGTGGCCTCGCTGTGCCGACTCAGATTTCGTACACCTGTAGGCTGCAACTCGTCTCGAGAGGGCTATTTCTCAGAGAGCTCACACCTGTGCCGGAAATCTCAAGTTGCAATCCACGAGACGAGGGCCTCTGTTTGGATGTTGCTAGGTGGAACTTGAGGCCTGCCATCCATGCATCGTAGCGTCGGTGGGTCGGCAAGAAGGACAGTCACAACAGCGATGCCACCGTATCGTTTTCTTTCAACCGTAACAGAAAATAACATATGTATTCCATTTCTCCTATTATCGAAAACTCAAAATGCAACTTCCTGCACAATCTTCAACGAGGTCACCTACAATGAAAGTATGGATTGTCCTTTCATACAAGAGCGTGGATAAAATTTCATGTGCAGGGACACACCTACAGATACAAGAATACCAGTTCATTCCACCGTGACGTCATGTGATCACTTTTGACAGGGGCGGCCTTATTGAACAGGACCGTGGTGACGTTTTGTTGGGATTTAGGGTGACATGGAATTTATGTAGAGGTTTTAAGTCCTTTCGCCTCACTCGTCAGACAGACAGGATGTCAGGGAAGGGACTGCGGTCAATCCTTGATGGAACGTTTTTTGAGCCCATTGAACATTCCTCTTCGTCCAGAACCGCAACATTCTAGGCGAACTGCTAAGCGTGCGGGAAAGTATTTTCGGGATATAAAACTTCCACTTCAAACTTCAAGCTTCATCTCAGTTGTCGTATGAAACAAATTTGAAAAATGTAATAACAGTGAGAGCGTAGGCGAGCTGGTGTAGCATTACTATTTCTTCAAATTACCCGAGACTGGAGCGAGAAAACTATGAAGCATCAAAACGTGGAAGAACTTTGCTTTTCTATTTCACTGTTTCATAGTTTTCTCGTCCCAATCTCGGGTAATTTAAAGAAATTGAAAAATGTATTGCAGTATCAGTAATTCAGTATATGTATTTCTGCCCTCCCTAAAATGTATTCCTGTATTTGTATTTCCAAAGCCTTTTTGTCCCTTTTTAAAATGTATTTCCGGTACGCATCGCGATACGTTTTTACAGATATATTTGAGTATCAGTGTTTTAGCTACTATATTATTGTAACCCAGTATTTGTATTTCCAAATACATTTTTGAGTATTTCTGCCCAACCCAGGCCTACTTGTGAAGCGGTGTTTCATAGGGCCAAAAAGGAAACAATGAAGCATGTTTCCGCAAACCGGCTCTACCGCTGCCATATTTTCATGTAGCATCTTCCCGTGTCGCTGTCGAGCTGTGATGTGAACTTCGCACAGTCAAATTTCGGTAATGGTAAAAATGTACTCAATTACTGGCCGAATATCTACCTACTTCAACAAATACCCTACCTCATTCTTAAAAATATTTATCGTAAGTGAATCTATTCCCCTTTACTGAAAAATCTTCACGAAATATTTTTCGTTGTTCCCACAAAAAGAATGAGAACATTGAAATGAACGAGGGAGGGACACTCACAGTTCTGTCCCGTGTCCATTTTAGTGTTTTTATTATTTTTGCGCGAACCAACGTCATCCAACGTGCTCTGTTAACGTGCAATATTTCTCGACGTTTCCATCCAAGATGGCCACGTGTGCCAGTGACTTGCAGAGCCTTAAATACATTTCTTTGATTTGAAAGTTGATTCAAAACGAATATGTTTTCCTGGCACATAAAGACCATTTCAAACATAGAAGCCTGTTCTTGATGATTTTATGTGATGACAGCAAGCCTATATGTCTGTGGGCTGGACGAAAACAAAATGCACAAGAACGCGTGGTAAAACTATGACCAGTTTTTGTCACATACTCAGACCGAAAGGCAGTCACTAAGCAGCTTCTATGTCGGCTGGAGTATACAATACAATTTCGTTTCATAAATAAAGCTTACATTAGCGAGAGTTTTGACTACTTGTAAAGTAAATTTTCCGGTATCTTGTAAAGGACAGAGCCCTATCTCAACCAGGCTGGGCCAATTTAGCCGTGTAGGAAGAAAATGGTCACTTTATTGCCCGCAGTTTTACGACAGCTTAGACATGGAGTACGAAGGCACGTGTTTATTAGAGTTATTAATTTTATCACTCCTTTTTTTATTAATGTCGCCATAGCAAATCTTCGATTCAAAGCATATGTTTATTTTTACAACTTAAATTAGAATTAGTAAATGTTAAAGAATTAGTTTGTTAATTGGTATTTTTTGCGATTCCTGACGTCCGCCGTGGGTGGCAGTTTGTGCCCGAACAGAGTCTCTTGTTTTCATCCACCCTAGTTTTAGAATGTTTCATGTGTATTGGCAAAAACACTCGATTTATCTGGTATGTTTACGCTTACACAAAAAGAAAAATGTTCGAGGATCTTAGTTATTTCATCGTATTGCTTTTCCCCTGTAAATATTGAATAATTCGGATATTTTATATGTTTGATCAAAAGACTATTTATTTTTTACGTCGAAGAAATAGTTTTGTTTGCACGTTCTGATCAAATCGTTTTAAAATCGATGCGCTCTTTACGTAAATTTTAAACAGTGAAATTTTATAGTGGAAATGTAGAAAGTAAACTTTTTCTATAAAATAACAAAAGCATCTAAATGTTACGTAAACATACAAAAAAGCATATATCTCTGATATTATTTGGTATATCTCTACTGTGTATGCTGAACGCTGTGCTGTTGCAAATAAATAATTTCTCCTAAACTAGACTGTTTCTCCTTTTTTCCAGCTATTGCCGGGAGTGATGATAAAATGTTTCACTATTACGGCGGTTCTGCTCGCGATGAATACCATGGGACAACTGGTTTTTCACTTCTCGCAGTTTCCCGAACATCTCAAGGCACTTGGTCGAAATGGGAGCAGTGCGACTGGCCCAACCATCTCCAATATAAATGCATTATAGTGCGATGTGATAATGAAATGTCGCTCGGCCGACGATATGGTAGTTTCATTGCAGCTAAGTTAGTCGTAATAGCGTCGGCCGACACTGAAGTATAAAAAAACGACGTTTTGCCATGGTACCTAATGCAAATTTAGTAATAATAGATGCAAAAACATGAAAATAAACTATGTCACTTTAAGCGATCCGTCAAAGGTGTGTCCGGATTTCAAGAAAACGTACATGTCACGAAACACAGCTGTTTGTCATTAACTCATAGTCACACGTTTTTGTTTTGTTTTCTTTTGTTTTGGTTTTCTTTTTTATATAATGCTGTTTGTTCCTTCCAATATGGGCCTGAAAACAGAAAAGTCATGGGGGATTTTGCCTTACTAGTAGAGGGGTGAAAATAGAGGTTCAAGTCGAATAGCGCCACATTATTTACAGGCTTTACAGTGCAAAGTTAAGCAACGACGTAGCGGCTCTCTTTCTAGTGTTGCGCCATAGGCATGACACTACTCTATTCAGTTCGAAGTAGTATTCCTACACTACTACTTTTAGTCATATTACATTATATAGGCCGTTTTTTCATGACCGCCGCCATCTTGTTTGTTACGTATAAGGGCGTAGGAACAGAGGATAGATATTTACTTGCGATGTATAGCCGATATAAAGCGTAGTAACAAAGTGTTGCAGCCCCACGTTCTTATTTTGATGCCATCTTTTTTTAACATGACCTACACGTGACGTATTTCATGTGGACAAGGAACCTATAGGGAGTATTCACTGGACGCCATATTTGTGGGTGCTGTTTAGAGCGCATGCTCAGAACGAGCTCACATTAATAGGCTGCTAAGACCGGCAATCTTGATGTTGAGGAATGCACGTTGCAAATGAACTGCGGAAACTCGCCGTCAGCACGCGCTCAGCATTTGCGCACACAGCTATGGCCGCCAGTGAATACTCCCTATAGAAAAAAAAGACAGCGTCAAGTTTTCGGGGGCCGTTTTCAAGGCTATAGACGCTTTACACACGCGCCAAATTACAGCCGCCATTGATGACCTTCAGTTGTCTTTCCCAGATGCCAAGCAACTAAAGCGGGCGTTGACGAGCCTCCACAAAGGTCAGTACTGTGGAGAAAGACACAGCAGAACCTAAAAGGGAAATAACCCGCCCTGCTGTGGTAATGATCAAGTGAAGTAATTGTAATAAGAGGTAACAAAAACTGAAGGTCGCTTATGGCGGCCCCCATGCACAGCTGCTGCAAAGCGTCTATAGGGTAGCTTCCAGGGTGTTGCAGCTCAGCACTGCTTCGAGAGGGCACGTGGCTTCGGATTGCGTCTTATTCGCACGCACTGTCGTGCGAAAAAGGTGCCAAACGAATCAACGCGCCCTCGCAAGTAGCTTTAACTGAATCGCACGAGATAGTTGAAACCGAGTAGTGTTCCAAGAAAATTCGCCACTTTCAGCGATGGTGGTATTGCGGTGTGTGAATCGCGCTCACTATAGTCGGTTGCAAGCTAAGAAAAAACCGGAAATGCCTCTCAGAGGAAAATGTAATCCTACGCCGAGAAACGCCAGCCAATCGTTTTCATGACGTCACGATTCCGTGGACCAATCACGATCCTTTTGAAAAAAAAAAGAAAAGCCCAACATGGCTGCTGGCCTTAGCAACGCGACGCTAGTTTCTCGTGACAATTATTCTGCTTTTTTGCACCGTGTTTTACGTGCCCGAGGTTACGCCACGAAATCTTAATGGTATCGGCTTGCGTTTGCAGCAGTTTTTGCGCGACAACGTGAGAATCCAGCGACGCTATCGCCAACGAAAATTTCGAAGCGGGCGCGAGGCTTAGCACTGCTGAGAGGTATGTTAGACGGTATGTTCGACAGTATCTTGGACAGAAAATGAATTGGGAAGACGGTACATTGGACATGACTTTCTTTCTTTACTAAACAGCTATTTCGTTGACAAAAACGTATTCTAAATTATTTAAATGCCCTGAATGAATTAAATAAATATTGTAGTAGTTTAAGACACGTTTCCTGGAGGAAGAAAAAGCAACGTTGCTAGCGAACTACTTTCTCGACGGCGGACGCACTTCAGATGGGTAACCGGCTTCAGAATGAATGTGCTCGCTTACACTTTTCTTACGTGGTAGTATAAGGTAAGACTCCTATATGCTCGTATTTCACAAAATTAAAATTACTTACGCGTCGCAGACCCAACCTCGTACTGCCATTCTTCTACAGTGTACTAGAACACAGTGCAGTGTCAGGACCGGAGCGGCTAGCGTGAGGCGTGCTGTGTAGATGACGATAGGTGTTGACCACGGTGTAAGATAATACTCTTCAGGTGAGGACAGCGCGCTCCTCGCGCAGTGCAGATAAAGTTCGCTTTTCACTCTCTCTCTCTTTCTCTCTCTCACTATATTTTCAAGTGGCGCCGGCAGATGACTCGCCGACCCGTGGGCACGACAAAGACGGCTTGTGCCGCCTAATGCTCCACACGCGCAGAGCTCCAGCGAGGTTGTCGCTCGTGCAGAAAGACCACGGCGTACCGGGGTGTCATGGCAACGAGATCATTTTTTTCGCTCTCACACAGTTTCGCCGTTTGGCCGCCGGCGACACTGTCAGCCGCAGGCACGGTGGCCGCGGAATAATGCAGCCTTTCGAATAACCGTTGAACGAACACTATCTGATTCCTCGCGCCGCGCGTTTAGTCCCGCCGTGTCCTCACCTAAAGAGTGTATCTTACACCGTGGTGTTGACACAGGCGCATCGGCAATGGGGTCGTTATGGCGATTGTTGTGCGGGTGCACCGCGGGCACTCGCTCTTGCGGCGGCACCTGTGGATTGCAGCGACTTTCTAATGCACTGTCGACTGCAGCGCCGCGATTGTTGCCTACACGCACAGCCTCAAAAGTGCCCATTGCGGAGTCGCGCCGGCCCAAAGATTACCCCGTATTCTAGCAGACTGTAGTTCTACTACAGTGTACATAGAATACTGGGGTAGTGTTGGGACCGGAGCGGCTCGGCAACAGGAACTCGTGAGGGCGCGCGTAATGACAGTTTGTGGCGGCGCTGTAGTCGAGTTACCCGGAAAAAATTGCGCAGCCCGCCACGTTTGGCGAAAAACGCATTTGAGTCAACGACGTTACTGCTTTTATTATTATTATTATTATTATTATCGTTGTCACTTTGAGTGGTGCGCGCGTCGGTAACCCAACCACGATTTTATAGTTCCGTGTGTTCGATCGAAATATGTTTTGAATATTGTTTGTTCTGATTTTGCGAATGGTGAACGCGGAAAGCGTGTTTGACATGCAGCGGTTTTGGCCCTAGAGCGGCGCGAAATCTGCCGTCGCGGTGCTCTGGCCAGCACCAGCGATTGAGCGGCACAAGCGCCGCGACGGCAGAAATCGCGCCGCTCTAGGGCCAAAACCGCTGGGTGTGAAACAAGGGTAGCGCCGAAGTGTCGTCGGCGAAACGGCGACAGAACTCTTGCTGCGCACCTAGTTGCCAAACGGGCTACATCCGAGTGAGAGGCGTAAAAACGGCGTCCCTTTTCGGCGTTCCAAAGGAAAGACCCACAAGAGAACTTTGGGAAAAGAATCTGCAACGATCGATCAAGCGGCCTGAAGAAACAAGTTCCATCTGCTAGCTGAACTTCGAACCCCCTTCATCCTTCGAGATTACGTCCACATAATCGGCCGAAAACAAGTGAGGATTCCTCGTTTACGCCGGACGCGGTGCCGACTCTGCTGCCAAGTGTAGCCCAAGACCTGAGTGGTGACCCTCTCGCAATACGAGAGGACAGGAAGCGGAAGTCAAGTCTACCAGAGCTCATTGCTGCAAAGCTTTCGGGACTCGCTCGGGAAACTGACCCGTCGTCACCAGCGGTGAACAGCGAAGCTCCTGCCGTGATCTCACAAGGCATCGATCGTGACCCACTGCGTCGCGACGACGTGATGATGCTAACTCCATACTGGGTTGTTCGTAAGTTCAGCAGAGGAGACGGTGTTGCTTATTTGAAGACTGCTCTTCAGCCGAAACCTAGCAAGATCAGCATCGAAAGGGCGGTGTTCTTTTGCTTCGACAACTTAACTGATGTGGTATGCCAAGTGTACCTCAAGACGACTACGTGGTATGCCAAGCACACCTCAAGACCACTACGTCACTATTCTACGTGTCACTGTCATCAAGCGGTTTCTGAATCATGCGAAGAAAGGCAAACTTTTAACGATGAATTTCGCGAACCTCGTTGCCTTTTCGCTAATTGCTGAAATTGTGTTAGCCTTTTATAATGACTCGCTTTAACACTGAGACAGCAATATGGACAATTGTTAAACATTGCAACGGTTATTCACCAATTTATTGTCCACCGAGCACTACAGATTTAACTAAAGGCGGCATCCATGTATCTACCACCTCCTTTTTTTGTAGAACTCTTAAAGTTCTATAAAGAAAAAAACAAAAACACCCTGTAAGTCTGCGTAAACCATATACGACCCCATTGGAACCGTGGGTCTTTCCCTTCGAATGCTCAGCTCAGTCGAGACTTAGCTAGCTGTCTGAAAGCAGCTGTCGGTTAGATAATGTTATGAGCGTGTCCGTTTCAGATGGTTTATCCTCAAGAAGACAATGCGCTGCACATTGTGACCATGTATGCGCTGTACATTGTAACCATGTTTTTCAATGCCGTGGTGTAAACCATTACAAGTTTTACCTTGCCTGATTTACGTATGCTGCTGTTTTGTGCTCTAAATGATGTGAAATAGTTGCTTGTTTTCTTCTTTGAATCTTATAAAGCATTACTTGTTCAGCCCACGTTGTCTCATTTATTAGACTTAGGTTCAATGTTAAAACGCGTGAGAAAAATTATCACGGCTTATAAGCCATTCCTTACAAGTGAACGTCGGGTAGACCTCGGATGGTCGTGGCAGCCATGATTCTCATCTCTTTGCGACCGTCGTTTGAGTGGTTTTTCGCATAAATGAACACAAGTATAAGTGACAAGTGAAGCGAGCTGATTAAGGTCAAGAAGAAGGCAGGCAGAAAAGAAGACAGAGAAGTTAAGCTGGGGTACTTAAAACATACTAAAACAGTCTCGGGCTTTAATATGTGCTGTTTCGTTCCACCATAAAATAAAATAGCAAAAAAAAAAAAAAAAAAAGACTGCTTCTCAGTTTTAAATTTTCCTGCCAAATATCTAATGTCTGGCCTTTTGCAACCAAGGAAATCGGCATTTAATTTAAAATGCTCACCATCCGACCAACCGAAAGTCTCAGCTAATTCTACGCAGAAACAACTTGCAAACCCCTTCTTTAAGTCGCAATTGTTTTTATGTGGAGGCAGAGTATTGTAGCTTGTACCGTACAATACATTGAGGCATCATGTTGGCAACGGTCGTGCCGAAGCCATAAATGACCTGCCACGACCTGCTGCGTCGTGGCTGTATCAGAAATCCTATGTGCACTACCGAAGCGGCACAAAAATCTTATATTTTCGCGCCTGCAGCCGCGCACGCGCACACCTCCTGGTTAACACGCCGGTGTCGACACCTGCCGCGATCAATACCACGCGCCTCAGGAGAGCCGCTCCGATCCAAACACTACCCAAGTATTCTAGTGCACTGTAGTTGTACGACGACCATCCCAGATGACAGCCATTGTGATCGCAAAATAGTGCGCACCCTACAGGCCGTGAAAGATGCGAATGGTTGTCATAAGTTCGCCCTCGCTTCGATTATTGAAGTCCGATTTTGCGAGCAGAAAGAGGGTCATCAAGATTGAAGTGTAAGTGAAACAAATATCATTCGAGCGTTTTAGGGAAGGCATGTAAAGCTATTTTTGAAAAAGCCGTGTTAAGTGAGACTTAACACGGCTTTTTTGCTATTTTTTGCTTTTTCGGGATTAAAAGAGAACGGATGTTTTGTGGAAGAAGTTAAATTCGATATTGCATGAAGGACGTCAGTTTGGAGAAACAACCGAGCTTGCGGTTGATGGGGATATTAAAAAAGGTAAAGGTCTTGCAGACGCGTTCAATGATTTTTTTGTTGATTTAGTTAACAGCGTTCACTCTGCTGAAGCTTCAAAATATGTTAAATGTCTTTCTGGCAGCATATTCCTCTCTCCAACTAGCGAGGAAGAAGTTATTTCAATTTTTATGAGTCTAAAAAACAGCAAAAGTTCCGATTCTCAGGACATTCAAATAAAGCCCATTAAATATGTTATAGAGTCTATTGCTTTTATTTTAACTCATATATTTAATGTATGTCTCGAGACTGGTGTTTTTCCGCGTAAAATGCAGATAGCAAAAGTTTCTGTCATATATAAAGCAGGTGATAGGAACGATCTTAGTAATTACAGGCCAGTGTCCATTTTACCAATATTTTCAAAAGGATTGGAAAAAATCATACATAAAAGACTTTACACTTTTTTTGAGAACCACTCAATTCTCAGTCCCCGGCAGTACGGGTTTCGGAAAGGGTACTCGACAGAGTTAGCGTTACTTAACCAAAAAGAGATAATTCTAAACAACATTGAAAATAAACTTCTTACATTGGGAATCTTTATCGATTTTTCAAAAGCTTTTGATCGCATTAATCATAAAACTCTTCTTCAAAAACTATAACTTTCTGGTATTCGGGGAATAGCCCTCAAAATACTCGAGAGTTACTTACAGTTTCGCTTTCAAAGAGTTGTAATAAATTGCCAACGTTCTGAGTCTAGAAAACTTAATGCAGGTGTTCCACAGGGTAGTATTTTAGGGCCTCTTTTATTTAACCTGTATATTAACGACATAGCTAACATTGACGATGAAGCAAACATGATAATCTATGCAGATGATGCTAGTATATTTTTTGCAGGGTCCGATATTTCGGACATTATGAAGACAGGTAATACATTTCTAGAAAAACTTTATACGTGGACAGTCCAGAACTCTTTAGTGATAAATAGTAATAAAACGAAAGCTGTTGTTTTCAGGTCAAAGGGGGTAAAAATGAGCGGAAGTCAGATTCTCTCCTTAGATTCACGTGGTATAGAAATTGTGCAGAGCGTCAAAGTTCTTGGTGTTATGTTTAATGAATACATGCGATGGGATGAAACAGTTCAGATGATAGCGAAAAAACTATCGAAGGTGGTGGGTATAATTTATAAGCATAGAAAAACATTACCCCAGTCTGTACTACGACTTCTTTATAACTCTTTATTCTACTCTTGTTTTAATTACTGTTTCTTGGTATGGGGAAATACTACTTCTGCAAATATTCATCGTATTCATATACTTCAGAAAAAAGTAGTTCGTATTTTGTGTAACGAAGCACATGATAGCCACACGGCACCACTATTCAAGAAATTAGGAATTGTTCCAATCACGAATCATTATGAGTATAAACTTGCCCTGGCATATAAAGCAGCGATAAACCACCCGGGAAACAGTCTTGTTTCTCTTTCCTGCCTTCACTCACAAAACACTTCGTATGCCACCCGCCATGCCGACGCCTGGACGGTCCCGCGCTCGAGAACAAACTATGGAAATCAGATGGTGAGATACCAGCTGCCCAAAATGTTAAACTATTTTTTGTCGCGTAATATTACAATTGAAAACTGTTCTAACAAACGCATATTATCTTTAATAGTTTCGTGAGAAATCTGACTGTGTACTCTTGAGAGTGTTTTTTGTTTTGAGTGCCTCTTCTGCTGTTGCTGTTGGGGGAGGAGAGGGCACTGTCAAGCAGTTTTGTACTGCTTTTTTCCCTCCTCCCTCTCTTCTTGCTTGAAGAGGAATAAAGAAACTTGAAACTTGAAATAAAACCATAGGCAAGGCTTACGTCTGTTGAGTGTTATCTGTTGCAACGCTACACTTTTCCCCCTACGGAACCGGCCAAGTGACCTCAGAACTCCCATACCCGAGGGAACATATAACCGCATCACTAGCAATGCACCCCAGGGGTGATTTACAAAGTGATAAGAGATTTTCCGTCCGAATGACCTGGATCCATGTGGAGATGGTCATTCCCCCGAACCTGTAAAAACTTCACATCAACTATTTTCTGTTGCGTTGTCAAGGCTAGCATCGCTTCTGCAATGCTGCAGCTCAGTGCTGCTGCGAGAACATGGGACTTCGATGTGCGCGCGCACGCGCTCTCGTGAGAAGGAGAGACCAAACGATGCGACGCGCTCGCGCAAGTGGCTTTGACAGAGAGCGCTCTAGAAGCTGTGCGAGCTGCGCCACCTTGAGTCTGCAGCACAAAATAGATGACGCCGAAGCAGGCAACGCCGTATATTGGGAGAGTTTGGCCAACGGGCGGAGCAAAGGCCACCACCAGCGCCGAATATTTCCCAAGCGGTTAGAGCGTAAACTAAAAGTGCGACGCAGCGTCGAACAATCAGCAGATTTCGACGTCACAATATTGAAAACGACATTTAAAGCGGGAAATAAGAGAATTTAATCTCACAGCTGCAATGATCGCAAATACGCATTTTGCTCTGGTTTGGAGGGCACGTTTTTAGTCTACCGTTGGATATGGACGTGACGAAAACCTCAGGTGCGCCAAGTTTTCAATCATTAATAGTTACATATTTTTATTCTAGCGACTCTAAAAGTTGCTTAAATTAGTCGAGCCGCATTTTTAGAGCTCACGACCCCCGCTAGGAGCTGTTTTGCGGCTTGTGGTTGGCCACGAGATGCTCACCTATTCAAACCAGTGAATGGTCAATCTCTCTCATTGCACAACTCTGGGCCGGACTAGATTCGCCAGCTTTTTTTCTACTATAAAAAGTCAGCGGAACTTAGGAATATAGAATTTAGAGTGAAAAAAAAAAAAGACAAACGTACCGCTGGACTTTTTTTTTTTTTATTAGGCTTAAAGGGAGAAAAACAAAGAGATAAGCCAAGGCGTATCCTTGACTGGCTACTTTGTTGGGGTGTGGGGAAGGGGAGAAAAGAATATCAGAGGAAGGGAAAAGAAGCGAAAAAAAAATTTACACACTTTGGCACGGTTGTGATATCACAGATTGCGTACCAGAGTTGCTAGCGGTAACTGTGTTCTATTGTCTCTGTATAATACCCCTGTCAGACGGCAGCTAAAATGGCATTTACGCCAAATGGCATTCAGTGTAAATGTCATTTAGGCACTGCCACACGGCAACTGGAATGGCATTCAACCGAAATGCCATTTCAGGTAAACTGAGCTCGTAAAGCGTACTCTCGTCGGCAGCGCTCGGCACTTGTGATGGGATTTTTTTTAAAAAGAAGCCATTAATTGCGGAAACAATTTTTACTTCGTTTTAATTACGAAAACAATTATTTCAATGCATATTTCTCACACACTTTACGTTCCTAAATGTTTAACCTACTCACGGCTCCAGCGGCTCCAGCTATCTAGTAGGCCTAATGGCTCTGAACCCAGTGCTGAACCGCTGTAACTGTCGTGAGCTCGCCTCGGTCGGCTGTTGGTTCCATTTCCAGTTACGCTCAACATTTGCGCGTTTTTACGATGTCGGAAGGACCACCTGCCGGCAAGAAAAGGCCACCTGTTAATTATACCACCCGCGAGACTTTAGCACAACTATGTGAGACGAGCACCTCGAATGCCTTCGGTATAGCAGAAGCGGAACGGCGGGTTCTGCACCGGCATTGGGGCGTTTTTAGAAGCCCTCGGTTTTCAAGACAGATGTCTCAGTCCATCACAACACCGAAACCTCGAGGAACATGTTTGGGTAAGATATAACTTTGACGGAGGGCGTAACCAACGTGAGCACGCAAAACCACGACGCGCAAGACAATTAGCGGAGCGGACGGCCGCCTAGTGTTTGTTTTGCGTGTGTGGGTCATCGCAGCACTGCGTACCTTGAACGAGTTCATTGCACGACCGGCTTGGTCGTGGTTCATACTATAGCTGTCTACGCCTAGCAGCGCTTTAAATTTCGCGTTTGTTGCGCAGGCAACAGCTCCCGAGGTTGGCTGACATGCCTTGTCAAATGTACTACCGCCGGGTAGAGATTCTGGGAAGAATGCAAGACGTCAAAAAGAGGTTACTTTTCTTTTAAGTGGTACAAATCTTGTAAATGGTGGTCTGTTGTTCTAATAAACGTAGTCTAGGTATTCGCCACCGTGACCTTTTACCGGCTTTTACATTCCCATTGACATGCTCCAAAAATAAATAAAAAAAATGCTGCATAAAGTCAGTCTCTGGTCCCATACTGTGTCAAAGCGAAATATGCTACGTGTGTTTACATGATACGTGCACAATTTTATTCCAAAACATCCTAAAAATTGTTCAATAAGGTATTGCATATATGCATTCAATACAGTTGCTGCACAGTTGCTACTTAAGATATCTACATGTTCCAGAAAACATCTGCTGCTGGGGGCCACCATAGAAGCAGGCAAAGTGAGTTGACTACATTACAGAGGAATCTACAAGTTTCCGGAATCACTGTCTCCAAAAAACAAATGGCAGTTTCTTGCAGCCATGGCCACTTTTGTGACATTCTCCTCACTTGTTTTCAGACGTGCAGTGCAAAAGCATCGCAGAAAGCAACGTGTGTGAGGTACCTTCTGGAAAAGCAGCACTAAAATAATTGTGTGGGGCTGACGATGACAGTGCAATAGCCAGCATCAAGGCTGCCACTGTTATTGACCCCAAGATACGCGAGACTAGTGGCAATGTCAATGATGATGCCACGAGTTCCATAACAGGCCGACGAAGCAGTGGTATAAGGGCCGGCACAAGCAGTAATGTGCAGCTGAGCTGACAAGAGTGAAAAGGAAAAGGCCACATAGCCATAGAAGCTGCTTCGGCTCGGTGTTGAAGCAGCCCGACATGCTCCACTAGAGCACTCGGAAGATGCTAGTCGCAGCAGCAGTGCCGCGAAATGTTGGAGAAGCAACTGCTCGCATTGCGCAGAAGGTCGAGTGGGTAACTACGTTCAGTAAAGAAGGCGGTCATCGTCTTAAGCTGTTGACGGAAATCGATTTCGTCGCTGCAAGTCTTATGGAGGCGAAGGAATTGTGAGAAGGGAATAGAGTTGATTTGGGATCTAGGATGGATCAAGGAGTAAAGAAGGTAGCTATGGCTGTTAGTGGGTTTATAGTGCACAGAGGTGTGGAACCTGTGACCGCCACTAGTGACTTTTAAGTCTAGGAAGTTGACAGTGCATTTCGATATCAGCGAGGTAAACTTGAGAGAGGGGTAGGCGTTACAGAGTGCAGACCACCACGTTTCCACCCTTATCGGCTGGCTTGGTTACGAGGTCAGTGCGGTTTCGAAGGAATTTCAGAGCGGTAACTTCTTGTGGGGTTGCGTTGCGGTATTTGGAGATTAGTTTGCTAGAGGAGTTGGCAAGGATGCTACGACATGCTTTGATTGAACTGTCAGTTTCAGGGTGTTTGGCGGGAAGCGGGGTCCGGATAGCAGTCTTTGGGTTAATGGTGTCGAACATGGTGCGGTTAAAGTTAGACGGACGCTGGGTGAAGTGGGCATCTAAAAGTAGGCATCGGAAGAATTGTTCGCTGTCCAAATGTAACAACAAAAAAAGGGTAAGGTCGGCTTTGAAGTGCAGGGGCGAAGGACAGGCCCTTCGATAAGATAACGTGTTCAGGGGCAGTGAGGGGTAAATCGTCTCATATGGTGACATCATCATTGCGTTGGACGGCAGCCTCATCATTTCGGGGCAAGAGAGTGTCTAGTTCCCTTGATTTACAGGTGAGACCATCGGCATAGAGATACGAGTTGACTTCCAGAATTTTGTCAACAAGTTTGCATGAGTGAGAATGGAAAGACGAGTCAAGGGACTTGAGGAGTCTTAGCGACGGTGAGCTTTTGGCGTAACTGGGCACAGTGGTTATCATGATATCTCAGATGTGCCTTCACTAGGTGGAGAGCAGCATTATCTAATATTTGTGACAATTTTGAAGGGCCTGAGTAATTCTCATTGGCAGGTTGGGAGGAGGGCCGGTGTGTCTGCACGCAAGGCATGTCGGAGTGCCGCACGGCGTGGTACCAGGAAGCAAAGTCTGAGGCTTTGTGGACTGGTTGCTGCGTACTGGAAAGGATCGTAAGCTGGGCTGTCGATAAGAAGTTAGGGCGGGTGCTTTAGAAATAACTGTAGAGTCTACAAGGTGGAAAGTGGTCTCCATGGTCTCCATGATTAGTTTGCCGAGCCTGGGAATGGAGGGATGGACCGTAAATATGAGGGGGTTTCGGAGTGGTTGCTGCATACTGGAAGGGATCGTAAGTTGGGCTGTCGATAGGAAGTTAGGGTGGGTGCTTTAGAAATAACTGTAGAGTCTACGAGGTGGAAAGTGGTCTCCATGATTAGTTTGCCGAGCCTAGGTTTGGAGGGATGGACCGTAAATATGAGGGGGTTTCGGAGTGGTTGCTGAATACTGGAAGGGATCGTAAGTTGGGCTGTCGATAGGAAGTTAGGGTGGGTGCTTTAGAAATAACTGTGGAGTCTACGAGGTGGAAAGTGGTCTCCATGATTAGTTTGCCGAGCCTGGTATGGAGGGATGGACCGTAAATATGAAAGGGTTTCGGAGTGGTTGCTGCATACTGGAAGGGATCGTTAAGTTGGGCTTCGATAGGAAGTTAGGGTGGGTGCTTTAGAAATAACTGTAGAGTCTACGAGGCGGAAAGTTGTCTCCATTATTAGTTTGCCGAGCCTGGGTATGGAGGGATGGATCGTAAATATGAGGAGGTTTCGGAGTGGTTGCTGCATACTGGAAGGGATCGTAAGTTGGGCTTCGATAGGAAGTTAGGGTGGGTGCTTTAGAAATTACTTTAGAGTCTACGAGGTGGGAAGTGGCGTCCATGACTAGTTTGCTGATCCTGGGTATGGAGGGATGGAACGTGATGATGAGGGGGTTGCATGGTGGTTTAGATCTTGGTTTGAGAAATAGGGCGTCGTGCCGCGAAATGTTAGAGACTCGACTGCTCGCACTGCGCAGAAGATCGAGTGTGTAGCTACTTTCAATAAAGAAGGCAGTCATCGTCTTAAAGGGGCACTCAGGTGGATTCTGAGATTGTCTATTTATTTTCATAACTCAATCTATGGACTCTAAGCATCCTAAGAAACCTGAAATTATATACAAGGGCAGTCAATCTCCCTATTTAAAATTCTATTAAAGATTGTGGCATGCCCTCCTTTCTGCGCCGTGGCGCAGAACGCCAGAGGGTGCTATCGGACGGGAAGGCAGCAGGGGAGGGCACATGACAGCCAATTACGAATAATGGCTTCCGGGCACACTAAATTTTCGAATATGTGCGCCATTGAAAAATTAGTCCGCCGAGAAGCCGTCACTTGTGACTGCCTGTCGCGTGCCCTTCCCTGCTGCCTTCCCGTCCGGTGGCACCCCCTGGTGTTCTGCATTACGGCACAGAAAGGGTGGCGTGCCACAATATTTAATTGGATTTTTAATATGAAAATCGGCTGGCCCTTGAATGCTACCTTGGGTTTTTTAGGATGCTTAAAGCCCATGGATTGAGTTATGCCAATAAATAGACGATCTCAGAATCCACTTGAGTGCCCCTTTAAGCTGTTGACAGAAATCAATGTCGTTGCTGCAAATCCTACAAAGGCGAAGGATCTGCAGCTTCAAACGCCTTTTTGAACTCCAACACTGGTTTACCCAGGAGACGACGCTGCACCCCTTTGTCCTGGACACCACACACCAGACGGTCCCATAGCATGCCTGACAAGGACCGAACACTGCAACCAAAGTTGCAGTGTTCGGAGAAGTGGTGCAGGGCGGTGATGAAATTCGCGATGCTTTCTCCAGGCTGTTGGCTGCGCTTATGAAACGCAAAGCACTGAACAATCACTGACAGGCACGGTGTGAAGTAGGCGGTGAGCTCCAACACAATGTCTGCATAGAGAGTCCACCGGCACACACAACGAGCATACGACGGTGTAGATTGTTGGTCCACATACGCTACACAGGACTGCACGTTTTGGGGACCGCTCGATGATGTGCGCAATGAAGAAAAAGTTTAGACGCTCCTGGAACGGGGGCCACACTTCAACCTTTTTGGGTCGAACTCTTCGAGATGTCCCAGCCACCTCATGATGACAACGTTAGGCTTATCCTTTTCCGCCATGCACTCTTGTCGTTGCCAAGTTGCCATGAAGCTGTCGTTGCTCCAAAAAGTGTGGTTGCATGCCTCGGAGTTTGAATTTCTTCATTCTCGTCGTTACCCAAAGCTTTATTCAGGCGGCCGACTTGGCCGTACAGAAAAGAGGAGTTAGACAAGAGGCACATGGTTTATGACGAGTCCCCGGAATGGCAAACGGTTCGGTAAAACCAGCTTGACTCGCCTTGGCTTGACTTCAGCTGACTCGCCGATGTTGCCAGATGCACACACACAACACAAGATTCCGTTTCATTTTAAGTGCAAGATCCAGGCTTTCAATGCCGCTAGCAAGCATGCACGCTCATGTAGTGGGAGCATCGTTCAGGGCAACATGCTCATGCTCATAGCTTCAGCTTCACTCGCGCATGAACTAAATGAAACCATAGCCCTTATTTCCACTCCAAGTCTCCAAGCCAGTGGTAGGGTGAAATTTATCCATCACTACAAGAAGTTGGGGGTGATGCTGAGAAGTCTGGGAGGGTCGCCACATGTACGGAATTGACTGATCGACGTGCAGTTCCCTGCAAGATGATGTCCTGGGTTGGGAAAGGTTCGAGCATGTTGGATGTTATCAGGAACACGTGGTTACACAGGATCCGTAGGGACACGGCGGTCCCATTGACTGTGGCCATATGTGCCTGGAGCGTCACTGCTTCCCGAGTGCTAGCCAGTGCCAACCTCTGGAACATGGCCACGACACTGCCTCAGCATTTCAACATTAAGATACTGGAACTGGTAGCAGTGGTCTAGGAGAGCCAGAGGAATCACTGTAGTTGGATAGAAACATTGCAACAGATGCATCAGTCCTCTAGGCATAAACTATCTTGCACCTTAGACATATTATTCTGAAAATTGGAGATTCAATGGGGAAGCAGAGCAGTCAAAATTTTACTGCACAGCTAGCTTGGACCATTTCTTTGAAACTCCACAGAATGGCGAACATTCTATAGCTTCTAAACATAGTATTTACAGTGCTAGAAGCTGGCACCCTTGTCTCATATTTAGAAACAGTTATTTAATCATTTTCACCTCATCAAGGATACACAATTGGGAAGATGATCAATCCAGTTGTTTTATTCAAATTAAAGCGAGCTAACGAATAAAAGGAAGACAAGTGATTTGTTTTCTTTTTAAATTTGTGAGTTTGAAACAAGATTGCCTGAATTTTCTAAGAGCTAGAAAGACCATGTAGGGATATTATATCTACTAGTTCAAACATCTTTTTCTTTAATAAATCGTATTTCGTTACAGTAAACTTTTGCCTTTTTTTTTTTGCAAAAAGGGTACTTACTATTTTTATTGTGCTTTGGTAGCCGCTGGTACTGAAACTTGATGTCACAGGTGGCATTCGTACAGCGATTCTCTATGACCTGAGGGAGTCCTGGGGTAGTTCGGTTATCCCGTGAGAGTTTAACCGTTCAGCGGTCTCGGTGGCGCTCACGACCTTCGGCCAGTCGCGTCGGAGGGATGCGATCACTTGGCAGTGGTTTGCCCCACGACGAGCAAGTTGGCGATGGTTCTGTCCTCCGCAGTGGAGTACGGCTTTGCAGCGCCGTCTCGCTTTCTCACTGGGGTGGTTAGGTGCACACCTAACCACCCCAGTGAGTGCTTGGTTGGCCAGTCACCTGGCCAACCAAGCACTCTATGTAACGCCGACACAGATTCACAAGGTACCTGATCACGTCGCCGGCATCAACCAAACGCCTGCTTGAAGACGTAGTATGTTAGTAGGTACGATAGCCTGTCTTCAAACCGAAGCTCGCGCAATGCGTCTACGAAGAAGATGACGGACGGCCTTCTCAACAGCCGGAGACGCTAAAACCAAGATCAACCCAAACCGCCGTGATAGTGACGGCGGAAGCGCAATACGGCATTCAGGATCCCTCGCAGGCGTACAAGTGAAGGTATTGATGTCGCTGGCCTGTAATAAGGCGGAGCCTCCTCCTCGGGGGGCGGGGCTTCCGTCCTGAGGGGGCGGGGCCTCCTCCTCGGGAGGCGGGGCTTCCGGGAGGTATATGAACGGAGCGGCGTCGTGCGTTTCTCTCCTAGGGGCGGAACTTGCGAGGATTCCATGGCAAACGAAGATCGAGCGTGAGGGACAACCAGAGCAAGTGGAGTATGGCTTTGCAGCGCCGACTCACTTTTTCACTGGGATGGTTAGGTGCACACAAGTCACTTGGCCAACCAAGCACACTACGTGGGGCGGACACACATTCACAAGGTCCCCGATGACGTCGCGGGCATCATTCAAACGGCCGCTTGTAGACGTAGTACGTTTGTAGGTACGGCAGTCTGTCCTCAAACCAGCGTTCATTTGCTGAGTATGCTTGGACGTCGTGTGAGCCACTAGTTTCTGTAGCAACAGTACTCACCTGTTCGATAGAAGTCATACCGCGGCGAAGCTAGAGAAATTCGTCCACGACGAAGATGACAGCCTTCTCAAAAGCCGGAGACGCTCGAACCAAGATCGACCCATACCGCCATGATAGCAACGGCGGAAGTGCAATACGGCATTCATTATCTTTCGCAAACGTAGAAGTGAACACGGCAAACGAAGCTCTAGCGTGAAGGACAGCCACAGCAAGCAAGCATGAGCGAAATCACCGAAACAATCGATAGCGAGAAGCTGTCAGCTGGGTCAGCTGCGCGCTAGCTCAGGAGGCTCGGAATACGGATCGGCTTTCAACGACCTTGCATTGGAGAATACTTTTCGCCTGACGTTTAGCCACAAACATTTAGTTTCGTCATAAGCCTGACATATTTAAAAAAAATTATTGTGCGCAACTCTCTATCCCGGTTTTCTGTTATATGCTGTTGTCCCAGCAGGAAACACAAGAAAAATAGTGTTTTGCGCGAGACGCCCGAGATGCCCGACTTTGCCAAGCACTTTGCCAACTTTGCGACTGCAATTGTAATAAACATCAACTGATATATTATTTGAAATAAAACGTTTTAATTATTTCCAAAAACAAGCTCCATCTTCATTATTTTTAAAACAAATAACAATGAGATGAAAATTTCGTGCATATTTTAAACTTGAAATGTTTAATATACTCGCGTTCTGGCTTATTGTCCAGGGGGCCTAATCCGCTGTCTGTTTGCTTCCTTGTGCGCTCGTTCGCCTGCTCGTTCGCTGCTCACTTTCGTTCATCCCTGTTATTAATCTTCTCTTATACTTATATCTCTTTTTCGTTTACTTTTATTTCATCGTTTAATAGCGTGTCATTTTCTGTGTTGTGTATATATATTCAATCGCGTGTATTTTCTGTATATATTTCGCATTTTGTAATAACATTGACGTGAACGATGTCGGCCGGCGCGGAGGCAAGCGGGAGCAAGAAGGGGCAGCCTCGCGTCCAGTGGGGCGTCCACGAAACCTGGGTGTTGTTGGCGATATGGGAGGATCGCCTGGAGGACTTCCGAAGAGCAAAGAGGAACTTTGGTGTGTACGCCGACGTGGCGGCGAAACTGGCCGAGGCGGGCTTCAAGGAGACCGTCGACCAGATAGACCGTCACAAGATAGAGAACAACACATAGAGTTATTGCAATAAACGCTAGAGGCTCAGCTGGCGCTAGTGTGCTGTTGCAAATTGAAGCAGAGAGCAAGCAGTCCGAAATTGACTTCCGGTAATGCATTTCTATGGGAAAAAGCGAGTGCGTTTTGTCTCTGCGCTCAATTATAAGAGCCAATATCACGAATAATTTGTACGTACTAGGCACATTGGAACATTTCTCAGTCACGCAGATGAAATAATTGGTCAGTTACAGCATTTTTATTTGAAATTCTTGGCATGAAAAACGGTGTTAAAACCGTCTCGTACGTGCATTTATGTGCACTGTCAGACACTGTTAGCGCGAACACGGCGTCGACGCTTTCCAGCATGGGGGATTACGCGCCAAACGAACGAAGGACATGTGGAAAACCAAGAGAGACGTACGGCAAGAACTACGCAGTAACACTGGATAAGTAACTCCTTGTGCACGCAGACGATCAAAATAAATTGAAAGCCACGTAATATAGTCAGATTTGGAATAAATAAGTACTGCTTTATTCTTTCTGCTCATGAATATGCGCGAAGATGCTTATTCTGGGTTCGAATCATCACCCGCACGCTCCGAATCTTTAAAAATAGGAAGAGCCATAGAGCAGTTGCCCGATTAAAACTGCCCGACATAGAAGATAATAAATAGACACACCTTACGTAGCTCACGTGCTTTATTTTTTTTTTTTGGCGTTCGAATGCTTCTTTAACCGATCGTAAAGGTGCACGACGGAGTCATTTTCATCCAATGACAGGACGGGCATATTAACAATATATAAGCACCACCGAAATGCTAGCGAACATTGAACACACTCTACATTACTTTCGATTGTTAGTTTCCTTTATGGTTTCCTTAGAATGGTCGCTCGTTTTCACATACCTCCCTTGAAACAGCGGTTTGGGCCTGAAATAGAGCGAAGTTTAACATCGTTCAGTGGCAAAGAAAAATGCCGTAACTAAAGCAATTACACTTTCACAATATCGATAAAGGTGCATACTATCCGGTACAACCGAAATGACAAAAGTTATTCATGTTGTTTTCTGGCGAAGAGACATAATTCACGCGCGTTTTCCCACAGGAATACACAGGGAGGCTGGAAATTGGATTGGATTGGATTGGATGTTGTGGCTTTTCCCTTTGTAACGGGTGAGCAGAGTCCGTGCTCCGCTCTAGCCAGGTTATTCTCTATTTTTCTGCCACCGGTCCTCTAGTCTGCGCTTGGTGCGTTCGATTGCCCCTTCGGCCGCCTTGGTCCTCTGCCGATCCGCCGCTGGGTGCGATAACCCCTCGTCCACCTCCACTGCCATCGTGAAACCCAGGGCCTCTGGTACCGAGTCCGTTTCCGGGTGTGGTGTTAGACCGCGGCAGGCAACCACGATGTGGTCGATTGTCTCAGAGTCTGACCCACAGATGGCGCAGCGGGTCTCCAGGTCTTCGGTAAATTTTGCTCTCCATGTCCTTGTTCCCAGCGTTCCGGCCCGAGCCTGGAACAGCAGGGCGCTTCCTCTTGTCATACATGGTCTCCCTCCTGATGCTTTCCTTGTTCGAGCTGTACCTCCGCAGAGATGATTTGCGGGCCATTCCATCTCTCCAGCATCGCCGCTCCTCCTTCTGCACCAGCCTCCTCACCGCCTTGTCGTCTGTCCTCCTATTTTCCTCTCGCACCTCGCCCGGCTCTGCCAGCCATTGTACCGGGATGTTACGGCGATACCAGAGTGCCCTTGTTCTCTTTCTCCATCTTGTATTATGGTCCTTGTAGATCGCATATTCCCAGATCTTGTGGGCCCATCTGGTGTGGTTCATTCCGGCCAGGCGTCTCTCGTAGCCTGCCTTGGCCACCGTTTCTCTGGCCTCGAAGCTCGACCAGCCCAGGTCTCCCTGGACTGCTTCATTTGGACTGCTCGACGGGGCCCCCAGTGCCATTTTTCCGGCCTCTCGCTGCCTCGTCTCGATGAAGTTGCGAGTGTTCGACGACAGAACGATCACCTCGTTTCCGAAGATGATGCCTGGGACCACCACCATCTTCCACAGTCCCCGCATCACCTCAAACCTGTTAAAGGTCCAGAGGGATTTCCTACCCAGGATCCATTTACCCCTCAGGGCCCGTCTTCGAAGTTGCTCCTCGTGACCTCTGAGGTAGTTAGGCCCCTCCTGCATTTGGACGCCCAGATATTTGTAATTTTCGGACCATCTGATTTCTTGCCCCTGTATTGTCCATTTGTTATCTTTATACTGTCCTACATCTCCCCACCCCATCACTGCACACTTCTCCGGGTTGAATTCCAGTCTGAGTTCTTTCCCCTTTTTTCCACAAATTTCCATAAGTTCTTGAAGCTCCTGTGGTGTGTCAGCGAGGAGCACTAGGTCGTCTGCATAAAGGAGCCCCGGTAGCTGTTGTGTCACTAGTTGTCCCATCTTCCTGTACGTCAAGTCGAAACCTTTGTTACTTCGTTGTATCTCCTGTTCCATATCGCTTGTGTATAGCATGAATAGTAGTGGGGATAGAGGGCAACCTTGTCGGAGTCCTCTGCAAATTTTGATCTCTTTTGTTCTGTGTTCTTCCCACTCAATAATCACACTTGAACCCCTGTATATCTCCCTTAGTAGTTCGATTACTTCTGCTTTTAGGCCGTGTGCTTCTAGCTTCTGCCACAGCAAATCATGGTCCACTGAATCGTATGCTTTCGACACGTCGAGAAAGCCTGCGAACAGGTTTCTTTTTTCCAGCAAGGCGATTTCTATGCTCTGTCCTAGTACAAAGATGTTGTCTTCCAGTCTTTTTCCCTCCCTGAAGCCGTTCTGTAGTTCTCCCCAAATGTGGTTTTTCTCTGCCCATCGTTGTATTCTTTGCTTCATGATCCTCATGAAGATTCTATAGCCTACTGGGGTGATGTTGATTGGACGGTAGTTTTTCAGCGACGTTTTCTCCTCCGAACCCTTGTAGATGAGTTTCATTCGTCCTACTTTCCATTCCTCTGGGATCTGTTTTGTTTGTAGTATCTCATTGAGACTACACCTGAGGTTTTCTCTTCTTTCTCCCAAACGTTTAATCACTGCCATGGGGATTTCGTATATCCCTGCTGCTGTTTGGCCACCTGATTTCTTTAACGCTCTCTTGAGTTCACCCTGCGTGATTGCCCCAGTCATCAAGTCTATCTCATGTCCTGCACTTCCATTTGACCCGCTGAGTATATCTCTTCCTGCCTCTGCTCTCAAGGTTGGGTCGGTCTCCGCTTCTGCTGGCCCCATTCTCCCAAAAGTCTCTGATGACCTCTTCAATAAGGGGGATACAGTATTTTCCTTCCAAGAGCTCCTGTCTGTCATCTCTTCTCAGCTGTTGTTTAGTCCTTGTGGGTTTATCTATCTTCTTTATATACCTCCAGTATTTTCTTGGGGCATCTTTTCCACTTGCCTTCAGTTCTCTCATGAAAGCTTTGTCTGCCTCGGTTATCTTTTTCTGAATTATTATTGATGTCAGTGTCTTCTGTCTTTGGTATTCCTCCCATGCGCTCTTCTCTTCCGGGGGGGTCCCTTGTTTTACCATCGCCCGGTATTGTCTTCCTTTCTGTTTCCTTGCTCGTACTGCTGCCTCTACTTCTTTATCCCACCATCTTTTCCTGGTGTATCGTCTTTTCCTGCGTGAGCCTGTGTGCTTTCTTTGTTCAAGCTCTCTTTTGAAGTAGACTGCATGCTGTCTGCTTCAATTTGCAACCGGAAGTCCCGTAGACACTAGCGCCAGCTGAGTCTCTAGCGTTTATTGTAATAACTCTACACTGTTAGAAAAACTCCTGTCAAAGTATGGGACACATACATGCTAACCTTGTTGCCACAACATGTACTGTATTACCGGACTACAGCACATGTTCCATACTTCTTTAGTACGTGACATGTTGTTGTTGTATGGGCAGCCACAATAAGTTACATACACCATCATCACGGAACAAGTAGTGTATGCTAGAACATGTCTAGTGTATACAAGTAGTGTATGCTAGAGCAGGAAATCTACCATCATGGCACACAGCAGCACATGTTCGGTTGAAAGCCATGCTAGAACATGTACCATTTTTACGAAGTACATCACATGTTCCAATGCGTCCAAAATGACACAGGTTGCATTTCTTGTACTTACTGAAAAAGTTCAGTCTTGTTTGTGATAGTACTCGCCCCATTTTATGTTACTACCGCTATTCACGAGTACATCCGGGCTTTGTATGTCACATGCCAAGCTTCCCCTTGATAAAGGCTGATATGTGACATGCAAAACAGGGATGTCCTGACAGTTTGCAGGCGCAACTTAATGCAAGTCTTTGTAACATAAAATTACCTGCAATGCGGAAATGTTCCCCAAACTTGTATGGAAAATTTGAACTGTCGTTTCTAATGCGAGCACTATCCTGAAAACAGAACAATGAATCTGTGACATATATACTCAATAGAACAGCCAGGAATGCTACGAGAAAGTGCTCGCATGCTACGTCAAGTTTAGAAAGCATTGTACATGTAGGGTCGGGGATAAAGTCATATAAACATTTGTAAACATCCTTATGAAACTAAGTTCACGCTTGGTCCTTTTGGTTTCAAACCATAGCAACGGACCCATTGCGAAGAAGACTGAACAGTTTGCTGCTTCAAAATATTTACATTTATTTTTCTTTTAAATGACTAGAACACATACACAATAAAAAAAAAACATTTCATGCCGCAAATTATTTGGGGTAGCTCAGCCATCAAAAAAGTATCAAAGTGAGCAGTCTGCTAAAGAAAAATGTCACAAAATATTATGCTGACATTCTACACCTCGAAAAGAACCATACTGGCCTATGACAACAAATAGTGATATTAACAATAGAAAAAAAAAATTAATCTAAACAAGCAACGAGGTTTCTTTCCACTTCTTTTGAAACTTCGAGAACTCTCGGAGGGCTCCCTGCGCCTTCAGACGCACCACAGCAACTTTTCTTCAAAACTGCCGGGACCCCTCCTGTGGGTTCCACAAGTTGCCTGAAAGAATGAGCAATTAAATAATGGGCGGGATTATTTAGAGGAAGATGTCTAACAGAAGCTAAGGAGTTCCTAACTCCTTCTTTAACTTCTCTATCGGTTAGTAATCCAATCTGAACGAATTTTAAATTTTGTCTATAGTATACTTTCAAGCCGAGACAAACGCCCTTAATCTGGACAGTCCGTGCACACACCATGAGCTTCCAAGTCTGATCCTTGCTTCAAGACAAATTTTGATTGTACAAAAAAAGTTTCACCCCAGTGGCATCAGTTCTCAGTAATAACTGGGAACATTTCGGAACTTGCGTGAGCACACAACGCTATGACATTCTACAACGCGAGACGGAGGCTACAAAGGAGGACAAACACATCCATATCAATTGAGACCTATGTCTTCGTAGCCTCCATCCCGGGTTGTAGAATGTCATTAACCAGCTCGCCTGCCAAGTAACGTTGTACACAACAATACTTCGGTTAAAAAAGGAATTCATAGTATCAGTCAATGCAATATTACAAAAAAGCTTGCCTGAAGTGCTTAAGCAGAATATTGTGGTTAATATTAGAACACTGAACATTCATGTCTTTTGGTTCATATTACTTATTCTAACTGATGAGCATAGCCCGGTCACAGGTATATTTATGTGCCCCTGCAGAACAAGGGCCCATGCATTTGCAGCCGAGTGATACTAAGGCGGGCTAACATATAAGTTGCACGTACCGTAGGATGCATAAGTTCTAGTATTGGTTCTATATGACAATATATCTGCATACCAGATTCATATTGATTCTTTCATTATATTGCAACGTAATAATATGATTTAAAAAGAAACGGTCCTCCTCAGCAGGTCACGCAGTTACTGCATCACATCCAATTAATGTGAGTAACGAATTCTAAAGCGAATTGCGAATTGCCAAGCGAATTGTAAATAAGGGTGTCCTAGAAATCAGCACATTAACATTAGACCTTTGTCTTTCTTAGTGTAAAGTTTCAACAAAAACATGGTTCAACATGTTCCAGGTTGCTATTGAAGGTGCCAAACAAACACAAACCCTAAGGCTAATATTCTGCTCTACAAAACATTTTTTTCCAAATTGCTGTCGAAAGTTAGACAGTTTGCTTGATGTAATTGGCAATGCCTCAGCGACAGTGTGACCAAGCTGAATGAAACCCTTAATATTTATATGGGAATACTGCAATACGTTCGAGGAATCGTTATGCGTCTGCTATGCTGTTTTTTATTTTTACAGATTTGTTTAAAGAAAAGCCATGAAAGCTACACTTATGCGGTTTGTGCGAGCGAGTTAAACGCCCAGGGGGACATTACCGGAGTGGCTAATCTTCGCGATAAGCCGTCTAATTAATTGAAATTCGTTAATTATATTTTAATTAGTGGAAGTAGTCGTATGGTTCCAATTAGATATTTGCTGAGGGTCGTTCAAAACCCCTAGATCAGTAATTTTTAGAAAGACTGAGCGCGTGAAAAGCGCAACAGTGCGCTGAAGTTACTACTCGTGGAGCAGGTACAAGACTGGGGCTAGCTAAGAGACGGAAAAATCGCGCGCCTTACCGCAACCGATAGCCTCGTGCTCCACAAGTGGTAGCTTTATTGTACTACTACACTTCTCACGCGCTGAAAGTCTTTCTGAAAATGACTCATTTAGTGGTGTTCGATAACACTCAGCAAGTTTTTAATTGGAACCATATGTTTATTTTCACTAATTAAAAAGTTAACAAATTTTAATTAATTAGCCAATTTATTGCAAAGATTAGCCACCCACACAATGTCCCCCTGGGCGTATAATTCACTCGCACAAACCGCATAAGTGTAGCTTTCATGGCTTTTTTTAAACAAATCTGTAAGAATAAAAAAAAAATCCTGTATATGTACAGTACTCAGCAAAGGAACACGCGACTGTATTACCTCTTAAGATTACATCAATCTATGACGTAGCGCACAAAATTGTTGCATTAAGCGCCATGTTATAGTTGTCTATCGGCCACCAAAAAGTTAGCACTTTTATGAGGTAATGAACAGTTTGTGTGTTCCTACAAGTTTCGGAAGCATTGCACATTGCCAACAGAAAACAGTATTTGAACTTTTTGACTAGTACCCTATACTGTAAACGACTTATTTTTCGCGGGCTCGATATTTTGCGATTGGGGTAAAAGTTGAAGATTTGGAATAATTCGGGCGGGTTCTAATTTTCCCGATGCGGCGGGATCTCAATATAGACTCCAATGTGTTTACATTTTACCAGAATCGTTCCCGGGACCTATTTTTTTTTTTAATTGTAGGCGATTCGGGAAAATTAGTATCTTGCGAAAAATAAGTCGTCTACAGTCTTCGAAATCTCCAACTCTGAGCCAAATTGGCTTTGCCGGAAATACGTTGAGGAGCACACGACCATTCAAAGGTATGCCAAACTGCTTAGGTTGTTGACAAGGACACGATAACAGATTAGGTACATAATTTATTGCTAACGGCCTTTTATGTCATTAACGCCGTCAAAAATTACTTATCAGTTATTGCTGCTTCCCAGACAAAAATAAATCGCCTATTTATTTCTTCACGAAATGCAATATCCACTTGACAATTCCACCACTTGAAGGAATTAGAACTGTCCATACTATACATTTTTCCAAAGCAAATTCACAGTGCACATTTTCATAACTGAAAGGCACATTCATAGTTACCTCTAAACGAACTTCAACACTGCTGGCATAGCAGGGTACTTTAGGTTGAGACCACACTATGTGGCGTACATCAGCTCCATAACAAAGAGGAAGCTGACGCCTTCGAAGCACCTGGTGCCATCCAGTGGCAATCGAAGATGCTTTTGCCTGAAAAAAGTCGATCTTTTTAGTCATAAAGGAACGCTGAACGAAACGTTTATGATTGCAATTGTGTTTGAGAGCATCAATACCTAGGACTATGGGAGTTATACTATTTTCAAACATGGCACACCTTTTCAGTGTTTAACTGGGGAGGAGATTTTCAGTTTCTTCCGGTTAGCATGTATACCCATGAGTTGTATCGCTTTATTCTGGTGATATGTATAGTATCTTCCTTTAATTCAGAAGGCAAAACCGCACTCCGTTGCGGTGAATGAACTTGATACGCGATGAAAACAAGTCAAATCCCATCCTTTAAAAAAAAAGGGAACTTGACACACAAAACCCAATTACAATTCACGAGCATGCTCATGAATGTGCGAGGCTGCATGCACAATGCGTGAGTCTGGTCGCATATTCACGAGCAAGCTCGTGAATTGCTAAGTTGGTTAGGCCATGATGGGCGAAAATATTTGTTTGAGGGTTCTGCAGTAATTTGTACTGGCAGAGCAAAGCTCTGCCACTATGGCCGAATTCGGGTCGTCCAATGAAAGAACATTAACGCGCATCGTGCGTACAGAAACTTCCGGTAGAGCTGCACGACGTCGTGCGTGTAGCATTACTCTACATAAAAAGGGTGTCCTTCTCAGGCCATAAGCGGGAGTTCACTCTGAGCATGCGCAGCGTTCAGAGAGCTCCAATATGGCGTCCAGTGATTATCACCTATTACAATAGAGGTTTCCACTCGACCGGGGTAATTTTGAACTATATCCGTCTATCAGTAGCCCGAGTTATTTCGGAAATATCAGTCCCGAAAAAATGGCATCAATTTAGTCCACAAAACACCTGGAGTGACGGAGCATCCGCGGCGCCCACACGAGTATTAGCAAGACGATGATTGATTACTGGCACAGCGCGGATAAGTTTACTGGGCGGCTCCAAATATCGCACGATAATGCATTGCTATTCCTAAGATCAAAAGCCTGCATTATATCTCTGCATCAAGCAGGTGCCACCTTTATTTGACCGCCTATTCGGAAAGCTGCCAAGAACGCTCACACGGTCGAGCAGCTGGGGAACGTAATGCTCCACTATGCTTTCAGACGCATAAAAAAAATTAAAAACAAGCTCCGTTTATCGAACGCTGTATTGAGAATATATTACGCCAGGGGTGGCCAAACTGCGGTTTGCGAGCCGCATGCGGCTCTTCGCGTGTTAAAGTGCGGCTCGCGGCTGCCTCCCCTACCCACTCCCCCCCCCCCCCCCCCCCGCCCCCCACCCCGCCCCCCACACACACTTCCCCGTCTCCCTCCCGGTCACACGAGCACTTCCCCAAAAAGAGAAATGAAACGCGTTTTAAATTGAGACAGGCTGCGGTTTGGTATTTGTGTGCTACTGCTACCTTACGTACTGTTGGACTGTTTTTGACTCAGATAGATTGAAAGTAGTTCGAGTTTCGTTTATTGCTCCAGACCAAAAATTGTCGCCGGAGCCCCCCCCCCCCCCCCCCCCCCCCCCCCCCCCCTCCGCGGCTTTCTGAAAGCTCGTGTTTTCGTTTGCGGCACTTGGGCCGGGTCAGCCTGGCCACCCCTGTATTACGCTTTCAACCTTAAGAATATACTTCGTTCCTTAAAACATAAGTGACCCATGTTCACGTCTTCTAATACGATCTTCCCTCATTCTCCAATTGCCCCATTCCCCTCCCCGATCAAGCGCTGAACTTTGAACCATCTGAGGTTGAAGTTGGCGGCGAATTTAGTTCAATTCGACGCGCTTAGGTCACTGTAAAAGGGTTGATAACTGGGCTAGTTGGTAGTTAGACATTTGAGCGGTATTAGCGCACAGGTATGAGGAAGAGAGAAGAGACAGAAAAGAGCGCTACTCACAACTGTATTTACAAAGATGAAGAAAAGGAAGAACCTCGTCAAGATCGTCATAAAGATGAAAAAGGAACAGGAAGCAGGAATATAAAACAGGAATATAAAACACAAAGTGGGGTGTTCCCTCGCGCGCACAGGCTTGAGACACTGGTTTTTTGATCAAACACCAAAACCTTTGTTGGCCTTTTCGTTGCCGTGGTGCAGGGTGTGTTTGCATCAGTCTTCGCTCGCGCAGGGACACCCTTGTCAGAGGGGAAGACGAACACCTCATCCGTGGTCGGCTGCCGCTGGGTCGTCGTGCCTGATGTCTCGCGGCACCCGTGACTCATGCGAGTTCTGCATTGTCCGTGTTAAAAAGTCTGTTTCCTTGCTTGCTAAGGCTACCGATGCCACACTAATGCATTTAGTAGCTGCGGATATGATGTAGAAGGCTTCCACCACCTCGCGGGTCATTTTATCCTTGTGCCTCTCTAGGGTTATTGTTTCCCCGAACAGCGGTTTGCAATTGCACTCTTTTGCAATGTGTTGTGAGATAGACTCCCACTGTGGCTCTCAGAGAATAATCATGCTCGCGAAGTCGGTCATTAAGACACCTGCCTGTTTGACCTACGTAGATCTTGCCGCACGAGAGTGGAATCTTATATACCACGCCTGAAGTGCACGGAACAAAAGGTTTAGTATGTTTTTTTGTGCACCTGTGTCTTGTGGCACCCTCGGCTAGCGAGTTGACTATAGAGCAAATTTTGCTCATTTTTTGCAGGGCTGAAAATACCACTCGCACCCTATACCGACTTGCCACGTTCTTTAAATTGTGTGACGTCTTGTGGAGGTACGGGATTACCACAGGTCTTGTCTTTCCTACATCTGGTTTGTTGGCCTTTTTCAACAAGGTGTCCGCTACATTAGCCAGTAGTGGTAACGGATAGCTGGCTTTTCTGAGTCTTTCAACCTGCATCGAGAAGCTGGCTCCCTCTTCCTCCTTTTTCATCTTTACGGGGATCTTGACGAGGTTCTTCCTTTTATTCACCTTTGTAAATACAGTTGTGAGTAGCGCTCTTTTCTGTCTCTTCTCTTCCTCATACGTGTGCGCTAATACCGTTCAAACGCTTAAGTCACGCATGTTGACAGCGGCTTGGAATAATAATGCGGGAATATTGCGGAAGCCGTGCTCTCCTAGTGCCCAACTACTAAGTAGGGTCGGGCAGTATGCCGCCCCGAATCAGGAACTATAAAAGGCCTAGCTTTATGCGTCTGGGAAGACGAGACGCTGCACGATGGGCATCCCGAACTTGGAATATACGACACCTTTAGAGATAGTAAACTAACACTGCGTTAGGAACGACTTAACGCATACGTCCCTTGGAAGCGAAGCCGTCTACGCACCTTAGAACGCCGCTGACGATGCGACAACAACGTCAAACTCGCCTTCCAAACGGGTAGCAGCACTCCGCAGCCCCCGGGCCCACGCCGGCCGGCAGCGGCTTGCGCATGCGCGGGAGAGAGATGTCTTCCTGCGCGCGGCGTAACTCGGCTCACGGGTGCTGTACTTCCGCGGTCTGATAGAGTTCCATAAAAATTGCTGGATATCCGGCACTTTTGGGCGCGTTCAATTCGCTTATACCAGTTGAACCGACTATAAACTGTAATCTTGTAAGGCTTTTCTTATTGATACGGATAAGCTCATACTTATCGCTTAAATAGCACATTTCAATGCATATGGTACAGTTCCCGTTTTTGAAAGAAAACAACACATTATATGCGTTTCCAGAAAACGGGACATGTTCTGTTCGGTTTTTCCACGTAGATTGATGGAATTTTCTAACAGTGTATGGTCGAACACGTACCGGTAAGTTGAACATAGCCTGCTGTAGTGACTGATAATAAACAGAGAGGAGCCTTGTTCTGCCAGACTGCCTCCCCCGCGCGCTCGGTACCTGCGATAGCGTTTTGGCTTCTCGTGAGTCTGTGGTCCCCGGGCATGCACACCCAGCCAAGGCGCGGCGAAGGGCCTTGGCTTCAACACGCGGTGCGGGCGTGTGTTGAAGTCAGGGCATTCGAAAAAAGCGTCCTGCCGTTCTCAGGCTCTAGTAGTGCGAGGACGCACGCAATGCAAGTGGCAGGAGCGGCGACCAGGGCGATGCTCGCCTACCCGCCACAACTGCATTGCGTACCTCGAAATAGTGGGAAGTCCCGTATGTAGGCTGACTTTCCGGCTGCGTTTCGTGAGGCCCACTTCGGACGGGGCAACTTTCTCAGCAATTTTGGGGTTGCTAGCGGGGTTTTCCTTAGATCGACACAAAATGCTGGGATCGGGACCGGTTGTTCTGCTCGAAACAAGCGAGCAACTTTTTGAATCGGCAGCAGCTAATCAGGGACGCGAGAATTTCACGATGAGTTTGTATTCTCAAAGTCAATTAAATGTATAACAAACACGTTTATAGCGCTTAACTGTGTGTCTCAATAAATCGAGAAAAAAAATGAATGATGATGATAGCGTTATCACGTCATCAATGTTTGCAACTCCATCGGGCTCCAAGTGCACAGTGCTACGTGATGTGGCAGCAACAAGTTTCATATCATCGGCCTCATCTGTAAGGGGAATAGAACAACTGGCATAATATGTGCACATCCCCATTCCGACATTGCTTTTACGCTTGTTTCAGCTATACGGGTAGTTTCATATATGTTGAAGATTTTCGCCGGAAACCTGCCACTCACTGCAATTTAATTCCCTAGAAAAGACCAGAGGACCTGCACCACCACTGGGTCTGGTGGTATCACCTGGCCCTTTTACTGGGAAGTACACCGGATCCTGGGGTCGCTGCCCGTGAATGACAGCAGCCTGGTGGAGGAGAGCGACTGCTCGGAGAGAGCCACACCTGCAGTTTCGGAGGTATCCATCTTTCAGTTTTTAATCCTGGCTTTTTCTTGTCTACATGTTTTGTATGTGTTGTGTCCTTATATAGAGTGGAGCCTGTGTGCATTTCTTGGTGAACCGTACCATTGTGCCAGCCCTTGATGGACATAGTTGGTGGGCGCTCCGTATAGACCAACTCTTTTACGTCAAGCTGCAGCAGTGGTGCTTCGTGTGCTCTTCTCGTCTGGTGTGTGGGCAAAACATGCTAGTCGAGCCAGGCATTATTAATACATTGTTTTAGAGTGCAGCTCTTGGGCGCCTGTTTCCGGGTTGAGCGGCGTCGCTGTCGCCGTAACCGCGCGTTACATTATGGGACGTTTCCCATAATAACGTCACACATGACGTCCCATGTGACATCACGAGGGTAACATTTTCCCGCTACGTTTGGCGGGAAATATTCATGCTTGATTTAGCGGAAGAATTTCCCGCCATGTTTAGTGGGAAAATTTTACCCTTGTAACGTCGCACCTGACGCCACCCTATTCGGAAAAATTTCCTGCCAAATTTAGCGGGAAAATTTAACACCACATAAAACACACTCCTCTACGCTAGATCAAAAATACATTACAAAATCGTGGCACCAGTTCAGAGGGCCCCGAATCCTCTCTGGGATTGGATTGGATTGGATTGGAGTCTGCGGCTCTTCCCTTTGTATCGGGTGATCAACAGTAACGCATACTGGATCTAGCCTAGTCAGTCGCGCCTCCCGCGACTTCCGCTTCCGCTTGGTGTTCCGCTGATCGGTTGCACTCCCTCCGCCGATGTGTCTCCCTAGGGCCTCCACCAGACTTCCAGCCGCCTCTTCGTCACGTCTACCGCCGATCGATTGTTCTTCCTCTCCCTGTTCTGCACCGATTCGGAAAGCCAGTGCTACTGGTAGCACCGTTGTACTAGGGACCGGTACAATGTGCGGGCACTGCAGCACCAGGTGCTCCGTCGTCTCGTCGGTCTGCCTGCAGAGTATGCACGTTCTCTCCTGTCCCTCGGTGAACCTGGCCCTCCACACCCGGGTCCGTAATGTACCCATGCGGGCCTCTGCGAGGAGCCCACTGCCTGTCGAGTTGTCGTACCAGGGCTCTTTCCATATGGCCTCCTTCTCCGCGTAGTACATCGCGAGGGACGGCTTCGCCGCCGCTCCCGCTCTCCATCTCTCCATCTCTCCGTCTCCACTGCTCGGATGCCCTTTCTGATTGCCGCTGGGCCCTCCCGGTTCTCGCCCGCTGACTCCAGCCAGATCGGTTCGAAACCATAGTGGTCCCGCAGCCTTCGGAGGCGGTGCATCCATTTGGTGCCTCTTTCCTGGTATATCAAGTAGCGCAGGGTGCGGTGGGCCCAATTCTCATCCGGGAGTCTGCGCACTCTCCTCTCGTACAGTGCCTTGGCGCTGGCTTCTCTGGCCTCGAAGGACGACCAGCCCAGGTCCCCCTGGACACCCTCGTTGGGTGCTGTTCTTGAGACTGCCAAGGCCATTCTTCCCGCATCCCTCTGTCTTCTCTCCAGGAACTCTCTCGTTTGCGATGAGAGGACGAGTACGCCATTTGCGTACGTGAGTACCGGAACGATGGCCATCTTCCATAGCCCCGCACCACCTCGAACCTGTTGAACGTCCAGGTGGTCGCTCAGGTACCGTCGCTCAGGCTGGTGTTGCCTGTGATTCCCAGCCAGGAGCACTTACCCCCACGTATCTTTCTACTGTTTCTGGCTCACTCCCCGGCTCCGGCACTCAATTGGACGCTCCAAAGCACGGAAGCACCAGATTGATGTCTTCCATGCCAGGAACGGTAGACCCAATTGGACGCTCCAAAGCACGGAAGCACCAGATTGATGTCTTCCATGCCAGGAACGGTAGACCCGCATGGCCTCAGGTGGTCTAGGTGCTGTTGCCAATTGAATGTACCACCAGACGTTTTCATTCACAATTGGTAGGACAAAGGCCCTGCACGAGACAGGATGACTCTTTTCAGCTAACGGTCTCCTGGTTGGAAGTTCTTGACATACACGCTCACCAAAAGCAAACTGACATGCTCGATGACCTCTGGATAACAGATGCCTGTACTGTGCCCCCTGGACATTTAGCTCTGTAGAGGGCTTCAAGAAATCCTGGCGTGTAGTCAGGTGAAGTCCAAGCAGCAGTTCCGCTGTACTCTGAAGCGAGGTGGCATGTTTTTGTATGTAAGCAGAAAACTAGCCGACAAAGGATATATTACTCATATATTTAGAAAGTGTTTCAATAAATAGGTTGCTGTGGTATCTGATATCATTGGTCTTCCATTCATGCTAAATGCTCCTTAATTGGACTTTGCCAGAGGTTATTCACGCAGCTGCGTCCCAACAGAAGTGTCTCGTGCCCGTCAGCCGTCTCACGTGTGTCGATGCTGGGTGGTGGTATTAATATTGACTCAATAGTTTAAAATGGTGGCAGAGTTGTGAAGCTTTTCTGAAAGCCTTTGCAGACTGGGGGAATGCAAAGACTGTGACTGTACTTTGTGTATATACCAGTACGTTGCTAGCAATGAAATGGAGTTTTAGTCAGTGAGACACTTAAGAACTCGGCAACAAATGCACCTGAAAGGGTTTGTATCGCTCTACCAGCTTATCGCTTTCACTGCTTTCCTGGCGTCATGGACATCACGGCTTATAAACTACAGTTTTCTGAATGGCGCATGCTTCTTTTGAGAGCGGCTCTACCGAGGGGTGCCAGCTTTTCGACGTATTTAACTGCTCTTCAACTATCACACTTTGTCGCATGGTTGTGCTGGTATCTGCTTTTGTGTGCATTAATTCCTGTCTAACAGCGTGAGAATTCAACTGTCCTCTCGCTGGAAGGCAGAACCGCTGGCACAAAGAGGTGCCCAGACAGAAAACCGAAACCTAGAAAATGATCAAAATCGAGCTTTTTGTTCAGGACACCGTAAAGCCCTCTATGTGCTTTATACATTTCTAAAATGAATTAAGTGATTTCCGATGATGCTGATGAAGTTCCTTGTTAAAAGCATACTATTAAATTGACAAATTCAAAAGTCATTACTTGACTGTAAATAATGAACACATTACACCGAAATTGTTTTTTCTTTAAGTGGCCTTTTGTATACGCTGCATGCTTTTCAGATACAATTTGACTCTCGTCTCGAGAAACACCTTGCAAGGTGGCTGCGGACAATACTTGGCCACTTGCAAGTTCATGTTCTTCTATATGGAAAGCTCGTCTTGTTACATCCTTTACAGCTCCTTTCGGAGACACAAGGCAACCCCCCCCCCCCCCCCCCCCCCCCCGAGGAAGACGTTCACTGGGAGCGTGCTGCGGATGTCGAGGACTAAAGCGCAGATGCCAGCACCAGTGCTGGCTTCGACTCTGCCACGGCTTGAAGAAGAAGTAGCGGGAGCAGCACTGAGGCGACGGACGAGGCCCAGCCGAGAGGGCCCAAGAGGAAGAGGCAGAGCCCCAGCACTGTTGCGTTCCAAGTCATTATGGATCGCCAAGCTCAACTGCTGGCAAGTTACGAAGCGGCACGCAACTGAGAGTTTGAGCTCAGGGAGCAGGAGCTGGCTGTCCAGCGAGAGGCACTGAAGACTCAGCAGGACGCTGTGAAAGCACAGAGAGAAATGGCGAAGTCTGAACGAGACCTTGCGGCTGCCATGATGGCGTTCCTTAATAAAGCCTCCAAGTAAACGATCATTCTGTGCAGGCTCATTTCAGTTATCTCAAGTGAAGAATGTACTGGCTATGTGGTCCAAGCAATTTTCTTCTGTCTGAATGAAACCCACCACCGCCTGTACTTCATTAGGTATAAGCTTGCATGACAGCATGTCACCCACAACATTTTTGCACTGTTGTTGCCTGTACCAAAGCCACTGTGCTCCCAGCACTGTGAAAGCATCAGGTCATGCCGTTGCTTGTTTGCATGCCAGCTAAGGACATCTCTGAATTTTGTTGCACTACTGGGGAAATTCCTAAATAGCTGCAGTGTAGTGCAGCCTTTATTGTGCAACTTCAGTGCTGGAGGCCCATATCAGTATTTACTGTAGCAATAGACCATCTATATAATAATTATATTCTGCAAGGTGAAGGAAACTGCTGAATATGAAATAATCTCTACCTCGGCATTTAATGCTAGGCATGATGCTCCATTTCACCCTTATGACAAGGTTGCAGCAGACACGAGCCATTGGATTCAATTCAATGCCATGCAAGTGTCTGGAGGGAGCACAGGGGCTTGGTCAGCACTCAATTGGTCGGGACTACTCGTAGCAACGAAGTCTAGTGCCATTTGTGCAGATATTGTTAAAGTAAAATTTCACGGATGACTTTCTCTCAAGGTAACTACCGTATTTTCGAGATTCCAAGCAACCCCCTCCCTCTTTGAATATCACGGGTGTGAAAAAAAGGGGGTTTTTAGGATAGAGTATACGGTATTAGTATCAAAATATGAAGTATTTCAGAGCTGTGGTAACGGTTAAAAGTGCAAATTTCTGCCTCTGAAGCTTTTTGCCTTTTGCGACACTTGGTTAGGTGGAGGGCAATAACCACACGCTAGACATATAGCATCGAATGGGTCCTTAACCTGCCACCAAATATAAGAAAATATATCTAATGATTTAGGTAATTTCTGATCTAAATCATTTGATATTATCCAATGATTCAATAATATCCAGTGGATATCATAATCATTGCTTACATATTTCATATATTATTGATATGTACTTGTGACTAAAATCTGCCAAGCATTACAAAGCTTTCTATATTTTTCGTAAAGAAGTTGAGATATAAACTGGAATAATTCAATCAACAAAATTTGTTTTGAAGAATGAAAGGCACATTTCATGACTCCCATGAAGCATTTACTCGAGACACGGGAGGGCATGGTCTCACAGTATAGCAAGCTCCAAAAGCCTATTTGTTTGGCCCTGAAAAGGGCCTTCTTTTGGTTGGTAGAGGGCTACATGCTACTGATGGTACAGCACTGGCCTGTCTAAACCTCTGTGCTGTCTGCATCTGTGCAAGACGACTCAAGTGCACCGGAGGGTGCACCTCAGTCGTCTTGCACAAATGTAGACAGCACTGATGTTTAGACAGGCCAGTGTCATGCCACCAGTAACATGGGGCCTCCGTTGTGCATCACGCAACAGGGATTCAGTGCTGCAGCCTGGAGCGCTGGTGCAGGTAGACAGCGATGGCGTTCCTGATCCTCTGTCCGCTGTCTGCTTCGATGTCCGTGGCGCAGACCGGTTGGATGTGGACGCCGTCCACACCCTGGGCACCCCTGAGCCACTGGGCCTCAACGCCATCGTTGAAGCGCTCGCAGATATTGTTGAGGACGCAGCAGGCTCGTACGATCAGGCGGGCGTTGTTAACGTCACACTCCATGCGTTCCAGGATCAGGCGAAACCGTGCCTTCACTCGGCCAAAGGCATTTTTAACAATCCTGCGTGCAGCTGACAGCCGCTTGTTGAACCCCGCCTGCGTGGAGTTGTCCGTGACGTCCTTCCGCGGATACGGCTTCAACAGGTTGGACGTAAGCGGGAATGCCTGGTCGCAGAGGATCAGTGGTGGCACGGCGGTCCCATTGATGGTGATCATGGGCTTCTGGAAGGTTAGCCCTTCCAGAGTGCCTGCCAGTGCCGACCTCCGGAAGACATGGGCATCATGGCACCGTCCTGGCGTTCCGACGTTTACATACCGGAACCGGTATCTATGGTCCACCAGGGCAAGGAGGATGATGCTGTACCTGCATATAAGCGTGGCAAAGCGCTCAATTAGCCTGCTGGGTCACCACATAATTACCTCCCCCAATAAGGTAAAGGAACACATTGGCTAACAAACAATTTTTTTAAGCCACACTTTAGCAATGTTGGTCAGACAGTTCCACTGACTCTGTCTTCAAGCAGTAAGTTCCCAAATAGCGATTGGAAGAAAACAAAATTTGGTAATGTGGCTAGAAACTATGTGGTCTAAACTCGGGAATACTAGGACATGCAGATTCTGTACTGCTAATCCAAACATAATCTCTTATATAATGGAGGCTCTATACGGTTCCCTTTCGGAAAGAGGTACTTACCAGCCCTTGTAGTTTCGGTAGTCGGTGGCGTCCGCTTGTGGTGGCGACACAGGGAAATGGCAGCCGTCAAGTGCCCCTATGGCCTGCGGAAAGTCCAAGGTAGCTTCGAAGTCCCGGACGTGCTCAGCAAGCTCGGCGGCGCCTACCATCTTCACCCACTCGATCTCGAGAGCGGAGACGACGACTGTGCAGAACTCCTTGTACAGCTCGTTCACCGTGGAGCGTCCCAGAACGAACAGGTGGGCGACGGTCCTGTCCTCAGCGGTGGAGCACAGCTTGTACAAGGAAGCGCCTACTCGCTTCTCCACTGATATGGTCGCACGCATGGCAGTCACTTCACGCTCCATGTGCGGCCGGCACACATCCACGAGGTACCGAAACGTGGTCAGCATCACACGAAAAGACTGCTTGAAAAAATAAGCAGGCAAGTTTGGCAGTGTATCTTCAAACCACCGCTCGTTCCTCACGAAAGCCTGGACGCTGCGCGGCACGGCGTCAGTCATTGACGCAGCAGCAGCGGCAGCAAGCAAAACGCTGTTCGCAAGAAGCTCCTCTTCGAGGAGATCCGCCTCCCTCCTGGCAGACCTGATGTCCACGCTAAAAGTAGACAAACTACTTGTTTGCGGAGCGGGCACGTACATAACATACGCAGCACACGACAGTACGTCCATCGCAACGGCGGCAGCCGGATCAGGGTCCACGGGGTCCACCGCAGGATCCATCGCCCGTGGAAAAGTGGGGGAAGCTCGAGCGGAACAAACAGCGACGGCAGCCGAAGAGAAGCAAAAGAAACGAGACACGGCGCTGAACAAAGGAGGGAGCCCACTGAGCAAGCCAAGCAAGCCAAGCCGCCAAGCGGCAAGCGTCTCATCAAAAAGCAGATTTCGTTTAAAAAACACTTTGCGGTGTTTCATAAATTTCATCTACTTCAAACAAAATATAAAAAATAGTTTATTGCGGAATTAATAATCGCTACCGCAAAAGCATATTCTGTGTGACTGATTCGACTTAGCGAACGCAATCGCAATGAACATCACCTAAATGTCATTTTAGTTGTCGTCTGGCAGGTCCCATCTCGAATGTGATTTGAAAACCTGAATGTCATTTGACGTAAATGCCATTTTAGCTGCCGTCTGACAGGGGTATAAGAGTCCTCCGCAATCGCAGACACCAACGCAGACACAATCACAGTCACGGTCACGAATAGTTTGTCACACACGTGGTCACACTCTGACACAAAGAAAATTCGGACGGAAAATGGTAGTCTTGCATTGGTTGGTACCTTTTCAATTAAATAAAGACCATATTTAAAACAGATATTTAACACTAAAGTCTCTCCACCAAGCCTGTACTCTCCAAGAAGATGGAAAACATTTTCACAGCCTTGCCTTGTTCGCCTGGCGACAGCCAGGGGCCTAGTATTTGAGATATGTTTATGTTGGCGATCTGAGTACCTGGTAGGGGGAACATGAGAAGATTAGCACGCTCTGTGCTGTAGAGTGGGCATTCGGAGATGGTTTGTTTAACATCTTCAGGTTTTCCACATGCACTGCAGTTGGGGCTAGTTATAATTCCAAATTTGAACTTGCGGCCATATGTGTAGGCCGCGTTGATTCTTAGCCGATGTAGTAGCGTTTCTAGTTTCCTTGGAAGGCCTTTCGGAAGGATGTTTCGTAAACAGGGGTCAATGTGGTGGGAGTAAGCATGATGATTTTCAGGCGATTTCAGACGCGTGCTCGGGTGCCATACTCAGAGATTCGGCAGGGAAGTTATCGAATCTTTTGCGATAAAAAAACTCCGGAGTCAATATATCTTCCCCGTCGCTAGCCCTCTCTGATAGAGAGATGGATTGTCTGAGCCAAGAGCTGTCCGGGGTGATTAGACGACCTCGGTGAACGGCCGACCCCAACGGGTCGACGCACCCAGCCGCCTCTCCCACCCGCCCTTCCTCCTCTTACTTCCCCCTCTGCCTCTGCCCTTTCCCCCTGTCCCTAAGTCTCCGCAGGGGAAAATGCGTTCACACCCCATGGAATGATTTTTGTTGTGAGTTGAAAGAATGTGCTCGTCTGTGTTTCGTCCTCTCTCTGTTTTATACTTTCTGTTATCTGGTAAGTAATATTGTTCACAGCGCTTCGCCACCGACTGGCTTCTTTGTCGCTGTGGTGTTAAGAGGATAAATGGGGATTATTTCTTTCAGTCTTGCCTTCGCATAGCTCGATGATGTAATTGTGAGATCGAATCCACCCACCTGACGGCAGTCGGGCGCGGCTCATGGATTAGACACAAGAACTGCGTGAATTCGGCTCGTAACGATCAATGTCTCGGCGGACACTCGGGTAGTGGCTCGCGCCCAACCGCTGCGGTGATAAGAATAGCCGAACGCTAACAATGCCTGGAGCTATGTACGCGTTTTCTACTTTGCCAACACCCGCGCGTGGCTACGATGAACGTTGGCGGAATAGGATAGTCACCAGGCCACGTGGCCGCTTGTTCAAACTTCGAGTTGAGGGGATGTACAGTGCTCATATCTCTCATATTTTTTTTTGGCGACTGCCATTGACTAGAGAGAAAACCTAAGGCAAGTTCATTAAGGTATTAACGTTACGGTGTGATTCTGAGTAGTATTTAGCGGAAGTTAAAAAATCGCTTCTTGGCCCCTTTAAACTTGTGTCGATTAGTACATTCGCGTGTACACGAGACGACAGCGCTCGGTTATGATCTTTTGAAATCCGAGGGTAAGTCGAAATTTCTCGGTACATAAAACGTTTAGTCTCCTTCTCTCTCATATATACTTGGAGCGTTGTGAGTTGCCGATGCTTGGCCCGTTTCGTTTCATCTAAAACTTTTCATCGACGCAGTTTCATCGAAACCTAATCTTAATTCGGGGCCACCTAAGGAGCCACCTATAGTCGTGACAAGTTAGATCCAACATGTCACGGCAAATTTTGGAGCCACCTAAAATTGCCGGCCCATTTGCCGTTCCTTTTAAAGTATCCCCAAAATTTGCCGTGACAAGTCGGATCTAACTCGTCGCGGTTGTAGGAGGCCCGTTTTCTAGTGGTCTCGTCTTGTAGGTGGCTCGAGAAATGTCTTGTCTACTTCCCCGCTGAGTACTCGGAAGCTCAATCACTCCGATCCACAAAGAAGGCCACGTAAATGAGGTCCAGGAACATTCATGCGCTAAAATGAAGCCTGCGATTTATTTTATTTTAACTTTATTTTTAAGTCGCAAATTATGTTCGAACTCGTCGTTACCAAGCTTCGCTTATAGACTGTAGCGATTGGCTTCCTGTGAGCTCTGGAGGAAAGAATATATACAGGAATCTGTAAAGGGGAAAGCACGAGGTATTATAATTATTTAAAAGAACCGTGCGTCCGCAGGTTAACAATCGATTAATTTGTTTATATTAGATACACAGCTCAAGATACAGGTGATGCCATGTTCTAATAAATACTGCATTGAAACAATAACAGAGAAAAGTATATGCGAAATTGTGTGCATTTAACGAGCTATCACAAATAAACAAAAATATTTGAAAGCATCATTAGTTATTAAGTGATACCAGCTAAGCTGGTAAAACATGAAAAGTGCAAGTTTGAGGGTTGCTTCAACGAAAGGCGTCGTAGTTAGTAGAGGAAAGATTAAAAGAGCAGTTGTAGTGCAATATGATTTAATTAAGTAATACAGCACTCAGTGTATACCCGTTGCAATGTAACACTCGAAAAAGTATTTACGCTTATGAAAAACCATGCATATATGAAAGAGTCCGGCATGTACTGCCCACGCTCTGCATTTTTTAATTAGTCAAAATGAATGAAGTTATGCGCCAGTGCCACTAAACTGATGCACGCTCCATTAATTCTGGGCTCCTGTACCGAGTCAGGCCGGCACTTAATAACCTCTTATTTTTGTGTTTACGCTAAAAGCAAATATCAAGTTAATCTTCAATCTGCCCCGCTAAAAAAATATTAATCAACGTTTCAAGAAGCATAAGCATTGGAGCTAAAATTTCCAATAAACAGAAGGCTAAAATGCTTCATATTCAAAGCGTGATTGCCAACTGACGTTCAAGATACCCCCTCCCCTAAGAAGGCAAGTTAGTCATATAATGAGAAAACATGCCACCAAAAGACTGACACTGGGACACGCCTTGTTTGCGGCGATGAATTAGGCCGCTTCTCTTAAGATGTAGATGTGATGTTGCTAATAATAGCGCTTAACGTCTTTGTCACTCACCCACGCTCGATTGCTGCCACCCCTTTGAGCAGACATTGCACGAGACCTAGGGTTTTACCAACCGTACTCGAATGAGTTATATCTTTCGAATAGTATACTAGATCGCAATGCACAAGTACCCTCTCTATTGTACGTGTTGGCTTGACCTTGATAACGTCCGTCGGGTCCAGGCTACACAAAATGACCTTGTTTGTTTGTCCAAAATATATACGGGGACCTGGCGAGGCGGTTGGCGGTAGGGCCACGTCACTCTGAAATTAAGTTGCAACGGCGCTCATCAGAATGGCAGTGATGTATTTGTTGTAAAACGGTTAAGCAGCTAAAATACCTTTAAGAGCACATTAATTAATTTCGCTCACATTCACTCGAATAGACTTATTCCAAAACTCAAAGCGCCTCATTGCGCCTTAATGCTACTTTTTGCATTGTGGGAATCAGTGGGCAACAAAATAGATGCGCGCACTTCCCCTGCCCTATACAGGTTCCCAGAATGCAACGCGCGCGGTGACGGATTTGTTGAAGTAGCTTATGTGATACCTATGATAAGTACCTATGAAGCTAAAATACGATGTAATATAGCTTCGGATACATCGTACAGCACAGTTTAATTTTCACGCTTATTGAACTCACCGTATAGATGTCATTAAAATCACCCGTAAAAACAAGACTTGTGACAAACGCGTAAGGAAAAGTTAAATCTATATGCCACAATGCGCAGGCTTTTTCATTCAGCGTTTTCTACGTGCGATGCGAGTTAACATCAGTTAGATCATCAGTGTAACGCTGGTATCTGATACCTCAAGGCGTCATAACAGCACGCCCTCGGTTCTGAACGGTGGGACAAAGTCACGAGCTTGAGGGACGTTTCTCAAACGACATACGAGCGCAGGTCTCTGGGTGTTTCCATTTGAATTTAGACCTGAATTTAAACTAGGTACTGTAAACGACTTAATCTTCGCGAGGACCTAATTTTCAAGGATTTCGTGAATCACCTACAATTCGCAAAAAATAGGTCCCGCGAATAATTCCCAAAAGAGGTAAACACATTGGAATCTATATCGAGATTCAATCGCGTCGCGAAAATTAGAACTGACGAAATATTCCAAAACTTCAGCTTTGACCTTTGTCGTGAAATATTGAGCCCGCGAAAAATAAATCGTTTACAGTATATTTTATTTAAAAAAAAATGTTTTGGTTAAATTTGTATAAGTACAGTTTTTATCTCAGGTTATTTTTTATTGAATAGACTACGGCGAAAACGCGTTTTTTCTGCTAATAGATCTCTTTCGAAATACTGCACTCTGTTGACAGCTGTGCAATCTTTGCACAATGGTGAACTAAAACCTCAACGTTACTGCACACTGAAAATAATACACCCGCAGAAAAAGTTCATGAGATCAGTGACGTTGCACTTTTGACGGTGTATGATTGGCACGTCGTTTCGTTGTGCTGGTCCCGCTCCGACGTTCGCCATCTTATGGAATGACTTGCACGTCTTTGATGCAGTTGAGCCAATGTGCAGTGGTTCCGTCCTTCTAATAATCAGTACGAGAATTTCGAAATGGGTCTTTTGTAAGTAGCATGTTTGACACCTTCCCATTTCCCTATGCCTTAAAGGGGCCATGCAAGCACTTTTTTACTGGTTTTTAATATGCACCAAACCTGAGCGCACTGACCGTAGTAACTTAATGTAACTTTTCTTTTCTCGAATATCGCTTTATTTTAGAAGTTATAGGCAAATTAATATTACAAAAACAAGCAAAAAATAACCTCCCTCGTGACGTCCCTGGTTGCTTGAGTGGCCGTGAACTAGAGGAGGGATACAGAGCTCAGCGAGTGCTCACGGCTGCCGCACTCCCTGTTGACGGCGCGAGAGGGCGACACTAAAGCGTGTTCTGGATAGGCTGTATACAGCGGGCAGCCAGAGCGGCTTTCATTGCATTTGCTGCGCGATTAAACACTAATTCGGCATGACACTTCATTGGCCACAGACGACAGCAAAGACGGGGTAAAGATCAGTTCAGAATGGGAGTCACTTCGCGTTGCCGTACCGCGAAATGGCCAAAACGCAATACAAATCTACTCGCTAGAGGCCTTCGGAACGCTTGGAGCCGGTCGGATCCTCCCATAGAGTTATTACAATAAACGCTAGAGGCTCAGCCGGCGCTAGTGTGCTGTTGCATTTTGAAGCAGACAGGAAGCAGTCAGAAATTGACTTCCGGTAAGGCATTTCTATGGGAAAAAGCGAGTGCATTTTCTCTCTGAGCTCGATTATAAGAGCAAATATCACGAATAATTTGCACGTAGTAGGCACATTGGAACATTTTTCAGTCACGCAAACGAAATAATTGGTCAGTTACAACATTTTTATTTGAAGTTCGCGGCATGAAAAACGGTGTTAAAACCGCTTCGTGCGTGTATTTATGTGCACCATCGAACACTGTTAGCGCGAACACGGCGTCGACGCTTTCCAGCATGGGGGATATACGTGACAAACGAACGAAGGACATGTGGAAAACCAAGAGAAACGGCAAGAACTACGCAGTAACACTGGATAAGTAACTCCTTGTGCACGAGACGATCAAAATAAATTGAAAGCCACGTAATATAGTCAGATTTGCAATAAATATGTACTCTTTTATTCTTTCGGCTCCCGAATATGTGCGAAGATGCTTGTTCTGGGTTCAAATCATCACTCGCACGCTCCAAATTTTTGCAATTAGGGGGATCCAGAGAGCAGGCGCCCGATAAAAAACTGCCCGACGTAAGAAATAATAAAAAGACACACCTTTCGTAGCTCACGTGCTTTATTATTTGCGTTCGAATGTTTCTTTAACCGCTCGTAAAGATGCACGACGGAGTCATTTTCACCAATGACAGGACGGGCATATTAGCAATATATAAGCGCCACCGAAATTCCAGCAAACCTAGAACACACTCTACATTCCTTTCGATCGTTAGTTTGCTTACAATCGTCGCTCGTTTTCACATACCTTCCTTGAAACAGAGGTTTGGGCCTGAAATAGAGCGAAGTTTAACATCGTTCAGTGGTAAAGAAAAATGCTGTAACTAAAGCCATTACACTTTCACAATATCAATAAAGGTACTTACTATGCAGTACAACCGAAATGATAAAAGTTATTCGTGTTATTTTCCGGCGAAGAGACAAAATTCACGCGCGTTTTCCCATAGGAATACACAGGGAGGCTGGATATGTAGGCTGCCTGCTGTCTGCTTCAATTGGCAACAGGAAGTCCAGTAAACACTAGCTCCAGCTGAGCCTCTAGCGTTTATTGTAATAACTCTATGGATCCTCCAGTCCGTAAACGACCGCAGCGCCGCCGCGTACATCCGGGACATTTCCGTGTTGGCTCCTGATCCCACTACTCTTTGCTAGTATGCGCCGCCTTTTCCACCGCTTGGTGGCGGATATGTCGACGGGTCTTTTCTTGTTTCCGTACTTTATAAACTGCATTTGTTTCTTTTCTGATCTAAAATACTGAACAAAAACTACTTTTATAAATAGTTGAAACGGTTCGCGCCACTTATATTTTGTATTTCGACTAAAAAGAAGATTTGAGTGGCTCTGACCAGTAGTAAGCCAAGGACCAAAAACGTCACGATCTCGTCACATATCGTGCGCTTTCGGTACCGCGGGTCGCCGCCGTCGGTGAAGGAGGTTTCCGCGTCGTCCGGTTAAAATATGGTGCACTGATATTTAGTTACTCTCTCGGTGCCCGCTGGCTTGCCTGTACCCCAAGAGACGTGTAAACCGCAAAAAAGGTAGACGCTTACATATGATTGCAGGGCCCCTTTAATTAAGATACAGCAATGCAACTTTCTGAAGACACTTTTGTTATATTTTTGTTTTTATTTCGAACAAATTTAATTTATTATGTTAAGGATTATTTTTAAATGTCAGACTGTTTCTCTTTCGCGATACTTGACAGGGTTAGCAGGCTGTTCTATCTGACCTACTAAATGTTTTAATACATTTGATATCATCAGAAGTTTCTCTCAAGTTATTTTGATCGATATAAATTGAATATTCTGCGTTTATTAAATCTTGGGTTTCATGTATTAGTGAAACAAATATTTAAAAAATCTAGCAAGTTTTGACTCATTTTTTTTTGGCGAAAACCCGCATTTTTTTTTAATTATGTGTTATAGCGGAATATTCGGAAATATTAACGAAAACGTAATATATTTTTGTATGGGCCTCATTGAAGCTGATATTTTGTCCTTTTGCTATCTTTTATGGCAATATAATAGGCCACTTGCAAAAATCCAAACTTTAAAGTTTGTACCTTTCAATTAATATTCAATACAAATTTTAACTGATTTCTCATAATCAGAAAATAATATTAACCACCAGATAACCTTGTAAGGGTATTCACTTGGGTTAGTTGGTGTCACATTCTCACAATTAAAAGCGCTATAAACACGAGCACAAATAAAAGAAAGCACACACGCACCGAGAGCGCACTTGCAACTGAAGTTTAAACTGAATTGATCAAACAAGAAAAAACATTTATCAATTACCAAAAAAAAAAAAAACCCATGTCATGTACACATAGCCGTACTAATCTACGTTTATTGTTACTAGCTTGGCCATTCAAAGGACTGTAAATACGCCACTTCTAAATCATAGAGGGCAATCGACGGGGTACTAACGCAGATATCACGACCGCACTTCATAAAATATGTTTCTGCAATTTCCCTTGTCACTCTGTTTCAGTTGTCCCAAAGTTTCAGGAAACATTTATCTTGAGCCGGACGATATGCGTTCATGACATTGGTGTTTTCTCGATAAGGCATACATGTTTTTTTATCGCTTGATCAATTCAGATTAAACTCCAGTTGCAAGTGCGTTCGTTGTGTGTGCGTGTATTCGTTTACATGGTCCTCGTCTTTTTAGGGCTTTTAATCGCCACAAACCAAATAACCAGCCTGATGAGGCTGTGCTTTTTCAATTATTGTTCCAATATTCAATTTAACTGATTTCTCATAACCAGGGCCTAATACTAACCCCCAAATAACCCGCTAGATGAGGCCTGTGCGTTTTAATTATTATTCAAATTTACTCATTTAACTTATTTTTTATAACCAGGACATCCACCTAATAACCTGCCTGATGGGGCACCCAGGAACAGAAATCTAAACAGATTCAAGCTTTTAAGGGAGCCATACTTTCAATATTCTCGCCAAGTTATGCCTTCGCGGCTTTGCTGTTTTAGTTTTACTTTGTTTTGGAGGTCCTCCGAGGGTCCGCCACTACGGTCGGCCGCCGCTCGCCGCCGCGAGTCGGATGAAGTCTCTCCCTCGAAGCGGTTCACGAAAACCCCCGCTCGGGGTGTAAGAAGACACGGTCCGTGTTAACCGAAACGTTCAGGGAATTTCGGAGTGGTTTCCACGTGTTGAGTGGGGTTGGTTTTGGTGCTATTTTGTTCATTATGTACTTGCGTACTTCCTTTTGGTTACTGACTTGTGTTGTACGTGCCTGGACTTGTGTTCATAGCCTCGCATCTGCTTTGTATTGTTTTTAGCCATTCTTCTGAACTTGGTTCCAAATGTGCTTGAGTAAGTCGACATTTCGACTGCTCAAACGCTTCCCCCCACCCGCAAAGAAGTCGGCACCCGGATACCACGGCCTGGCCATCACCCTGCCTCAGGAAACCAACTTGCACGTCTGAGCCCCTTCTGCTGTGGAGTCTTCCGCCCGCTAGCTCGCAAACTTGGGACCCCTTATGGCTGCGGAGGAGTTCGACTGGCTTCCCTTTCTGTGGCCTTTGTTTGCCGAGTTCGGCTGGGGTCGGGGCACCCGCCGGGGAGTGTGACGGAGTGTATTCACGACTCATTCGGTGCTGTGCGTGCGGGCACGTGTATGTGTGTGTGTATGTGTGTGTGTCCACCGTGGCGTTCGCGCCAGATTACGAAGAATCCTCGTCTAGCGGCCAGGGGAAAAAAGAGGAAAAGGAAGAGGGGCAGCAAAAAAGGGCGGTTAACCATCGCAAGCCTTCGGACGGAGAAAGTCTTACCAATTGTCTGTGTCGCGAATTTAAGCCGAGTTTAGATAAAATTATATGTGCCGGAACTAGTGCTGGGTACTGTCTCTCCTCGACGTCGGGCCCCGACGACGGTATATGTGCAGCTAACCCTGTTGGAAAATTTCGATGATGGAAAGATTTTAAAAAAGGCTCATACAAGCTTAACCGTAATATGGGACATCCTGTACAAGCGAAAAGGCGGCTCCAGTAAAGTGGATTAAGGCGGAACGATACAGGTTGTCGGAACCATACAAGCGTGTCGTGTTATGGGACATGACACCCTATACAAGCGTAGTGGATTATGGCGGAACCATGTAGGCGGACGGAACCATACATGCATAACGTAATATGGGACATCCTATACCAGCGAAAAAGCGATACCAGCATGGTGGAGCCATATGGCTCCAACATGCTGGTTTCGCCTTTTCACTGTTGTACAGGGCGATTTAGTTTTAAGCTTTACATATATGTTTAGAAAGGTTGTGAAAGCTAAATTAATGCGGTATGTGCAGGCGAGTTATACGGCTAGGCGCACGTAGTATAAGGACCTAGTCGTAACGATCAGTCAGATTATTAAATACAATTTATTAATTAACGTTTTAATTAGTGAAAATGAAAATATGGTTTCAATTAGAAACTTGCTGAGTCATTGAAAACCACAAAATCAAGTTTTTTTTTAGAAGGATATAATGCAGGGGTAGCATTTTGCGCGTTCTGTAAAAACGCTTTATTTGGACGAGTTTCTAGGTTTCAGTTTCTTATCAGAGCTCATCTCTGCGCCCACGGTCCTGTTCTCCAGGGGCTTAGACGCGCAACACACGTGCGCCTTGCTTCCCTCCATCCTACGAGGGAGGCGAGGGGCGGCTTCGCACTGCGGCCACCGGGCAGCAGGACCAAAGGTGCAAAGATGCGCTCTGGTAAGAAACCGAAGTCTGGAAAGGTGTCCGAATTGACCATCTTTTTAGAACGCCATAAAATGCTGCTCTTGTCTTATATCTTCACAAAGAAAGTTGATTTAGTGTGTTTTGATGATGCTTAGCAAGTTTCTAATTGGAACCATGGGTCTATTTTCACTGATTAAAAATTTCAGGAACATACTATACTTAGAGGCGGAAGCGGTTTTGTATTTGAGAAAACACTTTTAAATCTTCATTTGACCTCCAGAATCTCAAATATCAATATTATTTGGTAATTTTACGAATCGAGGCTGTATAGAGTCATTTTTAATGCGCTGTGAAAGCACTTCCCTGGAAAGCGACGTCACAAAAGTGGCTTTCGAAATCTTTGCTCATGCATCTTCAGCACCTATCAAAGCTATGCACGCACATGCTATTTTTTAAAAAGGCAGAAAAATGTCACGACTGGTGCCAATGCAGGAGAATATACCTAGAAAACTTGCGATTGGACGCGCGGCCCTTAAGCGACACACGCTTGGCGGCCGAAAGGTCTTCTTACGATGTCACTATTGGTAGGATGTTTTTTTTTGTGTTTTCTCGCGTTTAGTTATATCTTTGTGGAAAACGAACAGGATATTCCGATTCGCGAGATAAAACTACGCTAGAATGAACCTCCATCTAGTTTTCTGAAAGAAGTCTGGCACATCTCTGCAATAAGCCGACTGATCATTACAAATTAGCCTTTTATACTATGCCGCCCTGGCCATATAACTCACGTGCACAGGCCGCGTAAATGTAGCTTTTACGGCTTTGTTAAAAAAATCTGTAAAACATACAAAAAAAAAAACACTCTGCAGAATGTCCCCGAATACAATGCGATTGTATGGTTCCTTTCCCGCTTGCATTGTTCAAGAAAGACTTGTGGACATCCAGCGTTTCATTGGAATGCTGGATGTCAGCGAGTCTACATCAGTGAGTGGTTTCAAACAAGCATGGTGTTTGCACGCCAGTAACCTCTTATCCGAGGCTCACCAGGAGCACTAAGAGCAGAGGCAAAATGTCGGGACCTTGTAAATTTGGTTGCAGGCATTTATTTTTAGAAGAACTGCATGCAGCAAAGCTTAACTTTGCTCAAAAGAAGATAATTAAAAATTCAATACTGAACAATGGTGTCCCTTGAGCTGTCAGACCAAACTCCCACTCTTGCCACACAGGAGTTCCTAACTTGTGCGTAGAGATCAGCACAACCTAGATTTGTGCTGCAAGCGCATTTGCAATATAAAAGTTGAATAAATATGAGATGAAATATGAGACGTTTACAATTCTCTGTAATGTGAAATTAGAGCACAGATCTTGAAGAGGAGGATGGAAGGGTATGCCCCTCCTCCCTCTCCCCTCCTCCTCTTCTGCCTCCCTCCCATTTAGCGGGAAATTTCCCTGAATTTAGCGGGAAAATTTCCCCACTAAATTTAGCGGGTTAAGTTTCCCACTAAATTTAGCGCGGCAATTGATGTCACATGACCTCAACATAAATGCAGTTTTCCCGCTAAAAGTAGCGGGGAAAATGACGTCGCATGACCGTGTCACGTTATCCATAAAAAAATTCAGTTTCTCAGCTAGACAGCGGAAATATTAACGACACATGACCGCAACATTAATTCGATTTCCTGCCAAGTTCAGTTGGGTGGTTACGCCGACAGCGACGCCGCGAAACGCGGAAACGGGTGCTAACAGCTGCACTAAAAACTTAATGCATCAGGTGAAATAAAGTGAACACTAGAGATACTGTAAGAAAAAGAAAATAGAATCTAAGATACCATTCTCAGATCCTTCCTTTTGTCCGTTCTCAAATGTTTTGATTTCAAGAAATGTTTATCTCTTTATTCATACCCAGAGAACCCCTCCCAGTTTCAGCATGAATGCAATAAATCAATGCAGACTAGACCTTGTAAACTATAATGCACATGAAAATGAATGTTTGCCACATAGTCATGTATGAGTCAGTGGCTCGGATCTCTGAATACATTTGTATTGAGGAACATTCTTAAATAAAACTTCTGGGCTTTGAATTCGACAGTTTGTACTTCCATAAAAACACTGTATGGCACTGATTTTTTTTGTGATACAGCAGAAACAGCACAGCACTGTCATCCTTGCATACCTAACAAGAATTTGTATTTTTTCTTTTTTAGCATGGCATGTGCTATTCTAATGCCCATACAGCCTCCTTTAACAAAATTTCTTTTGTAGAGCTCTTTATTTGTTCTTATTTAACTCGCACGACAGATTCGGTACCTTGAATTCTTACTCGGCATCAACAGTTTTATATATTAATGTAATAGCGAAAGACAAGATGTATGGACTTGAGTACGGCTAAACAAGCACAGATGTTGAGAAAAGTACTGAAGAAAACTGAAATGTCAAAATGAAAATAAGCTGGAATGTGGATACAATTATGGACATGGTCATGAATACAGTTAGCAGATTCAATATGAAGAATATGTGTTAGACGCACACTCAAAGAAACCTGTTGCATATATATTCATGCAAATTACTTCGCAGAACCGAGTGCTGCAGTCTCGGGTGCGAGTTCGCTGAATGAGTCCACTGAAAATGAGTGTAGACAGAAAAAGCAGTTTGATCTGCGACAATAAGCATTACATAGGCAAGTGACATGTCATTATTACTGTTACAGTGCCGAATGTTTCAAACTGCCAGTCGCATAATTCTGTGAGTTTCATCCGTATGTTACATTGTTTGGCTTTCTCGAATGCTTTGCTATAAAAATGATGAACTGGAAATGTCTAGCGTAGTTCTAGAAAAACTACTTTTAGAATCCTATCTCAGCATCGTAAAGAATATAAAACGTTTCTAGAGATAAGGTATAGTTCAGGAGTTGAATAAACTAAATACTTAGTTTTGCGAAACCATCTTGCCGTAGTAAACGTATAAAGTTCCCCTAGGCAGAGCTAGTCATTACAGATGATTGTGCCCATTGCATACCATAAAAATTTAATTTGCTACCTACAATATTTACAGACTCAACCAACTCTGAATAAGTGGAACACTTGGCACTAAAGATTGGTCTCACCATGACTGTCTGCAAACATCCACATAATAATTTCCATTAACCTATGTATTTCAAGAAAATATTTGGAGCGAGCTGTTTAAAACGCCATAACACTTTTTAACACTAATAGAAAGCCTGTAGTGGGCCACAACTTAAGCAGTTTTTACTTCATTATGAAGGGCAATAGCATATATGTGAACCTTAAAACTAGCCTGCACTGAATTGCTTTCTTAAGTTGAACGTGCTATGCTCGGCTCAATATATTATCTTTGCAGGGCTGACAATGTGCAAGTTCCCATTTTTTTATATTTCACATTTCCCGACTGCTGGGTGGGGTAGGTACATAAGATTGATGACACCAACGTAACACAATGATGATTTTCAGAATTTGTTTGGGTATAGCACTAGCGAAGCCATCTGCAGGAAATTATTTCTGTGACTCCGTCGAACCTACATCCGCTGGCTTTAAGTTCGCATGTGAATCATGTCTGCAGACTCCTTTTTGTAATTGGAACTCCATCCAACCCAAGATTTGAATATGTTTTTTGCATTTTAGGCGTAGTAGTGCTTTTTGCTGTTTCACTTAAAGAATAGGTAAGAATGCTTATTTCGAGTACCATACCTAACACCTGGTGGCACGAGGACTCCCTTGTCGTGATGCTAATCGAAAGTCACAGGCAGGGAGATACTGTGATGCTCTCGTTGCTGGGATTACGTCCCCCATGGTCCTGGCCGCACCACAGAAGAAGATTGAGTCCAAGCTTGTGGCCACTAGGATCTCCAGATCTTGAGGCACCCAAGTAGCTGGAAATAAAAACAAATCACAATCAAGTATTTGGCAGAGCTACATTAGAATGGCTAGCATATTCTTTCGTGATCAGCATATAGATCCTTTTGTTTTTATACTTTGTACTTGTACCTATTAAAAAACTGCTCCTTCACAGCCAGTCATAGTCACACCCCAGAACAAGGCCAGACAGGCCTTGAAATGATGGGTACCGAATTAAGGCGGATGATCAAATGCATTCATTTAACCCTCTTTCATCCCAACCTGAGAGATTTCTGTCAAATATTCCCATTTAACTCTAAAAACTATAAAAAAAAAACTACTACTGCAATGCAGAGCCGTATACACTCCGCGCGACGCGACTGGCGCGCCGCCGCGCGGCCGGTACCGAAGGTAAGCAGTGAGAACCACAGAGAAAACGAAACCGAAACCACGCCGCGTACGTTGCATGGTACGCGTTGGAGTCTGAGCGGTCCGGTTGCGCTGGGTTCGCAGCATAAGTGCTGCCTGTGCTGCGTCGTTAAGTACTTCAATAGTTACGCGTCGTATCTTCTGGGGAAAAAGTTTCACAGTTTTTCACCTCGCCGATGTTTTGTGGGACAGCGACAACGATGGACCCGTGCCGTACGACGCGAGAAATTTTGTCTCCCGATCATGTCTGCCACTGTGTCGGCACGGCTGACATATTCTACACTGCCGCTTTGCGCTCTGCGTTGTTTTTCGTACCAGTAACGCCTACATGTGTTAGCGCCGATGGGACGAACTGAAATGCCATCCCACACTCGCGGGTATGCAGTGCCGATCTCGTTGGAGGAATGCCCTCCAAAGAAGTTTCGTCCCCATCGTACGTGTCGATGATATTTCCGGACCAGTATGGCACGCACCGCATGAAGAAATATTCGAACGGTAGAAAAAGTGACGAATAAAAACCTAAAGAACACAACAATGAAATTCGAAATCACTGGAGGATCGACGTTTGAGTATGGAAGTTTATGTGGTGTTCTTTTTTTCTTGATCAGCCTCTTTCTGTAGACAACAATTTTTTTTTCTCGGCTTTAGAGCCACCTATCGCAAAGTGGTTCGAATTGGAAGTACCGTTTACTGGTCTTTTCCTACCTGTAAAATGTGCACCTCCCATGATGAGTGGTATTATCTTGACAGCCTTTGACGGTCAAAGCCAGTTCCCATTTAGTTACGCCGCCCAAACTAAAATTCCACCTGGCTTCGCTATGCCAACTCTTTTTGGCATAATAAGTGTTGTGTCAAGTCAAAGTACCTGTGCGCCGAAAATCAGCACCTCGCACGACAGGTTATTACACGAAAGCTGACCGCAAAAGTCCTTGACGGCCAAACCATGTGTTGGCCGACAACTTTGTTTTCTCGGCTTTGGAACCACCTTTCGTAAAGTTGTTTCAATTTGAAGTACAGTCCCTTCCTACCTGTAAAGTCTCCACCTCCCACGAGCAGTGGTATTCTCTTGACAGCCTTTTCATGATCAAAACCGGTTCCCATTAAGTTACGCCGCCCAAACCAAATTTTCACCAGTTTCCTTATGCCACCTTTTTTTGTATAATAAGGGCTGTGTCATGTTACTGTCAAGTTCAAGCACCTGTGTGCCCAAATCTGCACTTCGCACAGCCCGCTATAACACAACATTTTGGGTCCAATATTGGGAACAGCTTTATTTCTTTATCCGTTAGAAACATAACTTTCACACCTGCTGTCTTAATAAAACTTGGCACACTTCGTGCACAAACTTAGTGAACATCTCACTCGCCTCCAATATCATCGTTCCAGCAGCCCTACGTATACAGTGACGAGCGAAATAAATTTCCCACTCAGAGCAATTATGGTGGCGGCCGTCTTGCTTTTCGGAAAATTGCTCCAACACCTTTTTCGGCCGCAACTAGAGAAATTACCCCTAATAACGACTCACTCAATATATAAGAAGTGGAGAACAGCTAAATGCCCTTTTGCCCCAGCACTCACGCAACGTCACCCTCAACGTACCGGCTCCAAAAGCAAAAGTTTAGTCCGCGCGCGCTTCCGCCGCCACAGCTTGGCATGCGAAAAGGCGCCGCAGGCTGCTGAACGCGCCTCACTGTCGAACGCCAGCTCCTCCGCTAGCGGCGCTGCGCGCGTTTTTCAAAGCGCCCCCTATAGTTCCCGCACGGAGTGTATACACCTTTCCAAAAACCGCTCCTAGGCCGCCGCCATGTTGCTGATGCTGATGCGGTTGGTGCGACTCTCGCGCCCCCTATCAGCTAGACATTTTCTGCCACTCTCTGGGACTGTGAAGACCCGCTCAGCGCGGTTCTCTACCTACGTTTTTGCGGTTTTGCATTCGACGTTTTCTCGCCCCTTTTGAAAGTTTCCACTTAATTTTTTTTAATGCGTGCTGCGTACCCTTTCTGTGTTATCTTCCATTGTGAGAAATAAGGCTGGTAAGTGCCTGCCAGCTTTTCTGCTCGACATTCACGAGAAACGAAGGAGGTGAAGGACGTCGAACGACCCTCGACGCGATTTTGCGAACATTGTTCTCCTCCCTCCCAGAGATAATCCGCGTAGAATCCTCAGCCATCTCCAAAAACAGTTGTCCGGGTTGGGGTGAGAAACGGGTCAGTCGCGTTTGTTTCTTTGCCTTGGTGCGGTTGTGAAAAAAGGAAGCTCTCCCCAAAACGTGCCCCAAAACGAAGTCATCCCGGATTCCGTCCGATCGTCAAGATGTGACTGTCGTCGACTGTGACTGTGTTATTTGAGATCTTTCTCAAATAAATTGGTTTCGGATAACGCTGCAGTGTGTGGTACGTACAAATGTTAACACTTCCTCAATTGTATGTCCGTGTCCTGTCCATCGGTAAACACGTTATTTGTGAGCGTGAAAAATGCATGCCTTTCGGTCCTCTTCTGTTGCAATTTATTTTTGACAGCAAAGCCCTTTGTCGTTTCACGTGCGGCGAATCCCGCGATGCCGTCAAAACGTATTGCAAGAAAAAAACAAATAACTAGAACTATTCATTCCAGTCGCATTCGTTCTGTCGCGCGTGTACCCAACAAAAATAGTTTAGATTTTTTTTTTACTTTTTTTTTTTTTTAAATGTGGCACAATGCTTTCTCAATGTCCCCGGGAAAATACATGTACCATGAAACACAAGATATAGCGGGAAAAGACGAGAATTTAGCCGCCAGCAGCGTTTGAAACTGCACCTACGCAGGCTGCGCCTATTGAAATCACAGTCCACTCGGTTAGGGTTAGGACGGACGCCGGTGAGAGTCTAGCCTCAAACTCAGTGACTGGGCTCACAAACGGTTTGTTGCCCCTGGGGTCGAGTGTTTTTTGGAAAGGTGTTTAGTGGGAGAGTTTAGCCAGTGGGTGGTGGTGACGAAGGTGCCGGAGAGGAGGAAAGGGAGGAGAGCGCCGAAGGAGGGAGAGAGAAGGCAGCAAAGAGGAGACGACCGCTATTTTGATCCAACGCTGTTGGCGCGGAGCACTGTTGAGGCTACGCGTCGTCTGCTACTGGCTTATTTCATTTTTGCAAGAACAAAAGTTTGTGTTTAAACTTGGAGAAACTTCTTTCTTTAGGTTGTTAAGCCACCGAGGAATAACACTATATCATTTTATTGCCAGAGCCTGCCAAATAAAAGGAAAGGGCAGGTGTGTGGATAGAAAGAGTTTAGTTGGCGCACCAAGAGGCTAACCAATAAAAATGGGTACTACTCTGCACAAAATGCCTAAAAAGCGTGGATCTGGACTTGACACTAACAGCGGCACACAGTATCTATTTTACTGACTAAAGGGTACTAGATCATTATTTTGAGCTAACTAGTCAAACTAAATATTTTTCCCGACTTGCTGTTTAGGAAAATTTTTAAATTTACAAGAACTATTAAGACAACGGCTAAGAAAAAAGCAATGGCAATACAAACAATCGAATTCGCCTGCTCTCCAGTAGCACGACATCTATAGAAGGCAGACCTGTAGAATGAGCAAGCAGTCTAAAAAACAGAGTTATGTACTACGTATAATTTGTTTTCATGCTGCAAAGCAAGTGCTGGAAAGAGTCTAAATGGAACAGCGCGGAGCATAGGACAGAAAGAACAGGACAACACGAGCGCTGACTTACAACTGACTGTTTAATGAGAAGCGAAGGAAGAAGAAGAAATAAGAAGCGAAGGAAGAAGAAGAAATAAACTGAAAATAAGGATTAAAACAAAATACTTGCAATGAAAATAACTAAAAGATGAGGGAAAAGCAAAACAAAAACAAAAGTGAAGAAAAGAAAATAACTTTTTAGAAAAAGCAAGGTTCATTAAGTGCTCTCGAGATATTGCCGCGCGCAAGGCTGAGAAAGCAACGCTCGGTCGCGGTCCTCCAGAAAGCTCCCGTTTATTCATGTACCGGCCGCAACTTCTATCATTTATCCTGCTTTTGTTTTCTAGAAAGTGCGTGTTCATTCTCGCCCCGATCACGCGACGCTCGAACCGCTTTCGCCGAATCTTCGAGATAGCGACGCACTCTAGATAAGAGGCCGTCCGCGACATTGTCGAGTCAGTCTCGCCCCTGCGCTCGATTCTGCTGACACGCCGACTTCGACGCCCGCGACGCTCTGCTTTCTTCTGTTTCCTTCTTTATTTTTGGCACAAGTTCGCCACATTAAACGTTTATTTATTTCTGTTTATTTCTTGTTTATTGGTCACGAATCACCACCCGTGACATTCTGGTGGAGGTGCGGGGTAACGCATGCCCCTGCCGCGTACCCCTCCGAGGTCCCGCAGTACAAGTCCGGACCCAGCTTCCCGAGGACCCGACGAAGACCAGATCGAGACCCGGTCAAGTCGCCGCATCCGAGGTCTACCCCCGGAACACGAACTTCTGCCGCCCAGGACCAAGCAGCCAACAAAGCCGACGATGGCCAACCAGTCGCCGACGCCCGCCGCTCCTGCCATCGTCTACCTGCCCGGCGCTCCCCGTATGCCGACACCCTTCCACGGCGAGATCCACGAGGATGTCGAAGACTGGATCAAGCACTACGAGCGTGTGGCGCGCCACAACGGATGGACTGCGGAGCAGTGCCTCCAGAACCTCTACTTTTCGCTGGAGGGTACTGCGAGGCATTGGTTCGAGAATCACGAGGCTTCGCTTACGTCGTGGGACATCTGTGTGGCCGAGTTGCAGCGGACGTTCGCCACCCTACACCGACGGGAGAAGGCAGAAGATCTCCTCCGAATTCGAACGCAGGGCCCTGACGAAAGCGTCACAAGCTTCGTAGAAGATGTCCTCCGCCTGAGCGCCCGTGCCGACCCACGAGCCACAGACGACAAGAAGCTGCGGGTCCTCATGCGCGGGGTGAGAGACGACATCTTTGGAGGCCTCGTGCGCAACCCGCCGGGCACCGTCGAAGCCTTCGTCACCGAGGCGACAAACATCGAGCGCGACCTCCAAGCGCGCGCTTCCCACTACCAGCGACATCCAAGTCCAAGTGTCGCTGCAACCGCGCTGCTTGGCGGCGAGAACGCTCCTGGTACGGACATCCGCGAAATTATCCGGGAGGTCGTCCGGGAGGAACTCCGCCAGTTGCTGCCAGCCGCAAGTCGTCCAGCGACACTCTCCATTGCCGAGGCTGTGCGCGAAGAAGTGCATCGGGCGCTCCAACCAGAGGTTCCCGTCACCACGGTGGCACCGGAGGAACCGATGTTGAGCTACGCCGCAATGGCCCGACGACCGCCGCAAGGCCCCCGCCAAGCCACGTCGCCACCCCGAAGAGACGCCCCAACGCCGCATTACCCCCGACGACAGGAAGATCAAGCGCACGTTCACCCAGACCGACCTGCGCCGAGAAAGACAGACGTCTGGAGGACGGCCGACCGACGCCCGCTGTGTTACCACTGCGGGGAAGCTGACCATGTGTACCGCCGATGCCCATACCGACGACTCGGGCTGCGCGGATTCCACCCAAGCGACCCGCGTCCCAGGTATGGTGAACGCCCTCGGGAGATCGACGAGTACTTGCGACGACCCCAGTCCCCCGAGCCTGCGTCCCGCCGAGAGTTCCGATCGCCTTCAAAACGACGTCCAGCTTCGTCGATGCACCGACCCCGACGTGAAAGCCTGTCGCCCCTTGCTCCACGCCGGGGAAACTAGGCGCGGCAACTCCTGGAGGTGGAGTTGCCGAAGACGACCGACGCCAAGATCCTCCACGAACGTCGGAGGGCCCCCACTCGAACGCTACCGGAGACCGAAACGACGCTCCTGAAACGGTGTCCAACAACCTAAACGTCATCATCGACGGCCACGACGCATCGGCACTCGTGGACACCGGAGCAGACTACTCAGTTTTGAGTGGGAGGCTCTCCCGCCGCCTTCGAAAAGTCACGACGCCGTGGGATGGACCTCAAATACGAACCGCCGGTGGGCACCTCATCACACCAATCGGGCGATGCACCGCTCGGGTCGAGATCCACGGTGAGACGTGCCCTGTAAAGTTCGTCGTTCTGCAAGACTGTTCGAGGGACGTTATCCTCGGAATGGACTTCCTCTGCGAGTATGGCGCCGTCATCGACCTCGGAGCAAACCGGTTGACGCTGCGAAAACCTGTTTCACCACCGGAGGAACCCAAAGCGACGTCATCTGCGGTCCGAGTCCTCGCCAGCCACGTGAACTTACCGCCGCGGTCGAGTGTTTTCGTACCCGTCGGGATCACCGAAGATTTCTGCGGCGAAGTTCTGCTCGAAGGAAGCCTCCAGTTGCTTCTGGGAAGAGGAATAGGCGCCGCAAGAGGAGTTGCTGAACTTCAGGATGGCCGCACTGTGGTCCTCGTCACGAACTTCCGAAACGAAGCACAACACCTCACAAAAGGTGCAGCCGTGGGCCAGGTCGAGGAACTCCAAAACTCCGCCGCTGTCGCCGCCATTACTGACGAATTCTCGCCACCTCAGCAAGACAGTGCGTCGCCAGCGCAGCTCGACATTGACCCTAAACTCCCGGGCCCGAAACGACGACAGTTGATTAACCTTCTTGCCGAATACCGCGACTCCTTTGCCACGTCGTCGAAGGTGCGCCAAACCACCGTTGCGAAGCACCGCATCGTTACCGAGGACGACGCGCGCCCGGTGCATCGATCGCCATACAGAGTCTCCGTTAAGGAAAGGCAGGCGATCCAGGAGCAAGTTCAAGAAATGCTGAACGACGACATAATTCAACCTTCAAGCAGTCCTTGGGCCTCTCCAGTCGTACTGGTTAAGAAGAAAGACGGGACGCTTAGGTTCTGTGTAGACTACCGGCAGCTGAACACGGTGACGAAGAAGGACGTCTACCCACTCCCCCGCATCGACGACACTCTAGACCGGCTGCGCCACTCTCGATATTTCTCATCGATGGACCTGAAGAGCGGCTACTGGCAGATCGAAGTCGACGAAAGGGACCGAGAAAAGACAGCCTTCGTCACGCCGGATGGACTGTACGAGTTCAAAGTGATGCCCTTCGGACTGTGCACGGCGCCAGCAACTTTCCAACGTGTCATGGACACCGTACTGGCAGGACTGAAGTGGCAGAGCTGTCTCGTCTACCTCGACGACGTCGTCGTGTTTTCCAGCGACTTCGACGAGCACTTGCGACGACTCCGAGCAGTTCTCCAAGCCATACGGACCGCCGGACTCACCCTGAAGCCGTCAAAGTGTCGGTTCGCTTATGACGAACTGAAGTTCCTCGGCCACGTGGTTAGTAACGAAGGTGTCCGCCCAGACCCCGAGAAGACTCGTGCCGTCGCAGCATTTCCAGCGCCAAGAGACAAGAAGGCCGTCCGAAGGTTCCTTGGGCTATGTGCCTACTATCGGCGCTTCGTTCGAGATTTCGCAAGAATTTCCGCACCGCTCACACACCTCACGAAGGACGCCGAGAAGTTCGAATGGGCCGATGAACAGCAGCAGGCATTTGACGAGCTGAAGCGACGACTGCAGACTCCTCCTGTTCTTGGACATTTCGACCAGGATGCGGAAACCGAGATTCACACGGACGCAAGTAACGCAGGGCTTGGCGCGGTTTTGGTTCAAGTACAAGAAGGCACCGAGCGAGTCATCGCCTACGCAAGTCGGACATTGACCAAGGCGGAGAGAAATTACTCCACGACCGAAAAAGAATGCCTTGTGGTCGTCTGGGCAATCACGAAGTTTCGTCCGTACTTATACGGGAGCCCGTTCCGGGTAGTCACGGGCCACCACTCGCTCTGCTGGCTTGCGAACCTCAAGGACCCGTCAGGACGCCTCGCGCGGTGGAGTCTCCGACTACAAGAGTTCAACATGACCGTCGTCTACAAGTCAGGCCGCAAGCACAGCGACGCCGACTGCCTGTCCAGAGCTCCCGTCGCAACACCTTCCGGCAGCAGCGACGACGATGACGACGAGTGTTTTCTGGGCGCAGTGAACATCGACGACATGGCCCGGCGTCAACGAGACGATCCTGAGCTGCGCGCACTAATAGAGCACCTGGAAGGGCGCGGGAGTACCGTGCCACGTGTTTTTTCACGAGCGCTGCCGACCTTCGCCATTAGACAAGGTGTACTCTACAAAGAGAACTTCGGGAACAACAACTCGCCATGGCTGCTGGTAATCCCGACCGACCTTCGGGAGGAGATCTTTTAAGCCTGCCACGACGACCCCACGTCCGGACACCTTGGTTACAGCCGGACCCTGGCACGTATTCGTGAAAAGTATTACTGGCCCAAGCTCCCCAAAACCGTCCACCTGTACACGCGATCATGTCATGAATGCCAGCGACGAAAGAAACCTCCGACGAGGCCGGCCGGACTCTTGCAGTCAATTCCTCCGCCAACAGCACCCTTCCAGCAGATCGGAATGGATCTACTTGGCCCTTTTCCGCCGTCGACGTCGGGAAATCGTTGGATCATCGTCGCCACAGATTATCTCACGCGGTATGCCGAAACGAAAGCCCTTCCTTCCGGAACTGCTGTGGAAGTTGCCAAGTTTTTCATTGAATCCATCGTCCTCCGGCACGGCGCTCCCGAAGTCCTGATCTCAGACCGTGGATCATCATTCATGGCCCAGCTGACGCAAGAAGTCCTTCGTCTCAGCCACACCAGCCATCGCCGCACCACGGCGTACCACCCGCAGACCAACGGGCTAACGGAGAGACTCAACAAGACCATCGCCGACATGATCTCCATGTACGTCGACGTGGAGCACAAGACATGGGACGAGGTGCTGCCGTACGTCACATTTGCCTACAACACGGCCGTACAAGAGACCACCGGAATGACACCCTTTCAGCTGGTGCATGGGCGCAAGGTAACGACAATGCTGGACGCTATGTTACCCCACGAAGTGGCTGTCGACGCAAGTGACGACGCCCAGGTGGTTGCCCAAAGGGCAGAAGAAGTCCGTCAGCTCGCCAGACTTCGGATTCAGGCTCAACAACGTGTCGACACTGGCCGCTACAACCTTCGTCGTCGGGACGTCCACTTCCAGTCCGGACACAGGGTGTGGGTGTGGACACCGATTCGCCGCCGCGGTCTCAGCGAGAAGCTCCTGAAACGTTACTTTGGACCCTACAAAGTGCTTCGTCGACTCGGGGATCTGAACTACGAGGTGATGCCCGACGGAACACGAACATCGTCACGCCGCCCACCACGACCTGAGGTCGTCCACGTCGTGCGCCTGAAGCCGTACTACGCTCGATAGGACTGTGGACCTTTTGTGCTCCAAAAGACTCTTTAGTTTATCGTTCTTTTTTATTTTGATTTGTTTTACACTGCATCGGGGCGATGCACTTTTAAAGGGGGGAGTAATGCCGCGCGCAAGGCTGAGAAAGCAACGCTCGGTCGCGGTCCTCCAGAAAGCTCCCGTTTATTCATGTACCGGCCGTAACTTCTATCATTTATCCTGCTTTTGTTTTCTAGAAAGTGCGTGTTCATTCTCGCCCCGATCACGCGACGCTCGAACCGCTTTCGCCGAATCTTCGAGATAGCGACGCACTCTAGATAAGAGGCCGTCCGCGACATTGTCGAGTCAGTCTCGCCCCTGCGCTCGATTCTGCTGACACGCCGACTTCGACGCCCGCGACGCTCTGCTTTCTTCTGTTTCCTTCTTTATTTTTGGCACAAGTTCGCCACATTAAACATTTATTTATTTCTGTTTATTTCTTGTTTATTGGTCACGAATCACCACCCGTGACAATATGCGATTTCCTTCCTCAACAGGGTCACGGAAGGCATGCTGACTGCGCTTGTGTCTTTCTTAATGATGGAGAACGCTTCGATGATCTCGCGCGTGCGACAGTCTCTATGGTGTTTGATAATCTCGCATCTGTCAAATGCTGGGACGCAGGCACACGCTGCACAATGCCTGGCTAGGTTGCTGCCAGTGGTCGTTCCCAATGAGGCGCGGTGTTCTCTCAGACGATCGTTGATGCACCGCCCGGTCTGGCCAACATACGACCGACCGCACGATAGCGGAACGTCGTACACTCTACCAACCCCTCTGCCACCTCCATCAGGCAATGCCAGAAGAGCCATGCAAATCCTTTCGTCGAGTGTGTCGAAGGCGTCGTGTACGACGTTCCGCTATCGTGCGGTCGGTCGTATGTTGGCCAGACCGGGCGGTGCATCAACGATCGTCTGAGAGAACACCGCGCCTCATTGGGAACGACCACTGGCAGCAACCTAGCCAGGCATTGTGCAGCGTGTGCCTGCGTCCCAGCATTTGACAGATGCGAGATTATCAAACGCCATAGAGACTGTCGCACGCGCGAGATCATCGAAGCGTTCTCCATCATTAAGAAAGACACAAGCGCAGTCAGCATGCCTTCCGTGACCCTGTTGAGGAAGGAAATCGCATATCTCGAGAGCACTTAATGAACCTTGCTTTTTCTAAAAAGTTATTCTCTTTTCTTCACTTTTGTTTTTGTTTTGCTTTTCCCTCATCTTTTAGTTATTTTCATTTCAAGTATTTTGTTTTAATCCTTATTTTCAGTTTATTTCTTCTTCTTCCTTCGCTTCTTATTTCTTCTTCCTTCGCTTCTCATTAAACAGTCAGTTGTAAGTCAGCGCTCGTGTTGTCCTGTTTTTTCTGTCCTATGTTCCACGCTGTTCCATTTAGTCATGAACCAACTAGCCCATCAAAGCACACTGCTGGAAAGAGGTTTCACGACATTAACAAAATTTCTTGCAATCAGTTGAGAACAAGTTAGAGCAGTGAACTTGTCCTTGCCCCTGGCATAACGTTTTAGTGTTGCCCATGGAAACTCAAATAAATTTGTAAATAAAAACAAAAAAATACTAACCTTCATAAAAAAATCAAACTTTCGCAAAGAAAAGGTATCTTGAACAGCATATGTGGGATACAGTTGTACAGTTTGTGTGCTGAACCAATTTTGAGGCAAATCTGCGACAATCAAAAGAAAACGCCCGAGTACAATTAAAGGAAAGACAGAAAGGATGCATACCTACAACAAAAAAATTTAGAACGACCACGGGCAGGAACCCTGGTGAGGCTCTCGGAGTGACTCCCTGCAAATGGGCCTGCGCTGACCAGAGAACAAGATCGGTCAGAGCTTGCAGCCATAAGGTGCTTCATACCATGAAGTTCCAGAAGTAGCTGCAATTGGAAGCAAAGTGCATTTCATTTCTCTGCAGAATGGAGAGTTTAATAGCTAGTACGCATTCATAAGGTGATACAGTCACGAATGCAGATTTTTCAATGCAGCACTATATCACCAAATTGTTAAACGTGTCGGGCAACACTAAAAACCGAGAGCATTATTCCAAACTGTCTCAGTTTAAAGTTAACCGCGGCAGAAGCTGCAAGCCATGTGACCTTCTAGTTGGATGCCATGGTACGTCGAGCTTATAATCATGTCTCACACTGTTTTTGCTGCAATGGCTTGTAGTGTCAAAAGTGGTCCAGCTTAAAGAGATGCAAAGTATAGACGTTTGTGAGTGGGGCCCTGACCTAGTCTTCAGCTACATTGCGAGGTAGGACGTTCCAACCGGGATGTTTGCTGCCTGTAACCACACGACCAGCTTGTGCACAGCGATTGTTCGAGCCGAGTACATGTCCTCGACAGTGCCGTTATTTGACAAGCAGTTTTATGAATGTTAAACATGACTGACTTACAGAGAGACTGCATCTCAACGACTAAGGACTTGGGATACCTAACTGAATACTGATATATTATATAAATGCAAAAAAATTACCTGGCAGGCATTAAATTTTTCAACAGGGTGGGTCGACTCCGCATTAAGTTGAAGGAGTCGATGCGTCAGGCACGTAGCCAGGATTTTGTTTCAGGGGGGGGGGGGGGGCCCACTCATGACAAAATGCTGTATGAGGGGGAGGGGGGAGAGGAGGACCCATGCAAAATGCAAGATTTCGGGGGGGGGGGGCCGGGCCCCATGGGCCTCCCCCTGGCTACGTGCCTGCAATGCGTAATAGGACAATACAAACAAAAATATGCCTTGCAATTCCTTTTGCACCCCAAAAATTATGTGTTTTTAAAGGTAAGATACACATTGTTCTTGATTCAGAAAGTGCCTCAGCTGTACAAATGCATATGCAGTAAGGGCACTCGACAAGCCTGTTCTCCTCAGCTCTGTGCAGGTTAAGCTAAGTTAGAGTATAGAAGTGCACGCTCACTGACAGCATGAGAAAGGCAGGGAGAAGTCGCCGTTGTTCCACCACAAGCCCGTCTGCTACCTTCGATGACGTTTCAGCGCCTCAAGAGCCTGGAGCGAGCACATCTGTCCAAAGTGGGGTGAAAAGCACAAGCACGGGCTGGAGGACGCCCAGCCATTCTCTTTTTGTCATCGGCTATTCCACATATTTTTAGTATGACATATTTTTAAGTGAGAAAAAGTATTGCAAATATGCAGTCCAACTTTGACCATCATACAGAATTCTGATAAAGATAACAGTTGCCATTCACCATTTTCCAAATAAGTGCTCCCACTTATAGGAACATCGACAAATGTGGTGCGTGAGTGGGTTCAGGACTGAGAGGCTAGAAAATGAAGCGCTCACAAGGCATTTCGGGCCCTTCCAACCACGCGGGTACATTCGTCGCAAATCCCCGATTTTTAGACAAAATGATTTAGAATGAGCAAATCTTGTCTACGCCCGAGGTAGAACATTGAATTGTAATTCCCCCATATTGTGCCAACCATCCTTCGACCTGCGGTACCACCTGCAAATGAACTATGTTGTGCTGCGGCACGCGTCCATGCTGCCTGCTTCAGAGGAAAACCACTGCTCGTGTTGAAGACGACATCCCACAATGTACAGGCAACAATGTCTAACGAACTAAAACAAAATTGATATCATTCAATAGACACAGATAGGCTCACAAAGTGTCGACACCATGATTGTTGTTGTTGGTTTTACTCTTGCATACAAACAAAAATGACTTCCTCTTTCCTCAGATGTACAGTAAAGCCCCCTTACCTTCGTGGCCCCTATTTCTTCTCGAATCGGTCACAGAGGACATAATCGCAGCCACTGAATTCCGCAAAATTAAAGGCCGCGAAAATTAAAGGTTCGCCAACATTAAGGGGTTTACTGTACTTCCGTGTGTCAGATGATGTTAACATTTCAAGGAGGCTGAAGGTATTCATTTAAGAAAAAATTGACCTATGAAAAAAATGTCCTTCTCCAGGTTAGGCACGCGAGGTTCTTTTGCACTACCTATAAGGCGGCAAGTTTGTTTCGGCAGAGCTTTTGGTAAAACGGAGTCACAAAAGTAGCTATACTTCGCGTCAACTATTTTGTGCTGCAATATAAAGCTAGAGTGAATTCCACAGTGCTTCGGCACAGCACTGTTTGTTGCGAGAGCATATGTGGTTTAGTGTTGCATCCAATTTGCATGATCTAGAGAAACTAGCGCTGACAGAGTTGGAGCACTCCAAGTAATAACAGCCGACTGTAGAAGCATTGAGAGATGCACACATGCGAACTGTGCATTTTTTAAAAGTGGATTCGAACAAAGGTAAAAACAATATGTATACTTACGGCGGCCATACTTGCCTTTCCCAAGCACGACGACTTTTCCCTCGGTAGCACAATCCAGTAAGAAGCACCAGCAACACGCCCATGAGACGCCGCCGACTCCTGGATTGAATGACGACCCGCCTAAGGTCTTGGAAGGAGATCCGGAACACTGCTTTGGGCCAGATGTTGTATCTGGTGGGGCAGGGACTAAAAGTAAAAATTAACAAATTTATCTGATGCGCTACATTCCTGTAGCATAAACTCTAGGATAGCAGTATTTTTTAGGCCAGTGATGCGTTTTAATTAAACACGAATGGTTGGTTTATATGATGAACCAGCAGCCCCTATTTTGCTTAGGTGTAACGCAGTGTCTAACGTTACGTCCGACGGAACCCGAAATAAAAATTAAAGTTACGCCCAACGTAACTGTCAAGCATTCGAGTTGCGTCCGAAGTAACCCAAAATAAAAATTAAAGTTACCGTATTTACTCGAAAATAGGTCAAACCATATTTATTGGACCCACCGAGAATAAAAAAAAAAAATAATTCAAATATAGGTCGACCTTTTTTTTATTTTTAACACAGGGGACATTTTGGGCAAAAGAAAGAAACAAACCTTTAAGGCCTGTTCACACATACAGCGGAGCGCTAAGTTAGCGCTACGTGAGCGCTTCAAGGAGCGCTCATGTGGCGCTTCCAGCGCGTGACTTCGTTCTAATATAGCCCGTGGTAAACGCTTTAGTAGCGCCTTGTTAGCGGTCCAGTAGCGCCTTGCTAGCGCTCCAGTAGCACCTTGTTAGCGCTCCAGTAGCGCCTTGTTAGCGCTTGAGTAGCGCCGTGTTAGCGCTTCATTAGCGCTTCTTGTACCGCGGTGCTGCGGATTAGCAGGTGCACTGCGGTTTCGGTTCCTGTGGTTGGGTGTGCATCAGCAGCACCATGGCGGACATGTGGGATGCACAAATAGAAATGCGACAAATGCTCTTACATACGCGATTAGTGCATATCTGTGTGGACGGCTTAACTCCCAGAAGAGCCTTCTGGGTGCGCGAAATCTTTCGCCACCGAGATACCGACGGGTCCCCGGCGAACCTTGTTCCTAGGCTGAGGAACCGAGAGACAGAGCTCTTTCGAAGGCGATCATGTTTACCTGCGTGTCCATGAAACCAGCGTCACACATATCGAATTGAAAGATATGAGGTCGTACCCAATCAGTTAGTCGCTCAGAGTCCACGACTCTGGGTCGCCTGCCCGACCCTCTGCTTAGAGAGCGGCTCTTTTACTTCCTCTTCTTTCAATGACAAAGAAAAAACAACAACAAAGGAATCGCCGTGCACGCGCTATTTCGCAGCAGCAAGCACGGCACAAGGGGCGTGAGAGCGCTAACAGAGCGCTTCTGTAGCGACAGTAGCGCTAACAGAGCGCTAACAGAGCGCTTCTGTAGCGCTAATGGAGCACTAACAAAGCGCTTCTGAAGCGCTAACAGAGCGCCACAACACGCGCTAGGAAGCGCCACATGAGCGCTCCTTGGAGCGCTCACGTAGCGCTAACTTAGCGCTCCGCTGTATGTGTGAACCGGCCTTTATTTACATCTCTCAGCTAAATCACGGGGCGATGCCAAAAACTTAATCACCGTCAGAACTTCTGGGCATGTCATCGTCGTCCGAAGCTTCGTCAGCTTGGTAGACATCCTCGCAAATTCGCAACAATAGTTCACTGACACCGTTGTAAAATGACAAGAAGAAACGAAAGAATGTGCGAAGCGACGAAAGACAAACTACAAAGACGCAAGCAAAGCCGCCGTGTCGCCATGAGCACGCGAGCCGAGCCGCCTCAAGCAACTAATAAAAGTAACATTTTTTTTTCTTCTTTTTTTGTGCGCGTTTGCGAGGATGGAGGGCAAAGTGCACGGCGCATCGCGTTCCTCTCCTTCCCCGTTGCCGAGCAAGGGGAACGCTAGAGGCGCGATGGCGAAATCCGACGCCCGAGGGGTGCGCGCGATAGCGGCACCGGCCACCGCGGGCGGAGGGCCATTTCGGTTGTTTACCAAAAGAGAGAGAGAGAGAGAAATACTTTATTTTAAAACAACTTTTAGTCCGAGTCGTCGCTACCTAAGGAGCCTGGCTGGACCCCTGGCTGTGGTGCTGGGTCCGGTTGACAGGATCCCCTTATGTGTTTGATGTGGGCCACCAGCAATGGCCACAGGGTCGGGCGGAGTTCCTGGGGTGGAACGGTCCAGCTCTCCCAGGAATAGGGGATGGAAGGTGGGATGTGAGATCGGGTAAGAATGTAAGGGGAAGAGAGGGCTCTAGGACATTCCCAGTAGGTGTGAAAGGCGTTGGGGTAACCGCCGCATACCTGACACGCCGGTTTGCCAGACCTGTTTTCAATGTGGTGCTGTATGGCGTCGTTGGGTAGCGTAAGTGTCTGTGCCTGACGGATTAGGGCTGCGTCCTCTCTAATGTGTGTGTGGGATGGTGAAGGAAGAAGAAGCCTTTTAACTTTGGCTTCTTTGAGCCGAGCGCGGTGTTGTTTCCGGTGTTCGGCTCTGGCCTCTCTGGGACAGTAGGTCTCTGGCCACCTAGTGGGGTTGCTCGGTGTTAAGTGGTCGCGAGCTAGGGTATGAGCTCGTTCATTGCCCTCTATCCCCTGGTGACCCGGGATCCACTCGAGGAGGACCTGAAGCGTAGGATGTTTGCGCATGTATTTAGTGAGTGTTGTGCGAGTTCGATCTGGGAGTATATTTTGTGTGAAAGCTCGTAGCGCTCCCTGACAATCTGTGCGTATTGTAATGGTGTCAGTGTTGTGTGTATGTAGGCAAACGGCTTCTGTAATGGCCTGTATCTCGGCGGCGATAGGAGAAGGTACTGCTGCGTGACTGCGGATAGTCTCGTTCCTCGGTCCTACAACAGCTGTGGTGGTCTTCTCTGGAGTATGTGCGGCGTCCACATAGTAGGTGTCGTTGTCAGGCGTGGTTAGATGGTTAGCACGTGCTTGTCGTCTGCCTGGGTGACTGTCCGCTTTCATATTCTTGGGAACAGGTAAAACCTTTATGTTAGGGATAGAATCCCAGGGCGGGGGTGCTGGCGGGATGTCTGGTAAGTGCTTAATGTCATATCCCAGATCTTGTAGAATGGCCCGGCCTTGAGTAGACGTTGTTAATCGATGGTGTTGAGCTTCGTTATGGGTGTTAGTCTTTTCGTCTAGCGTGTTGTGCATCGCGGCTGCTTGTATATCTGTGTTTTTGGCATACGGTGGGACTCCGAGCTGCACTCGCTGGCATCTGCGCACCGTGGCTTCGAGTTTCTTCTGCTGCGATTTGTTGAGGCGAATGTAGGGGTATGCGTACATGATTCTCGAGTAAATAGTTGCCTCCATGATTTTGCCGATTTCGTGTTCTTTAAGGCCCGACTTGCGCTTAGTGATTCTGTTTATCATGTGTACGATCTGCTGTACCTGCTGCGTAGTGCGCTTCATCCATTCTGTACTGCCTCCATCTTGTTGCCAATAAAAACCTAGAATTTTTATAACACGTCTCCGTGGGATGTGAAGTCCGTCAAGATGTAGCTTGATGAGGTTTCTGGTGGATTCAGCCTTCTTGTGGTAGGAGTTGAGGACTACAACGCATTCGGATTTCTCCGGGGAGCAATGTAGGCCAATACTTCGTGCATGTGCTGAAATGATGTCGAGGCCCTCTTGCACGGTCGATTCTTGCTCTCCGGTGTTTCCTTTGGTACACCAGAGAGTGATGTCGTCCGCGTAGATGGCATGGCGAAGGTTTGAGACCTGATTGAGCTTGTGAGGAAGGTTCTTCATTGCGAGATTAAAGAACGTCGGCGAGAGTACCACACCCTGGGGTGTCCCGCGATGTACTGGAAACGCATCGGATGGTTGGTTGTCCGGCCCCAGAATGCGGATAGTTCTGTCAGTGAGAAAATTCTCTATGTAATGAAGCATTCGTGATCCGGGGTTAGTCTCTGCCAAATTTTGTATGATGGCGTTGTGAAGAGCGTTGTCGAAGGCCTTTTTGATATCTACCCCTACTATGGTCCGGAGTTGTACTGCGCTGGGTGTAGCATAGACTTCTTCGTGTATCATCAGGGCCACGTCCTGGGTACTGACGTGTTTCTGAAAGCCTATGAGAGTATGAGCCAGTTGATCCGTGTTCTCGAGATGCTATTATAGTCTTGTGAGGGCCATTTTCTCCATGAGTTTGCCTACGCATGACGTCATGGAGATGGGGCGTAAGTTCCCTGGGTTGTTGAGCGTTTTTCCCGGCTTGGGCAGCCTGGTTACATGCGCGTCCTTCTATGCAAGCGGTATTTGGCCAGTCTCCCATACTCGGTTGATGATCTTTAGAAGTTCTGTTTGGTGGTTGTCCGGTAGATTTCGTAGGAGGCCATATGTGATTTTGTCAGGTCCCGGGGCAGTGTTGCGCCGTAGCAGCTGTAGGGCCATTTGAAGATCCGCATGGGTAAATGAAGAGTTTATTCGTGTCCTCTGAAGTATTTGCAGCTGGAATGTCGATGGGCTGTGGGTCAAAAGCTGGATAGGAAGTGTCCCGGATCTCCTTGATCAAATCTTTCATCGTACAGCCTGTTTGTAGCTGGTAGCGTTGCAGGGCGTGTCGTGGCTTCGGTTGGCCAAGCAATGCTCGAAACATGTGCCACACCCTGACGGTGTGCAGTTGCCCGTTCATTTCGTCACATAATTGGTTCCAATATTGCATTGCTAAGTGCTCTGCGTATTGTTGACTTTCTTGTGTAATCTCGTATATTCTTTGTTGTATGTTTTGGTTATGCTTGTTCTTTTTCCAACGTTGGATTAAGCATCGTCGTTTAGTCCAAAGGTCTAGAAGATAGTTGTCGACATGGGGGTGGTCTTCAGTTTTGCATATCGTCTTCGTATGCTTCTGGATAGTAGTGTGGATGAGTCGCGTCCATTCCTCCGGGTCGTCGACGGGATCATTGCAGTCCTCAAGTTCCCTGCGGGCTTTGGGCCAGTTCACGATTTTTGTCCGGTTGCAGTTGGCAATCGGTGCTCCGCGTTTCTTACGCAGTTGGATTTGGATCTCCAGGATATAATGGTCACTTCCCAGAGAATCTTGGGTGTTTTCCCATGTCGCCGGGAGATGGCTCCTGATCCACGTGAGATCGGGTATTGTATCTTGTTCTTGTGCCGTGCCGATTCTTGTAGCTTGGGTAGTATCGTTCAGTAGCGTGAAGTGCTGATTGCATGTGAGGTTGTCTAATTTGCGGCCTAGTGAAGTTGTTTGAGTATATCCCCATGCGGCGCGGTGGCTGTTAAAGTCCCCCAACAGAAGTGTGGAACGCTGCCTGCTGGGCCTGGGTTGTATACACTCCGTGCGGGAACTATAGGGGGCGCTTTGAAAAACGCGCGCAGCGCCGCTAGCGGAGGAGCTGGCGTTCGACCGTGAGGCGCGTTCAGCAGCCTGCGGCGCCTTTTCGCGTGCCAAGCTGTGGCGGCGGAAGCGCGCACGGACGAAACTTTTGCTTTTTGAGCCGATACGTGGAGGGTGACGTTGCATGAGTGCTGGGAGAGATTTAAGAAGGGCATTTAGCTGTTGCTCCGCTTCTTATATATTAAGTTTGAGTCGTTATTCGGGGGAATTTCTCTAGTTGCGGCCAAAAAAGGAGTTGGAGCAATTTTCCGAGAAGCAAGACGGCCGCCACCATAATTGCTTTGAGTAGGAAATTTATTTCGCTCGTCGCTGTAAACGTAGGACTGCTGCAACGATGATATTGGAGGCGAGTGAGATGTCCACTAAGTTTCTGCACGAAGTGTGCCAAGTTTCATTAAGACAGCAGGTGTGAAAGTTGTTTCTAACGAATGAAGAAATAAAGCTGTACGGTATTTCCAATATTGGACCCAAAATGTTGTGTTATAGCGGGCTGTGCAAAGTGCAGATTTGGGCACACAGATGCTTGGACTTGACAGTAACATGACACAGCACTTATTATACAAAAATAAAAACGGTAGCACAGGGAAATTAGGTGAAAATTTGGTTTGGGCGGCGTAATTCAATGGGAACCGGTTTTGACCATGAAAAGGCTGTCAAGAGAATACTACTGATCGGGGGAGGTAGAGACTTTCGAGGTAGGAAGGGACTAGTGGACTGTACTTCCAATTGAAACAACTTTACGAAAGGTGGTTCCAAAGCCGAGAAAACGAAGTTGTCGGCCAACACACGGTTTGGCCGCCAAGGGCTTTTGCGGTCAGCTGTTGTGTAATAACCTGTTGTGCGAGGTGCTGATTCTCGGCCCACAGGTACTTTGACATGGCCGTCACTTGGCACAACACTTATTGTAACAAAAATAGTTGGCATAGCGAAACCAGGTGGAAATTTAGTTTGGGCGGCGTAACTAAATGGGAACTGGCTTTGACCGTCAAAGGCTGTCAGAAAATACCACTCATCGTGGGAAGTGCACACTTTGCAGGTAGGAACGGACCAGTGGACAGTATTTCCAGTTCAAACCAATTTGCGATAGGTGGCTCTAAAGCCGAGACAAAAATTGTTGTCTACAGAACTCGGGGTGTCAGTGTTTCCACATCCAAAAGGAGGCTGATCAAGAAAGAAAGCACACCACATAAACTTCCATACTCAAACGCCGATTCTCCAGTGATTCCGAGTTTCATGGTTGTTTTCTTTAGATTTATATTTGTCGCTTTTTTTACCGTTCAAATCTTTCTTCATGAAGTACAGATTGCGTGCCATATTTGTCCGGAAATATCATCGACACGTACGATGGGGACGAAACTTCTTTGGAGGGCATTCCTCCAACGAAATTGGCACTGCATACCCGCGAGTGTGGGATTTCATTTCAGTTCGTCCCATCGGCGCTGACACATGTAGGCGTTACTGGTACGAAAACAAACTCAGAGCGCAAAGCGGCAGTGTAGAATATGTCAGCCGTGCCGAGACAGTGGCAGACATGATCGGGAGACAAAATTTCTCACGTCGTATGGCACGGCTCCATCGTCGTCGCTGTCCCACAAAACATCGGCGAGGTGAAAAACTGTGAAACTTTGTCTCCACGAGATACGACGCATAACTATTGAAGCACTTAATGACGCAGCACAGGCAGCACTTCATGCTGTGAACCCAGCGCAAAACCACCACTCCGACTTCAACGCGTACCAACGTACGCGGCGTGGTTTCGGTTTCGTTTTCTCTGGGGTGCTCACTGCCTACCTTCGGTACCAGCCGCGCGGCGGCGCGCCAGTCGTGTTGCACGGAGTGTATAGATCTGAGTTGTGCCACGGTGAAGTCCTGTTGATTTGGAATCCAGTAACAGTTGACAATATCGAGCGTGTGTTGACCGATGTCTGACCGTGTAGCAACGTGCTCCGCGGTGTGGGTATTGATGTGTGATGTCTCTATTTGGATGGTTGGAATGGATTTTCTCACGTATGTGGTTGTCATGGTTGGGATGTTGGGTACGATTGTGCCTCTTTGCTTTTGGCGGATACTTGGTTCTGCAAACTGGTTGTAGCCACGTATTGGGAAAATTCCCCTTGTTTCCTGCAGTACGATGATATTGGGCTCAGTCGCCGTGAGAATCATGTGTTGCAGCAAGTGCTCCTTCTTTCGACGCAAGCCTCTGCAGTTCCATTGCCAGATTATAAGTATCTGTGGTACTGTTGTGTGCTGAGGTGGTGTCACTTGTGTAGGGTTAGTTGTCATTCTGGTGTTCTACGGGCTGTATCGCGGGGCGTTTGTGTGGTTGCGCCTTCTCTTCTAGGGCCTGTATACGACTTTGTAGTGCCTCAAATTGTTGTGTGCAAGCGGCAAGTGTTGTGCTTATGACGTGTGTAAGCTGCTCCCTGATTATGCGTTCAAGAGTGTGCTCTACTGTTTGCTGGATTATCTGTTTGAGCTGGGCGGTGAAAGTTTCAGAGTAGAGAAGAGATGGAGGTGGGTGGGAGGGAGAGGGTATTGGGTTGTGAGGTGGGAGAGCTGGACCACTCAAAGGATCTGTCGCTGTTGACTGCGACGAATGGGGTTCGATGACCGGCAGGGGTGGCCATTCCTTCCGCAAAGTTTCAAATATTGTGGTCTCCGTTGCTGATTCTTGAGAGTTGTTGCGGGTACGCCGGAATGGTGCCGACGCCACCCGGGCGGCTGGTTTGTCCCATGATTGATTCATGGCTTCGGCGAACGTAACTTTAGGTTTTAAAATTGGTGGTGTCTTTTTCTTGGGGGTATGTCTGTCTTGCATGTTGCTGGTCCTGCTCTGGCTGCGATTGCGACTGAAGCTCCGACTCCTGCTTCTGCTTCGATGGTGAGATGCCAGCAGTGCGTAGCGATTGTTTGTGGGCAGGTCCGGCCAGTTGTGGGAAATTCCCGTTTGGGGGGGGGGGGGGGGTTACCACTTAGAAACACAAAGAGTTCCTTGGGTCCGCATAAAGACGTGTTTATTGACTGCAATGCGAACACGCTTCGCTCTTAGACAATCAAAATTCTGGGCGCTGGCTCAATTGCCAGTATCACCCGGTCGGTTTCCCGCGCTGCCGCATTAGACAGATTCACGGAAAGTCGGAGGCCCACAAAGAAAAACCGAGCTCCGTAGAGCCAGGGCCTCCGCTGACGAGAGCCCCTGGCCCACCTTCGGGGCCAGCTTATGTAGCCTCGGAGAATGGACGCGCCCGGGGAGGCCACTAGCAGTCGCGTCCATTATAACTCTCAAGGGTGTGCCGAAGGCGCGTTCACCCAAATGGGCAAAGAAGAGCCGGCCCCTTCGGGGAATTCGGCCTCGTGTTTCCTTGTATCCGGGAGGCCGACAACATTGGTGACGACGGCTCCCACGGCCTGCTCGAAGCTAGGCCTGGATAGGGATAGGGGGAACCCCATGGTTCCCACACAGTCTGTCGATCAGTCACGCTGGGGGGCTGACCGGAGTGGCTGTAGTCGCCGTGTTTCAGCTCTTCGCCCCGCATTATTGTTAATTTCTGTTCTGCGAGAGCACTGAGGGTCTGTGGCAGCGTGTTCGCCCTGGCAGTTTATGCACTTGGTGCCACACTCGTGGGGGGTCTCGGACGGGATCTGGGAGGGCGGAAACTTTTGGCCGCATTTGGCGCAGCACACATATTCAGTTCGGTTTCGGCACACACCTGAGCGATGTTGCAGGCTAAAGCAGTAAAGACATAGCTCGTTCAGTGGTTTTGGTGGGCTAAGCCTCTAGACGCCGGAGGAAAAAATGGCGTACCGCGGGATGGTAGGGCCCTTCTACCGTGAGGAGAAGAGTGTACGTCGTGCCAAGCCACCGGAAGTTGATGATCCGTTGGCCCTGGATGTAGAGTTCCTCTTTGATGGTAGCATCGGTGACGTTCAGAGGAATGCCGTGAATTACTGCCCGAGCGTTGTTGGGGTCGTTAGCTATGTATGTTGATAGCGGATGAAGTTTATCTTTAATTGGAATGTGCTGGAGAGCCATGATCTTTTCCGCAGCGGTGGGGCGGTAGGTGTCGATGGCTATCAAGTTTTGCGGGGCCCGAAGCTTTATGTAAGTGTCCAGCCGTTCTTGTTTGGTGAGTTGGGCAGTCGTACGTATCTGGTTACTAATCACAATGAGCGGGATAGTAGAAAGGTTAAAATTGTCGGTGGTTTTCATTATGACAGTCATTGCGGTGGTTTGTCGAGGCGCCTGTGCAACTGCTTTCTGCGAAGTCGTGCCTTCGGAGGTTTCCATGCTTTGAGGTGACGAGGCAATGGCAGCTGGATCGGTGACTGACATGGCGGTGGCGATAACGGCGCTGATGGTATGCGGTGCGGTGCGAGCTTTTATCGCAGCTGTAAGTGAGTCGTTGGCGCTGGCTGCCGTATTCCTCGCGAATCTTAGGGCGGTGGCACCGGCTGCAAGGGGCTTACGGTACCTTTTAAGGTTTTTCCGAGGTCCGGAGCCTTGAAGAAGTGGATTCCTAGGTTGCCGAAGACGGTGTTTGACCCTGTTATCCATTTGGAGTCAATCCTGGGATCAGGATCGGGAATTCATGAAGTTTTTCCAGGGGCACAAGATTCAGCGTTTTACAGCTGGGGCACTTCGTTTTCTTTTTCTCACCAAAAGCTTTTTGAAACAAAAAGCGGCGCGGCTCTACGGCAACGCCGGCTCGGTGACTCGATAGCTTCATGCCTGCGGTAGGGTCGCAAAATTTGGTAGCGAATGTAGGTCGAAATTCTTTAATGACGATTTCCAAAAAAAAAAAAAAAGGTCGACTTATATTTGAATGAACACGGTAGTCAGCCGCGCGACGAGACACACATTATGAAAGCGATTGGCGCGAGCGACGAAGGCGATGAGCGACGTTTTCTAGAAGCCCAAGAACCGAGCGGCGCAAGCAGCGAGAGTGAGAAATCTTCATCGCTCGGCGCCGGCACTCGTAGCTTCTCGCCGTCGCTCGTCTCGTTGATCGCTATATTGCTTACATGCCGTTCAGAAAGGCGCTTTAAGTGCTTACCATTGCATTGGGATCAGCCTCGCATCCAACCGTAATCAGTCTTGACTTTTTTTGAAGGCGCCCAGATAGAAGTTAACATCGTACATACATCATTTTCAAGCATGCCTCCTCGTTCATTGCTCGATTTACATTTTCGGTAAATGACAAACCTCAATGAAGCCCAATTATTCTAGTTCAAAAGTGTCACGAACACTTGGCACGCATGGTTCCACTGTAGCGAACCTCACGTAATTTAAAAGTAGAACGAAAACGGGACGAGATTCGTTTACCGCTTTCCGGAGACAGAGGCCTTCGGATCCTAGGCCTCACGGCCGAACTTGGAAGTCGCCTGTGGTCCGGCGATCGGACGAGTCGAGCCGGCCGCGTTGTGCTGACCCCGGCTGACCACGCCTGGTTGAACTATAAGAGGCGCCGTCGAGTTGAGAGCCAGAGACGCAGTAGAAATGGACCGTAAAACATCTGTCCCGTAAAACGTAGAACGAGCCAGCGACGCCAAAACCGCTACGTCGCAATCTCCGCGACGAACGGAAGCGTGGAAGCCGGGAAGTTAGAAAGGCCGCGGCAGCGGAAGCCACCGGGCGGAAGCTTTACGTTTCGGTTTCGCTTTTCTCCGACGCCGGTATCGGTTGAGGAATCGTGGAGGAATCGTGGGGTTTCAGCTGGTTGCGACGAGAGGAACCACGAAAAGACGCCGAGTTGGCCGAGTACGAGTCACGGCCCACGATACGAACAACGGGCCGTTAGCCGCTCTCGACCGGCGATGCGGTATCCGCGGCTTTGTGTCACGATCGGTTTGTTGCCCTGCACGTTGACTCAAAGCTCGAAGTTATGCAGTTCCGTTCCGGCACCAGCCGCTCCACGTTTTCCGGTGCATCGCCCGTGGAGGCCTTTCGACGCATTCAGTGAACGTAAAGATCGTGCCCGCTGTCTTCGGTGCTGTGGAAGAAGTTGCTGGACGGAAGAAGCATCAAAACCTAGGCGTTTAGGACTCCAGGCCGGGCCGCCGGTTCACTCTGAACGAGAGGCAACGTGTGTGCGCACGCTTTAAGGAAGCCTCCGCGTTTTGCCGCGCCAGACGTCGCTGATCGCGACCGGACCAACCGGACCCCGAGTCCGAGACGCTCTTGCGCAGCCAGGAATGGCACCGAGTTAGGAGCTGCTCGTTCTGCGCTACCATGCAGTGCTCTACAGTGCTCGGAGCTCTCGGTGTCGTTCGTGCTTGCACCGAAGCCTTTGTGACCCCTTCGGACGCGCAAGTCGTACTTCGCAAAGGTTTGGACGGGCCGCCCTCACCGAGCAGCTCCGCTATATTCCGCTTACTTATGATCTCAATAAAAGCTTGCATTTGTTCTCGGGAAAAAAATTGTGGGACCGCTCACCGCGCCGCCGACGAGGTTGGCCGCCGCCATGTTCTCAGCTGTTCACTCGCTCCCGCAGCGAGCGCCTTCCGATAATCCTCCCCGTTCCAAAATGCAATGCGTCCTCCGTTTACATGGGTTGAATGAATGCGCACTCGCCATCTCGATCCACCTCTGTCCAGCGACCTTAATGCGATGCACCTTCTTTGCGCATTATGCTGTTTACATGACCGTATATTGAATGCGGCAACTGGATTCAATGCGAATAAGTCGCATTCATGTAAACGCGGCTTATGTTCTATTCGACATGTATGGTGTATGTAACGATACCGGTGGTAAACGATGTACGTTTTTGTTGGAATATGTCGGTCGTCTTTCTGCATGTATGATTTGGTTATACCGGTGGTCCTGCGGTATAAGCGTTTGTGGTGGAAAGATGTCGGTCGCCTACGTCATCGGACGCAAAATCATACCAGCCACAACGAATCATATCGGTAAGCAACCTGGCTGCCAGTATAGACAGACACGGAGCCATAGCGGTGCCGGTATCTCCAGTTATGCAGCACGCCAAACCAAACTAGCTGCATCCATAATAACAAGAAATTATGGTGGTGTCATGCCAGAACTGTACAAGCACCAGGTTTGTTTCTTGTACGTTTTTCCAATAGGGTGAAGTTTCAGCAGGGTGCCTACCTGCAGAGTGCTCCATACTCTCTCTCTCTCCGTCAGTCTGGATGGACTTCCCATCGCTAGAAGTTCGCAAAAGCAGTCTTGGCCGATTCTTGTTTCAGTCAAGGAAAGCGGTGGACAGACCCCTTCTCTTGCTGCTCTCTACGAAGGAGACTCCAAACCTGATGATGTCAATATCTTCATGAAAAGTTCGTAGAAGAAATGGGAACATTTATGACCCAGGGCATCCGTCTGAGCAGCAAGGTGTATGAAGTAAGGCTTCGTTCCTTCGTCGGCGATGCCCCAGCCAGGGCATACCTCAAGAGCGTAAATTACACATGGCATACTTCGGATGTGAAAAATCCGCTCAAAAAGGGAAGCATGATGGCGAGAGAATCATGTTCCCAGATGTCGATGCCCCACTGCGCACCGACGAAGAGTTTAGAGATCGGGTGAATGTTGACCATCATTGTGGCACTTCACCACATTTGACACTGGGTGTTGGTCTGATCAGCAGGTTTCTACTTGACTATATGCACCTAGCCTGTCTAGGTGTCATGTAGAAACTGCTCGTTCAGTACTGGACATCATCAACACCATCCGTTTCTAAGCTTCCTATCAGATCCCAACTTGAGATCTCGGAACGACTGCTACCATTCCAGGCACAGAGTTCCTGCAAGTTCAACTGCAAGCCATGCTCGCTGAATGAGCGAGAGCACTGGAAAGCGGCCGGGTTCCGCAGTTTTATGCTCTACTTTGGACCAGCGCTTCTCCGGAAACATCTGGAGAAGCAGTTCTACACGCACTTCATGAAGCTCAGCATATTGCCATGTCTATACTAGCCAGCCCCAAGTTTGCACTTGCACAGATCTTGCATCTTGGAGTCTCTGTTGAGACGGTTTGTCTCTGAGGCTGGCACCCTGTACGGGAATGAAATCTATGTATACAACATCCACTCCTTGATTCACCTGGCACAGGATGTCCGGCAGTTTGGCCCCGTGGACACATTTTCAGCGTTTCCTTTTGAAAACTTCCTTGGGAAGCTGGAGGATTTGGTGAGGGGGCCTGCCTTGGCTCTGCAACAAGTGATCAAGCGGAAGTCAGAGCTCGTCTCCGCATCCACGCCGAGTTCTGCAGAACAAAGCCCAGCTAAGCTAAAGCAACACCTTGATGGACCAGCGCCTCTAAACTTCCTGGGAAGCCAGTACTTTGAACACACTTTGGAGGGCACACGGCTTTCTGTCATGCCGTCCAACAACCGTGTCCAGCTGAAGGATGGAAATGTGGTCCTCATCAGGAACTTTTTACAAGAAAATGGGGAGCACCGCATCTGTGGCCAGTTTTTCAGAGCACTTGATAACCTGTGCATCCGTGTAGTGCCCTCCTGTGAGCTTGGAATCTTCAAGGCGTCAAGTCTTTCAGCAGAGTACTCGTTGTGGAGCATGAAAGACATCAAAAGCAAATGTGCCTGCTTGTCACATGGACGGGCTCCTATGCTTTTGTTTCTCTCACTTACTTGCATGTGTAACAGTATCCCTCTGGTGTATGTCTTCTGAGCGGCGAATTTTTTCAGAAATAGCTTAGAAAGTAAATAGTATACTTCTTTCCAGATAATGTATCATGTTGTTAATTTCAAGGAGGATTATGATGCTTTGTCAGTAATCCCATCCAATTGGTGTAAATGTGACCACACAGCTTGACCACCGTATAGAGGCAACAGGCTGAGATAGGCTGTCAAAGATTGCGAAGAGCCCTCTGCTGGCTGGGCTTTGCACCCATGCAGAGTCATAGGATCATCGTGTAAGTCCAATAATTGACATCAAATATTATTTCGGCACTTTGCAATTTCTACGCTAATCCCACAAACAGTCATCCGCTTGCGAGGCTTTACCTTATGTATGATGACATGTCTTATATTGGAGCTCTTATGTATCATATTCTATGTATTTCAAGTGTTTCTACCTTTCACATTGCATCCGAAAAAAGACTGATAAATGCAAGTGTGCCTATGTTAATCTTCATCCATTTCATGCATTTCCTTTTTACACTATTGAACATTCCCTCTTCTATTTCTGGCCGAAGCTTTTGTTTTTGGCATATGAATGTGTAATGCAGTGGAGGTAGTTTTATTTCTGGAAGTTTCTTATTGTGCACTCACAATTCAGAGAATAATATACAACCAAAAAATCTACTTATCTACAGTTTTGAGTTTTTAGGCCACAAGATCCACATTTTGTCTGAATTTATATCGAAAAGTCATTATGCTTCTGTGCCACTTACGGAGAAAAATCAACTGCTGGTCCACATAGCTCCTTATTGGCTTTGTTATATTCTTAAGTGTCTGTTACATAAATAAGTAATGAAAATACTGCCAGATCAACATTCTTACAAATTTTACCTGTTCCCTTCCCTTAAAGACCAACACTCGACCTTGGTCCACTGCAGGGGAGCTAATCGTCTTAGCGACCTCCTCTCTTAATCTGTGAAGGGGAGCCGGTTGTTGAAGGGAGAGATGTGGGGATGATATAGAAGAGACGGAAGTACGAACAAGTGGAAAGCCTGTAAAGTATTTTGGCCTTTAAAGGGACACTAAAGAAGTTTTTCAAGATGCTTGATATTGTTATATTATATATTGTAGAAGACGAAACCGCTTATTAGCCCTGTGACAATAGGAATACATGCAAACTACAGTTTTCACCTCGCCTTCCTCAGGAAGAGTGATGTGCCTGCTCGTCTATCCCCTAGCGCGTGTGCTAGTAATAATTGCGGGAGACATTTTCTTGCTCGCTTACATGCTATATCTAACTCCAACGATGAGAGATTAAGTAGCTAGCCCAAAAAGTCTTAGAGGCAGTCCGCACCATGATCAATCCATGCGCGCGCTGGTTTCTCACTCAAATCAATCGACGGGGGATGCCGTCGCTCGCAATTGGCTGACAAGCGCCCTTGTCACCCTGCTGGTGCTGCTGCTGGAGTCTGCACCACCCATCTCAGGAGGATTTTTCCGCTCAAAAAGGAGTATGTCGCGGTCTTTGATCTCGTTTTGATAGGAAAATACTAAATAGGCAATGCATAATATTAATTGTTGAATTTTTAGGAAGCTCATGGCCCGTAGAATGAGTTATCACAACAGATAGACAATCTCAGAAATCACTTTAAGCTTCTGAGGTCATCTATTATTGTAATAACTCACACTATGGGCCGTAAGCATTCTAAAAATCCCCAAATGTCAATTGTGCACAGCCTCTATTCCTACTAAAATGTGATCGAAGATTGTTGAAGCTAAAGGAAAACCTAAATGTAGATTCTAATCTTTACAGGAATTACAGGGAATAGATTAAGCTTACACAAGTGCCTGTACAAATAGGCAAGGCATGTTGCCACATTAAGCAATGTTTACCATCACTTTTGTTTCTAGGTAATTAGCACGCAACTTTTCAAACTGTCCCGCAGTTTCGAGATGCAGCTGCCAAATGGCAAATTGGCCAGGTTGCTGTTTTTGTTACTTTCTTGATTCACTGCGTGCCGTTACAAATGTGTGGACATGGTACCTAAGTTCATTGAACCTGCTGACTGATTATGTTCCAAACTCTGAAGCCTGATTAATATCTGAATAAACTGTTCGCAGCACCTTGCGAGGCTCCCCATTTTCATATTTTTCTAACCACACACCTTGGTGGAAAAAGGATATGCCACCTGTATTGCTAAATGCCTCCTCGATTCAGAATTATCCAGTACATGTTTCATATGATCTGTAACTCTGCTCGCTGGCACTAGCCTTTAAGAGACAATTCAGGCTGAAAATACGCCTTTTTGAGAAAGGGTACTTTCTGGGACCTATGTTGTGGGCTTCTCATTTAAAAATACTGCAAATCTGTTTAAAGAACAGCCTGTCTTTGAGGTGTGGCAGCACTGGTTCATGCTCTAGGTGAGAAACTTCCGGTCCACTATTATTGCTAGTCTGATATATTTAATATGCGTCACACATTGGTCATTATGGGATATGAATGTGTGCTCGTACTGTGCTCATTCAGCTTGAAATAAGCAAAGGTAGGCGTTTTTTTCTATTACTTTAGTCATTAGCCTGCATGCAAAAATAACAATGGGCTAAAAGAGGATGAATGTATTTTATGTTCGCATATTGACACTAATGTAGCCCATATTTGTGTGTACATAATGACATTAATGGCCAATATATTTCTACCTGATGCTGCGAGCGTATGTGTTAAACATAAAATTATCTGGGCTTTTTGTGTAAACTATTGGTGAGAATAATACCTTTATTAACTATGAGGTGCTCACAGGCTCACGTGATCTAGACGTAACTTTGCCATAAACTACACTATTGAGTTTTCTCCCTTCAGCGACATATGAAGATGCCAAAGAACAAAGAAAAGAAAGTAGAGGGGACAACCGACCTTGAGACAGAAGAAGAAGGGTCGCAGAAAAGAAAGAGAAAACCACCTCTGCACATTTTGTCATCATCCGAGGATGAGCAAGAAAGTGAACCAGTTGCAAAACAGACATGGCAAGCCACAAACGTCATTTTCTACGTTCATTCCCCCTCTTGTGCCTCCAAACCACTCCAAAACACTAGACACACGCCAAAAACAGGCAATAGCAAAAGCAAATACTACACGGATGAGAGAAGCGAACCTGGGTCGCGCCAGTGATGGGGGCGAAGCGGCCTCTTGCGTGGTCGGCAGAGGCAAGGAAATCCGTGTGGCTCGGATGGCATTGTCAATACTCTTCGGCACCAACGTCATTCACGAGTCCACACATGTTCGAAGACACGAAGCGAGGCCTCAGTCGGGACGTCCGACCTCTACCATCCCTGAACGGACTGCATCTCGCTGTGTCCCCACAACCCGCTTCGCTTGCACCGTCGTTCAAGTAGTCTCCAAACAACGCGCACATAGCCATTCATTCAAAAATCTGCCCAAGCTAGCCAAACGTGCCTCAAATTCTCCGTTCCTACCCCTCTCTCTCTCTCTCTTTTCCCGCACACAAAGGCAGCTCGCAGCGCGCCTTTGTTATTGTGAACGGCGCTGTAGTGACTCCGCACACTTCGCCTTTTTTTGGTTTCAATGAACCTAAAAGATGAATGCATGAGCAAGCTTTTTGTTCTAAAAAATTTAGAACTTAAGGCACACGACTGCCCAGGCAGGGGCCGGGCCGGCCCGGGCCGGCGCGGCCCGAAAACGTTTTTGTTCAAGCCCGAGCTGGCCTGGGCCCGAGAAAATACGTGCTACCCGGCCCGAGCCCGGCCCGCAGGCCGGGCCGGGCTCGGGCTTTCGGGCTGGCCCGGGCCCGTGCAGTGCTTTAGGAAGCCCTAGCCTGGCGCTCCGGCCCGCGCGCCGAAAACCTTCCTCCTTTCCCTCTTTCGGGTAAACACGGTTTCTCCTCTTGTTCTTCTCCTACCCCCCGCCGGTCACGTGAGAGAGACGGGCGCGACCGCTCCGCTGGTGCTACCGGCGTGCGCTTATCTCTCCTCCGTTTGACTGCAATGTGCGACCCTCTCCCTTCTCTTTGCGCGCCGTTGCCCAAAACCTCCTAGAAGAGAAGTCCGTAGCGCTCTTCTCGTGACGTCGCGGAGGAAGGCCATTGGGAGCGCGCGTCGAAGCGAATGCAAAGCGCGTGGATCGACCGTCGTAACGCGCTTTTAGTCACATTAGCTAAAATGAAAGCTGCACATTTCAACGGGTCTAAGAAACACTTTATTACAAGGGCAAAATATTACTCCGCTAAATAATCGGTATGAAATGGTACGTGGTAGGCGAATAAGAGAAAACATTGAGTCACGCATTTATTCCTGTAGGAACGCAAATTTTCGCAGAAATACTTCGACAAAATGGCGAGACACGCAGTGATTGGACACAGCAAAACAGATCGCAGGTAAAAACCAGGTAGACGTAGTCAACGCGGACACCAAAGATAAGTTTCGCTTTTACGATCACGTGAGCGATGTTATCGCGCGCAGTCACTGAATTCTTGCATCATACCCCGGCAACATGGCAAAAGTAATGCAATTTCGATCGAATGACCTTATGGGGTCGACAAATCAGTTTGCGACGCTCGTACAATCACTCAAGACCACGAGCTGACTAAGTCTCATATCATATAATGAAAATATATTAACTTTCCCGTGTGGCAGGGGTACCAAACTTACTATTTACAGTCAACTAATTTACTTCTCCCTATGGGCTCGAGCTGCCTTAGAACAAAATATATTATTTTGTATACAATAATACTATAACCTTAATACAGTTAAGATTCTAGTATAAAAGCGGTAAAGGCAATAAAATAACATCAGTATAAATAAACACATAGGCACAAACAACGCACTTCGTATAATCACACAAGCTTGTTATTCACCTTCCAGTCAAAACTACAATATTACCCCGCATATTTAAAATGACGACGCAATTGCACACGGATAACGACGGACAAGATTCCATTCTATCACAAAAAAACAACCCGACTGCTGCACTTTACTCGCGTCCCAAATGACGAAGAAAGCCCGGAAATAAATTGTTTCTCACCTGTCAATCGTATCCATACGTCCCACAATATCCGTGGCGAAAACATTTGAACACGAACTTTAAGTGCGTCTCTCTCTGTCGAAAAAGAGGTCTATCGATTATCGACCAGTGTCATCGTTGGCTAGTTGGCACACATGTCACTCAAACCGTAGCAGGACTCGTTCCGCGAATCCACGTAAATGCCGTAGCATTAAGCGAACACGAAAAAACTACCCGAGACTACGGTTACGACCAAGAAACGACGGGAAGGATCAAAAGTACCACACACACGAAAGCGGCGGCAGCAGTGTGGGAGGCTTAACGTCGTTGACCCATATCTTGCTCGGGTGCGCTTCCTGCGGCGATGACTGGATTGTTTTTCGGTTCCCTAGCCTTCTGAAAGTCTCAGCGTTCCTTTTTAGACAGTCAACAGCTCACACACAACGTAAATTTACTAGAATCGGAGCCCTTAGGAGGGAAGAAAACGTCGAAGCGGACCGGTTCATTCGAAAAGTGTGGGGATCTGCGGGATCGCACGTAGTCCCGCGGTTACGGGGATAACCATAAATATAAAATTGGTACTTCAACCTTGGTAGCGCGTTGTATATTATGTTTATATTATATATATAATAAATTGTACAATACTGCGCTTTTAAAACATATATTCATGTCGAATATACGCTCACGAACATCCCGCGCCGCTTGACAAGAAACGTTTTTTTTTCACGTCGATGGAAAATGTTTCTCACGTAGTTGCGCTATGGACTTCCTTCTCCGACATTGTGACGTAACCACTCAAAGCGCCACGGCCATCTCTTCTAGGAGGTGTTGCGTTGCCCCAAGCTACCGAGGCGTCTGGTTCTCCCGCTCGCTTCGGTTGCCCTTCGTTGCCGACGCGGCCTCGCGCTCTCCTCCCCCGGAGAGGTGTTATTTACTCCTTGCGCCGCGCTCTGACTCATAATTCCATCGGCGCTGCATTAATCTCGTGCAGCGTGCTTGCCGCGGTGCCTTCGAGGCACATCCAGGATTACCAGACTCCCACCGTGGAAAAAATAGCTACCCAACCACCAAGGTATTCTCCCTCCTATTTACGTTTCCAAATTTAATATGATGAGTCTTGTTTTAATTTTTTTTGTTTCGGAGCATAGCCTTATTCACGACTGTAATCCAACGATACATGAAACACATTGCTCAACATTTTATGAGAGTTTGTTATCCTGAAAGAGGTAAAGCTTCCCTTCTGATTAAAATAACTGCAAACAGATCTCTCAGTTGCGACGCCACTGAATTATATCAGTTCCAGCAATTATTTGCGAGACGAAACCACGCTCGTCACGTATCTTGGCTTCTTGCATTTAATTGAAATTTAAGTTCAATTCAACGGGCTTTATTTTTACATCGTTGCCAAAAATGTAACCGTGGTGCACACATTTTGCTGTGCACAGAGAGAGTGTGCGTGGGATGTGCGGTGACCCAGCGCAGTTCGCATATTTCGGGCAAAATTTCCTTCGTGTCTCTCTCATGCTGTGATGTTTTTCTGGTGCGATAAGAACATTACACTCCCTCTTTGTGTCCGACCATTGCAAGTAGCGCGTGCTGAACAAATGCCGGAGGAAATGTATTGGCGGCCATGGTCTAAACTGGTTATGACTCGCTCTGAACCGGTTCGTGCTTGTAGGAATCGTTAACCAAACCGGAACAAAATACAAAGTGGTTAAACCCGAACACGAAGAGAACCGGATTAATAACACGCTTGGCATCCTGCACAATTCATTACTCGGAGAATCATGCCCGACCTTCTTAATAATTCAAGCGCGCTTGCGCAGTTGTTATTGCGTCGTCCGCATAAAATCGCCTTTCTAAGAACTTCTCGTAGTTGTAAACAACTTATATCTCACGCACATGCACCGAAAAGTCCGGGAACAAACAGTTCCCGTCGAAAAAACTTCATAAAATTCCTTATGCAGTTACTTGTATATAGTATGCTATATATAATACCCATCACCGCACCTGCCATCTAGGACGCATATGGAAGCCGTCCTGCACTTGCGCAGAACAATTCTGACTATTCCCTCTACATTCCACGAAGTGCGCTCTTGCAATTGTTTTTTAACTTCCTCCTGGCGAAGTTATAAAGGGATGCCAACGGAAATGTATCTACAACGATATGCAAACACAAAAAAAGTTAAAGCTCTATTTCCTGGGTGCGTTCCACCGTGACTGTTATTTACAGATCTATTCATTTTTTTTTTCTCTAGCATCAAAAACTTGCCCGTAACTTGTCTATTTTTCCTCTGGCCCGATTAGGTTGCAGCAGCGCAAATACAAATTCGTGTTTTGTAAATGGTACCAGATATTTTTGTGTACGCTTATTACGTGTTCTAGCCACAAGCTCAGGAGAGTTCCAGGAGCGGGAAATGAGTAAAACAGCTCATCGCCGATTGGATACCTGCTTCGAGGAAGCAGCTCGGAAGCATTCCAAGAGAACGGCCGTCTTGTACGACGATGGCGACGGATCGCGGAATCTCACTTACCTCCAAGTGTCTCAGCTGGCCTCGGAAGTTGCCGCCGAGATTGTTCTCAACGGAGCGCCTCCGGAAACTGTGCCCTGCCTCTGTCGCAAATCCCTGTACACCGTTCCGGCTATACTGGGGTAGGTCAAAATTTCTGCCTGGTAGGATGAAATGAAACGCACTTTCAGTTACGTTCCTGGACGCGTATTTAGAAAGGCTCGTGATTTAAAGGGCTGTGTAAAGAAGACGTGTTTCCTTACTTTTGCTTATAGCCGATTCACACGACGGACTGATCCGCGGACGGATTGATCACGTGATGACATATCCGCGGTTCATCCGTCTCCCAAGCGCATCCACACGAGGGAGACGACGAGCAGACGCCAGCGAGGACGAACCGATCCAGCTCGCCACCCCACAGTGCCGCGAAACTCCAACATCGCACCGTGGCACTCTTGTCCGAGAGAGAAATCGACGTTTGCTACCGCGATTGAGAATCGTACGCTGCTGTTACGCACAGATCGAGACAAAACACCGGGGCAGGCTTCGCACCAAGCGCCACTAACTTTACTAACCCAAAGCATGACAGTAACAGGCATGGTCCAGCTCGAGAAAGCCTCGGCGTAGACGCGACGAAGTTCTGGGCTCGCGGAGGGGCGTTTGGAGATGCCTTCACGCACTCCGCGCTCGTGTACAACACTCAAGCACACCACATTCACAACTTACAAGAGATGTCTTGCTCGGTGAAATCCTGATCGGACGAGCAAAAATTACCGCGGCGTGCTAGACAAATTTCGACGGGAGCTTCTTGACACGGACCCGGAGGAGTACCGAAACCTGCGTCGCGTCAGCCAGACAAGTTTCTGGAGTTTCTTTCACTCGTGGAACCAAGAATCGCGCGTTAAAATGAACCAACAACGCACAAAACACAACGATGCGCCATTTTGTTTTGAACGCCCAGAAGCAAAAAACCAAGAAAACAATGTACCGTTGCCAGACTAAACGCTTTCCAAGTCAATCTGCCGCCCAACGTCCGCGAGTGAAAAAGGCGCTCGACTTTATCAGTCCGCGCCTCCGCGGACGAGGCGCGGATCGCAGGAATCGGTGACGTGCCGGTCACGTTGTACACGGTCCGCGGACGAAAATCGCGATTCGGTCCGTCGTGTGAATCGGCTATTACCGCTTGAACCTTCGGACAGAGGCTTAGAATGTGCTCATCACGTGGTTCCGGATAGACGCTTGGACGCTCTGCTGGCTGTCGTCAAAGCCTATGCCATGCGGAGGGCAAGTTCTTCTGCTTCTTGCGCAGGGGTTGCGGTGACGTCAGAACGCCGAGCTCTGATTGGCTCGAGTGGAAAGATAGTGGGTCGCCGCGACCCCCTATCTGAGCGTCGTCTGCTCCTTTGCAACGTCGTTTGCTATTCAACAGCTGTCTTACCTTTACGAGCGAGCTCGACTTGGCCTTTCAGAGACGGCAGACGAAATAACTCGAGCGGTACGATGTGTTTTTGTCTAACAACTGGCAGACACGTATCAAGGAGCGAGCGAAGAATGGTACCTCGCGTTCGATGAGTTGATCAAAGATAATCAGCTAAAGGCAGATTTCAGCCGATTTAGTGGCTGGAAATAAACAAATGTGGCTGTGCGATCGCTACTGTGAGCACATCATAGCCCAAAAGTGCTCGATCGCTGCTTGCTGTCATATCTTTCACGCGCGACTAAAAGGCTATTGTCAATTAGCGTATTTGGGTATGTATGTTTGGCATAAACCTGAGTGGTAAAAGTCTAAAACGCTGTGCGAATTTGTGGAAGAGAATCCAAGCAAGATCGATCGAGCTACCCGAGCGGCGTCGAGCGTATCGCGGAAGTTATATCGTAGACTCGTTGACACCAAGAAGTAATGATGGTTTTTATTTTTGGCGAAATTTCATGGAAACTTATATTTCTATGCTCCGTTTTTTAAACAGACGAACACTTCCTCCGGGGTGATCCGATGGACTTCGATTCGCAACTTTTTAGCGATGGTGGTACCGCGGTGTGAGAATCGCCCTCCCTAGCTCCTGGATGATTGGCCTCAGAATAAACGGGCTTGCCTGCACCTTCCTGGCGTGAAAAAAATAACGCAAGGCTCAAATATTGTTCGTATATAGCAAAACTAGAATTACTTACGCGTCGCAGACCCGGCCCCGTACCGCTGTTCAACAACGATCATCCAGAAGACAGCCATTTTGATAGGCACCAGTGCGCCCCCTATAGGTCGTAAAAGATGTGAATTAGCCCTTTGTATTTGCTGAAGCGACTTTTTTTTAGCTTGCTGTCTTAACAGACAGGGATAAAAACACGCTACTTCCTTCAGTGTAGCGCGCGTGGTGCCCCGGACATCTAAGGGCATCAAAGACCCGTTATTACTCTGTTTCGTGCGGCTAGGAGCCGCTTGTCCCTCTACACTGTTAGCAAAAATAACACGCCCAGACGTGTAAACCGTTGTCCCATAGCGGACACGTCGAAACGTGTTCGTTTTACACGCAGCCATCTGCGTTATTCCTTTACACATGAGGTGCCGTGTAAACTTAACACTGTACACCGTGTCTGCCTTCCGCAAAACACGTTTCGAGCGTGTTCCTTGTAATACATGGCGGCCAGCGGCCGAGAACAGGCGAGAGACGAGCCCAGCGAGCCGCGCGCCTTTCAGCCGAATCGAAAGCACACAAGACGCGTTAGTTCTCGTTCGATGTCTTTTATACACAGTAAAGTCTCCAAGCGGCGGTCGTAGCTACGTGCAAAGGTACGTACGTGCGTCGTCGACGGTCGGCGGCGTCAGTAGCTTCAACGAAGCCGCTAGACAAAGAAAAAAAAATGCCGAAATCACATAGACAAATGACTTCAGCAAACTATTTAGAATCGGGCGGTAAATTGCGCCACCTATCGAGATGTCTAGCAGCCTATATTTAAGAAGAGACGAGGCTATTAACACACTGCGAACGACCACGGCTAGACACCAACCCTACATACAACGCAGGCAACACCAGTAACACGTACTACACACCACCGACATGAACACAAACACAACAAGCGACACTACGCCCGACACTTCCTACTCGATATTCATTTCTCCCCGCGGCGCATATAAGCTTGACATGTGCGGGTGAGCTCTTTGGTCGCTGGCCATTACAGATTTATAGAAGAAGACACAAAACACGGCGCAATGGACAGTCATGTGTTAGAACTGTTTGCATTTAAAAAGTATGGAGGCAAGATCTATAATGTTAGTCCGTTGCGACAAATAACGATATACTAACAATAAATCTTAAACCGGTCATGCAAAAGTTCAAATTTTTGTTGTTGTTTTTTTGCTTGACCAGTGTTATGAGCAGTCCGACTAGCTTGAATGAGATAGGAAAACAAATTATTGGGATTTTGTCATTACGTACACAATGATCCTTGCGCAAAGCATTTTTTATATATTTTTGTGAAGGACATCCGCCCAACACTTCACTTCCGCTAGTTGCAGTCCGGGAGCAGACGCCTTAACTTTTTGGGCGTTTTGATGCAGTTTGTTGTCGTATGTCGTGTCGGTGTCGATTGGCGCGGTGGGGTTTTGGGAGTTTGTGACCGGTGTTATTCGTTAACACTGGTGTGGGGTGCTGATGCTTCGTTTTTTTATACTGCCACCACCCCGAACTTTGAAGATATATGGGCCCGTAGCAGTGCATTATGCTGAATCGCGAGCTCCTTCTCTGTTGACGTCGCTTTTCTGGTACCACTCGTGGATACTGCAAGCGTTTAAACAGTGTGCACCGTCTCGCCTACATCCCCAGTGAGGTACTCGACCTGTTGAAACTTATTGCTTTTGTCATTTTGGAGTACGCAAGGCAGTTATCTCGTTGGTCTGGTTTCGGTCATAAAAAGAAGGCAAAACGCTCGTAGTTCCCGCCCTCAGTACACGTTGGACATCTTCCACACTTTGACACCGGATAACTGAATGAACGAGGATTTACATTCACTTCAGAGGTTACTCTCGCCGCTTTCTCACTGTTGGGCAGCAGGATCAGCTGGCGACAAGCCGCGGATGAAAGGCTTGAGCATCAACAGCCCAAGAGCACTCGGTGCCGATGCGGGCGACGCGGGTTTCTGTCAACCGGGAGGCCAGCACAAACCGTGACCGTTCCAGCTCTTCGTCATGACATGGTGTTGCAGAGAGCAGGGTAAAACAAAACTACACGAATTACCGAAGCAAACGCACTGCTATCGTAAATCTTGGCTTGTGATTGCGCCTTTGTAGATCATCTTGTTCGTTTTGCTGGAGAGACGCAAACGACGGGCATAACAAAAATCACTTGCATATTCCGCATACCTCACAAAACCATTTACCCCGTCACCTTGCGAAAAGCGCGAAACACGGAGTCCGCACCGTCCTAAGCTTCCCGTTTTTTACCTGATTTAGAGCAGTTTGTACCTGCTAGTAGATATGCCTACTAAAACTGAAAAACGGCAGTGCCAGAGAGAAAGAGACAAAGTTGGGAAAGCTTGCTCGCTCTCCAATTTCTCAACTCACAAGTGATTGTAGCATAATAAATGCACCAACGCCTCTTCCCAAAATAAAGAAAAAACACAACGTTCACTACGTAAAAAATGGTCTCAGTACATGCATCTGTGGGCAGGTAGGAAACCTTGCCCTAATTTATTCACGCCGCATGATGGGCGCACCAAACTCGTTGCAGGACCGAATCATCTAGTCGAGCGGTGTGCGTCGCTGTGCAAACGCAGTCCTACACGAAGCATAAAAACGGATGATTAAGGACAACAATCCGAATTCCATAATTCAATTAAAACGCTGTAATTTTGCTGAAGACGCCCGCTGCTTCTTACTCACGGTATGTGTCGGGATGCTTCCACAGTTTGAAACGGAACGAAGGAAAATTTACTTTTATAAACGCTCGCTGCGTCCTCCCGGACACGCTGGACCGGATCGGCTGACGACGACGGGACTGAACTTGTTGCACCTCCACCCCGCAACAACCAATTTGCGCTCCGTGTTAGTGTGGGTTTCTACCTCCAAGGGCACCGCACCACACACGACGAACGTTTCAGCTCTTTTTCGGATCGCTGTGTTGCACCAAACAGAACAAGATCGCCGAAGTCAACGCTGCGCTGTCGTGAACCTTGGCTTGTGGTTGCGCACTCGAGGACCCTGTGGCTCCCTTCGCTTTCAAAGCACACACGACGATTACGATTGATACTTTCCGTCTTCTGGGAACATTACAGGGGCACTTCTCCGGTCACGTCTTCGCAACATGTGCTTGCAGACCTACGAGCTTCTAGCGTCCCGACGAACCAAAACAATACCAAAGTCAAGCTAAACGTGCGTTGTTGCCAGATTTTTACCAACCAAACAAAAGTAACGAAAGCAAACTGGCTCTAGCTTCCAGCTTACATCGGCGTTGCGCCGTGGCCAGATTTTCTCTGTCAGCTCTAACTTAAAGGTGGCCTACAGATGAAGCAACTGGTATACATTTTTAATAGGGCGGCCACCACGGAGCGCCGTAAATTCTGAGGAGGGTGCATAAGAAGCGGCGGCACCTTCGCTTGGAGTTGAAGGGTTGAAGCCAAAACGAAACCAACTGCGATATCACGTGTTCAGATCGAGGGCACGCTTTTTATATCCATTTTAACTGTTAAGAACGAGTAATTAGGCCCATAACTTTATTTGTGATATGTAAGAAACTATTATCAAGACCCCTAAATTAAATACAAACATGGGCGACAGGAGAGAAGCCGCATTGCCATCGACCAAATCAATGGCAGGAATGGTAGCGAGCGTGGTAAGCGCGGGGTTCGCCACGTCCCGCGACATGGCGTAATTGCTTTTGGTGCATATCTGTCTCCGAGACATCTTTCTTTCCGCGGCATTTGTCTCGAAGGTCCTTTCTAGGTGTGTCCCCAAGCATTCCAGTGCTTCGATAGGCGGCAATGCTGCGGTCGTCGTCGGGGGTGATGCGTGTTTTCGAGGGCGGCTACACGGCTATGCGTGTATGACCGAACCTAAACACGTTTCTTACAACCTCGCATGATTTTGGAACGAATTATCCGTTACTCAACGTGTAAATTTATGGTAATTTGTGCAACTAGCGTGTTTTTCACCCCAAATATTCGCTAAATACACGGTACTTGCTAACAGTGTAAGAAGGGTACAAGGTGCAGAGAACCAAAAGGTGCGGAACGTTCTTTGCTCTTTTCTTTTTTTTTTAACCAGCAACCACGCGAAAGATTAACGGCTACAGCCACAGCTGCTACAGCACGTCCGCCATTGCCGACGCTGAAATGTTTACATCCGCGACCCCCCTCCCCCTCCCCCCCCCCCCCCCCCCCCCCCCCCCCCCCGAGGAGGCAGAGCCTAGTATAACCTCCTCTCCCACCTTCACACCTCCTTTGCCATGCGCAGAAGGCCGAAATGGACCCACTTGCAAGGCGCATTGTTGTCCAACTCAGTCTTCCGAAAACAAGAAAATGGAAGAGACGACAGCGAGGAGGAAATCCGTCCTGTTTGGCGTGGTTGATGTCCAAACTAAAAACGGATGCGCGCTCCACAACTTTCACGGTTAATCTTTTTTTTTTTAACTGTACATTATTTGTATGATGGCGGTTTTCGCTATATTTTGTTTGGACAGCCTTTACGCAGATGATCTAATTTGGGCACTTTGACTGGCGCGTTTTCAAGACTGTCACATGGCCTGGTTTACGAGGGCAGAGAGAGGAGGGAAAGGAGGCTTAGGTAAGCATGCCTGTCATTCACGCATTAGCCCTTAGCCAACTCCCAGATCTGCTTACTCATATGGGGTAAGCAAATCTGCGAGTCAGCTAAAAGCTAACCCGTGGATCACTGAGGCGTGTTTACGTAAGCCTCGCCATCTCGTCCCTTCATTGCTGGCTCTCATAAACCAGGTCATGTGACATTCACGAAACACCTCCCATCAGAGCGCCCTAATCGGCCTGCTGACTTGCAACTGTTTTCTGAATATGCCTCGGGAGAGCTGAAAATAATGAGCGGAATTTTCACCGCGAATTAATAATTGACTCTTCGCTCAGGTGGTATATCTTTTTATTTACGAGTTTTAAATATGGCGTCATTACGAGGAAACTGTTTCTTCTAGGATTATCTTAGGCGCCTATATGGTCAGACGCCTATAAAGTGTGGCTCACTTTTTTTAATTATTTGTTTTAAATATTTTAAGGGCCACGAGGGCATTACAGAAAAGAGTGGGTTGCAAGTATAAGTAACACAACTAAACTAACAAATTTTAAGAATAAAATTATTAGCTGTTAGTTAAGTACTAAAATACTGACAATGTCAAGGCATTTTTAAAGGCGACGCCACCAGATAAAATTATTACGCGTTCTAGAAGGTGGTTACATGAAAGAATGGTTTGGGGTATGAATCAACTCTTAAAAATTGTAGCTTTACACGATGATATCTTATTTTTTAATAAGGGCTCAGGGGCTCATGGGCAATTCGAGCATAGGTGCAATAAAGCTTCCGTGCCATTTGTTATGAGTATTAAAAAAAAATATTGTCGCAAATGGGTGAGATTCTTCAACGTAAAACGAAAAATAAGGATTCAATCGCAAAACTTGTGCAAAAAAAAGAACGGGTATCGAGAAAGCAGCAGGGAGCGGCGAGGCGTCGGCGTGGCAGCAGGAAAGCGCCAGGGTGCCAGTCTTTCTCTCTGACTGGACAAAGTCAGGCTGGGCCCCTTATCTATTACATTGGGGGTAGGAGCATACGCGAAGCATCTAGAAGTATGGAGAAGCCTTCCTTCTCGGCCATGAACGCGGCAATATAAGGTTTCCATCAACACAGACAGCATTTACACCTGATTGAAATGCAGTAATTCCAATTCATATTTCTCGTTCTTAAAGCTTGAAATGCTTGTAACGGACGTCGAACGAATGCCAAACACTTGTCCGTCCGTACAGTTTCTCCCAAATTTAGGGCCAAAAGGATGTCACGTGTCCAAAACACAAATTCACCTCGCTCTCTTAACTTAGCAAAGAAATGAACGTCATGACCTATGAAAAAACATAGTTTGCCTTCAAAATGTTGCGGGATACTTAGAATCACATGACATTTACCCTAATCTAGCCTCTCTGCTGGATTGAGCAGAAATATTTATGTCACGTGCTCATAAACAACACATTCAATGAAGAAAGCGAAAATGCGCAGGCGAGCTGACGAATTAACTGCACAAGGAAAAGGCCCTAAATTGGGGGCTAACGCGTCTCAGCTCGGAGCGTGGAGCGAAAGCTTGCGCTGGGAACCTTCTGGGTTCGATCCCCGCCGCCCCCGCCCGTTTCGATCTGGATGAGTTTCGTACCGGCACCCGTTCGTGTGATCACTACTGCGTGATGCACGTTAAAAAACCCAGGTTAGCGGTTGTACCGCACTGGCCAAATTTCTCATCTACAGCTAAGAGACCGATTACCCGTTGAGGCGCATCTCCATCAAGGCTGTATAAACATAAAGAGCAAACCAATTTCTGCGCGCGTTCAGTTCACCGCTGTTGACTCCACTTCACTCCGTTCTTCCGATGAAGTGTGATGGAACGCTGCTCCGCATCACCCCATAATTCCCCTCGGGAAGATGGTGTAATTTTTTTTTTATGGATTGAGCATGACGCCGCTTAAACTTTTCTCCCATCTATTCCCTTCTGCCCTAACGCTTCCTTTACCCGGCCTCCCTCTTTCTGCGTACATCTCTTTCTCACCTCTCTCCCTATTCCTATTCCCCTCTACTCCCCACCTACTTCCCTTCCCTCTTTCTCCCCATCTTTCTCTTCCTTTCCTTCCTCTGTCCACCTCTCTCCCTTTCCTTCCTCTGTCCTCCTCATTCACTCTCCTCATCTCTTTCACTCCCCTCCACACCTTTTTTTCCACCATGCCCACCTCCCTCCCCTTCTCCATCCCTCACCCGATATCTTTCTATTCTGTCCCAGCTTACTTCTCCCTCTCTCAACACTCCACTCTTCTCTCTACTACCTACCTCCCCTTCCTTCATTTCTGCCTCCTCTCCTCCCTCATTCTCTTCATCACTTTCTCCTCCCTCCCCACCAATCTTCCTTCCCTCTATTCTCACTTGCCACGCCTTCCCTCCCTGTATACCCTCGTCCATCCCCAGCCGCCCAACACTTCTAGAGGCCGTAGCGCTCTTCTCGTGACGTTGGAAAGAAAGGCCATCCGAGGCGAGCGTCGAATCGTAGGCAACGAGCCTGGATCGACCTGCGTAACAACGCGCTTTTAGTCACATATGCATGTCTTATCAGCTAAAATGAAGGCTGCACAAAGCAACGGGGCTAGAAAATATTGCTTTATACGGGCGAAATATTACACCGGTATGAAATGGCACGAGTTGTGCGTATAAGACGTCTACAGAAATATGAAAAACGTTTACAACATCTTGTAACGCCGAATGAGAGTGCAACTCTTGAAGAGGAGGAGGGAGGGTACTGAGGGGAGGGTATACCTCTCCTCCTCACCTCTTTTTCCTCCTCCTCCTCCCTGTCCTCCTGCTCCCCTCCTCCCTTCGTCCTCCTCCTTCACCTCCTCCTCCTCCCCTCCCTTCCCTCCTCATCCTCCTCCTCCCCCTCTTCGTCGTCCTCCACAGTCTCCTCTCCTCCTCCTCCTCCAGCCCCTCCTCCTCCCCGCGCGGTGCATTATGGGACATTTCCCATGATGCACCGCGCGGGGAGGAGGAGGGGGAGGGGACTCCCCGCGCGGTGCATCATGGGAAATGTCCCATAATGCACCGCGCGCGACCCTCGTGACGTCACAAGGGTCTCGCGCGGTGCATTATGGGACTTTTCCCAAAATGCACCGCGCGGTTACGCCGACGGGGACGGCAACGACGACGGCGACGGCGACGACGACGGCGACGACGGCGGCGACGACGACGACGACGGCGACGGCGACGCCGCCGACGCCGACACTGCTCAAGCCGGAAACGGACGCCTAAGAGCTGCGCTCTAAAATGTGATTGATTTAAGTCGAAAACATTGAGCCACGCAATTATTGCTGTAGAAATGCATATTTTACACAGAATTGCTTCTACAGAATTGCGAGACACACAGTGATTGGACACAGCAAATTGGATATTAGTAAATATCAGGTTGACGTAGCCTAACGTGGACACCGCTGGACAAGTGTCCCGATTATGTAAGCGATGCTAACGCATGCAGTCAATGAATTCTTGCATTATACCCCGGCCACATGGCAAAATTAATGTAATTTAGATCGAATGACATTATGGGGTCGGCAAATCAGTTCGCGACCCTCGAATTATAGTCACTCAGCGTTTCGAGCTGATTCAATACCATAATACCATTTAATGAAAATATATTAACTTTTCCGTGTGGTAAGGGAACTAAACGTACTATTTACAGTGAACTAATCCACTTCTCTTTGTGGGCTCGAGCTGCTATAAAAAAAAATATAATTCATTTTTTATTCAATAATACTATTACCCTAATACAGCAAGAACTATAGTATAAACGCATTAGAGGCAATACTATAGCATTAGCATAAATAAACACACAAGCACAAGCAACGCATTTTCAATGATCGCACATAAACTTGTTATTCACCTTCCAGAGAAAACTTGAATATTACCAGTCATTATTTACAAATAGCGACGCAATTGCACATGGGTAACGACGAAAAACAAGATTCCATTCTATCACCTGACCAGAGCAACCGATTGCAGCACTCTACTTGCGTCCTACATGACTAACAAAGCCCGTAAATAAGTTATTTCTCACCTGTCGATCGTATTCCTACGTCCCGCAATATCCGCCACGAAAATATTTGAACAGGAACTCAATGAACTCTCGCTCCCTGTCGAGGGAGAGAGGCCTATCGATAATTGACGAGTGTGATATTTGACTAGTGGCCGCACATGTCACTCACACCGTAGCAGGACCGCGAATCCAAGTAAATGCCGTAGCATCAAGAGAACACAAAAGAACCACACACGAGAGCAGCGGCATAAGTGTGGGAGGAAAGTAATGATCTTGTGGATTGTGTTTTTGGCACGGCCGGCGGAGATAAGAATTTTTTTACCACCGCCGGCCGTAGCCGTTCTCCTGTGTCTGAGGCCGCCGCTGCCGTTCGCTGCAGTCCCGGTGTGTGTCTCCTGGTTGGCCGCATCGAAAACAACGGGGCGTGGCCCGCCGCCCGCCCGTCGGCTTCGTGCTGTGTCCCGCTCTTTCTTGCCTCTCCCAAGCTCCGCGTTACCGGTTCAGAGGACAAGAACTCATCTTGACCAATGGAGGGGCTGTAGCGTTGTGAATGTATGCCCTCATAACCACTGCGCGTCCGTGATTCGTATGCAGGAGGATCTAGGGCTCGTGATTCGTATGCACGAGGATCTACACTCTCAACAAAAGGGTTGTCGTGGGGTACTAACTTTGGGGTCGTCAGAAGCCGTCACAGATATCGCTACCCCACCTTCGTTATACTAACAACCCCACGGGTAATCACACGGCACGCAATCAACAGGTTGTCACAGTGAGCACCCCCAAAAGCAACATAACGGCTGGCAAGCGACGGTGGAGCAGTACGAGTAAGGCCTAGCGAGCTGGACTGCTTTTTGCTAAAATACGATTCTCAAGTGCGTGCGCCCGTTCGCGGCCTTCCGTGTGCACTGAAGCACTCCAAAACGCGCCTCGAACCACGGGCACCGCACGTATATTGAAGCCCTACCTCTGTTGCGGTTTTTTTCTTTTCTGCGCACGCATTTTAATCGGGTGAATCAACCGTGAAACAACAATACACGCGGAGGGAACTTCGTATGTTTCGTATTTTGATTAGCGCCACTACTCCGCACTGTGCATGTTTCGTATATTGATTTGCGCAACTACTCCGGCGTGGTTTCAACGGTGGAGGCAAAATTTACTGTTGTTTGCGCAGGGCTTGTTTCTGGTTTGCCGGGTACGAACTGAAATATATCAAAGGAGTCCACGAACACAGCGCAACCGTCAACGAGCGAGCAATGTGCTAGTGCTACAAGGATAGGGATGTTGATGAGAACAGAACAAAGAACAAGCATGGCCGGCGTACAGAGTATTTTTCTTTGGTGAAGTTGGTTGCTAACTATTTGACCGCAGTACGCAAACTTTGCAACAAGGAGTACTCCGACAACAAGTCTTCGTGTTCAAATCTGAGAAAACACATCCAGTTCAATTTTTGTCTTTATTCTTTTCATAATATTGACTAATTTTCCAGCTAAATTATTAAGTTTGAATTTACCGCTATGGTGAAAGCCCGATTGATTCGTGTCTATATTTTTTTTTCTTTCAAACATTAGTTTTTCCTTAATTTTTGTGTTATAGGAAAGTAACTGAAAAGTAACGTCGTTACTTTTTGAAAGTAACTGTAACTGTAACGAGTTACTTTTTTGTTGCGGTAACTGTAACGGTAACTTCATTACTTTTTTGTGAAAGTAACTGTAACTTGTGGGTTTCTTTTACGGGGGAGGTCCCTCTATCCTAATAATCGTCGCCCGATCGGTATGCGTTCCGCCCGTCACCCAGGGAATCACACATTGCAACGAGAAGACAGCGAATGGGTTAACTGTACCTCTCGGTTGCCCGTCGTCGAGAGCCGGTAGTCCAGGCCCGCCGACCTTTGTTGTCGCCCGTCGATCAGAGCTCACAGTCGGGGTCCGTGTCCAGGCCTGCGGATCGCCTTTCCCACGCCAGCGCTGCGTAGGCTGGCTGTCCCGGGCTATCAATGCCCGAGTCTCGCTGCGGAACCACCCCGGGATCGTCATAGCCCAGGTCATATGGCCCGGGCTCGCCGTTTCCACCGGTCTTGCTCCAGACCTCGCTGGTGGACCGCTCCGGGGTTCGTTATGGGCCAGGCTAGGCAGCCCCGGCTCCGTCGTTCTTTGTCCAGCTTCCAGCCTCGCTCAGCTCGCAATGTCTCGCGCCAGCTCGTGTCTTCTCCGCCGACCGCCTGTCACGTGCCCTCTGCCTCGTCCTTCAATCTCGGCTCCCACACTCTCCCCCCCTCAAGGCCCGGACTTCGGGGGACTTCATGGGCGGCCGCTGTTGCTGTTGCTGGAGTGGCCACGTTGCAGCGTCCGAAAGCGGCGTGGGTGGGGGTGGCTAGCGAAGCCGGCAGACAATGCCGACCTGTCTGTCGCTCGCTGTCCCACTCACCGCGATGCAGCAGGGGGCTTGCTCTAAGCTGGTCCGGCCGACGCAGACGGACTTGCCCCGTTCCGCTTAGAGGTCACAGCGGGCTGAGAACTGCCCGCCTGAACCGTTCCTCAGGCCGAACAACTGTCAGCCACCCTGAGCACTTGGGAAAACGAATGGTCCCGTATTCCCTCCCGGTGGGCTTCCTGGGTTACAGCGTCTATGGCCGTCTTTCCAAGAAGCTATTCTGCGCAGAACAAACTGTTAAAACAACCTACAGCGAACAAATACTCTGCCGCAGAATGTGGCAGTGGCCATAGCCACTACCGCAACATAGCTTGCCGACGGGTTCGTGTACCATGCGGCCAACTCAGCAAGTCTGCATTGCAGAGCTCGCTCGTGGGTCGCCAAGAACAAGGGATTTCTTGTGCTACTGCAACCTCGTGTTATACGTCTTCCCCATCGCGACAACGGTAGTATCCTTTCAAGTCAGCGATGTGAACCGGGCAAGCCTCCTCGTTTGTATCTCCCCGAGTAAGCCTAGAAGTAAGACACGACGCACGCGTCTTTGTACCTCGGATGCCCTTCTCATCTCGGAGCAAGCGATGCGGCAAAACCACTAGCTGCGTTGCTCAAAGCGTGAGTTTTCCTTCAGAACAGGTAACGATGGCGTAAACCTAGTCCATCTTTTGCGCAATCGAAGGGATCCAAAGCCTGTGGCGGGATGACCAAATACCATACCCGCAATTCCGCAACGGCTACATATACTATGTGCTACTCGATGTAAGCGTCAGCGTCCCATTCCGTCCACGTGCATACGAGCTCTAGGGACTGCTCGGTCCTCGGAGGGGGCGGTAGCTCAGCGAGCAAGCCCGCTTAAACCGTTCACGCCTCAAGGCAAGCTGGACAACTACAAGCCACCTAAATGCCTACCGCCTCGTCCCCGGCCAGGTCGTGACGCGACATAACTTATTAAAAGTCTTGCTGTCACTGCCACGACCGGCCAGAGTGAAGCCGAAAAAGTATCATATAAAACATTTCGCAGCTTTCTCGGAACGACCCCCTCAAGGGAGAGTCGTCCCTCTGCCTTTCGTCGGTTGTTGGAGTGACGCGAAACAACTAGCCGTCTTGGCCCAGCGGTTACAAATCATACTGCTCCTTAACTCGCCTGCCAGCGTTCCCGGTGTCAACTGCAATTTACGCCAGTTTACCCAACACCCGCTGACAATCTCGACCGCCAGTGTTCCCGGTGTTGACTGCAATTCCCGCAATCTTTCCGACACCCACTGACAAAACCCCATCTGCACCCCGGGCCTCGACAAGCGCTTGCTTGCCTACCGCATCACTCCAAGCCTAAATCCTAAATATGGAATAAGTCCTGGCTGTGTTCCCTCCTGCCAGTCGCTATCCTGCCTTCCAGCGAACATGCCGTGGCTCTCCTCTGCCTCCGAAGACGACTTTCTTACATCTTAACCGCGCTCCTCGTGTTCCCCCCGGTTGGGTCAGCTTCTGCCAACCACTATTCTGGGGTACCCGAGAACGCGCGTCCGCAAACTCGTCCTTCGAGACCTTTAAGTACTCGATTCGAGGAGACACCTGCTGAGCTCTGCCCTTGAGACAAGTCACCATAATTCCAATACACTTTGTCTCAACGGGCATCGTTAGCGCTAGTGAACAACCCGCTCAACGAATCCATGGGTCTCTCTGGGGACGACTAGAAGCAGAGGCATACCGAACGGGCCCCACGTTGGATGCGCCATTTTAGTGTGGGGTTTCTTTACGGAGGGCCACTACTATCAATCGCCGCCCGATCGTTATGCGCTCCGCTCCGCCCGTCACCCAGGGAGTGACATACAGCAACGAGAAGACAGCGAGTGGGTTTACTGTACCTCCCGGTTGTCCGTCGTCGAGAGCCGGTAGTCCGGGCCCGACGACCCTTGTTGTCGCCCGTCGATCAGAGCTCACAGTCGGGGTCCGTGTCCAGGCCTGCGGATCGCCTTTCCCACGCCAGCGCTGCGTAGGCTGTCTGTCCCGGGCTATTAATGCCCGAGTCTCGCTGCGGAACCACCCCGGGATCGTCATAGCCCAGGTCATATGGCCCGGGCTCGCCGTTTCCACCGGTCTTGCTCCAGACCTCACTGGTGGACCGCTCCGGGGTTCGTTATGGGCCAGGCTAGGCAGCCCCGGCTCCGTCGTTCTTTGTCCAGCTTCCAGCCTCGCTCAGCTCGCAATGTCTCGCGCCAGCTCGTGTCTTCTCCGCCGACCGCCTGTCACGTGCCCTCTGCCTCGTCCTTCAATCTCGGCTCCCACAAACTGTAACGAATTACTTTTTAAAAGTAACTTACCCATGACTGGTTACAGCCGTCAAAACGCACGATGACAAGGGGGGGTGCTCACTTTTTCTTAGAGTGTAGGGCTCGTGGGACAGACGCCCGATTGGAACCGTCTTGTTCTCTCTCGACTTTGTGTACACGTGCGTTTCGAGACCACGCAAATGATGGTTCCAGAGTCATGTTCTGCGGTGGAGGGGGCGGTATCTTAGTTCCGCAAAAATGTCGGCCTGGATGGTAATCGCCTTCCGTGCCGTCTCGTCTAAATTCTTAAAGGTGCGCCCCCTGAGATGTGGATGGATACGCCGGTGTATTTGGCGGATGGCGCGTTGTATTTTCTCCGCCTCTGGTGCCACGGCGTCGGCGATAATGTACAGTCCCTGGAGAACCCTTACAAACTCAATGAGTGACTCTTCCGGGCTCTGTGTGCGCGCGCGCAGCTCGTCTTTAATCCGAATGCTGTAATCCCGAGGGAGGAACTCAGTCCTAAATCGCGCCTCAAAATCCGACATACTTGTGAATGTAGTTTGTCTCTGCCTCCACAATGGTGCACTGTCTGTCAGTGCAACCGGCAAAAGGCGGTTGAGGATGGTTTCCTCGTCAATTCCCGACGCAGCTTGGTACTTCCGCAGTTCCGAGACGAACATCGCGACTGACTTTCTATATGCGTACCCCGAAAAAACCGGAACGCTAAGCGAGAGCCTTAGGTAGTCCCTCGGGGTCGTGCTTCCAGCTGGAGTGGGGCTTGAGCGCATCATCTACTCTCGTTGTATCTGAAAAAGCATGGTCATGGCCACTCTTAGTTCTGCTAGACCACCGTCTGATGATGCCTCTGCCAGGACTGAGACTGCAGGCTTAATGTCTGGTCTTATGTCGCTGGCGGCGTTATCCGCAAGTGCACCGAGCGTCAAAAGGTCGTCCTCACTCACGTTTTTGTCGGCGTCCTCTCTAGACGGCATCGTGTTGTAGTGGAGGCTTCCGCTGGTCAATGAACTTAGGCTTGCGAAGAAACGCCCCCTCAAATGTGGGCAAACACAGGAACGCGAAATTGTCTATGTAAAAAGGAAGAACGAACCCAGTTCACGGCTATTCTCCCAGACGAGCAGCATATCACGTCTGGACGCCAGTGTGGCATTTCCCTTGCTGCTACCCGTCTCGGAGTATGACACAGCACACCGGTTCAACAACACGTAAACGTTTAATGACCGCTATCACTTGCGCCGCGATCCCAACTAGGGATGCCGCGAACTTTTTTCGAATCGAAGTTTCGATGATCGAATCAAGCGGTACGAAAGGTTCGAAAGATTTCGATTTTTCGAATTGTCTATATCGTAAAATTCGACGGAGGTCGAATTTTCGAATTTGTTAAGCTAAGAAGTTCGACGCTTTTCGAACCGTCGAACTTATTACGCTAAAAAATTCGATCTTTTTCGAACTTTCGAATTTATTGCGCTGCAAGGTTCGATGCTTGTCGAACTTTCGAACTTGACTGACCCAAAAATTCGATGAATTTCGAACTTTCGAACTTATTTATCAAGAGAATTCGAAAAGTTTCGAACTTTCGATTTCTGAAAAGTCAGAAGTTCGACGAACTTCGAACTTTTAGGGTAAAAGTTCGATGTTCGTCGAACTTCGAAAGACCGGCTGACGGTTTCATTTGATTTCAAGTAGTGGGGTACATTCGTAATTTTTTTTTCTCGAACTTCTACACGCGGTGCTGCGTTCCTTACGAAAGACATTGTCGTTTATTTCAATGTTCTGGCATGCTTAGGTTTAAAGAAATAAATCCCCGAAGGGGCGAGGAAGGACGACGGGTTTTTGACGATTATCGTTTGTGCCAGATTTGAAGCACGCTGCAGCCGGAGCTATTCATGGTAGATAAGTTATACTTTTTTAAGAATGATCTATGTATAGCCTAGGTAAGTGCCGTCTTAAGATGTGATTATTGTTATTCAACGTGAGTTTTGAAGAAATGTCCAAACATGTATCTGCATGCAATTATGACCTAAACTTGATATTTATTTTCGTCTAAGTTGTTTGAGGTATCGCATTTAAATTAACACCACAGACAGTACATATCATTGCCATCTGCAGAATACAAAATAAGATATTTATTGTTTTTTCACGTTAAGGAATAAATTAACTCATGGGAGAAGATTTCTAGTAGTGTTCAAGTTCAGCACGTCATTAAAAGAAAACCTTTTTTTTTTCGCTTCACGTTCCTGGGACGTGTTTCTTTTAGCCTGTACACATTTTGGTAAAAGAAACTTGTTTCGAAGTTCTGAACCTCTGAATATGCAAGAATAGAACACTTCCGACGAATTCTTGATAGTTTTTTTTTCTCCTGCTTTTTATTCCCGCATTTATTATTTTTTTTTCTTTTGTTACTATCGGCACAGGTGTTTAGGTCGAAAAGACAGCTTTGAACTTCCGAACCACTAAGCATGTGACGAGCAGTGCCTTCTGACAACGAGTTTCTAACAATGACCATCTACGCAATCTTTTAAGCAGTGAAGAGCGACATTAGCTATACATATGCATAAATAATTTCAGATGAACATAAGCTTGACCACGCCCTATTTCCCCGTATAGTTTTCTTTAACAGTCCGAAATATCTGGAAGGGGAAAAGGAAACCGAAGCCCCCCCCCCCCCCGCTACCCTCTTTCCCCCGTTTTTCCTCTTCCGACGCCACTTGTATGGTAAAACGCTCCTCGACCTCGAGTTGTGTCGGCTTTTTGCGAGGCGATTGCTCCGTTCCTGAAAATAAAACTCCAGAACAATTACAAACTTAACTTACTATATGACAGCGTCATTCGGGTGGCGTTCGATCGGATTACTACCAGCGTGCAGGGGGTGGCGAGGTAGTAGCCAGGTCGCTACAAGGTTTTTCTGAGCCTCAACCAACTGCTCGCCCCTGGCCGTTTCGAACTGGATGAGTCCCGTAAAACAGTCTGTTCGTGTGATCACTACTGCGTGATGCAGGTTAAAGTCCCCCCCCCCCCCCCCCCCCGGGCTGGCGGTCACAATTACTGATCTATGGCCACACGTCACTCTGCACTGCCAAATATTCCGGCACCATCCGGGACACTCGTCGTTTCATTTAATTGCCTGACCAACTTCGCAGAATCTAGATATCACACCCTAACTTTTCTAAACTTGATTTCGTAAAAACCAGTGAGTCGTGAAAACTTTATTTGAAACTGAAACTGTGGAAAAACTTGAAAATCGGACTTGAGCTTTGAAAACTTGGACTAGAAAAAAATTCAAAATCTTCGAAGTTTTTTTTTTTTTTTAATTTAGCGTTAAAAGAGAATCGAAACCTTCGAACTTTTCGACCTTTATGCAAAAGGAAATTCGAAATCTTCGAATTGTTCGAACTTCATGTCTATCAAAATTCGAAGCGTTCGAAGTTTTCGAATTTTTTTTACAAAGAATTTCGAAATCTTCGAATTTATCGAACCTGAAGTAAAAAAATATTCGACATATTCGAATTCGAAATTTTAGAAACCGTGAAAGCTTCGAACTTTTCGAATTCGAAACTCCGCTGTGGACAAAAGTTGCGAAATTTTTCGAAATCGAACCTCGGTCGGTACGAAAATATCGAAATTTTTCGAAATCGAACCTCAGTTCGCTTCGCAAATATCGAAACCTTTCGAAATCGAACCTAGGGTGGTTCGCGACATCCCTAATCCCAGCCGCGCCCGCGCATACGCTGCGACGGCCCTCTATCAGCGGCGGAGCGCCGCTCGCGTGGCCAGTCGCCCTTGGCCCCCTCGTGGTCAAGATGATTACTCATGATTGTCGGAAGGGTGACATGTGCCAAAAGCTTGGAGTCCCCAGTTTGCCCATAAGGTGTGGGATGAAAGTAACGAAAGGCTTAACGTTTTAGCGTCGTCGACACATCTATTGCTCGTTTGCGCTCACTGTGGTGGTGACAGGGTTTTTTCGGTTCTCTTCTCTTCTTAAATGTATCGGAGTTCCTTTTCAGACATTCCGCAGCTCAGACACAGCGTAAGTTTACCAGAATTGGGGCACGTAGGAAGGAAGAAATTATCGTCACCGGAGACAGTTCATTGTAAATGTGTGGGGAGCTGCGAGACGGAACTGTGGTACCGCGGTTATGGGATAATCATATATTTCGATCTGGTACTTTCAACCTTGGTAACGCGTTGTGTATTACGCTTATATTATATATAGAATAAGTTATACAAGCTGCGCATTCAAAACACTAACTGCTCACGAACGAACCACTTGACATGAGTGAGCAGACGACGCGGCAAAGAGAACCAGAGTGGGCGCCTTTTCTCGACGTGGCCTCCCGCCACTGTGACGTCACAGCTCAGAGCGCTACGGCCTTCATGGAGATGTTGACCCACCGCCCTTTCCCGCCGTCGACTCCTTCTCTCTCCCAATGACTCCCTCCGCCTTCCCTCTTTCTACTCCGCTTCCCACCGGTCCCTGCCTTAACCTTTCCATGCCCCTCTCCTTCCTCCTCACTTACCTCTCCTCTCTCCCTCATCCTCTCTCTTTCGTCGGCGCCCTCTTACAGTGCGACCACCACGAGCAGGCCCCATCCGATTAGCCCCATCAAGCGCAATTGCACCTTTATTGCACCTCCATGGCACACTGACTTTTTGCTGTATAAACACAAACCTATGTGTTGCGTTTTTAATGCGGTAACGCTAGATGGCTCGTTTTTACGAATACCCGGCGGCGTCTTTCGTTTGTCAGCGCCGGGGAAAGACGGAAAAGGAGAGGGAGAGTGTGAAGCGTGCGACGCTCCCATTGGTCCGATGCGCTGAAGTCAGCACGCGTCAACCTCTCCCGCTCTCCCCGGCGCGACACACTGACAGACACCGCCTGGATTTTTGTCAAAACGAGCCCAATCGCTTTCGGCAAAGTCTCCAGCACAGCTGGAGCGGAACTAGACAGGAAGATGAGCCGCGCAATATTTCTTAGATAACGAAGCGGCAGCGCTGAATGAGATGGTGAAATCACAGGACCCTTATGGGCATGACATGCACGTCATATCTCCTAATTCTGTAACCACATTTCTTGTTTCTGGTTCTCTTCGATTAGAATTTTAAAGGCCTCCTGCTCCTTTACCTTTCTTGATGTGGAGCACTCCGGAGAAAGCCTCCAATGCCTGCAGGAGTGCATACCCGTGTCGCTTCTGCTCGCCGACGAAGTCCTCTACAGCCAGGTATTCGACCTTCTTGCTCAAGGCTGGCTCACACACATGCGACTGCGTACGACCGAGTTCCTTACAACATCTTGAGATACCTCATGGAAAGAGATCACACTAGCTCCATTTCTTGGGTGGCCGCGGAACACTTGCAATGTTTGGTAAATTTCTTATTTCAACGGATATTATTCTTTTTTTGATTTGCTTGAAACACTTTTCACAAGATTACATCGAACTATTTCCCATAGACAATTCCTACTTTTGATCCCCTAAACATTTTGTTCACTCGCCGTAAGAGATTGCGAAAAGTGGGTGTTAAGCAAATGCAGTGCGCAAACCAGCCTTAAGACTGGAGGACAAGCTCCTCTTACAACGCATTTCGCGCTTTCCGGATTACAGGAGCGAACGCTAAAGAGGAGGCGGGTCCATCTTCTCCTCCTCTCCAGCCTTCGCTCTCTTCAATAGGAAAGAGTGGAGGGCTTTGTCGAAGGAGCTTGTCCTAGCTTCACTCGTAACTTGTCACAGATTAAAGGTATACAGTACTGTCTGGTTAATATGGACACCTCAGTTCCCTCAGAAAGTGTCCATAGCACGAGGTGCACGTAATAACAAAGCAAAAATGTAAGTATTTTTTCACTTCGTTCCCGAAAATAGAGTTCTAGAAACGGGGGCCCCGGCGCTATGCATGTCCCGAGCAGCCTGGGGAGTGTCACTGGCCATGCGCAATGCGACGCCCCAAACGGTATGAGGGCCCAAGGGCTAGGGCCCCCAAATCTAAAAATCCCTAATGTGGTCTATATAGCGAGGTGTCCATATCAATGGGGAGCGTACTAATTATACATGATTGTAATTGAATTAGCAAACATTTTATACGACTTATTTGATTGATACATTTTTGTTTCGAAAAGTCTTTTTTTTATTCCAATGCCGGGCAACATCGTTTAAAAGTCGATCATCGACTTTTGCCAAATGTTCGAAAGGTAGCCGAATCAGTCGAGTCTTGAGGTATGCCGTCGAACCTCGGGTTAGAACCTCGGGTTCAACCGAAGTTCGCAGCATCCCTAGTTGAGACATAATAACTCACAGTTTCCAACTTTCAGAGCCCGTTGTCAAAGAGCGGCTCATGGAAAGTCCTAGGAAGGGTTCTGAACCAGACCCATGTCCTCGCAAAGTGTCTCGGCACCGTGACTGACACTAAGGCTTCAGAAAGATCGGCGGATCCGGAGATGGCTTACACAATGTGGACTTCGGGATCAACTGGAGACCCAAAGACGGTGCAGGTGCCCCACTCTTGCATCGTACCAAACGTGCTTGACTTCAGGTAGCCTCCCATCTCAATACTTTCTTTATAGAGTGTTGCTTTTACTGATTGATTGAGTAAGCGATTAAGATGAAGAAGCATTAAGAGTGTACAAATGATTACCACAAACGCCGGCGACTTTTTTTTAGATTCCCAAAGAAAACACATTCTCAAAATACTCAGGCTTTGATATTCCCGACATGCTTTGCATTATCTCTAAATTCAAAGTAGCTAAAGAAAAAAAAGGCAAATGAAGGTAATGAAAAAACTAATATTGAAATCTTCCCAGGCTCTCTATCGGAGCCACGCCGCGGGATGCCTAACTTGCAAGTCGAGCAGGCGGCCTAACAAAAGCATTATTTCGCGCGTTTTGTTCATTCATTCACACATTCATTCATTGTTTATTTCTTTATTTGTTCCTGCGGATTTGGTCCGCAGAGGGGGCTTAATTCAAGAAGAGGTAAGCTGACAAGGCCTTAGCCCCCTCTTGGCGTACAACACGTGACATAAGAACAAAGTGCACACAAGACAAATACTTTCAATATTAGTTATAAAAGTCTATACAGAAAGCAGAAATAAGCACGAAAAATGTCATACTAGTGTACGACTCATACTAACGTACAATAACTTTTTCTATAATATTGTTCTGCAATTAAAAAAAATTAAAGTGCAAACAATTATACGTAAGTGTTCAACAGAAATATCGAATTGAAATTAAAACACAAAGAAGTATAGAAGAAAATAGCATCTAAACAATCAAGAAAAATCTCTACACCTAAGTGAAAAGCACACATGGAAATATGAGCAAGTTTACGATATAATCTGAGAGGCACAAAAGTTACTCAGAAACCTTCAGCTGTTTAGAAATTCAAATAGTATACGGCACTCGATGCAATAAACATTTCCAGTAGAGTAAAAATCCCAAAACAAGATTAAAAGAAAACGAAATCACTGTCAGCAAGATACTTTAAAATATATCGTTTAAACTGGGGTATACTAGACACTTGATAATCAGTTTCGAATTCTTTGCAACTTAGGAAGGTTGTGTTTTGAAAAGTGAAACTTTGTCGCTCATAGTTTCTTCTTATACCAGGTAATTTGAGTTTCGGACACTGTTATACACTGCCGATTCTTCATATTCTGGTGTCAGGTAGGATTTATTTTTATGGATTATTTGCAGCAGTTGGAAATAATATATCAGATTGAGCTTCATCATACTATGTTTAAGAAAAAGTAGATCAGTGCTCAAGTTTCTATAATCTCAGATCTAGTTTTCGTTCAGTCTGGTTAATAATTTATTTCAATTTAAAGTGGTTCTCGTGTGGTTGTCGTTGTTAAAGTGTTTGGATCCATGGGGAACACCATGCAGTATTTTCTATCTTGGACGATGTTCTTTTATTGACAGTGACAAATGGATAACGATCAGGCAAATAACGCTTTATTAGTGTTAGCGTTACTCCACAAATGCCATATTTCTCAAGCTTCCTCAATATTATTTCGAGCTGCACTCTATAAAAAGCCTCCTTTACGTCAAGAAAGATTCCCAGTGTATCATTTATTTTCAATGTTCGAAATTATTTTATCTTTGATGCCAAAAAGAGCTTGCTCTGTAGAACTATGTTTTTGAAATTCATAGTCGCCTAAGATTATGACATTTTTTTTAATAAATGAACCTTCAAGCCTATTATTTATGATGGTCCCAAATATATTTTTTAAATATATACAAAACCGAAACATGCCTTTTGATTTCTCGTTAAAGCAAGTAAAAAAAAATAACTAGAAAAATATCGCTTCGTTCGTGAATTCTAGCTATCACAAAACGCCTGGACTTGTGTGTAACCTTTTTTTTCATAATTTATCTGTACTCGCTACTAACACGTTTGAACAAGCTCGAGTGAAGGTGACCTTTGCTAAAATTGAGATCGGTAAGATATCTTGCACTCAGACCGGTGTCTGTTCATAACGCAAAATTTGTTTCCCACCAAACGTGTTTCAAAATTATGCTAAAGAAAACTCCCTTGTACGTTAAATAGAACGTTGTAGATTACGTTCCCGCATTTCTTAACTCGACCGTGACGTCAATTGGTATTCGGTTTTAAGGGGTGGAGAAAAATATTACGCCAAACTTGGTGGCTCGAGTTCTCACCGTTTTGACGACGTCTAATCCGCTCTGTTAATACACAGTAACATAGCCAATACATCATAAAAAACGCTGTGTTCGCTAAACAACACGATTATAGAATTAGTATCTGCGCACAGGACTCAGGCATGTTTAAAACATGCGCGCTCCAAACATGTCTAAAGAACGTGTTGTTATGACCGGTGGTTTTACGAACTTTTTTCTTCACGATCTTTCATGTTTCTGTTTTAAAAACAAAATGTTGTTTCTGCAGGAAGATTTTCAACATTACGCCGGAGGACGTCATTTGCGGGACGTGTCCTCTGACCTTCGATCCCATTGTGATACAAATCTTCTTGGCGTTGACATCGGGAGCGACCCTACTCCTCCCGTCCGATGTTATCGGGGAGACACCTTCAGAGATTGTTAAACTTGTGAAGGCCCACAAAGTTAGCTTCCTGCAGGTAAATATGCCTTTTCTGATGATTGCTGCGTAGAGGTGAGCAGCGGTCATCTGCTACGCACCTCTACGCATTGAATCCATAGTCTCCGAGCAAAAACAAAGGACAGCACAACTGAACACGAGACAAGCGCTCTTACTTTCACTAAGCTGAAAAGAAAAATGTCGCAAAAAGAAGACTCGTATGGAACATTGACGAAAATGGTAAGTCTTAACCAGTGTTGTGCCCGTTACCGAAAAAAAGTAACGAAATAGCGTTACTCGTTAGTTTGGTAAAAAGTAACGCGTTATCGAGCTACGTTACTCTTTTACAAACGTAACGATATACCGTTACCGTTACCTTTTCAAAAATAACGAACGTTACTTTTACGTTACTTTTATGTTACTTTTCTGTTCGAGTACATATGTTTGGCACAGATGTATGATAAGCCTCCTTAACAAGCTTCGATAAAGATAAAAATTTACAGAGTGGTTTCATAGCGTTTTGATGCGCGAAGCAGCTTAATTTTCGGCATGTCATATTAGGCATTGAAACTGTAAATTACCTGATTCTGTCTCCTTTAGTTGATACATTTCATTCAGACCTGCTGGCCATGGCGACGGACTTTCGTTATTCCTGCCCATCTCACGCGCAGAATGAGTCGGAGATGTTAGTCGATCGGCTTTTATAAACTACAGCATGCGAACGAGGACTGCTGGAACATAACCAGCCAACCAACACCCCTCACCTGTACGCCGGTTTTAGTAACAGTCCGGTTCATACTATTACCAGAAACTGATTTAATTCACTATCTGGAACAGGACACAGGTTACCAGCACACTGGCTATAATCATTTGCTGCCTCTTACCAGCATTAGCTCTTAGTTTTTCTGTGGAAAAAAAAAGAAGGTTTCGTGTTTTAAGTTTTCTTTCCAGGTTTAAAACTTTTTTTTAAATTGTTTTTATCATGACCTCAGGGAATTACAGACTAATCAAGCGAAAGATTTTTTTGTGTACAAAAGTGGGTCAGGAACTTTCAGGCAGCGAGGGGGAGAGAGAGGGTAAAAATATTCCAGAAAAGATGTTTCTTTTTTTTTTTTTAACTAGAGAAATGAGCAAATTGCTTCGACACTGGTTGTCCACTGTTGTAAACGGATGTCTCTCCACGGCTCCCCCCCCCCCCCCCCATTGTCTACTTCTGCTGCACAAAGCAGGGGGGGGGGAGAGAAGGGAGGGGAGGAGGCTGTAACGCAGTCGTTCGTTCAAGCCTTGTGGGTGGTGACACTATGAAAAAAAAAAAAAGAGGATGAACGGAATTATTGGTAGCCGAAGGTTTTTTTCGCCGTCGAGAAGTGAGCTTTCTTCTTTTTTTTTAACTTTACTGTGACGGATGCTGGTTCCGTGCAGCGATAACCTGGTGCAGGATTTTGAGATAAGCTCGTGCAGGATTTCACCAGTTTTGGTCAAAAGTAACGAGTAACGAGTAACGAAATTTGACAGCCGATACCGTAAAAAAAGTAACGAAAATACTTTACTCGTTAGTCATTCAGAATACTAACGAGTACGTTACTGCGTTAGCGAAAAATGTAACGCGTTACCAGTAACGTTGTTACTAGTAACGCGTTACCTCCAACACTGGTCTTAACACATCCGTGTTCATCATCATTTAGTTTTTTAGCCTAGAGAAGCTTAGTTTTTGAACACTTTCCAATTTATTAAAAATAAATAAAAGTAAAGCTAAAGCCGTTATCTCTGAATGAAAAGATGCAGTGTACAATGCTACTGCAAAGTTAAGATTGAACTCCCTGCAGTTGTTGAAAACATATTGGATCACGAAAACAGGATTGGTTCGCAAAATCATGACGTCACGGACACGCTTAGACGCGATTGACTTTGCTTTGCTGGCGGAAGATTGCCATTCACATTAAGGAGCATCTTCCACTCCGTCATTGAGTCGTTACCGACTCTAGGCGGCGATGCTTGTATCCACTACTGACAACGTTTGGAAGGGAAGGCCCAGCTTTGTCTTCTGGCTAGCGTTGGGTAAACACACCAGTTGGGGTGCCCTCGAGGCACAATAGATGTAATGCTTGAATCGAGCATAAAGCGGCAAGGCAGCGTTCGGTTATGCTCGAGTCCCGGTCAGGCTGTCAGCATCGGCGTGGTGACGTCTGAAAGAAGCAAAAATGTGTAAATTATAAAAAAATACAGCTTGCTCTTTTAGTCTTATTTAAGCAGTAAGAATGTTTTTCTTCTAGCTTTCTTTCTCGGTGCCATACTTATATCAACCAATATGACCAATAAAATCCTGCATGTTTAGCGTGCGCGAGCAACGTAACAAAGTGTAACTATGCAGAGTCAAAACGCGACCAAACTCACTTTTCTATTTTGCTCACCAGAGATACTGCCCAAACTTGAAAGCAGAACGGCAGTATCGCGATACAAATATATCGCAATAGCATCTTGCAGATACTTTTCAGTATCTGCGTCTCTGCATCGAGAAAGATTTAAGAAATGTATTTGTATCTCAACGGTGAAGCACTTTTACGAAGTATGAATTTTCTCGCGATACTTAGCCAGGCTTAATTATTTCGATGCATTTCTTGTCAAAAATTTACTGGTGCAAAGGGTTCTAGAATTTCAAACTTTGTCATATGAAACCACCATATAACATCACCATAAAGTGTGTGTTTGTGGGGTGGGGGGGGGGGGTTGGGGGGGGGGAGAGATTGCCTTGCACATTGCACAAAGGAATCAACAAACTTAAAAAAAAATCGTTCGAAGGAGGATCATTTGACTCAGTCGTTTTCCCCAGGTCTCTCATTTCCTGTAGATTCCGTGGGCCCGCTTTCTTGTTCAATATCTTTTTCTCACCCTCCCCCCCTTTCCAAGGTTACTCGGAATAACTTAAGACCAAAGTTTACGACGCACCCTAGCATTTCAAAGTTACCGGACAAAATGAAAATATTAATGTTCCAAATAGGAAAGAAGGCAAAGCAGGGCTTATTTGGGCAGACCTCGTCCATGTCTTTTACGACTCCGGAGAAAATGATTCCTCGTCGCTTTAGCAAAATCACAATACAAAGATGTGAGGTCGGAAGTTTTTCGCTACCTTGTCGAACACCAGAAATTGTGACTCGATGCTCTAGCATTTCCCTTCCATCAAGGTGGTATTTATACATTTCGGCACGGGTAGACGGACTTTTTTTCCGCTAGTCTGTTATTGCGACGAAATCGTCGGTGCCGTGGTGATATGCACTTTGAATTATGCTACTCATGCTGAAGTGTAAGCAGTTCACTTTCAAAGTTAGCAAATCCGTTTTCTGACCAAAAAAACATTTGTATCGCTTGACGATTCGAGTGTTCATATTTCGCTCCATATTTCATACTTGCTATACAAATGAGGTTGTTTAAAATGCACTTCTTCATTATATCCATTCGCGCAGCATGGCCTCGTTAAGGGAAAAATATATTCAGTATGTATCTGTATCTGTACTACGGAACACTTTTTTCGCACTTTTATAAAAGCCTATCATACACATCTTGTTGCGGAAAAAAATCTACCTCAGCATTCGTATTTTGGCCTTTAAATACACATATCTCTGCATTTTCTATCCCGGTATACATTTTTGGAGTACTTTTGTCAGGCCCTACTTAAGAGCTCAAGGCTGATACAACTAAAGCTTTATTAAACTTGCCATTTCCGCGCAGGCAACTCCTAGCTTCTACTTCACCATCAGAGCCGACCTTCTGAAGAAATCCCTGCTATCCCAGGACACGAGCCTTCGAATCCTTGCTCTGGCAGGCGAAGAGTGTCCTCCAGTTGGCGTGCTCAAACGCTGGAAGGGCAATGGAAATGCGACGCAGTTTTTCAACTTGTACGGCATCACCGAGGTGTCGTGTTTTGCCACTTGCCAAAAGATTGATCTCGGAGCAAATGGGTATGTAAGCACTCTTTTCCTAAACAATTCCTCAGCAGCGCTTCAGCAGATTTATGTAGGGCGGTCTCGTACGTAACGTACAAATAGGGATGCAAGATTTCCGAAAATTTTGAAGATAGAAACAAATTAACAAAAAAAAATTAGGGTTTATTTCTCTTACATATTGGAAGTACTCAAAATGTGTTTCATCAGGAGTAATCCAGAAAAATTTTGAAGGATACCGACATAGATCAGCAACGGCAACAATTTTTGTGAAGTGTAAGGTGGTGGTACTATTACCTTATATTATTTTTTGAAAGTTGACGAGAGCTTTGTCAATTTAGCAGATTTTTCACTACGCATCTGGCAATAGAAATAAACTCTTCATCATATTAAATGCCGAATTGGGTTTACTGCAATAGTTAACTAGCAGCCATCATTGACGATTTTAATGTTATATTACGCGAAAGTATGTACGTGTGGTGCGTGGTGCAGAAGCGGAGGCACGGTTGAGTGTTGAGGCCCAGTCCCACAGTTGCGCTCAACTCCGACCGTTTAAAACAAAGCCGGTATTCAAGTGTCTTGTGGCGGCTTCGCACCGGCTGCGCCGCTTCGGAGCCGGTAGAAAGCCGTCAGGAATGACTTGAAAAACGCTTTTGAGCCTATCCAGTTGTAAGCTGTCGAAAGCGTGTGAACGGCCCGTGCTTTTCGGTAACTGAGTACTTGAAAGTGGATTACCCATAAAATATGCGATCGGTGACATTAAAGGAATTTGCCTCTTCACTTGCGTGTGCACACAAACAAGCAAACCTCGGGCAGCACCAAACTATCACTCTTCTGCTTTAAAGTTTTCGAAATTCCTTTTGATATATTTTAACATTAATAGCCACACTGCAGCACATTTTATACCGCACAGCAGAACAATACTCATATGGTGTGTGCTTTTAGGGCAATGCAAACAGCTTGACGACGGATAGAGGCAGCAGACAACCAGAAACGCTTGACTTTTTGTCTAGTTTTTTCCTTGCTCGGTTATAGACTGACAAATCAAATGTGGTTAGGTGTGTTTAATTCTCTATCTAAACGGTCGACAACGTGACATGGTATAAAGGATGTCTTTAATTTTTTTATTTTGACGTTGCCATTAATGTCAATTTTACCGTAAGTTGCAGATGTTTCCCTTGCTTGTCGATAATTCACTTCGTAAGTGTGACGTCACCGCTCGAAAACAAACCGTTTTTAGGGGCGTTGTTATGGGCGAATACATCGGACTAGATTTCGCTGCGAAAGAATGATCGTCAAAAATCGGACATGAAATTTAAATATCTAAATACAATAGATAGAGAAAGCCTAGATTTCACACTTACCACGACAGAAGTTTGCCAAGAATAGGCTGTTTCTAAAATGTTTGCGACAGCAACTTCCGGCCTTCGAGACTTCACGAGTTGCGTGTAGCAGGCGACGAACGCATGACGATCGTACAAGGAATGTCTGAAGTTTGCTGACTCCAACAGTTGAAATCGTATGCACAATGATCCAATTTTGATTTAGTAATTGTTTGGAACATAGCAGGCTAAAGAAAACTCACCAGGTTTATAAAAAACGATTTGTATGTGAGTGCGATGCGATACTAACTACGACAGGAAAAAGTATCTGCTTAGAACATGACATCAAAGCAGCGTCGGGCCCTCTTTTTTATTTTGCAGTTGACAAGCGTTGTAACGAAGGAGCAGTTATTTTGACTCTAACATGAGCGTTCGGGATCCCGAACTTGGCTTTTTCTGGCTCGCAATAAGGGTGCTGGTTTTGTACCTATATATAGTCATCGCACTTATAAAACATCCTACTGATTCATCAGGTTTAAGTAAGACCACCAATAGCAAAGAAGCTCGATAATAACGTCGAGCAAGTTAGATTTCCGCGCGCATGTCCGAGAAGGGACGCTTCTCCTTGAGTCTAAAATATCGTGTTTCCTCCTACCCCGAGTTTAAAAGGTAAGAAGGCCAGAATGGACCTCGTGTAGTCAGTCGCCAAAATTTCAGGTCGAATTTTCGAGATACCGAGTGCACTGGATAAGGAGTGGTCAGCTCGACTCCTTATTCTCGAAAGGCTTTAGATCTCCCCACTAATTGTTCGAATCAGAGTTCGACGTTCCGGCGTCCTTGCGCGCGGCCCAATCCTCCTCTCCCTCTGCTTCTCGACGCGTAGGCTTGTAGCTCTCAGGCTTTCAGCAGCGCTTCTCGCGAGCGAAATTGAATATTTTAGGTCGCTTCGTATGAGACTTGTGCGTGCGCAGTAAAGACGAGGACGAAGTGGGGACAGGACGCAAACGAGGAGCAGATTGCGCGTTCGTACGCTCCCTCGCGTACGGAAAGGCGCCATCAAAGAAAACATGAACATGGCAGCTAAAAGGAATACGTGCTTAGCGTTTAAAAATAAACATTTCGACGGAACTCCGCCTGGTTAAGTAAGTAATAAGACAGGGTACTTTGTAGACTCTAGCCGATATCTTCGATGTGCCCGACGTTTCGAAGCCGGCTCGGCTCCTTGATCACGGGCCCTAAAGTAGCAATCTCTCATTGCTTTCTTCTTCTCTCTCTTAGCATTGTTTTGTTCTTCGTTTTTTTGTGTGTGGCGCATCTTAGCCCGTGGATATAGCTGCTTGGAATCGTTCCGGTGGATCGGTTCGGACTGCGGTTAGTAGTTTGTATGTGCCAAGATTCTAATAAGAGACGCTTTCTCCCGTTTCTTTCTCTATCGAGGATGGAACTGCCGTCAAAGCCGATAAGGTTGCCGGTCTTCTGAGCATGTTCCGCCAGCGTGTTGCCTTGGATGTCTTTTTTCTTTACGTCATACTCACGTCTGCGCAGACGCTCGGGAAAGTTCATCGGGAAAGCTCAGAAGGCTGGCCACGTCATCGGCTTTGACAGCAGTTCCATCCTCGATAGAGAAAGAAATTGGAGAAAACGTCTCTTCTTAGAATCTTTGCACATACAAAGTACTAACCACAATCTGAACCGATCCACCGGAACGCTGCTAAGCAGCTATATCCACAGGCTAAGATGCGGCACACACAAAGAGAGAAGAAAACAATGCTAAGAGAGAGAAGAAGAAAGCAACGACAGATTGCTACGTTTGGGCCCACATACAGTCACCCGCGATTAAGGAGCCGAGCCGGCTTCGAAACGTCGGGCACATTGAAGATATTGGTTAGAGTCTACGAAGTACCCTGCTTAGCGTTTCGGTACAACATTAGGGCGCATTTATGTTGATTTTATTTTCATTTCCTTTTACGCTCATAAACAGACGCTGACAGACGCCTGACAGACTCTAGTATTCGAACATGGCTCGTGCATAATCGGACGCTACAACGCCACCATTATAAAGGCGTCTTGCAGACGTCGAAGCCAAGATTACATGGTCACGTCATTTGGACGCGCTTGCGCCCACTGTCCGAGTGCAACAGGCCTACTGAGAGAGTGCTCGCTCTGTTCACAGCGCTGTCCCCCTCGGCAATCCGTTAGCTGGAACCGTACTCGAATTGCGGAAGGATTCAGGGGAAGTCATTGAAGAAGGGGTAGGCACGCTTTTCGTCGGTAAGTGTGGCATCATCGTACAAGTTAAAATATGGTTCCCAGAGGCTAAGAACCGCTTTTTTGTTTTAAGAGTAACTACAATCGACATGCATAACTATGTTCGGGGACAACTTTTCCTGGCAGTGCAATAAAAGCTAGGAGCACGCTTGCCCTCTACCCTTTTGAACGCTGATTGAAGCTGTGAGCGCCAGTCCTCACCTTGGGAACGTCAAGAAACGTTGTCTCCGAGTATACGCTTATTTTTGAGTGAAAGAACGTGGCGTCTTTGAGTTCATTCTTCTGCTATAATACAATCTATATATATGCCGAAAATTATTTTTACACTACTTGCATCGTCATGCCGGTCGGTGCCATTAAGAATGTAGGGACTTGGTGAAGTCCGGCGTTTAAAGAGAAAAAAGACACAAAAGAACAAAAACATAGGGTTCAAAAAACGATATTTTAACTTTGCCAAGTGAAAAACTCAGCTTGAATTTTTTACATTCAGGAAAAACTCGAAGCTAGTGCAGGTTATTATGAACGATTTTCCATCAAATATCGTTCATAGAGGGAGTCATTCATCATAAGGAGAAATACAAATAATATTTTTCCAGTTCGTCCACGAAAATATTGTAATAACGGAGTACGATATTTACGTGGTCCATATTAAAGTGGCATGACTGTATTACGTTTGGTTTACACTGCCTTGTTTTTCAAGCAATGAAGTTGAGCATTGATATAACTTTAGGCCCATTTACTGTTAATTGCCTTCGGCAATAAATTCAACTCCGAAATTTATTCCAGCGATCGTACGTTCGCTTACTCATAGATATTATTTATTGTATTCAACTTGAACCCTTCACTAGAGATAGTTCAAACAAAGCACAAAAGGCGGTCCAAGTTTGTACTAAGACGATTAAAGGAACCTCTTAGATAATACTGCCGACAGATGTCTCTCGGAGATACTCGGTTTCTAAATGTTTCTAGCAAAACATCGGTTCCAGTCTTCCCGCAGGTTATTCTAAGCTTCGCACGAAGTAGGTCAATGAGCCTTTCCCAGGGTTATCTATGGCAATGCGTTCTGTTTTTTTTTTTTTTTTTTTGCGGTCGTTTATGCGCGTGCGTGGTAGTGTAAAACGCGTTGCCCGCCATTTTGAATGGCGGTTATGGGACGGTATCAGCAGTCCATAACAGCATGGAGCCCAGGACACCCAAGTGTTTTAACTGCAACACGCCGCAATCATATTCCGTCTTCTTTTGCAACAGTGTTACAGACGTAATAGCTATTACGGGCTGCAATAGCACAAAACATGCCAGGACGACAGAGCTGCTGTTCATTTCTGTAGGTAATGTTTTAGCAAATTTCCCAAGCCTTCATTTAAACAAGCGTCCCGTTATAGGTTTTTAGAAGGCCACCAATCACGCTTTCTGATTTGCCGGTAGATGGCACTGTCCATTCGCGAGGAGGCTGACTACCTCAGGAACCTGAAAAACCGTGAATAAAAACGTTTTAAATAAGTAAAGCAGCTTACTTAAAAAAAAAGAGAGGAATGGTGACTAAAATTAAGGGGCAGATAACATTTAAAAATGATTAAACTCATTTAGACATCATTTATTCTGGAGCTTGAAAATACTATTTGGCTGGGTGGCGCAAGTCACCGCCCGATTCAAAGGGTGCATTCATCCAGTCACCTATCTAAAGGAGCAGTTCGTTTAGTTATTTGGGACTCGATATTCCAGGTGGAACCGACCGCCGGTGTCTCGTGGGCAACGAGACGTGGCAAGACGTCGACCCGGTACTCCTTCGAGACTCTGGCGATCGAGTAAAAAAATGCGGGAACGCCTTCACGTTCCTAAATAGGAACGACTCGAGTTTCCAGTACAATGGACGAAAGGTGCGCGGTGATCCCGCGACAGCCATCCTGCTCCGCTCGCCTTCCGTCGAAACCTGTCGAACCCACTTCTCGAAGGGAGAAAGGATGCTGTACATCTTCGTCACGCTGTCGCCCGGCTGCGTTGCCGAAGACACCCTGCCCGCCCTGACCAAGAGAATTGAGACGGAGTGCCTCTGCCCGTTCGTAATCGTGGTGTTCAGCTCGTTGCCACTGACGAGACACGGTGAGCTCTTTGCGCTGTCTGCAGTGGCGTAAAAAGGGGCTCTCCCTCCGTGGCCCATGGAAAGTTTCTACTTTCTTTCTTCGAACTTTTTAGGAGCTTTCAAGCTGCTACTACATCATACAAGAGACAGTCTGCTGACTCTGTCTGAGGCCTTCCTCGTATAGCGGTTTCGTCACGATGGTGATATTAAAAAAAAAACTGTCCTGTTCGAAGCATAATGTATAAAGCAAACCGAACCATTCTTTCATCAGTGAACACCGTGTGTTTTATAGGATGTATGAGCACTGTGATCGCGGCTTTATCATTATTGTTTGTCTCCAATAAAGAGGATGGGAACAGAAAGAAAGCAGACGGATATCTTGTCTATGGTACCTGGAACGCGCCTTGGACCGATGAATTTAGCGTCTTATACCTCCCGCCCATAGGTTCGAAAGTGGTCCCTGAAAGGCAACAAATGACGTCACGGAAGCCGGCCTGTCGCACTGTCAGAGGTCGCGATCCTGGCGGTTGGTCGTAGAATTGCTGGCGAGAAGCACGATCGAACACGAACGTCGCTGTCGTCGCGGCGTCCCGACTTCTGGCTGCCGAAGCTTCCGTGGTGTGTCTGGCTGGAGGGCGACTTGCAGCGTAGCAGGTGTCTGTCGCATCCACCGCCGCTGTTGGGACACCGCCAGGATCGCGGCCCTCGACAACATGCACTTTCATGACGTCATCGGGCATAAATCGAGGGACCACATCTTTTTTTAGACGCGGTAAACACACCAGCTGAGGACGCGCGTTCCAGGCACCATAGCCTATAACTAAGCATATCTTCGTCAACGATTCAAGGACACTACTATTCTGTGTACTGCATTAAGTAAACGTATTCAAACAGAAGACGTAGTACACGAGCGAAATGAATATTTCAACAACAACAAAAAATACGAGTTTACGCAAAGATGGTTTGGGGTAAAATGGGAATAGTAAAAGCTAGAAATACAAAGAATATATTCCGGTTCTTCTTGTATAGCAACAACCTCTGCGTCCTTTGTAGAATATTTCGAATCGCATTTGAATGCCCTATCTTGTTCTTGTGTTATGCGTTGAGTGTTCATATACATTTGCTTGAACACGTAGACACTCTAATATTCATATTATTCGTGAATTGAAATATGAAAAAAAATTATGACACAAATATATGAGAAGTTTAGAACTCTTAAAATATGAAATAGTTTGCATGTTTGCAGTAATTCCAACCGACATGCCTGAAACTTTATCACTGTAATTTCCTGTAATTTGTACTACAGCAATACATTTCTTTCTGAAAGTAAGGGTTTCGCGTGGAACTACGTGCTGCCCCTCAACGTCACGCCTTGAGTAACGTCATGATTAACCGGCGCCTGGTCGGATTCGGCCATTTTTGTCAAGAACAAACAAATCCGACGTTGGTGCTTGGAAACTGTAATGCCGGTCTACCTTTGAGGTATGGCGACACTGGTTTACGCTGTTGATAGGAAATATAGCCACGGCAGTACGACTGCTCGTCTTTAATGCGCATCATGCATTAGTGATGCAAATCTAGATCATAATATTTTGTCAAGCCCGTGTATCACGCTCATCGGGCGTACTATAGGTTTGCTGAAAGGTCTGTTTGACATGGCTAAACGAAACGATGGCTGTTGCCATACCCTTCTTATCGGCGGTAGCTCGCGCCACCTAGCCTGAGAGCATTCGTACCCCTTCCAACGGGTGTTTGGTGTTTACATTCCTGGTGCGAGCAGTGTCTTAACTATAGTCCTACTCGCTTCATAAAGCTGAGATTTGAGGTCGCGCGACATTTTTAAGGGATGACGTGTTGTGGCATTGAAACCGCTTCTTGTTCGTTTGTCCACAGGTAAACTCGACCTTAAGGCGCTGCTGAAAACAACTTCAGAGAAGATGAATCATGCTGCTGCATATAATCGGCTTCTGTCTACCCTGTGGTAGGTAATAAATAGTTCCATATAAGTAAATAAACAAATAAATAAATAAATATTTGTTTAAAAAACCGTAAAACCTAGACTACTGCTGTTTGTGCAGTTTAGTAATGGGGCCGGGGTACATAAAGTAGAGGAATAAATGTCACGATAAGTCGGCTGATTATTTTGTTTATTAACGTTTTATTCAGGTAAAATAAATAAGATTCTGCCAGGTATGTTCTTGCTGGAACATCATGAAAACCGCTAAAGTGTAAATCGTAAAGAGACTGTGGGAGGCGATGTACTGCGTTAAAGTTAACACTCGTGCAATAGGTAAAGAAAAGTCATACGGGTACGTTTTCGCACCAGCAACTTTGCGCATGTTGCACGATGGTAACGTTTTTGCGTCACCGCTCATCCCACGCGCTCGAAATGTTCCTAAATTGGACTGATATAGCGCTCTTTGATCACGCTTTGCAAGTTTATAACTAGGGCTGTATATTTATTCTCACTGATAAGAATATATTTAGAAAAGTATGAGTAATATAACACACTTATCTGAACGATTAGTTCCCCATAACATGTCCGCCTCACCATATAACTAGCCAGCATGAACCGTATTATCGTAGTTTTTATAACTTTGTTTTAAACAATCTGTGAATCCCCAGAATCTACCCTCTGTCAAAAAGCAGGTATAATAAAGCCCATCTTGGGTATTGAGTCGAGTGTTTCGCTTGCAGGGTAGATTTTTTTTTTTTGACAAAAACGTTTATATTTTAGCTACCGTGAATAGTTACTTTTCCGCAAACTACATTTTCACTGGAACGTCAATCGGTATTTTATTTTTATGGATTTAACAGTACTCAAAATACGCTTTCCACATTTCTAAGGTGTGGACCGGAGGCCAGATTCACGAATAGCGTCTTAGCTTAAGACAACTAAGCTAAGAAGTTCGTAAGTCAAGAACATCTTAAGAAAGGAAGAAATCGGTATTCACGAACGCGTTCTGATGTGACAGAAGGAATTAGCGATGTCATCGTACGGAAAAACTAGAACTTCCGGTGTCCCGCAAGCTCCCGAATCCCACGAGAGCGGACTGTTGCTATGGCGACGGCGTCTTCGGCAACACAAACAACCAATCGTCGAGACCGGCATGGTTCGAAGCACATGGATATTTGATCAAAAACGCTGATGGCCTTTCCGCCAATGCTTGTCTGGGGTTCGTGTCCGAATGTCGACGCTACCACGAAATAAACTGGGCCGAATGCGGAGACCGGTATAGCCACCTTCGTCGAAGGCTATGAACTCGATCGCTACAAAGTCACCACTACTGCCATCGTTCATAAAAGACGACCCGCGCCTGTCCCTTGCAAAGATGCGTAGATATAGACGAATAGTTGCGGCGCTTTTCGTGGCCTCTGAGATGCAAGAGCGAGCCGACATTAAAGAAGATATGTTTGAACTACGAGTGTGTCAGCAAGAGCCACGTAAATACCTGTTCACACTCGGAGCTGACGCGCGCGTTTGATCCAAGTGCTGTATTCGCACCGTTGGGCCGTGTTTCGGTAAGCGCTTCGGGACCGATATCTTCCGATTGCAACCCGTTACTGACGTGACAATCGGCTAGAGAAGGTTGGACATGCATCGCGTCGACAATGTTGACGCACCGCCATGTCGGAATAAAAATGACATAATATTAACAAAGCGTACATACCAGATGTGTTGCGAAGGTAATCCATACGGCGTTTATTCGAGCTCCATATCACTCAAAACAAGGAGATAGAATCGATGAGAGTCACTTTTCGCCGATAGCATTCGTCATCGCTGCCTCGGAAAACAGGGGGATGACAAGGTAAAAAGATTGACCTCTTAATCTAAAATTGAGGTCAGCGATCAAACTATTCATACGGGAAGGGTCCACAAGGACCATCGCAGGACATTGGCCAATGCTTGGCCTAAATCCTTGCTGCTACGTTTCTTACTTTTTTTTTTTTTTGACATCGTGATCTCAAAACTCGGTGTTTATCCGATAAATCGGGATTAAAGAAAATTTGACCAATGGGTTTCTTTCGGAGGATTTCGGATTTAGACGAAAACATAAAATCCTATTTTGTAACCCTCGCAAAATTACTTTGCAGAAATTCACCACCAGGACAACGGAGAGCATTGATCCGCAGGAAAGCTTTTTTCAGCACGGAGGTAGTACCTTGAGGGCTTCCACCATCTGTCAAGAGATGGAGTTCGCGACAAAGCACCCCCTGCCACTTTTGGCAGGCAAGGTTTTGCATGAAACGTTCGGGGCGGTCACCGCTTACCTGAACGAAATCATCGAAGGAACCGGTCCACGAAATTTCGGTTTGAAAGGTTAAGTTGCTTAATTAAAGCGACACTAAAGTAAATTTTGAGATATTTTTCTACGGCAATCATTCAATCGGCGTGCGCCCTGCGTCTCTGAATATATAATTGTGATCACGCATCAGTATTTATGCAATTAGAAATACAACCAGAAATTAATGACACACCCCTTTTTCTAGATATCTCAGAAAAGGGGGCGCGTCGCATCGCATTTTATTAGGGTAAAGTATAGCGCACGGTTGTAATGTAGGATTTTCTAGGGTGCTTAGGGTAAGTTGATTGGGGTTGCGCCATAAATAGACGATCTCAAAAAAACACTTTAGTGGTCCTTTAAATTGAGTGACTAAACCTGTTTATGTTGCTTGGGTTGCATAAGTTGCTTATGTTGCATAATATGCTTAGGACGCAAAATAAGCTTAGGTAGCATAGGCTGTTTAAGTTTCTCAAAGGGAAACTCCGGTCGGAATCTAAACCAAAATAAATGACTAGTATCGCTTTAGTTTCTCTAATTATAATCCCAGCCGAAGTATTACGTCAAAGTGAAGCCGCGTACTCCACTAAAATCATTTTGAGAGATGCACCCAGCTGCTCTTTAGTGGGTGGCAAGCGGGTTAGCTTTTGTCAAGGAACACTGGGCGGCGCACCCACGTCACGTCACGTCGCTGTGAAGGTGTGGTTGATTCCGCACATTGTACAGCTTGCCACAGCACCACGGTGATGTCACGAAGCAGCCGTACGGCTGATGATCAGTGTTGAACCTCTCTAGCAGTTTCGGTTTTGGCGTAGACGTCCGAAACAAAACTTCGATCGCGATATTTAGAAAACTAAACAAAATATCGAGAAAAAAAATATACTTCCTTATCAGGGAGACTGCAGAGGCTGAAAACGGTCGTAATCTCCAATACGAAAATTTGGACAGGAGTTGCCCTTTCAGCTGCTTAGGTTCCAAAGAATGCTGAAGTTACTTAAGCTTCTTAAGTAGATTATGCTGCGAAAATTGCTTAAATTTCTATGGTGTTCTGTGAGTCCGGTGCGGACGCAATGATAAAATGCAATCCATAGGCAAAGAATTTCGAAATCGACGGTCTCTGGAATTTTTTACAGAAGGGCCTCCAACAGCTGTTATTTCAATTGTCGGTATGTTTGAAGCATGATTTCCTTCTATGTGTTTTGGAAAAGAAAGGGCTGTCCCAAAAACGTGTAGTGCGAAAGTGTAAAGCGCTATATTTAGTGAACCTACGAAATTTAATTGCTATATAATTATACACCAATTCAGTATTCCTGCTAGTGCTATAGACTTAGCGGGGAAACGCTTCCCGTCAAATTTAGCTTCACGTTCGACGTTAAGGAGCTCTTAAATAAACGACCAGCGCAGCTCGAGCCACGCTGCACAATCTGTCTCCAAACGTTATTCGTAGGAAATAGATACATTATTTTTTTTTCTTTTAATACAGGCTGAATTGTTAGTGTTTTCAGAAATTTTAATTTTGTAATCTCCGTCTTGAGGGTTTTGTGCTAGGTACAAAGAGTCCCGGTCTCGAGGACGTGGCTCTAGAATGGGTTTTCTAAGAGCTTAGGCAATATATACAATTCGTGAAGCTACCCGCTAGTGTCTGTGCGCTCCACAGATTTGATAATTGTTGTAATTGCTATACTTCATACGTAGCATCTGCTTTTAATAAACGCAGCAGGAATGGTGGTTTAGGGATCGCGAATTGCCAGAGTAACTAAATGAGCTTCTGACTTGATGCATACACATGCTCATCGCCTGGTTTACTTGCAGTGAAGTTGTATAATTTCTAATCAAAGCTTCACGAGCTATAACTGAAGAAGCCATCTGTATTTTCATCAATAAAGCTTTTATTAAAACTTCTACAATTTGAGTTTTTATTATTTATTTCGGTATATAAATACGTTTCACATTTGAATTTTGCATCCTGGGAATTTCTATTCTAGGTCATTTTAAGAACCGGTTGATAAAAAAAAAACGCGTGTCGTAGACTCTCATTCAACTTTCAAACCTCCTCAATAAATTACAGTGTAGTATGTCTCAAACTTGCAGCGCTACGCGAATAGACGATCTGTCGGACGCACAACGTTCTTTAGCCGGAGGTCGCCAAAGCTGCTGCTGTTGTATAGTGAGATGGCACTGACCTCATGAGCTTCCATTATGACCGAATTAGAGCCATGAATCAGCAAAGACGACGAAGTGTCGTGAAGCATGAGAGGAAAGCATGCAGTTGCTGTAAAAGAAAAAATATTTTTTGTCTGAGACTGTGACCCTGGTCGGAACACAGTATAGTTTAGTGAAAAGCTTTGACAGGTTCGAATAATCTACACGAAAAATTATTATATGCCTATATTATCTCACCGACCTTAAGTGGACCCTAAACTAAAAATAAGCATTATATTTAAAACTTTTAAATTTTATTTAAAACTCGAGTCTGTGGTGAGGGATACATTGAAGTAAGAAAAAAGGCACAGGAAAAGAATTCTTGGATTTTAAACATCATGATTTACTATCAGCAGCTGACCTACATACACCGTCTTTTTTAGTGTATAATATTATGAAATACAATACTGTTTAGCCATTCTCCCAATTTATTTCCTATTTAGTAGGTTTACGTTAGTGTGAGCGCTTTTACTTACGTACGTTTCACGTATACAAGGAATTTGTTAATTTACAGCACACTAAATATTGAAAGGGTACGGAAATGGAAGCTGAGTTCCTTTTTTATTATTGAACTGCTGACTATGTTGTGGAAAAACCATAAAGATACTAATTTTTATTAAATAAACAGAACAATTTTATTTGACTAGTCAAACGATTACCGAATTGCACCTGGTGGATGTTCTCAAAGCTTCCCAGAATGACGTCACGTTAATCGTATGGATCAATGGCGCTGAACCGTTTTAATCGGGCGACGGCTTGCGCCATCGATGGCGCAAGCGACGGCCTAGCCAAGATCTAGCCAAAGCTTTTAATTTCAAAAACTAATCGGCAAGTAAAAAATCAACATTTTAGATACATTTCTGAATTCGAAATTAATAAAGCACGGTCAAGAATTCTTTCCACTGTTAATCGCAAGCATTAATTTAACCATCGCAACATTGTACACAATCGAAAGTTTCAATTCGTATGACGTTCGTGCCTCTTCGCAGCATGGTGCTCGCACTTTCCGTCCTACGGATTGATAAGAAAAGAAAACAAAACTTTATTATTTGCTTGACTTCTTGCACCAGTTCAATAATAGTCCGATAACGAGCACAGGGACCTCGAATCACTTTTTGTCGAGTTCTTCTTTCCTCGTGGAACATACTTTCTGGGATTCATTTACTGCCCGCCCGTGTCCCAAGAGTATCGACTACTCGACGCAACCCTGGAGTCCGCCACAGCATACTTTTTTTTTGCGGCAACTTTAACATCCCCATCGATTGGTGTTCCTATGGCGACCCTGTCCCCCGTGACCATTCCGATAACATCCTTCTCGAGAATGCGACCCCTGCTAGCCTGCTCCAAGCATGCCAACAGCCAATATACATGACCAGTGAAGAGGCACCGAGCTTTCTTCACTTCGTATTCGCTTCGACATGCCTTGAAACTGTTGAAGTGTGTGAAGGCATCCACGACGGTAACCATCCTGCTATGGAGTTTCACTACGCAATCCCTTTGCCGCGCAAAGGCGATTTCGTGCGAAGGCTATGGAGGTTCCGGCATATTGACTTTAATCACATGACTCAGCTTTCTTCCCTGGCGCCATGGGGTATGACCACCACAGGTTCCGACTGGTCATCCAAATATGACCAGTGTTGTGACTACTCGTCATATAAAAAGCGTGTGTCCCTAGCTCCGTCAGATCATTGAAACGGAAGCACTCGCAGTGGATCACGGCTGGCATCATACAAGCGGCGCGGATTAAGCGATCACTCTTTCATCGGGCACGCCGATAACAATGCCTTGCCATCTTACTACTTGCAAAGAAACATCAGCGGTCACCGAAGGCTGCTATAAATGGAGAGTTTTAGTAGATCGTTCCTATGACTCCGATGAAGATACCCGATATTCCGCCGCCACCTTTCCGCACACATCGTGTCGCTATCGGGTTTAGTTACTGGGAGTATCGGAGGTTTTGGAACCATCTACTAAAATTATCTTATATCTCTCATAAACAATACTTGCGTGGTATTGCCAAACGGGATAAGACCGAGCAAAAGGCGTAGACTACGGGGGGGGGGGGGGGGGGGGGGGCATTGGGGCTTGTGCCCCCCCTGGTGAGATCCAGGGGGGGGGGGGGGCAGGGCACACCCCCGGGCCATGATCCTTACCGAGACCCTGTTTACGTGCCATGTAACGAGCTTTTAGTGGTGGCATGTGATATTCTGCAGCCGCAGGCTTTATTTCCAATTATTAAAGAGAAGAGACTCGTGGCCGAGTAGATTACTGCTTCAGAAGCACAGACGTCTGGGCTCTACCCCCACAACTGCGTAGCTGGCACAAGCATTTTGTTTTTCAGATTTGTGCTCGCCGGCGCATGCGCCGTGGTATCGACGATGAACACACGGCTACGCTTGCACGGTGATTGACATTAACACACAGCGACGGACACATGGCGGTATACATACGCTGTAAAAGGTACCGCCTAAGATTAACTACTGATAATTGCCGATGTAAAAAAAATGCGCGGAAAAGCACCCTCTTCCCCCCGGAGAACTTCTCAGCCTGCCCCCCCCCCCCCCCCCCCCCGGAAAATGTAAAGTCTACGCCGCTGGTCTTGTGTAACCACATCCGCTTCCTACGATCGCCATCCCTACGACCCTGTTTTACCGTACATGGCCATGTCTCCGACTCTCCGCAAAAAATCTGTAGTCTTTTTCCGACCATTTTTCTTCAGTAAACAGTAGTGCCCCCTCCCCCGAATTTCTCAAATCTGATTTCATTCAACCACCCACAAGCAGATTCCCCAGAGGCGTTTGCAGCGCGCTCTCTGACTGCAGATGAGGCCAGGAACATTCGGTCAGAACACACCACCGTGTCCCTCACAAATGAATCATTGCAGGGGACCCTCTCCAAAATCACGAACTCTCACAGCTCTGGTCCGGACGGCATTGCCCCAGCATGGTTCAAAGGTATCTGCTCGCATATGCTACAAACCGCCTGCGAGGTGCTGCAAGGTCTGTTCGAAAGGGGTGTCGTCCCAGAAGCATGGCGACGAGCCTTGGTCATTCTACTGCTTAAGGGAAGAGGAAGCCAGTGAACGGCTTAAGGCATTACCGTCCGGTGTCGATCACTTCAACTGTCTGTCGAAAATTCGAGTGTAGTTAACGGCCAACTTCTTAACTATCTTGAAATATCCGGCTACGTCAGCACAGCCTACGGAAATATCGTAGTTGTGAGTGGGCACTGGAAACCATTACTCCTTTTATCAGTGACAGCATAGAAAATCGAGCCCCTACAGATATAATAGATCTTTATGTAAGTAATGCCTTAGATACACTCGGCATCGCACCCCTGCTTCGAAAACTCACAAATGCAGAAATACGCAGTTTCTTATTCACAGCTGGACCTACGGTCTCCTGTTGATTCGCAGCTGACAAGCTATGAATCATATGGCCCACGATCTGCGGAGACAACAATCACGTCAGGTGTGCCACAATGTTCAGTCCTTGGCACGACTATCTTCCTCCCCTGTGTGAACGACTTCCCCGCAACAACTGTCTCTTGGCTCAGTACCCGGACGAAACATCGATTTCTAAAACTGTTTTGTCCCTGTCTGATGCACAAGACCTGCAAAAACAATCTGGATGAGGTAGACATATGATTCTTGGGACGCCACCCTCGGCTGGCACATCAGAAAGAAGCGTGATACTCTTTTCTAATAAAAAAACGCGCGACATCCCTATTTTCATCGGGGAAGGCACTGCGCTGATTACCTCAGATCACCTATTCATCCTGGGAATCATGTTTACGCACAACTCGGACTTCTCTGCAAATATCGACGGGGTTGTCGCAAAAGTCTGCAGGACGCTTGGCTTTATCACTCGCGTGGCGAGGCCGTGTGGGCCGACGGTTCTTGAGACGCTTTACAAATCCTTAATGCTGCCTTTGCTGGTGTGCTGCTGTGCAGTCTGCATGGTCTACCCCTCAGTAACACATAACGGGAAGATTGAAGAGTGTGCAGCACCGCGCATCATGTGAAATCTGTGCGTGGGTTCCGTGTGCGTCCAAAGCTTTTGACAAGCGGACCCTAGGGAGATATGAAGAACCTCGCGAATCCATGTGTTGTGCCCCCCCACCCCCCTCACCAACTGCTTGCCTTATCTAAAAATGGGAGCGGCCTGTCCGCCGTTGCGCCTCAGCAGGAGGGGGGGGGGGGGGGGGGGAGCCTGAGCTTCTTTGAGGCAAAACTGGTCGACACAGCGAGTCTTTTGATTGCTGCGACTAGACTTTCTGCCCATACCGTTGGCTGCTCACAGCTCTCTAATAAACATCGCACAGGGAGTCCCGGAACTTTGTAGAGTATTTGCAACTCAAGTGTCATCGAACATGTTGACATAATCCCTTTACTTTTTACCCTTCTCCTCTGCAATCATACCCAGCGTCATCATATTGTCACGAATGACAATTGATGAGGCAATGATAACTGACGAAACTAAACGTTTAATGGGGCGAACTTGTGTCCAAAACAAAAAAAAAGGAACAGAAGAAAAAGCAGAGCGTCGCGGGCGTCGATGTCGGCGAAACCGCAGGATCAAGCGCTGGGGCGAGACTGATTTCGGCTTGCCACGCGGAGCGCCTTTTGTAGCCGCGTGGGGTTCGGGAACATTCGGCCTTTAACGTCCCGGCGCGTAGTAGATTCGGGCCGCGAACAAGCAAGAGGATTCTCGATTTTACTTGAGAACTATAACTCGTTTTCACCTCAAGAACCGTAGTAAAAAAGTACGGCGTCTTGGGGAGCATTACTAATTTACCTCTTTATGCTAAGAATTGAAATATATGTAGGTTCCTTTTAGATTAGATATACGTTACCTTATCAAGACGTACACGTTTCAAACGCCAAAAGCATCGCTATTGTCTCCGATGACTAAATCTTTTAAGAACTATTTCGCGCGGCGTATGAACATTGAGCAAAACGTCATTTTTTCTAGAGGTGAAAACCTTTTTCTAGAGGTGAAAAAAATTCCTACAATAAATAAAAGACAGGTGACTCCCAGGAATTGACCCCTGGCTTTTCGCGTGGGAGGCAGGCACAATAACCGTTAGGCCACGCGCGCGCTGCCTACTTGGCCAGCTGCGCGCGCGGCAATATCAGTTTTGTTCTAGGGTGGGTTTCTTCGGACTCACAGCGCACACAGCAGCAGGCTAGCAGGCGCTCTAGGATGAGGGGTCTTACCTATCTGCTTTGCCTGGCAGGCTGCCGTGCGTGCACTTGTTTTGAGCCAACAAATTACTTAATGACGTAATCACTGCTTGATTTTTCCACTTGGGCGAAGCCGTTTAAAATAGGCAATAAGTGCTCATCCGTCTCCGTTTCCTCCCCACATGGTGCACTATACATCTGCCCTGATAATTTGCTCTGTACCGCTTAGCTTGCAACAAATAGTCCTTGCCTGGAATAACAAAGAGCTTCTCACAGAATTGGCATATATATATATCTGATCTAGCAATACTTACATTTTTTATAAGTCCAGAGATCCGTTTAAGTCAGCATCACCACCTCTCATATTTCACTCTCTTCTGCTCTAACGCTCTTCTTAAATGAACAGTGCAAGGAAAACAAAATGATTTATAAAAGCATGAATATGGGACACGTATTTTTTTAAATAATTTTTCTACGAGCAAAATAGTTTTCGCGCAATATTTACACTGTTAGGCGCAATTTAGGTGCTCAAGAAGGATGTCGCAGACCGCTAAGCACCGTCCCGGGCTTACATGGTGCTTACAACTCTCATTGGCTGGTGAAATGATCGGCGTGTGACAGGCTGTAAATATGCATCTCTGTGCCGTAATAGTATTTCAATCGCCATTTTTTATGTTTAATAGGCAAATATTAAGATAAAGTCACTATTGCTTTCAAAATATATTCTGAGATTGCTTCTCTCGCTTTGGTGTGAAACGTTAAGAAACACGGCTCCCGGCGTATGTCTTGCGCGCTTGTCGTTTCTCGGGTCTTCCGAAGACACCGTGGATGCTGTCAGCACTGCGGCGTTCATTGATGCTATTGCATCTGAAGGATATCCAAGAGGCTGTGCGTCTTTTCCACCCCCGCACATTTCGGGCCGCTCACACGTATGCATTAGAAGTGGAGGCCGCTCGCAAGGCCTCACGGTGGACAACCATGCATCAGTCGGCAACCACCCTTCCGACAATGACTTGCTCGAGTTCCCAAGAAGAAGGCCACAGCAGAACAGACTATATTGTTGCAAGTGAAGATGCTCAACCAATAGTTGCTTTTTGCAAGGAAACTACACCTGCTACCTCGCTAGGCTCGTGTTCAGTTGACGTCGGCGCTCACACTATTCCCCTGGATATCCCGATACGGCGCACCCTTGGCACTGCATTCCGACCAAGGGCGGAACTGAGTCCCAAGTATTTAAAGAGGTTTGTCAACAATTTAACATAACCAAGACAAGAACGACGCCACTGCATCCTCAGTCCAATGGACTCGTGGAGCGCTTTCATCGCACCATACTGCAGCATTTGGCTATGTTTGTTAATGGCCACCAAGACGATTGGGACGACTGTGTTCCTTTATTTCTGTACTCCTACCGAACGGCGATCCATGAAGTCACCGGGTATACACCTGCTATGATTCTCTTTGGGCGGGAAATTCGTATGCCGTGCGATCTCGCCTTCTCAAGACCGCCAGACCGCCCCTCTCAACCAGAGTCATACATTAATGACCTCATGACACGTCTTGAACAGACTCACGACTTCGTCAAAAGCCGCTTGTCTATCGGCTTCCAGCGCATGAAGGCACGCTATGACGAGCACAGCACGCAAGAGGTTTTTGAACCGGGTGACAGAGTATGGCTGTATAACCCACTACGAAAACGAGGACTTTCACCGAAACTCCAAAGAAACTGGCAAGGGTCATTCACTGTTGTCGCGTGCCTTAACGACGTGGTGTACCGTGTGAGACACAAGACCCGTTCTCGCATGTTTGTGGTACACAGGAACCGCCTTGCTCGCTACGAGGGCAGCTCTACCTAAAATGTGAATCAGAAGTAGTTATTTTCTTTTTGGAGGGGGAATAGTGTGACGGTTGTAAGAAGAGGAAGAAGACGTCACGTCGGAGACAAACAGGGAACAGATTGGGACAAAGGACACGCTTAAATAAAATCGTTACAATATCTTTGGCCTCGTGTGCCTTTGAGCCCTCAAAACGAAGGGCAGGGTAGATGTCCTGTAACATTTGCATTTATGAAAATCAGCCCAGTTGTGACGACCTAGACCGCGAAAAAGTGAAGGGGATATTCCTTACCGGTCCTTTTAGAAATCTCGGCTGTTTCTTTAGCAGCATGCGTAATAACTGTAACATGCCAACTGCAAAGCTATCCGTTGCAAGAAAATTTCAATTACGACGAGCAACAGCATGGTTACAGCCAGGAATGGGCAGTATTTCAAATACAAGTATTTTAACTACATAATTGAAATACTTTGTGTATTTTGCACTTGTATTTAATTACAAATCGGATAATGTATTTCAGGTATGTATTTAAATACTAAAACGGGGGTATTTCAAATAGAATTGTAATTAAATACAATTTTGTGGGCGAAAATACATACCTCAAATTTATTGTTACTGTCCAGAGCAGGAAGAAAACTACATTCTGCACCGGATGCAGTGTCTCTCAATCAAGCACAAGCGTTTAGTGACTTTGTGATTACGGTGCTAGTCCAGGGCAAGAATAGTGACCAAATCGACGTTCACTGGCAGACTGGCTAAATAAGTGCCTGTGACAACTTGTGAAGCTTTCCAGCCTGATTTCCATCCATATTTTTGCCTGGAACATTCTAAATGCACGGGTCATCCAGATTTTCGTAACTGGTGTGATTTGCAACACTAAAAAAATTCTCTAGCTAGTGCTGCGCGTCTTGGTCGTCTCGGTTCTTTGTTGGTCTATATCAAAATGTAATCGACAAAAAAAGTTTCTCGAAGCTTTGTACTTTTTTCACCTATTGCGTCCAAGCTGATTACATTTTTTGTGATAATATTTCTAATTCTGTTACTGTAGCCTCGCACACAACCTCCCGAGTATGCGATGCAAAATTAAAATGAGATACCCAGAAACCCGTTGCAGGTGCCCTGAAGTCGCTGACGCAAATTTTGAGGAATGTATTTGGAAAAGTATTTGGAGGAGAACAAATACATTTGGTTGTATTTATATCTTGTACTTAAATGCTTTTCTTGAAATGTAATTATATTTGTATTTAAATACATTTTTTACAAAATATTTTGTATTTGTATTTCGATACATATTTGCATGTATTTTCCCATCCCTGGTTACAGCATTGTTAAAACAATACTAGGCAATCCTAGGAGGAGGTTTTTAACACATACACTTCCTGGCATCTCCTTCCAGTTTTCCGAGTTCTGCTTCCAACTCGTGCACTGTCTCCTTCGCGCAGCGGCGAGACTTCACCAGGTAGAGGCATCTCTCCCCGTACTTGTTAATGAATGCCAGTAACTATGATTCCAAATCTACGCCTATGATGGCAATAAACTCATGGCGCAGCTAAAATTATGGGAATACCATTTGTATGGAATTATTGCCCAGGAAAACATAATACTGTTGTAGCAATGCAATTTAAATAGAAACGGACTTTATAACATTCGTGTAAACAGTTAATTAAGAAATTTATAAAATCTTGTGCGCATACATTGTATGTGGAAGCATTACAAGTACTAGCCTCATGCTCTGCTCACCATTTCAGCGTTTGCTAAGGCTGGGCATTTTATCAGTTCATCAGCTGTTGATGGCTGCGTCTCCATAATCCATTTTCTTCTCGAAGAGCGAGTCTTTTTCATAGAATTTCCGAGCTTCCGTAGGTCAGGAGAACGTCGTTTCATCTCCCTCGTCATGAAGTCAACGTGTCCGTTTATGACGGATCCGTTGAACTCGAAATCTGTTTCTAGTGGGACATTTGCAGTTTAACAGGAAAGAAACACTACCAATAACATCACGAAGCTCTCGTACTAGCTGGCACTGATTTGCGCACTGAACTTCAGGTGACGACCTAGTTTGTTTTGAATCTAAGAAAATGCCGTTAAAATATTCCTTAAACAGCACACAATCAAAATGAGGCCAGTGCATGCTGCAGTGTTGCCGTCCCGCTCCATAAATACTTGCTTTCTTATAATAAGCCTATTGTATGCCCGCAATGTTAAGCCCTTATAAATTATTCTTTCAAAACAAACGTCTCTAGGGCCTTGTAGTGAATAAGGCTGCGCCTGGTCCAGGCAGATAAGAAATTTTTAAATGCTCTGAAATGCTGAGATTGTAACTCACCTTACGACACTGTCTTCAGTAGCCGCACTGTCCTAAACGTTTTTTTGCTTGCTAAATTTCTCCCTTGCTGCTTGTACAGCCAGCACTCTGTCCGGAGTCTTTCTCACATTTCCCAACTTATATTGAAAAGACTTTCCATGAGTCGCGTGAATAAATATTTCCCCTTGTTAAAATTGTGTGGTTACACAAAGTTTAGGACTATGGCTAAAGTGCAGGCTGCACTGAAAGGCAATCTAGGACAAAAACAGACATATTTACATGTGTTTCCTTACAATACCTGCTGCGTAACTGTAACTGTGTTTGTGCTCACCCAGCCTGTGCCAATTGTGTCCCTTAGCACGGGATACCCCTGCACGAAGGCCTTTGCAGCCGTCTCGTAAAGTCCTCCTGGATAGCTGTGGGCATACCAAAAACTCAGCATCTAATAAACGAGAGACATGAGAATGCAGGCGCGCACTTACTAGTTGATTGCCAGCAAATGGCTTGTTACACAGGAAACTATCCTAGATTTCCTACGACTGGGCACTTTTCCCAGTTCAGCATTGTTAATGGCAACCTTGAAATTCAATGGTACAGGAGGCAGCCTGTAATCACTTTTATTGGAGGGAGGCTGCTGCTAGGAACCATTCTCACCATATCTCCCTCATTTGTGCTGAAAACAGAATAGATGCAGGAGCCGGTGCCACACCAGATTTGACTGTGCCCCATGCTTGCAACTCACCCACTTACCTGCGTTCGAGTGGCAAGTTTTCTTCGTCGCCGGTACTCTCATCACCAACAAGCCTAATTCTGCCCCCACCAGTAAAAATGTGGTCATCTGACGTCTTCACATATGCATCAAATCGGGCATTGTAGACCTGAAAGGAATGCAGATGTTTAGGACCTCGCATATTTAGCGTGATTAGCAGCAGAGCCCTTTAAACAATATACTATCCGGGATATAACTAGCTATTGTAACCAAGGGCTCGCATCTCTAACCCACTGCAAGGTTCATAAAACGTAGGGTCCTATACTCCACCTCACGAACGTCTGCAGTACTGGTGAAGCCACTGGCGCGAGAGCGTATAGTTCTGTAAGATGCACTGCTTGTACAGGCACCCGCGCATAGAAGGCGCTTTCTAAAGCAACGCATTCGCGTCCGTGCCTTCGTCAGCACTCCAGACGTTTCGTTTTATTTTATGTGCGAGCGAAGGCAATGCTATACGCGCGAACCCTGCGCTCTGTGCGTTCCTTTTCTGCACGCGCGCTCGTGCAGTTCATGCATTTCCTGAAGCTACACGCTTGCACTTATATCTTCGCCTTTGCTCGCAGATGACATGAAACGAAACCCGATGAAGAGAGAACGCGCTCACGGTAAAATACAAAGAAAGAGTAGGAAACAAAATGCACCCGTAGCGCAGGTAAAGCTCGAGCTCGAGCCGAAAGACGCGCCCTCACGCTTTCAAAACACACATTAACGCGCTCCAAAGCAGCGAGTCCCTCGTGTACACGGTAGATTCGCCTATTTCATGAGCGTGGGTGCACGAAACACGTCAGGCGCTTTTTGAAGCATAAAACGACGCCGTCGAAAGTTTTGATGACAATGGTGAACAGCATTCAATTTCGTGCTCTCCGCTGTCGCAACAAACTCAGTGTGCAAAACGTTTAACACCAAAACTCGTTTATTCGAGCGAATCTGAAAAAAAAGGAAGAACTTACCTCCATCCGGCCGAACAGCACAGCATCGCAAAGATCTGTCGGCATCAAGGCGCATACCACATCCACTTTGTTTTGACCGTTGACATAAATAATCTTCTTGCGGTCTTTCCACGTCACTAAGGATTGGATTGGCGGCGACGACATGGCTGCCGAACATGTGCGCTCGCAGAAAACTAAAGAAAACGGTGTGAGAGCTCCAAAGCACGGAGGACGGGGGGCTCTTCTGACCCACGGGCTACGCGCGGCGCGAGCGGATTCGAGTTACTCCGGCCATCTCCGACTCGTCATGCCACGTTAAAACGCAGCTATAGCAACGTTCGACGCGAGTATATTTTCGAACGCCAGGGTACAAAACTTTTACTCCGGCTGGGATCGAGTAACTTTTGAACACGGCCCTGCAGAGAATAAGATAATAAGGATGGATGAATAGATAAATTTTGACGCTACCCTTTATAACGGGCGGTAGTTTGTGCCACCTAGCTTAGAATTACTTCTCCCCCCCCACCCCCCTCCCCCGCAAGAAAACATAAAAAGATACTACACAATTCGTTAACTGCCTCTACATCCTTGGAGCTACCACCGGGCAGGTGGAGCTCCAAGGAACTTTGAGGAACTTTTGAAATTGGGCAAAGATAAAGAAGAGCAAAAGTTTAAGGTGAAGCTGCGAGGTTTCGTTTTCAAGGAAAATAGTGTGCGCCACCTATTTAAAAATGCGTTCTGAGCATTTTTGTAACAGCTTTTTGCAAGAGAATAAAATAGCATTGCATAATTTCTTGAAAATAATAGCAGGAGGAAGGAAAACTATTTCGATGGGATTGAACAACTTTTTGTAGTTTTTGACGTTAGACCAGTTGTAGGTATCGTACTATAAGCACACAAGCAACACTGTTATCGTTAGCCTACGGATGCAGGCTGCTGCGTTGCCCGCCCCTCGTTGCTGCGACGGCGACGCTGCGTTCATTGTCTGGCATGTATGGTCTTGGCAGGAGCCGGTTGCCGCAAGTAGTGTAAGCAAACATGGTGCATACGTGCCCACGCTGTTCGTTTTCGTCCACGAAGTTTTGCAAGGTCCTTTGGCACCTCAGGAACCATCACCACGATAGTAATTTCTATAATTATGTGCGTTGTGGAAGAGTGTACAAGGACATATAAGGAGTTCGAATCGTACCGGAGGCATATTTATTGAGCACAGAGAAGCTATATGGATCTCGGTATGCCTGAGGAGACACACGACATCGAACAAGGTGACCTTGAGGAGCTACCAGCGGGCGTCACAGCGTGCGCCACTGGGATGCAAGACGGCGCTTGCAACGACACTGAATCGCTTTCTTCAGGCCCTCCTCTGAACGGTATCGGCGACGGACACGATGCGACTTGTAGTCCTGGCGTCCATGTAGCTAGTACGGTGCACGACCTCATTCTGAAAATGAATAAACAGTTGCGTTTGCTTTTTTTTCGTATAGCTGAGGTACACAAGTTGCCGCACTCTACAGCGGAGAGCATCTTCAACAACTTCAAGGTGACCTTTCTTGACATGATTCGCGCGTTCGCAGCCCAGATTCAACAAAACATCACCCCTGAGTCGGCAGGAAACGAGTTGCGCGTGTTCCTTGCTTCTGACGTCCTGGATGACATATTTCAAGCTGCAAGGAGCATGTACCATAGAGACCAGTTCACCAAGCAACACCTTCCGTACGTAAAGACCGAGAAACACGTGCTTGATGTCGGCGACGCATTCCAGTACGTGCCCATAAATGGTGTATTGCGGAATTTAATGCTGTCCGAGAGCTTCTGCAACCACCTTGACAACGACTTAATAGGCTGGGCAAATTCACCTGTTGTTTCAACAGAGGACATCCGTGCCAATTTTGTACTGTACCGCACTCAAAGATTAGCACTATTTTTTATGAAATTGACGTGCAAGTCCGAAATAAGACTTTGCACAGAAGCCACGTCGAAAGTGCGAAAGTGAATCGGCCTCTAAGTACAGCACTTTATGGGGTAAAACGTGAGTCTCCACTTTTAGGTATTGGGTACTTTGGTGTGACACTACCGGCTTGATGCATGACTTACTTAAAGGATCCATGCATCACGTGCTCATAGAGGTGATGCGGGGCCTCATCAGCAGTAATGTGATCAAGTACTCGGATCTCGATAGCATCACAACATTCAGTTTCGGTACACAGGATATAAAAAGAACAAGCCTGAGGCAATGGAAAAATGCTTTTTAAGTGGTGAAAGTGCCTGCAAGGGTACTGCTCCTCAGAGGTGGTGTCTCTTCGGGTTTTTTTCGCTCATGTTCGGAGACATTGTTCCAGTGAAGAATGAGCACTGGAAAGTGTACCTTCTGCTGAGGAGGATTGTACACATGACATTTTCTGACGAGATTCCACGTGACCACCTGGCGTGTCCGCAAGATGAAATTCGGTATTTCTTGACGGCCTTTGCCACCCTTTACCCAGGCAAAATGATCCCAAAGCTCCATTTTTGGTGCATTATCCACGGCTAATTAACGAACTTGGTCCATTGAAGCAATACTGGTGCATGCGCTATGAAGGCAAGCACCAGTATATTAAGACGATAGCTTCACGCAATCAGAACTTCAAGAACATATGCAAGTCAATTGCACAACGACACCAGTTACTACAGAACTTTGAGCTCTCCAACTTTCAGTTTGATGGTGGTACTCAGACAACAAAGTCTAGGACTGTGAAGCAAGAAGACTTGGCCCCATGTGTGCATGGAGTCTTTTCAGTTGGTGTGTCTGTGTGGGAAGTTGCTTCTGCCACTGTGGAACACTCAGCATACAAAGAATTGGATGTTGTCATCCTAGAGAAACTCCGGTTTCCGACTTTCGGAGAAATTGCAAGGCTGTATGTATATTGCGGTAGCCTGTTTTTACTTGTAAATGTGTTAAGGACTGTGACGTTTAACCCACACCGTTGGTCATATGTTGTCTGCAAGACAGAAGAGGAGAAACTTGTAAGAGCCATGAACCTCGCATCACCCCAGGTTCTTGACCTCTATTCTGAATCCGAGCTGGAGCTAAGGCCTGAAATAATGATTGGTGAGTGAATTGACAGCACTCACTAGTAATGGCTCAGTAGACATGACATCTACGCGTCATTGAAAAGGCTTAAATAAAAGTGTTTATCTTCATTGAGAACTGTCTCCACTCTATTAGTGATTAGGTAATATTACTTATGACATTAATTACCACATTTTAGCTAAATAACCGTGTGGTCACTGTGGTACAGAAGCCTTCACTTCGTGTTTTTCTAGCCCATTAAACAGGTATGGACAGCGGCGTAAATTTAAGAACCAAATCACATGTTTAGATACATTTCGTTCAGCTATAAAAATAACATTCAATATGAAGCTTAATAATTAACTACTCCAAAGGCTTATTCTGGTTGGGCTCAAGCGATATCGAGATAATTTCAGCTTGTAATTCACACTAGCTTTGCCGCTCTGGCTAGTAACTACGCTATTTACTACCTCCGGGATTTTAGAGGTAGTAAATCGTTAGTAGCGGTCAAAGGGATTTAGGAACTGCTGTACTTACTAACTTTTTTAAGAGTAGGAGAGAATTTCCTCAACCGAAGTAGTTTGCAAACAACAACTGCCGCATGTACGCGCCTTCGGGACTGGCCTGAGCCTAGCGTCCCAGATCAGCTTTGTAGATCGGTCTTGCTTGATTTCTTTCTTTCCGCGTTGTTATGCTGAATGAAGATGTTGGTTCCCGCAAAAGCGGCCCCGCTGCTCTGTGAACTGTGCAGCCGTCGTGATGTCGACCATGGTTTCAATACCGAGAAAACTCCTACATAGGTAAGAATTTGCAAGAGATTCGGTTGGAGTCAATCGGGCGTTCGGCTCGCATCACTTTTGCCTGTTTATGTTCCCGTCATTACGCCGCGACGACAAGCTTTGAAGTTTTTCAGTGCACCTCGCCCACCAAACCAAACATTTTTACGTCGGGATTTAATTTGCGCGTCATGACGCTTAGCCACGTAGGTCGCGGACGCAACGTGAAAAAAGAATAACAAGAACAGTAAAGCTGGAAGGGAGAGATATTTATTTTATTGAGTTATTTAGTTCTCACGGCCGCTTATTATTTATGATCGCACATCGATGGACGCTGACAGACGTGTGTGTTGGACTGTGGTTCGTGCACGAAGGAACGCTAAAACGCCGCTTCTATGGTCGTCTCTTCTGAGCGTTGCAGAAGTTTTTAGACGGCGGCTGAATCACAGGCGGACGAGGCGAAAATGGACGCCGACGCGCAGCTTTCGTGTCTGCGACTCACGGCATTGCAGACAACAATAGATATGGTTCACAGTCATTTCGGCGTCTAAAGGGTTGATGGGCTAAGGGGTTTAGGCTGATGGGTCTGACGAGTTGAAAAATAGTGGGGCTGGAGGGATTGTTTGTAGGGTATTTTTGAAGGGTTTTGAAGGCCAGTGAGGTCCCATAATCCTTCAAGGCTGATGGGCCCATTAGATTTTCAATAGGGCCCTCATCGCTTTATTCTTCCAGAGGTGAGCATCGCAGTGCCATGGCGTTTAGTTTGTGCCGTCTTCATGACGCCATGAAATACCCTCTTGAAGCAATTAATTTGCTTCAGGGCATGGGCCTGCTCCTGGATTCTCGTGCGTGCCCAGAGTGCGAAGCTGCGATGACGCTACAAGTCCGCGCTAAATCTGCGGATGGCTACTCGTGGAGATTCGGTGTGTGGATGACTCGTGAGGTGTCCAAGAGGAAGCCGGTCAAGGTTCAGTGCCGGGGCGAAGTCTCGGTACGGAGCGGTTCATTTTTCGAAGGATCCCACCTGACGCTTTCCCAACTCATGAAAATCATCTACCTCTGGTGCAAGAACCTACCGTGCGCCGTCATTCAGCGGGAGACTGATGTCGCAAGTAAGACAATAACTGATTGGACGAGCCTTTGTCGGGAGGTTGTGGTAAATGCCGTCTTTACGCATTCAGAGATGATTGGCGGCGAAGGCGTGACTGTAGAACTAGACGAGAGTATGTTCGGGCGGCGAAGTACCATCGCGAGTATTTAAGGCCGGGCCAGTGGGTTTTCGGTGGTGTGGAGCATGGCAGCGGGTGCTGCTTACTTGTTCCCGTGGAGACCCATGACGCTAAAACCCTGCAAGGGCTAATAGCCGAGTGGGTCCGCCCTGGAACAAGAATAATCACTGACTGTTGGGCTGGCTATCGCAAGCTTGCAGATGACGCTCGCTTCACGCACCTCACCCTCAACCCCAAGCTGCACTTTGTCGACCCGAACACCGGTGTGCACACCAGTACGGTGAAGGGCACCTGGGCCCACGTCAAAAACTCTCTTCCATCTGGACGGCGCGAAAGCCACCATTTCACTGATTACCTTGCAAAGTTTATGTTTTGGAGCAGGGAGAAGGCGCGCGGAAACACTGATAGATTTCAGTCATTTGTCGCCGCGGCCGCCAAAAAACTACAGCCTCGACGCAGACAGGAACCTTTCCTATAGTGCGGAGAACGAGGATTCTGACGGCCCCGGTGACTTCGAGTGATCCGCTGCGCTGAGCCCGACGCCCGCCTGCGTGTATAAAGATGACTTATGCGCCAACCGCTTGTCAAGTGCTTGTTACGTCAGTTATAGGTTATGGTAGTGGTCTAAACGGCCCCTTTCAGGGCCCCCATATTTTGCAAACGGAGCTGTTTTCTCAATGCGGCACCTCGTGTCTCTGTAAAAAGTTCACAGGAAAGACCCAGCAAAGGTATCTGGTCTCAAACTTGGATATCAAGTGTTATGATTCAAATAAAATTGCTCTTGCTTATTTCGCGCCTTTGAACCCAATAAATGCCGCCGTTGCAGTCGTCCCGCGGTGCTGTTGCTTGCTCAATCGCCGTCGGCGTGTCTCAGCTTCGTCGTCTTTGCCAGCACCGCAGCGGCGGAGGTGGTTGATCTGACACACCGTGTTCGGCTTTGGCTAGCAGACGGCGTTCGTAAAATCGCGCCAGCTGTTGCTGGCTTCACGCGGCGGTACCGTGCGTGCTTCCATTCATTTGGCGTTCGTTCCCATGGTGGCGGCGACGAAAGCAGACAAACTTTATATTGCGGAAGAACGCTGCGGCGCAGCGATACCAGGTGCGTTCTAAGGCCCTTCCCGCATGCTTTTCAATGGGCGGAAGGCGAACAAAAAGAGTTCGAAATAAGGACTTAACCCAGAAGGCTGCATTTCTCCAGCACCTCATAATTTGACGAGCCTTACACGAACAGAGCGTTTTTTTTTGTTTTTTTTTTGCCATCCCGCGTCCTGTTTTTTTTTTTTTTTTATTCGTAACATGGGTCTAAAGTATGAAACTGCCGTTCTTTTTGTACTGGTCCTGCTGCAAGGGCCACGACTGTGGGAATTTTTCCACGAGAGAAATTAAAGCGAACGTCTCTTCGTCACTCAGTCTCTTCGTCTTTGTCATCTTCTCTGCCAGATTGACCTGACGCTGGCGGGATGCTAATCGAGCACCACGTGCGCTGTGCGACGGTTCCCTCTTAGCTTGGATTGCAGAGAAAGCTAAGGACGCAAGGTCATTATGTTGAGAGCTGATGATCTTGTGTGGTAGCACGTGCAGTGAAAGCGTCAACCGAAGCTACGAGCTCGGACTCACAGCCCTCACTTCGGTGATACAAAACCATTTTAAAAAGGGAGCCGCACCCAATGAGTTACTCCAAGCCTGCTGTCACGAGTTCATTTCAGAAGTTACTGCCAACTGTGCCTCCCCGACATAATTAACATCGTGTTAGTAGGGTTGTGCGAATACACTATTCTATATTCGCTTTCAGAAGAACTGCACTATTCGTGTTTTTCGAAGTGCTGGTTGCGGCGGGCTAGTCCCGTTGAGTGCGCTTCTTACCGAGCACCGTTGCACTGCGGAGAAGCAATACCCGCAGAAGCGAGCTACGCGTGTGTTGCTTCGCTGCATTTTATCAATGCTCGGTAAGAAGCGCATTCAACAGGATAACCCGCAATGATAAACACTTGGGAAAGTAGAAATATCGCGATTGCCGGCTTGTAAGAAAAGTATAGTGCATTGAACGCGGGATGGTGCACGCGTGCCGGCTGTACTTCAAACAAAATGGAAACTTTTTGAATGTGCATATCTACTTCGTGGTAATAGTTTCAAAATTAAACTTACTGTTATGCAAGAGTATATACTATGTTAGGTGGAGATGCCCTTGCAACCTGCATTCGTCATGCGCGATTCATTCTTTTAGAGCGCAGCTCTTAGGCGCCCGTTTCCGGCTTGAGCGGCGTCGGCGTCGGCGTAATCGCGCGTTGCATTATGGGAAGTTTCCAATAATGACGTCACGAGGGTTACCCTCGTGACGGTTACGCTCACAAGGGTTACGAGGGTTATCCTCACGAGAATTACCCTTACGAGAGTCCCGAGCGTTACCCTCATGAGGGTAACACTCGAGAGCGAGAGTTAGTTACCCTCGAAAGGGTTACCTCACGAGGGTCACGAGGGTTACTCTCACGAGGGTCACGAGGGTTATGAGAGTTACTCTCACGAGAGTCTCGTGACCTCCCCCCCTGAGGTCACGTGACCTCAGGGAGTCACCTATCCCTCAGTACACTTCCATCCTATCCCTGAGTACCCTTCCATCCTCCTCCTCAAGAGCTGCGCTCTAATTCGGCGTTACAGAGAATTGTAAACGGCTTTTTTTTTAAACTCAAATTAAAGAAAGATTATTTATATAGCAAGATTTGTTAATTCACTCAATTGGGCATCTCTATAGGATTCATTTTATGTCAAATCCATCGTTTACTTGCCATCTCAAGACATCAGAACTTCTGAGGTCACAGTTCATAAATATAGACATAATATACTTGGCTTAAAAACGAACAAGTGGAACAACCTTCACGAGTTTAGCTGGGTTTTCGTCTAAGCATTATGCAATGATAGTAAAAAGCGTGGAAAAATATTCGATATTCAAATTGAAAATATTCGGCCAATCCCTCTATTCGCTTCGAACTCAAAATCTACTATTCGCACAAGACTATGTTTTAGTAAGAAATTTCAAGAAAGTGCACGTAAGATGCAGTACGAAGTGAAACATGTTCATACCTTCATTCTCGAGAAATAATTAGTGGGCCACGTCCAGCTTTCATGTAGAAGGCAATCTAACTTCCAGAACAATCAAGTACTCATGGAGAACTACAAAACCTGAAAAAAAAAAAAATGTGGAATGTGATTAGATTATGAACAAGAATGCGATGACAGAATAAACCTTCCAATTTCTACAAACTACGAGATACATGTAAGCGCATTGCAGGAGCCTCATCCTAACTCTGGAGGGCACTAAACGGTGAAACCACCCTGCGACCTAAGGGTCTCTTCAGACGATGCATCTTTTAGGCGCGCAACAGTTTCGCGACACTCAAGTTTCGCGAAATGTGCTCGTTCACAAGTACCGCTTCACGTGCAACAACGATGACGTTTGGACTCGCGAAAATAGTTTGGGTGTTGACCATAACGTGGCGCTTCAGTTGAAAGCTAACATCATCATCATCACCATTAGCCATTCAGCGTCGTGTTCTCCATCTCCCGCCACATTCTCAGAGTCAAAACGCAGGCGAGCTGGTGAGCAATCATAATTAAGAAATAAAACCTTAAGACAAGGAAACAAAAAGGAACATACACACCACCGTCTTAAAGCCAGCACAGCATACTGCTGTCATTTACTTCCATTTACTTAATTTACTCTTAAATTGTCATTTACTAGTTGTTGAATTGTCATTTACTGCCATTTACTTTATTTACTGTTGAATATGTATAATTTGGATGGAGGTTGACAAAGAAGAAGACTCTTGTGGAAGTAAATTAGAGCTACACGCTGTGCTGGTTTTGAGACGGTACTGTGTACGTCCCTTTTTGTTTCCTTGTCTCAAGGTTTTATTTCCTAATTATGACTAAAAATAGACGCGAATTATCATCATCACCAATTACGTCTTCGTCCACCGCTGGAGTTTGTTTCCGATACGCTACTCACTTTTCCTTCAGTGGTGCTTGACGTGCTTGCGGAAGCGCCGGCAGTATCCATCGTTCGTGGTTTCGGGTTTTTTTTCGGATTTGGCTCGGCTACAACACCGGCAGTGAAGTGGACTTCTCAAACAGCTCGCTCCGCCCTCAAAGGCCACGTGAGAGCGTTTCTGAGCGGCCATTGGCGGCGCCCTCAGAGTGATTGACAGGACTCGGCAAAGTTTCAGCAAAAGCTCGCTCCAGAAGCGAGGTGCGCGCGCAACTTTTTTTAGATGCGCGCGTCCTTTGCGGACTCGTTCAGACGGCGCAACCATTTCGCGAAACTACGTTTCGCGACACTAGATGCGCGAGAAAAATGCATCGTGTGAACGGGCCTTAAGATACGAAACCATTTTAACAAAAGTTCGAAAAATGCCTTTGAAGACGGAATTGCCGCGTCCAATGAGTTTCTTCAAGCCTGTTGTCACGAGTTAATATCTGAAGTTTCTGCCAACTGTGCCTTCCAAAGATACTTAAACACCGTGCTAGTAAGAAATTTCAAGCAAGTGCAAATAAGATGCAGTACGAAGTAAAACATGTTCATACCTTTATTCTTGAAATAATTAGTGGGCCACGTCCAGTTTTCACGTGGAAAGCAATCTCTAACTTCCTGAGCAATCAAGTTCATATGAAGAATTACAGAACCTGGAAAAAGAAATGTGTTATGTGATTAGGTTCTGAACAGAATGTGATGCCAGAATAAACCTCCCGATTGCTGCAAACTATGAGTTGCACATAAGCAGTGCTTGAGGTCTCCCGAAAGTTGAGGGGGTCCCTACAAGAAGGGGGGAGGGCGGGGGTCCTGACGAAATGTAATAAATGCACATAAAATAAAACCTACTGCTGACTCTGTCCCCGCCGTACCTGCAGCCCTCAAATTGCTAACCCCCAAATGTCACATCCCTGAAAACAAGCTATTTTATTGCAAGATATGATTTTGATTTCACTAATGCTGGGGCTGTGGAGGAGGGTCTCAGACCATCCGTTAAAATCATTGAGGGGTCCGAGACCCACATAAGACCCCCCGACTTTAAGCCCTGCAAATAAGTGCAGTGCAGGAACCTCAGCTTAATCCTTGCAGATGCTAGACAGTCAAACTAACTTGTGACTTATGCCACGAATCCATTTTAGCAAGGGAATTTTGAAAAATGGCTTCGAAGATGGAGTTGCTGCATTCAATGAGTTTCTTCAAGCCTGCTGTCACAAGTTAACTTCAGATGTTACTGCCAAACGCACCTCCCAGAGATAAACTGGTGCTTAACACCATGTTAGTAAGAAATTTCAGGGAAGTGCACATACGATGCAGTAGGGAGTAAAACACGTGCATACCTTTATTCTCGAGAATTAATTAGTGGGTAACGTCCAGCCTTCATGTGGGAGGCAATCTTCATAACTTCCACAGCAATCAAGTCCATATGAACAACTACAAAACCTGGAAAACAATTGTGAACTGTGGTTAGGTTTTGAATAGAATGCGATGGAAAACTAAACCTCCTGATATCTGCCAACTATGAGTTACACGTAAGTGCACTGCAGGTGCCAGTGTATTTAAGAAAGTGCACCTCCCAGAGATAAACAGGTGCTCGAACACCGCGTTAGTAAGAAATTTCAAGGAAGTGCACACAAGATGCAGTAGGGAGTAAAACACGTGCATACCTTTATTCTTGAGATTTAATTAGAGGTTCTATTCCAGCTTTCCTGTGGAAGGCAATCTTCATAATTTCACAGCAATCAAGTCCGTATGAACAACCACAAACCCTGGAAAAAAATGTGGAATGTGGTCACGTTTTGAATATAATGCGATGACAAGCTAAACCTCCCGATATCTGCCAACTATGAGTTACACGTAAGTGTATTTATTGCAGGTGCCAGTGTGATTTAAGAAAGCTGTAAACCCAAATGAAATTACTTGAAAGGGGCATGGACACAGAAATTAGGAAAGTTAGAGTATTTGTTACATGACAGCACCATAGGTTATTGGACATGCACGAAACATTTCAGAATACTTAAAACTCCAATAATTACAAAATTATTTTTTTAATGTTCGTCGTTTTTATCTGGTGACCAGGATACCTTGACACAACTCCTACTGGGGCGACGGCAGCACGTCCATAAGCCATGTGACTCTGATTGAGACGTCGAACACTCTCTCTTTCATCGTTCTCTACCAGCGTTCGCCACGTCACGCATGTCCGTTACTCAGGCTCTGTACCTGTTTCTTCATCTGCCGTCTCCCTCCAAAAGTGACGTTGAATTCGAAGGAGCAAGATGTGCCAGATATTCCAACTGCCCAAAAATTGGGAGGGAAAAGTGGGGTAAAGGAGCACATTGGGGCGAGGGACGCCTGGGCGCCTTCTGATTTATGCCTGGAAGTGCATACAAGAGATCAACGAGTGGCACCACCTCGCCGCTTGGGACTGACTAGGGACGCTAAAGGGACAAGGCAGATGTCGTCACCGACGCCTGAAAATATGGCTGGCTCGCTGAATAGGTGGACCCGAGGGTCCCGCAACTATTTAAACTTTTTGTGTGAAACTTGTGCGTTCTTTGATAAACAAATTTGGTAGTTTTATCGTAACATGTAATGGGCTTAAGTGACACACTTAGATTTAATTTTTTTCCTTTCCTGAAAAGTCTAGAACCAGTTGAATGCTAAAATAATTTCTACAGCTGTTTCTTGTTTTACACCTGCACATAAATTGTTTATGTGTATGCCAAATTAATGCTTAATCTATTTAGTATGTTGTTATTGCCGCTACAAATTCTTGTTCCCCCCCCCTAATGCATTCCACGAGAATGCCCTTGAGGGTAATGAACTTCAACTGAAGTAACTCCCATGAAACATAGTGTGGATTTTTATGGTGCTCCAACAACCAAAACAGAGCCACAAGTGATCCTACTGGTCAATATAATTAGGAGAAAAATCCATCGTGAATAAAATTGTAGTTTGGCTTGTTGATGCGTCACAAAGGAAACATAATAAACAGGTACGGATAGAAGTGACTCGGCAAAGAAAAGGATCACTCTCAGTGGAGGTTTGCTACCAGGAACTAAACATAAAGCACGAAACATAGAAGACAACTTAAATCATATGGCACCACCTACCCCACATGGATATCAGTTTGTGTATTGACCAGAGAAGGGGAGCGAAAAAAAAAGTTGGAAGAGGAGATACCTCCAGGTGCATTGTGTGGTGGGAAGAATATATGATTTGCTTTTGCGTAGCCTATGCAGGTCAAGCAAAGCCCTATATCAAAGACAGCCCTCGGTGCCGTGTGAACATTTGGCAGTACAGTTACCAGATGCGGTTGCATGACAGTGTTCAATAAGATCATATAACTGCAGGCTATCAGGATAGAATCACAAGGATATGTGGAAGCTGGTGAAATTTCGACTCGTGACAACCACAACTGCTTCCTCATCCGGTCCATCTCTGTTTTAAAAAGGGATCTTGATTACCAATACCAATAATATATACCAATAAACAAAAGCAAGCATCCTCAGCATTCACATAACGTAGGTGGCACAGGGTGATTACTTGTCGTGTCCCTATTGGAAAAACGTACAAGAAACAAACCTGCCGCTTATACAATTCTGGTATGACACCACCATAATTTCTTGGTATTATGTATGCAGCTAGTTTGGTTTGGCGTTCTGCATAACTGGAGATACCGGCACCGCTATGGCTCCGGGTCTGTCTATACTGGCAGCCAGTTTGCTTGCCGATATGATTCCGTGTGGCTGGTATGATTTTGCGTCCGATGACGTAGGCGACCGCCTTCTTTCCAACAAAACGCTTACACCACAGGACCACCGGTATAACTAAATCATACATGCAGAAAGACGACCGCCATCTTCCACCAAAAACGTCCATCGTTCACCACCGGTATCGTACATACACCATGTATGTCGAAAAAGAACATAAGCCGCGTTTACATGAATGCGACTTAGTCGCATTGAATCCAGTTGCCGCATTCAATATATGATCATGTAAACGGCATAATGCGCAAAGCGCATCGCATTTTGGAACGGGAAGGATAATCGCAAGGCGCTCGCTGCAGGAGCGAGTGAACAGCTGAGAACATGGCGGCGGCCAACCTCGTCAGCGGCGCGGAGAGCGGTCCCGCAATTTTTTTTCCCGAGAACAAACGCAAGCTTTTGTTGCGATCATAAGTAAGCGGAATATAGCGGAGCTGCTCGGTGAGGGCGGCCCCGTCCAAACCTTTGCGAAGTACGACTTGCGCGTGCGAAGGGGTCACAATGGCTTCAGTGCAAGCACGAATGACACCCGAGAGCTCCGAGCACTGTAGAGCACTGCATGGTAGCGCAGAACGAGCAGCTCCTACTTCGGTGCCGTTCCTGGCTGCGCAAGAGCCTCTCGGACTCGGGGTCCGGTTGGTCCTGTCGCGATCGGCGAGGTCTGGCGCGGCGAAACGCGGAGGCTTCCTCAAAGCGTGGGCACACACGTCGCCTCTCATTCAGAGTGAACCGGCGGCCCGGCCTGGAGTCCTAAACGCCTTGGTTTTGATGCTTCTTCCGTCTCGCAACTTCTTCCACTGCACCGAAGAGAGCGGACACGATCTTTACTTTCACTGAATGCGTCGAAAGGACTCCACGTGCGATGCACCGGAAAACGTGGTGCGGCTGGTGCCGGAACGGAACTGCGGAACTTCGAGCTTTGAGTTAACGTGCACGGCAAGAAACCGATCGTAACACCAAGCCGCGGATACCGCATCGCCGGTCGACAGCGGCAAACGGCCCGTTGCTCGTACTCGGCAAACTCGGCGTCTTTTCGTGGCCCCTCGCGTCCTCGCAACCAGCCACAAACTCACCAGCCCGCAACCGTAGCGACCGTAGCCGGCGTTGGAGAAAACCGAAACCGAAACCGAAACTTAAGGCTTCCGCCCAGTGACTTCGGTGCTTCCGCTGCCGCGGCTTTTCTAAGGTTCGCGGCTTCCACTTCCGGTCGTCGCGGAGATGGCGAACAATGGCGAAGATAGCGCGATGTGGTTCGTTGGCTCGTTTACGGTTACGGGACAGATGTTTTGCGGTCCGTTTCTACTGCGTCTCTGGTTCTAAACTCGACGGCGCCTCTCATAGTTCAACCAGGTGTGGTCGGCCTGGGTCAGCGCGGTCGGCTCGCCTCGTCCGATCTCCGGACCGCCGGCGACTTCCGAGTTCTTTAGGCCTGGGATCCGAAGGCGTCTGTCTCCGTGAAACGGTAAGCGAATCTCGTCCCGTTTTCGTTCTACTTTTAAACTACGTTTGGTGCGCTACTGTGTAAGCATGCGTGCCAAGTGTTCGTGACAATTTTGAACTAGAATAATTGTGCTTCATTGCGGTTTGTCATTTACCGCAAATGTAAATCGAGCAATGAACGAGGAGTAAATCGAGCAATGAACGAGGAGCCATGCTTGAAAACGATGTATGTACGATGTTAACTTCTACCTGTGCGGCTTTAAAGAAAGTCAAGACTGGTTACGGTTGGATGCGAGGCTGGTCCCAATTCAATGTTAAGCACTTAGAGCGCCTTTCTGAACGGCATGTAAGCAATATAGCGATCAACGAGACGAGCGACGGCGAGAAGCTACGAGTGCCGGCGCCGAGCGACGAAGATTTCACACTCCCGCTGCTTGCGCCGCTCGGTTCTTGGGCTTCTAGAAAACGTCGCTCATCGCCTTGGTCGCTCGCACCAATCGCTTTCATAATGTGTGTGTCGTCGCGCGGCCGTGTTTATTCGAATATAAGTCGACCTTTTTTTTTTCTTTTTTTTTTCGGAAATTGTGACTAAAGAATTTCGACACCTGTATTCGCGACCAAATTTTGCGACCCTACCGGAGGCATGAAGCTATCGAGTCACCGAGCCGGCGTTGCCGTAGAGCCGCGCCGCTTCTTGTTTCAAAAAGCTTTAGGTAACCGAAATGGCTCGCCGCCCGCGGTGGCCCGTGCCGCTCCTCGGGCGTCGGATGTCGACATCGCGCCTCTAGCGTTCCCCTTGCTGGGCAACGGGGAAGGAGAGGAACGCGATGCGCCACGCACTTTACCCTCCATCCTTGCAAACGCGCACACACAAAAAAAAAAAAAGTTACTTTTGTTAGTTGCTTGAGGCGGCTCGGCTCGCGTGTTGCTCATGGCGACACGGCGGCTTTGCTTGCGTCTTTGTAGTTTGTCTTCCGTCGCTTCGCACCTTCTTTCGTTTCCTGTCGTCATTTTACAACGGTGTCAGTGAAGTATTTCTGCGAATACGCGAGGATGTCTACCCAGCTGAAGAAGCTTCGGACGACGATGACATGTCCAGAAGTTCTGACGGTGATGAAGTTTTTGGCATCGCCCCGTGATTTAGCTGAGAGTGATGTAAATAAAGGTTTATTTCTTTCTTTTGCCCAAAATTTCCCCTGTTCTTAAAAATAAAAAAAAAGTCGACCTATATTTGAATTACTTTTTTTTTATTCTCTATGGACCCAGTAAATAGGGTTCGACCTATTTTCGAGTAAATACGGTAACTTTAATTTTTATTTTGGTTTACGTCGGACGCAACTCGAATGCTTGACAGTTACGTTGGGCGTAACTTTAATTTTTATTTCGGGTTCCGTCGGACGTAACGTTAGACACTCCGTTACACTTAAGGAAAATAGGGGCTGCTGGTTCATCATATAAACCAACCATTTGTGTTTAATTAAAATGCATCACTGACCTCAAAAAAAAAAAAATGGTACTGCTATCCTAGAGTTTATGCTATAGGAATGTAGCGCTTCAGATAAATTTGTTAATTTTTACTTTTAGTCCCTGCCCCTCCAGATACCACATCTGGCCTAAAGCAGTGTTCCGGATCTCCTTCCAAGACCTCAGGCGGGTCGTCATTCAATCCATGAGTCGGCGGCGTCTCATGGGCGTGTTGCTGTTGCTTACTGGATGGTGCTACCGAGGGAAAAGTGGTCATGCTTGGGAAAGGCAAGTATGGCCGCCGTAAGTATACATATTGTCTTTACCTTTGCTGGAATCCACTTTTAAGAAATGCACAGTTCGCATGTGTACATCTCTCAATGTTTCCACAGTCGGCTGTGTGTTTTTTTTTTTTTTTGAGTGCTCCAACTCTGCTAGGCTAGATTCTCTAGATCATGCAAATGGGATGCAACACTAAACCACATATGCTCTCGCAACAAGCAGTGCTGTGCAGAAGCACAGTGGAATTTACTCTAGCTTTATAATGCAGCACAAAATAGTTGACTCCAAGTATAGCTACTTTTATGACTCCGTTTAACCAAAAGCTCTGCCGAAACAAACTTGCCGCCTTATAGGTAGTGCAAAAGAACCTCGCGTGCCTAACCTGGAGAAGGGCATTTTTTTATAGGTCAATTTTTTCTTAAACCAATACCTTCAGCCTCCTTGAAATGTTAACATCATGTGACACACGGAAGAACAGTAAACTCTTTAATGTTGGCGAACCTTTAATTTTCGCGGCCTTTAATTTTGCAGAATTCAGTGGCTGCGATTATGTGCTCTCTGACCGATTCGAGAAGAAATAGGGGCCACGAAGATAAGGGGGTTTTACTGTACATCGGAGGAAAGAGGAAGTCACTTTTGTTTGTATGCAAGAGTAAAACCAACAACAACAATCATGGTGTCGACACTTTGTGAGCCTATCTGTGTCTATTGAATGATATCAATTTTGTTTTAGTTCGTTAAACATTGTTGCCTGTACACTGTGGGATGTCGTCTTCAACACGAGCAGTGGTTTTCCCTGAAGTAGGCAGCATGGACGCGTGCCGCAGCGCAACATAGTTCATTTGCAGGTGGTACCGCAGGTTGAAGGATGGTTGGCACAATATGGGGGAATCACAATTCAATGTTCTACCTCGGGCGTAGACAAAATTTGCTCATTCTAAATCATTTTGTCTAAAAATCTGGGATTTGCGATGAATGTACCCGCATGGTTGGAAGGGCCAGACAAGCCTTGTGAGCGCTTCGTTTTCTAGCGTCTCAGTCCTGAACCCACTCACGCACCACATGTGTAGATGCTCCAATACATGGGACCACTTATTTGGAAAATGGTGAATGGCAACTGTTATCTTTATCAGACTTCTGTATTATGGTCAAAGTTGGACTGCCTATTTGCAATACTTTTTCTCACTTAAAAATATGTCATACTAAAATATGTAGAATAGCCGATGACAAAAAGAGAATGACTGGGCGTCCTCCAGCACGTGCTTGTGCTTTTTACCCCACTTTGGACAGATGTGCTCGCTCCAGGTTCATGAGGCGCTGAAACGTCATCGAAGGTAGCAGACGGGCTGGTGGTGGAACAACGGAGACTTCTCCCTGCCTTCCTCATGCTGTCAGTGAGCGTGTACCTCTATACTCTAACTTAGCTTAACCTGCACAGAGCTGAGGAGAATAGGCTTGGCGAGTGCCCTTACTGCATATGCATTTGTACAGCTGAGGCACTTTCTGAATCAAGAACATTGTGTATCTTACCTTCAAAAACACATCATTTTGGGGGTGCAAGAGGAATTGTAAGGCATATCTTTGTTTGTATTGTCCTATTACGTATCGCAGGCACGTAGCCAGGGGGAGGCTTATGAGGCCCGGCCCCCCCCGATATCTTCCATTTTGCATGGGTCCTCCTCTCCCCCCTCCCCCTCATACAGCATTTTGTTATGAGTGGGCCCCCCCTGAAACAAAATCCTGGCTACGTGCCTGACGCATCGACTCCAACTTAATGCGGAGTCGACCCACCTTGTTGATAAATTTAATGCCTGCCAGGTAATTTGTTTTGCATTCAGTTAATATATCAGTATTCAGTTAGGTATCCCAAGTCATTAGTCGTTGAGATGCAGTCTCTCTGTAAGTCAGTCATGTTTAACATTCATAAAACTGCTTGTCAAATAATGGCACTGTCGAGGACATGTACTCGGCTCGAGCAATCGCTGTCCACAAGCTGGTTGTGTGGATACAGGCAGCAAACATCCCGGTTGAAACGTCCTTCCTCGCAATGTAGCTCAAGACTAGGTCAGGGCCCCACTCACAAACGTCTATACTTTGCATCTCTTTAAGCTGGACCACTTTTTACACTACAAGCCATTGCAGCAAAAACAGTGTGACACATGATTATAAGCTCGACGTACCATGGCGTCCAACTTGAAGGTCACATGGCTTGCAGCTTCTGTTGTGGTTAACTTTAAACTGAGATAGTTTGGAATAATGCTCTCGGTTTTTAGTGTTGCCCGGCACGGTTAACAATTTGGTGATATAGTGCTGCATTGAAAAATCTGCATTCGTGACTGTATCACCTTATGAATGCATACTAGCTATTAAACTCTCCATTCTGCAGAGAAATGAAATGCACTTTGCTTCCAATTGCAGCTACTTCTGGAACTTCATGGTATGAAGCACCTTATGGCTGCAAGCTCTGACCGATCTTGTTCTCTGGTCTGCGCAGGCCCATTGCAGGGAGTCACTCCGAGAGCCTCACCAGAGGTTCCTGCCCGTGGTCGTTCTAAATTTTTTTCTTGTAGGTATGCATCCTTTCTGTCTTTCCCTAATGTACTCGGGCGTTTTCTTTTCATTGTCGCAGATTTGCCTCAAAATTGGTTCAGCACAGAAATGGATGCTGTACAACCGTATCCCGCATATTTTGTTCAAGATAACTTTTCTTTGCGAAAGCTAGATTTTTTTTATAAAGGTTAGTTTTTTTTGTTTTTATTTACAAATTTATTTGAGTTTCCATGGGCAACACTAAGACGTTATGCCAAGGGCAAGGACAAGTTCGCTGCTCTAACTTGTTCTCAACTGATTGCAAGAAATTTTGTTAATGTCGTGAAACCTCTTTCCAGCACTTGCTTTGCAGCATGGAAACAAATTATACATGGGACATACTCTTTTTTAGACTGCTTGCTCATTCTGCAGGTCTGCCTTCTATAGATGTCGTGCTACTGGAGAGCAGGCGAATTCGATTGTTGGTTTTGCCATTGCTTTTTTTTAGCTGTTTTCTTAATAGTTCTTGTAAATTTAAAAATTTTCCTAAAAAGCAAGTCGGCAGGAATATCTAGTTTGACTAGTTAGCTGGAAATAATGATCTAGTACCCTTTAGTCAGTAAAATAGATAGTGTATGCCGCTGTTAGTGTCAAGTTGAGATGCACGCTTTTTAGGCATTTTGCGCAGAGTGGTACCCATTTTTATTGGTTAGCCTCTTGGTGCGCCAACTAAACTCTTTCTATCCAGACACCTGCCCTTTGCTTTTATTTGGCAGGCTCTGGCAATAAAATAATATAGTGTTATTCCTCGGTGGCTTAAAAACCTAAAGAAAGAAGTTTCTCCATGTTTAAACGCAAAGTTTTATAAAGGCAAAAATGAATTAAGCCAGTAGCAGACGACACATAGCCTCAACAGTGCTCCGCGCCAACAGCGTTGCGTCAAAATAGTGGTCGTCTCCTTTTTGCTGCCTTCTCTCTCCCTCCTTCGGCGCTCTCCTCCCTTTCCTCCTTTCCGCCACCTTTGTCACCACACCCACTGGCTAAACTCTCCCACTATACGGCTCTGCATTGCAATAGTAGTTTTTTTTATAGTCTTTAGAGTTAAATGTGAATATTTGACAGAAATCTCCCAGGTTGGGGTGAAAGAGGGTTAAATGAATGCATTTGATCATTCGCCTTAATTCAGTACCCATCATTTCAAGGCCTGTGTGGCCTTTTCCTGGGGTGTGTCTATGACTGTGGCTGTGAAGGAGCAGTTTTTTAATAGGTACAAGTACAAAGTATAAAAGCAAAAGGATCTATGTGCTGATCACGAAAGAATATGCTAGCCATTCTAATGTAGCTCTGCCAAGTACTTGATTGTGATTTCTTTTTATTTCCCGCTACTTGGTTGCCTCAAGATCTGGGGATCCTAGTGGCCACAAGCTTGGACTCAATCTTCTTCTTTGGTCCGGCCAGGACCATGGGGGAGGTAATCCCAGCAACAAGAGCATCACAGTATCTCCCTGCCTGTGACTTTCGATTAGCATCACGACAAGGGCGTGCTCATGCCACCAAGTGTTAGGTATGCTACTCGGAATAAGCATTCTTACCTATTCTTGAAGTGAAACAGCAAAAGCACTGCTAAGCCTAAAATGCAAAAAACATTCAAATCTCGGGTTGGATGGAGTTCCAATTACAAAAAGGCGTCTGCAGACATGATTCACATGTGAACTTAAAGCCCACGGATGTAGGTTCGACGGAGTCACAGAAATAACTTCCCGCAGATGGCTTCGCTAGTGCTATACCCAAACAAATTCTTAAAATAATCATTGTGTTACGTTGGTGTCATCAATCTTATGTACCTACCCCACCCAGCAGTCGGGAGATTTGAAATATAAAAAAAATGGGAACTTGCACATTGTCAGCTCTGCAAAGATAATATATTGAACCGAGCATAGCACGTTCAACTTAAGAAAGCAATTCAGTGCAGGCCTAGTTTTAAGGTTCACATATTTGTTACTGCCCTTCGTAATGAAGTAAAAACTGCTGAAGTTGTGGCCCACTACAGGCTTTCTATTAGTGTTAAAAAGTGTTATGGCAGTTTAAACAGCTCGCTCCAAATATTTTCTAGAAATGCATAGGTTTATGGAAATTATTATGTGGATGTTTGCAGACAGTCATGGTGAGACCAATCTTTAGTGCCAAGTGTTCCACTTATTCAGAGTTGGTTGAGTCTGTAAATATTGTAGGTCGCAAATTAAATTTTTATGGTATGCAATGGGCACAATCATACGTAATGACTAGCTCTACCTAGGGGAACTTTATACGTTTACTACGGCAAGATGGTTTCGCAAAACTAAGTATTTAGTTTATTCAACTCCTGCACTAACCTTATCTATAGAAACTTTTTATATTCTTTACGATGCTGAGTTTGGATTCTGGAAGTAGTTTTTCTAGAACTACGCTAGACATTTCCAGTTGATAATTTTTCTCGCAAAGCATTCGAGAGAGCCAAACCCTATAATATACGGATGGAGTTCCAGAATGATGCGACTGGCAGTTTGAAACATTCGGCACTGTAACAGTAATAATGCCATGTCACTTGCCTATGTAATGCTCATTTTCGCAGATCAAACTGCTTTTTCCGTCTGCACTCATTTTCAGTGGACTCATTCAGCGAACTCGCACCCGAGACTGCAGCGCTGGGTTCTGCGAAGTAATTTGAATGAATATAGATGCATCAGGTTTCTTCGAGTGTGCGTCTAACACGTATTCTTCACATTGAATCTGCTACTGTATTTATGACCGTGTCCTTAAATGTATCCACATTCCAGCTTATTTTTATTTTGACGTTTGAGTTTTCTTCAGTACTTTTCTCAACATCTGTGCTTGTTGAGCCGTACTCAAGACCATACATCTTGTCTTTCCCTATTACATTAATATATAAAACTGTTGATGCCGAGTGAGAATTCAAGGTACCGAATCTGTCGTGCGAGTTAAATAAGAACCAATAGAAAGCTCTATAAAGGAAATTTTGTTAAAGGAGGCTGTATAAGCATTAAAATAGCACATGCCATGCTAAAAAAAAAAATACAAATTCTTGTTAGGTATGCAAGGATGACACTGCTGTGCTGTTTCTGATGTGTCACAAAAAAAATCAGTGCCATACAGTGTTCCTTATGGAAGTACAAACTGTCGAATTCAAAGCCCAGAAGTTTTATTCAAGAATGTTCCTCAATACAAATGTATTTAGAGATCTGAGCCACTGACTCATACATGACTATGTGGCGAACATTCATTTTCATGTGCATTATAGTTTACAAGGTCTAGTCTGCATTGATTTATTGCATTCATGCTGAAACTGGGAGGGGTTCTCTGGGTATGAATAAAGATATAAACATTTCTTAAAATCAAAACATTTGAGAACAGACTATACGGCTCTGCATTGCAGTAGTAGTTTTATTTGTAGTCTTTACAGTTGAATGTGAATATTTGACAGAAGTCTCTCAGGTTGGGGCGAAAGAGGGTTAAATGAATGCATTTGATCATTCGCCTTAATTCGGTGCCCATCATTTTAACGCCTACGTGGCCTTGTCCTGGGGGGTGACTGTGACTAAAATAAGAGGATCTATGTGCTGATCACGTAAGAATATGCTAGCCATTCTAATGTAGCTCTGCCAAGTACTTGATTGTGATTTGTTTTTATTTTCAGCTACTTGGGTGCCTCAAGATCTGGAGATCCTAGTGGCCACAAGCTTGGACTCAATCTTTTTCTGTGGTCTGGCCAGGACCATGGGGGAGATAATCCCAGCAACAAGAGCATCGCAGTATCTCCCTGCCTATGACTTTCGATCAGCGTCACGACAGGGGAGTCCTCGTGCCACCAGGTGTTAGGTATGCCACTTGAAATAAGCATTTTTCTTACCTATTACTAGAACAGCAAAAGCACTACTAAGCCTAAAATGCAAAAAAACATATTCAAATATTGGGTTGGATGGAGTTCCAATTACAAAAAGGAGTCTGCAGACATGATTAACATGTGAACTTAAAGCCCGCGGATGTAGGTTCGACGGTGTCACAGAAATAACTTCCCGCAGATCGCCTTGTTCGTGCTTTACCCAAACAAATTCTTAAAATAATCATTGTGTTTCGTTGGTGTCATCAATCTTATGTCCCTACCACACCCAGCAGTCGGGACATGTGAAATATAAAAAAACAGGAACTTGCACGTTCAGCTTAAGAAAAAAATTCAGTGCAGGCCTATATTCATGGTTCACATATGTGTAATTGCTCTTCATAATGAAGTGAAAACTGCTTAAGTTGTGGCCCACTACAGGCTTTCTATTAGTGTTAAAAAGTGTGATAGAAAACATGATTGCGCTTGGAAGATGGGGACATAGGAAGGACAGACACAACAGAGCGCTAACATTCAACTGATTTAATTCAAGAACCTCAGCGTAGAAACAAACTTTGTCACCGCACCACATCTCAACCAATCCGTTCTGCCACGGACCGCAAGTATGCCAACTCCTTATCCGCCAAGTCAATTGACGCCATACTGACACAACTTGTGCCGGAACTATTTATAGTGTCAGCCTCCATAATCTCGCTAACAGTCCTATCTTTGTGCCTCTCAAGAACAGTAGACGAAGCAAATAATTGTTTGCACCCTCAGTCATGACAGTGACACGACAGATCATCACTGCGAGTGCAAACCATTATTTGCTTTGTCTACTGTTCTTGCTAGGCACAAAGATATGACTGTTAGAGAGATTATGGAGGCTGATGCTATAAATAGTTCTGGCACGTGTTGTGTCAGTGTGGCGTCAATTGACTTGGCGGATAAGGAGTTGGCGTACTTGCGGTCCGTGGCAGGGCCACGGATTGGTTGAGATGTGGTGCGGTGACGCAGTGTGTTTTTACGCTGAGGTTCTTGAATTAAATCAGTTGAAAGTTAGCACTCGGTGGTGTCTCTCCTTCCTATGTCCCCGTCTTCAAAGCGCAATTATGTTTTCTAACGTACCGTACCAACTTGCCCAACAATCAGCACTCGTTAAAAAGTGCTATTGTGTTTTAAGCAGCTCGCACCAAATATTTTCTTGAAATACATAGGTTCATGAAAATTATTATGTAGATGTTGGCAGACAGTCATGGTGAGGCCAATCTTTAATGCCAAGTGGTCCACTTATTCAGAGTTAATTGAGTTTGTAAATATTGTATGTCGCTAATTAAATTTTTATGGTATGCAATGGGCACAATCATCCGTAATGACTAGCTCTACCTAGGGGAACTTCATACGTTTACTACGGCAAGATGGTTTCGAAAAACAAAGTATTTAGTTTATTCAACTCCTGCACTAACCTTGTCTTTTTATAACTTTTTATATTCTTTGCGATGCTGAGATAAGATTCTGGAAATAGTTTTTCTAGAACTACTCTAGATATTTCCAGTTCATCATTTTTCTCGCAAAGCATTCGAAAGAGCCAAACCCTGTAATGTACGGAGGGAATTCACAGAATGATGCGACTGACAGTTTGGAACATTCGGCACTGTAACAGTAATAATGACATGTCACTTATGTAATGCTCATTATCGCAGATCAAACTGCTTTTTCCGTCTACACTCATTTTCAGTAGACTGATCCAGCGAACTTCCACCTGAGACTGCAGCGCTGGGTTCTGCAGAGTAATTTGAATGAATAATGATGCAACAGGTTTCTTTGAGCGTGCGTCTAACACATATTCTTTATATTGAATCTGCTAACTGTATTCATGACCATGTCCATAATTGTATCCACATTCCAGCTTATTTTTATTTTGACATTTGAGTTTTCCTCAGTACTTTTCTCAACATCTGTGCTTGTTGAACCGTACTCAAGTCCATACATCTTGTCTTTCGCTATTACATTAATATATAAAACTGTTGATGCCGAGTGAGAATTCAAGGTACCGAATCTGTCGTGCGAGCTAAATAAGAACCAATCAAAAAGCTATACAAAGGAAATTTTGTTAAAGGAGGCTGTATGGGCACTAGAATAGCACATGCCACGCTAAAAAAAAAAAAATACAAATTCTTGTTAGGTATGCAAGGATGACAGTGTTGTGCTGTTTCTGATGTGTCACAAAAAACAAAAAAAATCAGTGCCATACAGTGTTCCTTATGGAAGTACAAACTGTTGAATTCGAAGCACAGAAGTTTTATTCAAGAATGTTCCTCAATACAAATGTATTTTGAGATCTGAGCCACTGACTGATACATGACTATGTGGCAAACATTCATTATTATGTGCATTATAGTTTACTAGGTCTAGTCTGCATTGATTTATTGCATTCATGCTGAAACTGGGACGGGTTCTCTGGGTATGAATAAAGAGATAAACATTTCTTGATATCAAAACATTTGAGAACGGACAAAAGGAATGATCTGAGAACGGTATCTTAGATTCTCTTCTTTTTCTTACAGTATATCTAATGTTCACTTTATTTCACCTGATGCATTTAGTTTTTAGCGCAGCTGTTAGCACCCGTTTCCGCGTTTCGCGGCGTCGCTGTCGGCGTAACCGTTTAACTAAACTTGGCAGGAAATTGAATTAATGTTGTGGTGATGTGACGTTAATATTTCCGCTAAGTCTAGCTGAGAAACTGAATGTTTTTATGGATGACGTGACACGGTCATGCGACGTCATTTTCCCCGCTACTTTTAGCGGAAAAACTGCATTTGTGTTGAGGTTATGTGACATCAATTTCCGCGCTAAATTTATTGGGAAACTTAACCCGCTAAATTTAGTGGGGAAATTTCCCCCTAAATCGGAGGGAGCAGAAGTGGAGGAGGGGAGGGGAAGGAGGGGCATACCCTCCCATCTTCCTCTTCGAGAGCTGTACTGTATTTTCTCATTACAGAGAATTGTAAACGTCTCATATTTCATCTCATGTTTTTTCAACTTTTATATTGCAGGTGCGCTTGCAGCACAAATCTGGGTTGTGCTGATCCTCTACGCACAAGTTAGGAACTCCTGAGTGACAAGAGTGGGAGTTTGTCTGACAGCTCAAGGGACACCATTGTTCAGTATTGAATTTTTAGTTATCTTCTTTTGAGCAAAGTTGAGCTTTGCTGCATGCAGTTCTTCTAAAAATAAATACCTGCAACCAAATTTACCAGGTCACGACATTTTGCCTCTGCTCTTAGTGCTCCTGGTGAGCCTCAGATAAGAGCTTACTGGTGAGCAAACATCATAATTGTTTGAAACCACTCACTGATGTAGGGACTCATTGACATCCGGCATTCCAATGAAACGCTGGATATCCACAAGTCTTTCTTGAACAATGCAAGCGAGAAAGGAAGCATACAATCATATTGTATTGGGGGACATTCTACAGAGTGTTTTTTTTGTATATTTTACAGATTTAAAAAAAAAAAGCTGTAAAAGCTACATTTACGCAGTCTGTACATGTGAGTTATATGGCCAGGGCGGCATGGTATAGAAGGCTAATTTGTAATGATCAGTCGGCTTATTACAGAGATGTGCCAGACTTCTTTCAGAAAACTAGATGGAGGTTCATTCTCGCGTGGTTTTATCCCGCAAATCTGAATATCCCGTTCGTTTTCCACAAAGATATAACTAAACGTGAGAAAACACAAAAAAAACATCCTACCAATAGTGACATCGTAAGAAGACCTTTCAGCCGCCAAGTGTGTGTCGCTTAAGGGCCGCGCGTCCAGTCGCAAGTTTTCTAGGTATATTCTCCTGCATTGGCACCAGTCGTGACACATTTTTCTGCCCCTTTAAAAAATAGCATGTGCGTGCATAGCTTTCATAGGCGCTGAAGATGCGTGAACAAAGATTTTGAAAGCTGCTCTTGTGACGTCGCTCTCTAGGGAAGTGCTTTCAAAGCGCTTTAAAAATGACTCTATGCAGCCTCGATTAATTAAATTGGCAAATAATTTTGATATTTGAGATTCTGGAGGTCAAATGGAGAAGATTTAAAAGTGTTTTCTCAAATACAAAACCGCTTCAGCCTCTCTCTAAGTATAGTATGTTCCTGAAATTTTTAATCAGTGAAAATAGACCCATGGTTCCAATTAGAAACTTCTAAGCATCATCAAAACACACTAAATCAATTTTCTTTGTGAAGATATAAGACAAGAGCAGCATTTTATGGTGTTCTAAAAAAATGGTCAATTTGGACGCGTTTCCAGACTTCGGTTTCTTACCAGAGCGCATCTTTGCACCTACGGTCCTGCTGCCCGGTGGCCGCAGTGCGAAGCCGCCCCCTCGCCTCCCTCGTAGGATGGAGGGAGGCAAGGCGCACGTGTGTTGCGCGTCTAAGCCCCTGGGGAACAGGACCGTGGGCGCAAAGGTGAGCTCTGATAAGAAACTGAAACCTAGAAACTCGTCCAAATAAAGCAGTTTTACAGAATGCGTAAAATGCTACCCCTGCATTATATCCTTCTAAAAAGAGTTGATTTTGTGGTTTTCAGTGACTCAGCAAGTTTCCAATAGAAACCATGGTTTCATTTTCACTAATTAAAAAGTTAATTAACAAATCGTATTTAATTATCTGACTGATCGTTACGACTAGGTCCCTATACTACGTACGCCTGGCCATATAACTCGCCTGCACAAATCGCATTAATTTAGCTTTCACGACCTTTCTAAACATATATGTAAAGCTTAAAACTAAATTGCCGTGTACAACAGTGAAAAGGCGAAACCACCATGTTGGAGCCATATGGCTCCAACCTGCCGGTATCGCCTTTTCGCTGGTATAGGATGTCCCATATTACGTTATCCATGTATGGTTCCGTCCGCCTACGTGGTTCCGCCATAATCCACTACGCCGGTATAGGACGTCCCATAATACGGCACGCTTGTATGGTTCTGCCTACCTGTATCGTTCCGCCGTAATCCACTATACTGGAGCTGCCTTTTCGCTTGTATAGGATGTCCCATATTACGGTTACGCTTGTATGAGCCTTTTCCATCATCTTTCCATCATCAATATTTTCCAACAGGGAAGCGAGAAGGTCTTTTTGAGAATGGTTGTTTTACAAGGCAAAGTGAGAAGGGCGAAAAGAGAACGGGCTCAAATGAGGGGGATTGAAATACGGACGACGAAACGGGAAGGGCCAAATGCAACGGGTCAAAGCGATAAGATCTTTTTGAGAATGGTTGATTTGAGAACGGCCAAGTGAGAAGCGCGAAAAGAGAACGGGCTCAAATGAAGGGCGTTGAATTACGAAGAACGAAAAGGGAAAGGGCCAAATGCAACGGGTCAAAGCGAGAAGATCTTTTTGAGAATGCTTGTTTTGAGAAGAGCCAAGTGAGAAGGGCGAAAAGAGAACGGGTTCAAATAAGGGGCGTTGAAATACGAAGGACGAAACGGGAAAGGGCCAAATGCAACGGGTCGAAGCGAGAAGATCGTTTTGAGAATGGTTGTTTTGAAAAGGGCCAAGTGAGAAGCGCGAAAAGAGAACGGGCTCAAATGAAGGGCGTTGAATTAAATAAGGACGAAACGGGAAAGGGCCAAATGCAACGGGTCAAAGCGAGAAGATCTTTTTGAGAATGCTTGTTTTGAGAAGGGCCAAGTGAGAAGGGCGAAAAGAGAACGGGCTCAAATGAAGGGCGTTGAATTACGAAGGACCAAACTGGAAAGGGCCAAATGCAACGGGTCAAAGCGAAAAGATCTTTTTGAGAATGCTTGTTTTGAGAAGGGCCAAGTGAGAAGGGCGAAAAGAGAACGGGCTCAAATGAAGGGCGTTGAATTACGAAGGACGAAAGGGGAAAGGGCCAAATGCAACGGGTCAAAGCGAAAAGATCTTTTTGAGAATGGTTGTTTTGAGAAGGGCCAAGTGAGAAGCGCGAAAAGAGAACGGGCTCAAATGAAGGGCGTTGAATTACGAAGGACGAAAGGGGAAAGGGCCAAATGCAACGGGTCAAAGCGAGAAGATCTTTTTGAGAATGCTTGTTTTGAGAAGGGCCAAGTGAGAAGGGCGAAAAGAGAACGGGCTCAGATGAAGGGCGTTGAATTACGAACGACGAAAGGGGAAAGGGCCAAATGCAACGGGTCAAAGCGAAAAGATCTTTTTGAGAATGGTTGCTTTGAGAAGGGCCAAGTGGGAAGCGCGAAAAGAGAACGGGTTCAAATAAGGGGCGTTGAAATACGAAGGACGAAACGGGAAAGGGCCAAATGCAACGGGTCAAAGCGAAAAGATCTTTTTGAGAATGGTTGTTTTGAGAAGGGCCAAGTGAGAAGCGCGAAAAGAGAACGGGCTCAAATGAAGGGCGTTGAATTACGAAGGACGAAAGGGGAAAGGGCCAAATGCAACGGGTCAAAGCTAGAAGATCTTTTTGAGAATGCTTATTTTAAAAAGGGCCAAGTGAGAAGCACGAAAAGAGAACGGGCTCAAATAAGGGGCGTTGAAATACGAAGGACGAAACGGGAAAGGGCCAAATGCAACGGGTCAAAGCGAAAAGATCTTTTTGAGAATGGTTGTTTTGAGAAGGGCCAAGTGAGAAGCGCGAAAAGAGAACGGGCTCAAATGAAGGGCGTTGAATTACGAAGGACGAAAGGGGAAAGGGCCAAATGCAACGGGTCAAAGCGAGAAGATCTTTTTGAGAATGCTTGTTTTGAGAAGGGCCAAGTGAGAAGGGCGAAAAGAGAACGGGCTCAGATGAAGGGCGTTGAATTACGAACGACGAAAGGGGAAAGGGCCAAATGCAACGGGTCAAAGCGAAAAGATCTTTTTGAGAATGCTTGTTTTGAGAAGGGCCAAGTGAGAAGGGCGAAAAGAGAACGGGTTCAAATAAGGGGCGTTGAAATACGAAGGACGAAAGGGGAAAGGGCCAAATGCAACGGGTCAAAGCGAGAAGATCGTTTTGAGAATGGTTGTTTTGAGAAGGGCCAAGTGAGAAGCGCGAGAAGAGAACGGGTTCAAATAAGGGGCGTTGAAATACGAAGGACGAAACGGGAAAGGGCCAAATGCAACGGGTCCAAGCGAGAAGATCGTTTTGAGAAATGTTGTTTTGAGAAGGGCCAAGTGAGAAAGGCGAAAAGAGAACGGGCTCAAATGAAGGGCGTTGAATTACGAAGGACGAAAGGGGAAAGGGCCAAATGCAACGGGTCAAAGCGAAAAGATTTTTTTGAGAATGGTTGTTTTGAGAAGGGCCAAGTGAGAAGGGCGAAAAGAGAACGGGTTCAAATAAGGGGCGTTGAAATACGAAGGACGAAACGGGAAAGAGCCAAATGCAACGGGTCAAAGCGAAAAGATGTTTTTGAGAATGGTTGTTTTGAGAAGGGCCAAGTGAGAAGCGCGAAAAGAGAGCGGGCTCAAATGAAGGGCGTTGAATTACGAAGGACGAAACGGGAAAGGGCCAAATGCAGCGGGTCAAAGCGAGAAGATCTTTTTGAGAATGCTTGTTTTGAGAAGGGCCAAGTGAGAAGGGCGAAAAGAGAACGGGTTCAAATAAGGGGCGTTGAAATATGAAGGACGAAACGGGAAAGGGCCAAATGCAACGGGTCCAAGCGAGAAGATCGTTTTGAGAATGGTTGTTTTGAGAAGAGCCAAGTGAGAAGGGCGAAAAGAGAACGGGCTCAAATGAAGGGCGTTGAATTACGAAGGACGAAAGGGGAAAGGGCCAAATGCAACGGGTCAAAGCGAGAAGGTCTTTTTGAGAATGCTTGTTTTGAGAAGGGCCAAGTGAGAAGGGCGAAAAGAGAACGGGTTCAAATAAGGGGCGTTGAAATACGAAGGACGAAACGGGAAAGGGCCAAATGCAACGGGTCAAAGCGAAAAGATCTTTTTGAGAATGGTTGTTTTGAGAGGGGCCAAGTGAGAAGGGCGAAAAGAGAACGGGTTCAAATAAGGGGCGTTGAAATACAAAGGACGAAAGGGGAAAGGGCCAAATGCAACAGGTCAAAGCGAGAAGATCGTTTTGAGAATGGTTGTTTTGAGAAGGGCCAAGTGAGAACCGCGAAAAGAGAACGGGCTCAAATGAAGGGCGTTGAATTACGAAGGACGAAAGGGGAAAGGGAAAAAATGCAACGGGTCAAAGCAAGAAGATCTTTTTGAGAATGCTTGTTTTGAGAAGGGCCAAGTGAGAAGGGCGAAAAGAAAACGGGTTCAAATAAGGGGCGTTGAAATACGAAGGACGAAACGGGAAAGGGCCAAATGCAACGGGTCAAAGCGAAAAGATCTTTTTGAAAATGGTTGTTTTGAGAAGGGCCAAGTGAGAAGGGCGAAAAGAGAACGGGTTCAAATAAGGGGCGTTGAAATACGAAGGACGAAACGGGAAAGGGCCAAATGCAACGGGTCAAAGCTAGAAGATCTTTTTGAGAATGCTTGTTTTGAGAAGGGCCAAGTGAGAAGGGCGAAAAGAGAACGGGTTCAAATAAGGGGCGTTGAAATACGAAGGACGAAACGGGAAAGGGCCAAATGCAACGGGTCAAAGCGAAAAGATATTTTTGAGAATGGTTGTTTTGAGAAGGGCCAAGTGAGAAGCGCGAAAAGAGAACGGGCTCAAATGAAGGGCGTTGAATTACGAAGGACGAAAGGGGAAAGGGCGAAATGCAACGGGTCAAAGCAAGAAGATCTTTTTGAGAATGCTTGTTTTGAGAAGGGCCAAGTGAGAAGGGCGAAAAGAAAACGGGTTCAAATAAGGGGCGTTGAAATACAAAGGACGAAAGGGGAAAGGGCCAAATGCAACGGGTCAAAGCGAGAAGATCGTTTTGAGAATGGTTGTTTTGAGAAGGGCCAAGTGAGAAGCGCGAAAACAGAACGGGTTCAAATAAGGGGCGTTGAAATACGAAGGACGAAACAGGAAAGGGCCAAATGCAACGGGTCAAAGCGAAAAGATCTTTTTGAGAATGCTTGTTTTGAGAAGGGCCAAGTGAGAAGGGCGAAAAGAGAACGGATTCAAATAAGGGGCGTTGAATTACGAAGGACGAAAGGGGAAAGGGCCAAATGCAACGGGTCAAATCGAAAAGATCTTTTTGAGAATGCTTGTTTTGAGAAGGGCCAAGTGAGAAGGGCGAAAAGAGAACGGGTTCAAATAAGGGGCGTTGAAATACGAAGGACGAAAGGGGAAAGGGCCAAATGCAACGGGTCAAAGCGAAAAGATCTTTTTGAGAATGGTTGTTTTGAGAAGGGCCAAGTGAGAAGCGCGAAAAGAGAACGGGCTCAAATGAAGGGCGTTGAATTACGAAGGACGAAAGGGGAAAGGGCCAAATGCAACGGGTCAAAGCAAGAAGATCTTTTTGAGAATGGTTGTTTTGAGAAGGGCCAAGTGAGAAGCGCGAAAAGAGAACGGGTTCAAATAAGGGGCGTTGAAATACAAAGGACGAAAGGGGAAAGGGCCAAATGCAGCGGGTCAAAGCGAGAAGATCGTTTGGAGAATGGTTGTTTTGAGAAGGGCCAAGTGAGAAGCGCGAAAAGAGAACGGGTTCAAATAAGGGGCGTTGAAATACGAAGGACGAAACGGGAAAGGGCCAAATGCAACGGGTCGAAGCGAAAAGATCTTTTTGAGAATGCTTGTTTTGAGAAGGGCCAAGTGAGAAGGGCGAAAAGAGAACGGGTTCCAATAAGGGGCGTTGAATTACGAAGGACGAAAGGGGAAAGGGCCAAATGCAACGGGTCAAAGCGAAAAGATCTTTTTGAGAATGGTTGTTTTGAGAAGGGCCAAGTGAGAAGCGCGAAAAGAGAACGGGTTCAAATAAGGGGCGTTGAAATACGAAGGACGAAACGGGAAAGGGCCAAATGCAACGGGTCAAAGCGAAAAGATCTTTTTGAGAATGGTTGTTTTGAGAAGGGCCAAGTGAGAAGCGCGAAAAGAGAACGGGTTCAAATAAGGGGCGTTGAAATACGAAGGACGAAACGGGAAAGGGCCAAATGGAACGAGTCAAAGCGAAAAGATCTTTTCGAGAATGGTTGTGTTGAGAAGGGCCAAGTGAGAAGGGCGAAAAGAGAACGGGTTCAAATAAGGGGCGTTGAAATACGAAGGACGAAACGGGAAAGGGCCAAATGCAACGGGTCAAATTAAAAAGATCTTTTTCAGAATGGTTGTTTTGAGAAGGGCCAAGTGAGAAGCGCGAAAAGAGAACGGGCTCAATTGAAGGGCGTTGAATTACAAAGGACGAAAGGGGAAAGGGCCAAATGCAACGGGTCAAAGCGAAAAGATCTTTTTGAGAATGGTTGTTTTGAGAAGGGCCAAGTGAGAAGCGCGAAAAGAGAACGGGCTCAAATGAAGGGCGTTGAATTACGAAGGACGAAAGGGGAAAGGGCCAAATGCAACGGGTCAAAGCAAGAAGATCTTTTTGAGAATGCTTGTTTTGAGAAGGGCCAAGTGAGAAGGGCGAAAAGAAAACGGGTTCAAATAAGGGGCGTCGAAATACAAAGGACGAAAGGGGAAAGGGCCAAATGCAACGGGTCAAAGCGAGAAGATCGTTTTGAGAATGGTTGTTTTGAGAAGGGCCAAGTGAGAAGCGCGAAAAGAGAACGGGTTCAAATAAGGGGCGTTGAAATACGAAGGACGAAACGGGAAATGGCCAAATGCAACGGGTCAAAGCGAAAAGATCTTTTTGAGAATGCTTGTTTTGAGAAGGGCCAAGTGAGAAGGGCGAAAAGAGAACGGGTTCAAATAAGGGGCGTTGAATTACGAAGGACGAAAGGGGAAAGCGCCAAATGCAACAGGTCAAATCGAAAAGATCTTTTTGAGAATGGTTGTTTTGAGAAGGACCAAGTGAGAACCGCGAAAAGAGAACAAGTTCAAATAAGGGGCGTTGAAATACGAAGGACGAAAGGGGAAAGGGCCAAATGCAACGGGTCAAAGCAAGAAGATCTTTTTGAGAATGCTTGTTTTGAGAAGGGCCAAGTGAGAAGCGCGAAAAGAGAACGGGTTCAAATAAGGGGCGTTGAAATATGAAGGACGAAACGGGAAAGGGCCAAATGCAACGGGTCAAAGCGAAAAGATCTTTTTGAGAATGCTTGTTTTGAGAAAGGCCAAGTGAGAAGCGCGAAAAGAGAACGGGCTCAAATGAAGGGCGTTGAATTACGAAGGACGAAAGGGGAAAGGGCCAAATGCAACGGGTCAAAGCAAGAAAATCTTTTTGAGAATGCTTGTTTTGAGAAGGGCCAAGTGAGAAGGGCGAAAAGAAAACGGGTTCAAATAGGGGCGTTGAAATACGAAGGACGAAACGAGAAAGGGCAAAATGCAACGGGTCAAAGCGAAAAGATCTTTTTGAGAATGGTTGTTTTGAGAAGGGCCAAGTGAGAAGGGCGAAAAGAGAACGGGTTCAAATAAGGGGCGTTGAAATACGAAGGACGAAACGGGAAAGGGCCAAATGCAACGGGTCAAAGCGAAAAGATCTTTTTGAGAATGCTTGTTTTGAGAAGGGCCAAGTGAGAAGGGCGAAAAGAGAACGGGTTCAAATGAGGGGCGTTGAAATACGAAGGACGAAAGGGGAAAGGGCCAAATGCAACTGGTCAAAGCAAGAAGATCTTTTTGAGAATGCTTGTTTTGAGAAGGGCCAAGTGAGAAGGGCGAAAAGAAAACGGGTTCAAATAAGGGGCGTTGAAATACGAAGGACGAAACGGGAAAGGGCCAAATGCAACGGGTCAAAGCGAAAAGATCTTTTTGAGAATGCTTATTTTGAGAAGGGCCAAGTGAGAAGCGCGAAAAGAGAACGGGCTCAAATGAAGGGCGTTGAATTACGAAGGACGAAAGGGGAAAGGGGCAAATGCAACGGGTCAAAGCAAGAAGATCTTTTTGAGAATGCTTGTTTTGAGAAGGGCCAAGTGAGAAGGGCGAAAAGAAAACGGGTTCAAATAAGGGGCGTTGAAATACAAAGGACGAAAGGGGAAAGGGCCAAATGCAACGGGTCAAAGCGAGAAGATCGTTTTGAGAATGGTTGTTTTGAGAAGGGCCAAGTGAGAAGCGCGAAAAGAGAACGGGTTCAAATAAGGGGCGTTGAAATACGAAGGACGAAACGGGAAAGGGCCAAATGCAACGGGTCGAAGCGAAAAGATCTTTTTGAGAATGCTTGTTTTGAGAAGGGCCAAGTGAGAAGGGCGAAAAGAGAACGGGTTCCAATAAGGGGCGTTGAATTACGAAGGACGAAAGGGGAAAGGGCCAAATGCAACGGGTCAAAGCGAAAAGATCTTTTTGAGAATGGTTGTTTTGAGAAGGGCCAAGTGAGAAGCGCGCAAAGAGAACGGGTTCAAATAAGGGGCGTTGAAATACGAAGGACGAAACGGGAAAGGGCCAAATGCAACGGGTCAAAGCGAAAAGATCTTTTTGAGAATGGTTGTTTTGAGAAGGGCCAAGTGAGAAGCGCGAAAAGAGAACGGGTTCAAATAAGGGGCGTTGAAATACGAAGGACGAAACGGGAAAGGGCCAAATGCAACGAGTCAAAGCGAAAAGATCTTTTCGAGAATGGTTGTGTTGAGAAGGGCCAAGTGAGAAGGGCGAAAAGAGAACGGGTTCAAATAAGGGGCGTTGAAATACGAAGGACGAAACGGGAAAGGGCCAAATGCAACGGGTCAAATTAAAAAGATCTTTTTGAGAATGGTTGTTTTGAGAAGGGCCAAGTGAGAAGCGCGAAAAGAGAACGGGCTCAATTGAAGGGGGTTGAATTACAAAGGACGAAAGGGGAAAGGGCCAAATGCAACGGGTCAAAGCGAAAAGATCTTTTTGAGAATGGTTGTTTTGAGAAGGGCCAAGTGAGAAGCGCGAAAAGAGAACGGGCTCAAATGAAGGGCGTTGAATTACGAAGGACGAAAGGGGAAAGGTCCAAATGCAACGGGTCAAAGCAAGAAGATCTTTTTGAGAATGCTTGTTTTGAGAAGGGCCAAGTGAGAAGGGCGAAAAGAGAACGGGTTCAAATGAGGGGCGTTGAAATACGAAGGACGAAAGGGGAAAGGGCCAAATGCAACTGGTCAAAGCAAGAAGATCTTTTTGAGAATGCTTGTTTTGAGAAGGGCCAAGTGAGAAGGGCGAAAAGAAAACGGGTTCAAATAAGGGGCGTTGAAATACGAAGGACGAAACGGGAAAGGGCCAAATGCAACGGGTCAAAGCGAAAAGATCTTTTTGAGAATGCTTATTTTGAGAAGGGCCAAGTGAGAAGCGCGAAAAGAGAACGGGCTCAAATGAAGAGCGTTGAATTACGAAGGACGAAAGGGGAAAGGGGCAAATGCAACGGGTCAAAGCAAGAAGATCTTTTTGAGAATGCTTGTTTTGAGAAGGGCCAAGTGAGAAGGGCGAAAAGAAAACGGGTTCAAATAAGGGGCGTTGAAATACAAAGGACGAAAGGGGAAAGGGCCAAATGCAACGGGTCAAAGCGAGAAGATCGTTTTGAGAATGGTTGTTTTGAGAAGGGCCAAGTGAGAAGCGCGAAAAGAGAACGGGTTCAAATAAGGGGCGTTGAAATACGAAGGACGAAACGGGAAAGGGCCAAATGCAACGGGTCAAAGCGAAAAGATCTTTTTGAGAATGCTTGTTTTGAGAAGGGCCAAGTGAGAAGGGCGAATAGAGAACGGGTTCCAATAAGGGGCGTTGAATTACGAAGGACGAAAGGGGAAAGGGCCAAATGCAACGGGTCAAAGCGAAAATATCTTTTTGAGAATGGTTGTTTTGAGAAGGGCCAAGTGAGAAGCGCGAAAAGAGAACGGGTTCAAATAAGGGGTGTTGAAATACGAAGGACGAAACGGGAAAGGGCCAAATGCAACGGGTCAAAGCGAAAAGATCTTTTTGAGAATGGTTGTTTTGAGAAGGGCCAAGTGAGAAGCGCGAAAAGAGAACGGGTTCAAATAAGGGGCGTTGAAATACGAAGGACGAAACGGGAAAGGGCCAAATGCAACGAGTCAAAGCGAAAAGATCTTTTCGAGAATGGTTGTGTTGAGAAGGGCCAAGTGAGAAGGGCGAAAAGAGAACGGGTTCAAATAAGGGGCGTTGAAATACGAAGGACGAAACGGGAAAGGGCCAAATGCAACGGGTCAAATTAAAAAGATCTTTTTGAGAATGGTTGTTTTGAGAAGGGCCAAGTGAGAAGCGCGAAAAGAGAACGGGCTCAAATAAGGGGCGTTGAAATACGAAGGACGAAACGGGAAAGGGCCAAATGCAACGGGTCAAAGCGAAAATTCTTTTTGAGAATGGTTGTTTTGAGAAGGGCCAAGTGCGAAGCGCGAAAAGAGAACGGGCTCAAATAAGGGGCGTTGAAATACGAAGGACGAAACGGGAAAGGGCCAAATGCAACGGGTCAAAGCGAAAAGATCTTTTTGAGAATGGTTGTTTTGAGAAGGGCCAAGTGAGAAGCGCGAAAAGAGAACGGGCTCAAATGAAGGGCGTTGAATTACAGAGGACGAAAGGGGAAAGGGCCAAATGCAACGGGTCAAAGCGAAAATATCTTTTTGAGAATGGTTGTTTTATAAAGGGCCAAGTGAGAAGCGCGAAAAGAGAACGGGCTCAAATGAAGGGCGTTGAATTACGAAGGACGAAACGGGAAACGGCCAAATGCAACGGGTCAAAGCGAGAAGATCTTTTTGAGAATGCTTGTTTTGAGAAGGGCCAAGTGAGAAGCGCGAAAAGAGAGCGGGCTCAAATGAAGGGCGTTGAATTACGAAGGACGAAACGGGAAACGGCCAAATGCAACGGCTCAAAGCGAGAAGATCTTTTTGAGAATGCTTGTTTTGAGAAGGGCTAAGTGAGAAGCGCGAAAAGAGAGCGGGTTCAAATAAGGGGCGTTGAAATACGAAGGACGAAACGGGAAAGGGCCAAATGCAACGGGTCAAAGCGAAAGGATCTTTTTGAGAATGCTTGTTTTGAGAAGGTCCAAGTGAGAAGGGCGAAAAGAGAACGGGTTCAAATAAGGGGCGTTGAAATACGAAGGACGAAACGGGAAAGGGCCAAATGCAACGGGTCAAAGCGAAAAGATCTTTTTGAGAATGCTTGTTTTGAGAAGGTCCAAGTGAGAAGGGCGAAAAGAGAACGGGTTCAAATAAGGGGCGTTGAAATACGAAGGACGAAACGGGAAAGGGCCAAATGCAACTGGTCAAAGCAAGAAGATCTTTTTGAGAATGCTTGTTTTGAGAAGGGCCAAGTGAGAAGGGCGAAAAGAAAACGGGTTCAAATAAGGGGCGTTGAAATACGAAGGACGAAACGGGAAAGGGCCAAATGCAACGGGTCAAAGCGAAAAGATCTTTTTGAGAATGCTTATTTTGAGAAGGGCCAAGTGAGAAGCGCGAAAAGAGAACGGGCTCAAATGAAGGGCGTTGAATTACGAAGGACGAAAGGGGAAAGGGGCAAATGCAACGGGTCAAAGCAAGAAGATCTTTTTGAGAATGCTTGTTTTGAGAAGGGCCAAGTGAGAAGGGCGAAAAGAAAACGGGTTCAAATAAGGGGCGTTGAAATACGAAGGACGAAACGGGAAAGGGCCAAATGCAACGGGTCAAAGCGAAAAGATCTTTTTGAAAATGGTTGTTTTGAGAAGGGCCAAGTGAGAAGGGCGAAAAGAGAACGGGTTCAAATAAGGGGCGTTGAAATACGAAGGACGAAACGGGAAAGGGCCAAATGCAACGGGTCAAAGCTAGAAGATCTTTTTGAGAATGCTTGTTTTGAGAAGGGCCAAGTGAGAAGGGCGAAAAGAGAACGGGTTCAAATAAGGGGCGTTGAAATACGAAGGACGAAACGGGAAAGGGCCAAATGCAACGGGTCAAAGCGAAAAGATATTTTTGAGAATGGTTGTTTTGAGAAGGGCCAAGTGAGAAGCGCGAAAAGAGAACGGGCTCAAATGAAGGGCGTTGAATTACGAAGGACGAAAGGGGAAAGGGCGAAATGCAACGGGTCAAAGCAAGAAGATCTTTTTGAGAATGCTTGTTTTGAGAAGGGCCAAGTGAGAAGGGCGAAAAGAAAACGGGTTCAAATAAGGGGCGTTGAAATACAAAGGACGAAAGGGGAAAGGGCCAAATGCAACGGGTCAAAGCGAGAAGATCGTTTTGAGAATGGTTGTTTTGAGAAGGGCCAAGTGAGAAGCGCGAAAACAGAACGGGTTCAAATAAGGGGCGTTGAAATACGAAGGACGAAACAGGAAAGGGCCAAATGCAACGGGTCAAAGCGAAAAGATCTTTTTGAGAATGCTTGTTTTGAGAAGGGCCAAGTGAGAAGGGCGAAAAGAGAACGGATTCAAATAAGGGGCGTTGAATTACGAAGGACGAAAGGGGAAAGGGCCAAATGCAACGGGTCAAATCGAAAAGATCTTTTTGAGAATGCTTGTTTTGAGAAGGGCCAAGTGAGAAGGGCGAAAAGAGAACGGGTTCAAATAAGGGGCGTTGAAATACGAAGGACGAAAGGGGAAAGGGCCAAATGCAACGGGTCAAAGCGAAAAGATCTTTTTGAGAATGGTTGTTTTGAGAAGGGTCAAGTGAGAAGCGCGAAAAGAGAACGGGCTCAAATGAAGGGCGTTGAATTACGAAGGACGAAAGGGGAAAGGGCCAAATGCAACGGGTCAAAGCAAGAAGATCTTTTTGAGAATGGTTGTTTTGAGAAGGGCCAAGTGAGAAGCGCGAAAAGAGAACGGGTTCAAATAAGGGGCGTTGAAATACAAAGGACGAAAGGGGAAAGGGCCAAATGCAGCGGGTCAAAGCGAGAAGATCGTTTTGAGAATGGTTGTTTTGAGAAGGGCCAAGTGAGAAGCGCGAAAAGAGAACGGGTTCAAATAAGGGGCGTTGAAATACGAAGGACGAAACGGGAAAGGGCCAAATGCAACGGGTCGAAGCGAAAAGATCTTTTTGAGAATGCTTGTTTTGAGAAGGGCCAAGTGAGAAGGGCGAAAAGAGAACGGGTTCCAATAAGGGGCGTTGAATTACGAAGGACGAAAGGGGAAAGGGCCAAATGCAACGGGTCAAAGCGAAAAGATCTTTTTGAGAATGGTTGTTTTGAGAAGGGCCAAGTGAGAAGCGCGAAAAGAGAACGGGTTCAAATAAGGGGCGTTGAAATACGAAGGACGAAACGGGAAAGGGCCAAATGCAACGGGTCAAAGCGAAAAGATCTTTTTGAGAATGGTTGTTTTGAGAAGGGCCAAGTGAGAAGCGCGAAAAGAGAACGGGTTCAAATAAGGGGCGTTGAAATACGAAGGACGAAACGGGAAAGGGCCAAATGGAACGAGTCAAAGCGAAAAGATCTTTTCGAGAATGGTTGTGTTGAGAAGGGCCAAGTGAGAAGGGCGAAAAGAGAACGGGTTCAAATAAGGGGCGTTGAAATACGAAGGACGAAACGGGAAAGGGCCAAATGCAACGGGTCAAATTAAAAAGATCTTTTTGAGAATGGTTGTTTTGAGAAGGGCCAAGTGAGAAGCGCGAAAAGAGAACGGGCTCAATTGAAGGGCGTTGAATTACAAAGGACGAAAGGGGAAAGGGCCAAATGCAACGGGTCAAAGCGAAAAGATCTTTTTGAGAATGGTTGTTTTGAGAAGGGCCAAGTGAGAAGCGCGAAAAGAGAACGGGCTCAAATGAAGGGCGTTGAATTACGAAGGACGAAAGGGGAAAGGGCCAAATGCAACGGGTCAAAGCAAGAAGATCTTTTTGAGAATGCTTGTTTTGAGAAGGGCCAAGTGAGAAGGGCGAAAAGAAAACGGGTTCAAATAAGGGGCGTCGAAATACAAAGGACGAAAGGGGAAAGGGCCAAATGCAACGGGTCAAAGCGAGAAGATCGTTTTGAGAATGGTTGTTTTGAGAAGGGCCAAGTGAGAAGCGCGAAAAGAGAACGGGTTCAAATAAGGGGCGTTGAAATACGAAGGACGAAACGGGAAATGGCCAAATGCAACGGGTCAAAGCGAAAAGATCTTTTTGAGAATGCTTGTTTTGAGAAGGGCCAAGTGAGAAGGGCGAAAAGAGAACGGGTTCAAATAAGGGGCGTTGAATTACGAAGGACGAAAGGGGAAAGGGCCAAATGCAACAGGTCAAATCGAAAAGATCTTTTTGAGAATGGTTGTTTTGAGAAGGACCAAGTGAGAACCGCGAAAAGAGAACGGGTTCAAATAAGGGGCGTTGAAATACGAAGGACGAAAGGGGAAAGGGCCAAATGCAACGGGTCAAAGCAAGAAGATCTTTTTGAGAATGCTTGTTTTGAGAAGGGCCAAGTGAGAAGCGCGAAAAGAGAACGGGTTCAAATAAGGGGCGTTGAAATATGAAGGACGAAACGGGAAAGGGCCAAATGCAACGGGTCAAAGCGAAAAGATCTTTTTGAGAATGCTTGTTTTGAGAAAGGCCAAGTGAGAAGCGCGAAAAGAGAACGGGCTCAAATGAAGGGCGTTGAATTACGAAGGACGAAAGGGGAAAGGGCCAAATGCAACGGGTCAAAGCAAGAAAATCTTTTTGAGAATGCTTGTTTTGAGAAGGGCCAAGTGAGAAGGGCGAAAAGAAAACGGGTTCAAATAGGGGCGTTGAAATACGAAGGACGAAACGGGAAAGGGCCAAATGCAACGGGTCAAAGCGAAAAGATCTTTTTGAGAATGGTTGTTTTGAGAAGGGCCAAGTGAGAAGGGCGAAAAGAGAACGGGTTCAAATAAGGGGCGTTGAAATACGAAGGACGAAACGGGAAAGGGCCAAATGCAACGGGTCAAAGCGAAAAGATCTTTTTGAGAATGCTTGTTTTGAGAAGGGCCAAGTGAGAAGGGCGAAAAGAGAACGGGTTCAAATGAGGGGCGTTGAAATACGAAGGACGAAAGGGGAAAGGGCCAAATGCAACTGGTCAAAGCAAGAAGATCTTTTTGAGAATGCTCGTTTTGAGAAGGGCCAAGTGAGAAGGGCGAAAAGAAAACGGGTTCAAATAAGGGGCGTTGAAATACGAAGGACGAAACGGGAAAGGGCCAAATGCAACGGGTCAAAGCGAAAAGATCTTTTTGAGAATGCTTATTTTGAGAAGGGCCAAGTGAGAAGCGCGAAAAGAGAACGGGCTCAAATGAAGGGCGTTGAATTACGAAGGACGAAAGGGGAAAGGGGCAAATGCAACGGGTCAAAGCAAGAAGATCTTTTTGAGAATGCTTGTTTTGAGAAGGGCCAAGTGAGAAGGGCGAAAAGAAAACGGGTTCAAATAAGGGGCGTTGAAATACAAAGGACGAAAGGGGAAAGGGCCAAATGCAACGGGTCAAAGCGAGAAGATCGTTTTGAGAATGGTTGTTTTGAGAAGGGCCAAGTGAGAAGCGCGAAAAGAGAACGGGTTCAAATAAGGGGCGTTGAAATACGAAGGACGAAACGGGAAAGGGCCAAATGCAACGGGTCGAAGCGAAAAGATCTTTTTGAGAATGCTTGTTTTGAGAAGGGCCAAGTGAGAAGGGCGAAAAGAGAACGGGTTCCAATAAGGGGCGTTGAATTACGAAGGACGAAAGGGGAAAGGGCCAAATGCAACGGGTCAAAGCGAAAAGATCTTTTTGAGAATGGTTGTTTTGAGAAGGGCCAAGTGAGAAGCGCGAAAAGAGAACGGGTTCAAATAAGGGGCGTTGAAATACGAAGGACGAAACGGGAAAGGGCCAAATGCAACGGGTCAAAGCGAAAAGATCTTTTTGAGAATGGTTGTTTTGAGAAGGGCCAAGTGAGAAGCGCGAAAAGAGAACGGGTTCAAATAAGGGGCGTTGAAATACGAAGGACGAAACGGGAAAGGGCCAAATGCAACGAGTCAAAGCGAAAAGATCTTTTCGAGAATGGTTGTGTTGAGAAGGGCCAAGTGAGAAGGGCGAAAAGAGAACGGGTTCAAATAAGGGGCGTTGAAATACGAAGGACGAAACGGGAAAGGGCCAAATGCAACGGGTCAAATTAAAAAGATCTTTTTGAGAATGGTTGTTTTGAGAAGGGCCAAGTGAGAAGCGCGAAAAGAGAACGGGCTCAATTGAAGGGCGTTGAATTACAAAGGACGAAAGGGGAAAGGGCCAAATGCAACGGGTCAAAGCGAAAAGATCTTTTTGAGAATGGTTGTTTTGAGAAGGGCCAAGTGAGAAGCGCGAAAAGAGAACGGGCTCAAATGAAGGGCGTTGAATTACGAAGGACGAAAGGGGAAAGGTCCAAATGCAACGGGTCAAAGCAAGAAGATCTTTTTGAGAATGCTTGTTTTGAGAAGGGCCAAGTGAGAAGGGCGAAAAGAGAACGGGTTCAAATGAGGGGCGTTGAAATACGAAGGACGAAAGGGGAAAGGGCCAAATGCAACTGGTCAAAGCAAGAAGATCTTTTTGAGAATGCTTGTTTTGAGAAGGGCCAAGTGAGAAGGGCGAAAAGAAAACGGGTTCAAATAAGGGGCGTTGAAATACGAAGGACGAAACGGGAAAGGGCCAAATGCAACGGGTCAAAGCGAAAAGATCTTTTTGAGAATGCTTATTTTGAGAAGGGCCAAGTGAGAAGCGCGAAAAGAGAACGGGCTCAAATGAAGGGCGTTGAATTACGAAGGACGAAAGGGGAAAGGGGCAAATGCAACGGGTCAAAGCAAGAAGATCTTTTTGAGGATGCTTGTTTTGAGAAGGGCCAAGTGAGAAGGGCGAAAAGAAAACGGGTTCAAATAAGGGGCGTTGAAATACAAAGGACGAAAGGGGAAAGGGCCAAATGCAACGGGTCAAAGCGAGAAGATCGTTTTGAGAATGGTTGTTTTGAGAAGGGCCAAGTGAGAAGCGCGAAAAGAGAACGGGTTCAAATAAGGGGCGTTGAAATACGAAGGACGAAACGGGAAAGGGCCAAATGCAACGGGTCAAAGCGAAAAGATCTTTTTGAGAATGCTTGTTTTGAGAAGGGCCAAGTGAGAAGGGCGAAAAGAGAACGGGTTCCAATAAGGGGCGTTGAATTACGAAGGACGAAAGGGGAAAGGGCCAAATGCAACGGGTCAAAGCGAAAAGATCTTTTTGAGAATGGTTGTTTTGAGAAGGGCCAAGTGAGAAGCGCGAAAAGAGAACGGGTTCAAATAAGGGGTGTTGAAATACGAAGGACGAAACGGGAAAGGGCCAAATGCAACGGGTCAAAGCGAAAAGATCTTTTTGAGAATGGTTGTTTTGAGAAGGGCCAAGTGAGAAGCGCGAAAAGAGAACGGGTTCAAATAAGGGGCGTTGAAATACGAAGGACGAAACGGGAAAGGGCCAAATGCAACGAGTCAAAGCGAAAAGATCTTTTCGAGAATGGTTGTGTTGAGAAGGGCCAAGTGAGAAGGGCGAAAAGAGAACGGGTTCAAATAAGGGGCGTTGAAATACGAAGGACGAAACGGGAAAGGGCCAAATGCAACGGGTCAAATTAAAAAGATCTTTTTGAGAATGGTTGTTTTGAGAAGGGCCAAGTGAGAAGCGCGAAAAGAGAACGGGCTCAAATAAGGGGCGTTGAAATACGAAGGACGAAACGGGAAAGGGCCAAATGCAACGGGTCAAAGCGAAAATTCTTTTTGAGAATGGTTGTTTTGAGAAGGGCCAAGTGCGAAGCGCGAAAAGAGAACGGGCTCAAATAAGGGGCGTTGAAATACGAAGGACGAAACGGGAAAGGGCCAAATGCAACGGGTCAAAGCGAAAAGATCTTTTTGAGAATGGTTGTTTTGAGAAGGGCCAAGTGAGAAGCGCGAAAAGAGAACGGGCTCAAATGAAGGGCGTTGAATTACAGAGGACGAAAGGGGAAAGGGCCAAATGCAACGGGTCAAAGCGAAAATATCTTTTTGAGAATGGTTGTTTTATAAAGGGCCAAGTGAGAAGCGCGAAAAGAGAACGGGCTCAAATGAAGGGCGTTGAATTACGAAGGACGAAACGGGAAACGGCCAAATGCAACGGGTCAAAGCGAGAAGATCTTTTTGAGAATGCTTGTTTTGAGAAGGGCCAAGTGAGAAGCGCGAAAAGAGAGCGGGCTCAAATGAAGGGCGTTGAATTACGAAGGACGAAACGGGAAACGGCCAAATGCAACGGCTCAAAGCGAGAAGATCTTTTTGAGAATGCTTGTTTTGAGAAGGTCCAAGTGAGAAGGGCGAAAAGAGAACGGGTTCAAATAAGGGGCGTTGAAATACGAAGGACGAAACGGGAAAGGGCCAAATGCAACGGGTCAAAGCGAAAGGATCTTTTTGAGAATGCTTGTTTTGAGAAGGTCCAAGTGAGAAGCGCGAAAAGAGAGCGGGTTCAAATAAGGGGCGTTGAAATACGAAGGACGAAACGGGAAAGGGCCAAATGCAACGGGTCAAAGCGAAAGGATCTTTTTGAGAATGCTTGTTTTGAGAAGGTCCAAGTGAGAAGGGCGAAAAGAGAACGGGTTCAAATAAGGGGCGTTGAAATACGAAGGACGAAACGGGAAAGGGCCAAATGCAACGGGTCAAAGCGAAAAGATCTTTTTGAGAATGCTTGTTTTGAGAAGGTCCAAGTGAGAAGGGCGAAAAGAGAACGGGTTCAAATAAGGGGCGTTGAAATACGAAGGACGAAACGGGAAAGGGCCAAATGCAACGTGTCAAAGCGAAAAGATCTTTTTGAGAATGCTTGTTTTGAGAAGGTCCAAGTGAGAAGGGCGAAAAGAGAGCGGGTTCAAATAAGGGGCGTTGAAATACGAAGGACGAAACAGGAAAGGGCCAAATGCAACGGGTCAAATTAAAAAGATCTTTTTGAGAATGGTTGTTTTGAGAAGGGCCAAGTGAGAAGCGCGAAAAGAGAACGGGCTCAATTGAAGGGCGTTGAATTACAAAGGACGAAAGGGGAAAGGGCCAAATGCAACGGGTCAAAGCGAAAAGATCTTTTTGAGAATGGTTGTTTTGAGAAGGGCCAAGTGAGAAGCGCGAAAAGAGAACGGGCTCAAATGAAGGGCGTTGAATTACGAAGGACGAAAGGGGAAAGGTCCAAATGCAACGGGTCAAAGCAAGAAGATCTTTTTGAGAATGCTTGTTTTGAGAAGGGCCAAGTGAGAAGGGCGAAAAGAGAACGGGTTCAAATGAGGGGCGTTGAAATACGAAGGACGAAAGGGGAAAGGGCCAAATGCAACTGGTCAAAGCAAGAAGATCTTTTTGAGAATGCTTGTTTTGAGAAGGGCCAAGTGAGAAGGGCGAAAAGAAAACGGGTTCAAATAAGGGGCGTTGAAATACGAAGGACGAAACGGGAAAGGGCCAAATGCAACGGGTCAAAGCGAAAAGATCTTTTTGAGAATGCTTATTTTGAGAAGGGCCAAGTGAGAAGCGCGAAAAGAGAACGGGCTCAAATGAAGGGCGTTGAATTACGAAGGACGAAAGGGGAAAGGGGCAAATGCAACGGGTCAAAGCAAGAAGATCTTTTTGAGGATGCTTGTTTTGAGAAGGGCCAAGTGAGAAGGGCGAAAAGAAAACGGGTTCAAATAAGGGGCGTTGAAATACAAAGGACGAAAGGGGAAAGGGCCAAATGCAACGGGTCAAAGCGAGAAGATCGTTTTGAGAATGGTTGTTTTGAGAAGGGCCAAGTGAGAAGCGCGAAAAGAGAACGGGTTCAAATAAGGGGCGTTGAAATACGAAGGACGAAACGGGAAAGGGCCAAATGCAACGGGTCAAAGCGAAAATATCTTTTTGAGAATGCTTGTTTTGAGAAGGGCCAAGTGAGAAGGGCGAAAAGAGAACGGGTTCCAATAAGGGGCGTTGAATTACGAAGGACGAAAGGGGAAAGGGCCAAATGCAACGGGTCAAAGCGAAAAGATCTTTTTGAGAATGGTTGTTTTGAGAAGGGCCAAGTGAGAAGCGCGAAAAGAGAACGGGTTCAAATAAGGGGTGTTGAAATACGAAGGACGAAACGGGAAAGGGCCAAATGCAACGGGTCAAAGCGAAAAGATCTTTTTGAGAATGGTTGTTTTGAGAAGGGCCAAGTGAGAAGCGCGAAAAGAGAACGGGTTCAAATAAGGGGCGTTGAAATACGAAGGACGAAACGGGAAAGGGCCAAATGCAACGAGTCAAAGCGAAAAGATCTTTTCGAGAATGGTTGTGTTGAGAAGGGCCAAGTGAGAAGGGCGAAAAGAGAACGGGTTCAAATAAGGGGCGTTGAAATACGAAGGACGAAACGGGAAAGGGCCAAATGCAACGGGTCAAATTAAAAAGATCTTTTTGAGAATGGTTGTTTTGAGAAGGGCCAAGTGAGAAGCGCGAAAAGAGAACGGGCTCAAATAAGGGGCGTTGAAATACGAAGGACGAAACGGGAAAGGGCCAAATGCAACGGGTCAAAGCGAAAATTCTTTTTGAGAATGGTTGTTTTGAGAAGGGCCAAGTGCGAAGCGCGAAAAGAGAACGGGCTCAAATAAGGGGCGTTGAAATACGAAGGACGAAACGGGAAAGGGCCAAATGCAACGGGTCAAAGCGAAAAGATCTTTTTGAGAATGGTTGTTTTGAGAAGGGCCAAGTGAGAAGCGCGAAAAGAGAACGGGCTCAAATGAAGGGCGTTGAATTACAGAGGACGAAAGGGGAAAGGGCCAAATGCAACGGGTCAAAGCGAAAATATCTTTTTGAGAATGGTTGTTTTATAAAGGGCCAAGTGAGAAGCGCGAAAAGAGAACGGGCTCAAATGAAGGGCGTTGAATTACGAAGGACGAAACGGGAAACGGCCAAATGCAACGGGTCAAAGCGAGAAGATCTTTTTGAGAATGCTTGTTTTGAGAAGGGCCAAGTGAGAAGCGCGAAAAGAGAGCGGGCTCAAATGAAGGGCGTTGAATTACGAAGGACGAAACGGGAAACGGCCAAATGCAACGGCTCAAAGCGAGAAGATCTTTTTGAGAATGCTTGTTTTGAGAAGGTCCAAGTGAGAAGGGCGAAAAGAGAACGGGTTCAAATAAGGGGCGTTGAAATACGAAGGACGAAACGGGAAAGGGCCAAATGCAACGGGTCAAAGCGAAAGGATCTTTTTGAGAATGCTTGTTTTGAGAAGGTCCAAGTGAGAAGCGCGAAAAGAGAGCGGGTTCAAATAAGGGGCGTTGAAATACGAAGGACGAAACGGGAAAGGGCCAAATGCAACGGGTCAAAGCGAAAGGATCTTTTTGAGAATGCTTGTTTTGAGAAGGTCCAAGTGAGAAGGGCGAAAAGAGAACGGGTTCAAATAAGGGGCGTTGAAATACGAAGGACGAAACGGGAAAGGGCCAAATGCAACGGGTCAAAGCGAAAAGATCTTTTTGAGAATGCTTGTTTTGAGAAGGTCCAAGTGAGAAGGGCGAAAAGAGAACGGGTTCAAATAAGGGGCGTTGAAATACGAAGGACGAAACGGGAAAGGGCCAAATGCAACGTGTCAAAGCGAAAAGATCTTTTTGAGAATGCTTGTTTTGAGAAGGTCCAAGTGAGAAGGGCGAAAAGAGAGCGGGTTCAAATAAGGGGCGTTGAAATACGAAGGACGAAACAGGAAAGGGCCAAATGCAACGGGTCAAAGCGAAAAGATCTTTTTGAGAATGCTTGTTTTGAGAAGGTCCAAGTGAGAAGAGCGAAAAGAGAACGGGTTCAAATAAGGGGCGTTGAAATACGAAGGACGAAACTGGAAAGGGCCAAATGCAACGAGTCAAAGCGAAAAGATCTTTTTGAGAATGCTTGTTTTGAGAAGGGCCAAGTGAAAAGGGCGAAAAGAGAACGGGTTCAAATAAGGGGCGTTGAAATACGAAGGACGAAACGGGAAAGGGCCAAATGCAACGGCTCAAAGCGAGAAGATCTTTTTGAGAACGGTTGTTTTGAGAAGGGCCAAGTGAGAAGCGCGAAAAGAGAACGGGCTCAAATGAAGGGCGTTGAATTACGAAGGACGAGACGGGAAAGGGCCAAATGCAACGAGTCAAAGCGAGAAGATCGTTTTGAGAATGGTTGTTTTGAGAAGGGCCAAGTGAGAAGCGCGAAAAGAGAACGGGCTCAAATGAAGGGCGTTGAATTAAATAAGGACGAAACGGGAAAGGGCCAAATGCAACGGGTCAAAGCGAAAAGATCTTTTTGAGAATGGTTGTTTTGAGAAGGGCCAAGTGAGAAGCGCGAAAAGAGAACGGGCTCAAATGAAGGGCGTTGAATTACGAAGGACTAAACGGGAAAGGGCCAAATGCAACGGGTCAAAGCGAGAAGACCGTTTTGAGAATGGTTGTTTTGAGAAGGGCCAACTGAGATGCGCGAAAAGAGAACGGGCTCAAATGAAGGGCGTTGAATTACGAAGGACGAAACGGGAAAGGGCCAAATGCAACGGGTCAAAGCGAGACGATTTTTTTGAGAATGCTTGTTTTGAGAAGGGCCAAGTGAGAAGCGCGAAAAGAGAACGGGCTCAAATGAAGGGCGTTGAATTTAATAAGGACAAAACGGGAAAGGGCCAAATGCAACGGGTCAAAGCGAGAAGATCTTTTTGAGAATGCTTGTTTTGAGAAGGGCCAAGTGAGAAGCGCGAAAAGAGAACGGGCTCAAATGAAGGGCGTTGAATTACGAAGGACAAAACGGGAAAGGGCCAAATGCAACGGGTCAAAGCGAGAAGATCTTTTTGAGAATGCTTGTTTTGAGAAGGGCCAAGTGAGAAGGGCGAAAAGAGAACGGGTTCAAATAAGGGGCGTTGAAATACGAAGGACGAAAGGGGAAAGGGCCAAATGCAACGGGTCAAAGCGAGAAGATCGTTTTGAGAATGCTTGTTTTGAGAAGGGCCAAGTGAGAAGGGCGAAAGGAGAACGGGCTCAAATGAAGGGCGTTGAATTAAATAAGGACGAAACGGGAAAGGGCCACAAGCAACGGGTCAAAGCGAAAAGATCTTTTTGAGAATGGTTGTTTTGAGAAGGGCCAAGTGAGAAGCGCGAAAAGAGAACGGGTTCAAATAAGGGGCGTTGAAATACGAAGGACGAAAGGGGAAAGGGCCAAGTGCAACGGGTCAAAGCGAGAAGATCGTTTTGAAAATGCTTGTTTTGAGAAGGGCCAAGTGAGAAGGGCGAAAAGAGAACGGGCTCAAATGAAGGGCGTTGAATTAAATAAGGACGAAACGGGAAAGGGCCAAATGCAACGGGTCAAAGCGAAAAGATCTTTTTGAGAATGGTTGTTTTGAGAAGGGCCAAGTGAGAAGGGCGAAAAGAGAACGGGATCAAATAAGGGGCGTTAAAATACGAAGGACGAAAGGGGAAAGGGCCAAGTGCAACGGGTCAAAGCGAGAAGATCGTTTTGAGAATGCTTGTTTTGAGAAGGGCCAAGTGAGAAGGGCGAAAAGAGAACGGGCTCAAATGAAGGGCGTTGAATTAAATAAGGACGAAACGGGAAAGGGCCAAAAGCAACGGGTCAAAGCGAAAAGATCTTTTTGAGAATGCTTGTTTTGAGAAGGGCCAAGTGAGAAGGGCGAAAAGAGAACGGGTTCAAATGAAGGGCGTTGAAATACGAAGGACGAAACTGGAAAGGGCCAAATGCAACGAGTCAAAGCGAAAAGATCTTTTTGAGAATGCTTGTTTTGAGAAGGGCCAAGTGAGAAGGGCGAAAAGAGAACGGGTTCAAATAAGGGGCGTTGAAATACGAAGGACGAAACGGGAAAGGGGCAAATGCAACGGGTCAAAGCGAGAAGATCTTTTTGAGAATGCTTGTTTTGAGAAGGGCCAAGTGAGAAGGGCGAAAAGAGAACGGGTTCAAATAAGGGGCGTTGAAATACGAAGGACGAAAGGAGAAAGGGCCAAGTGCAACGGGTCAAAGCGAGAAGATCGTTTTGAGAATGCTTGTTTTGAGAAGTTCCAAGTGAGAAGGGCGAAAAGAGAACGGGCTCAAATGAAGGGCGTTGAATTAAATAAGGACGAAACGGGAAAGGGCCAAATGCAACGGGTCAAAGCGAAAAGATCTTTTTGAGAATGGTTGTTTTGAGTAATGCCAAGTGAGAAGGGCGAAAAGAGAACGGGTTCAAATAAGGGGCGTTGAAATACGAAGGACGAAAGGGGAAAGGGCCAAATGCAACTTGTCAAAGCGAGATCTTTTTGAGAATGCTTGTTTTGAGAAGGGCCAAGTGAGAAGCGCGAAAAGAGAACGGGCTCAAATGAAGGGCGTTGAATTACGAAGGACGAAACGGGAAAGGGCCAAATGCAACGGGTCAAAGCGAAAAGATCTTTTTGAGAATGCTTGTTTTGAGAAGGGCCAAGTGAGAAGGGCGAAAAGAGAACGGGTTCAAATGAAGGGCGTTGAAATACGAAGGACGAAACTGGAAAGGGCCAAATGCAACGAGTCAAAGCGAAAAGATCTTTTTGAGAATGCTTGTTTTGAGAAGGGCCAAGTGAGAAGGGCGAAAAGAGAACGGGTTCAAATAAGGGGCGTTGAAATACGAAGGACGAAACGGGAAAGGGGCAAATGCAACGGGTCAAAGCGAGAAGATCTTTTTGAGAATGCTTGTTTTGAGAAGGGCCAAGTGAGAAGGGCGAAAAGAGAACGGGTTCAAATAAGGGGCGTTGAAATACGAAGGACGAAAGGGGAAAGGGCCAAGTGCAACGGGTCAAAGCGAGAAGATCGTTTTGAGAATGCTTGTTTTGAGAAGGGCCAAGTGAGAAGGGCGAAAGGAGAACGGGCTCAAATGAAGGGCGTTGAATTAAATAAGGACGAAACGGGAAAGGGCCAAATGCAACGGGTCAAAGCGAAAAGATCTTTTTGAGAATGGTTGTTTTGAGAAGGGCCAAGTGAGAAGGGCGAAAAGAGAACGGGTTCAAATAAGGGGCGTTGAAATACGAAGGACGAAAGGGGAAAGGGCCAAGTGCAACGGGTCAAAGCGAGAAGATCGTTTTGAGAATGCTTGTTTTGAGAAGGGCCAAGTGAGAAGGGCGAAAGGAGAACGGGCTCAAATGAAGGGCGTTGAATTAAATAAGGACGAAACGGGAAAGGGCCAAATGCAACGGGTCAAAGCGAAAAGATCTTTTTGAGAATGGTTGTTTTGAGAAGGGCCAAGTGAGAAGGGCGAAAAGAGAACGGGTTCAAATAAGGGGCGTTGAAATACGAAGGACGAAAGGGGAAAGGACCAAGTGCAACGGGTCAAACGAGAAGATCGTTTTGAGAATGCTTGTTTTGAGAAGGGCCAAGTGAGAAGGGCGAAAGGAGAACGGGCTCAAATGAAGGGCGCTGAATTAAATAAGGACGAAACGGGAAAGGGCCAAAAGCAACGGGTCAAAGCGAAAAGATCTTTTTGAGAATGGTTGTTTTGAGAAGGGCCAAGTGAGAAGGGCGGAAAGAGAACGGGTTCAAATAAGGGGCGTTGAAATACGAAGGACGAAAGGGGAAAGGGCCAAGTGCAACGGGTCAAAGCGAGAAGATCGTTTTGAGAATGCTTGTTTTGAGAAGGGCCAAGTGAGAAGGGCGAAAAGAGAACGGGCTCAAATGAAGGGCGTTGAATTAAATAAGGACGAAACGGGAAAGGGCCAAATGCAACGGGTCAAAGCGAAAAGATCTTTTTGAGAATGGTTGTTTTGAGTAATGCCAAGTGAGAAGGGCGAAAAGAGAACGGGTTCAAATAAGGGGCGTTGAAATACGAAGGACGAAAGGGGAAAGGGCCAAATGCAACGGGTCAAAGCGAAAAGATCTTTTTGAGAATGGTTGTTTTGAGAAGGGCCAAGTGAGAAGCGCGAAAAGAGAAGGGGCTCAACTGAAGGGCTGTAATTAAATAAGGACGAAACGCGAAAGGGCCGAATGCAACGGGTCAAAGCGAAAAGATCTTTTTGAGAATGGTTGTTTTGAGTAATGCCAAGTGAGAAGGGCGAAAAGAGAACGGGTTCAAATAAGGGGCGTTGAAATACGAAGGACGAAAGGGGAAAGGGCCAAATGCAACGGGTCAAAGCGAAAAGATCTTTTTGAGAATGGTTGTTTTGAGAAGGGCCAAGTGAGAAGCGCGAAAAGAGAACGGGCTCAAATGAAGGGCGTTGAATTAAATAAGGACGAAACGGGAAAGGGCCAAATGCAACGGGTCAAAGCGAAAAGATCTTTTTGAGAATGGTTGTTTTGAGTAATGCCAAGTGAGAAGGGCGAAAAGAGAACGGGTTCAAATAAGGGGCGTTGAAATACGAAGGACGAAAGGGGAAAGGGCCTAGTGCAACGGGTCAAAGCGAAAAGATCGTTTTGAGAATGCTTGTTTTGAGTAATTCCAAGTGAGAAGGGCGAAAAGAGAACGGGTTCAAATAAGGGGCGTTGAAATACGAAGGACGAAAGGGGAGAGGGCCAAGTGCAACGGGTCAAAGCGAAAAGATCTTTTTGAGAATGGTTGTTTTGAGTAATGCCAAGTGAGAAGGGCGAAAAGAGAACGGGTTCAAATAAGGGGCGTTGAAATACGAACGACGAAAGGGGAAAGGGCCAAGTGCAACGGGTCAAAGCGAAAAGATCTTTTCGAGAATGGTTGTTTTGAGTAATGCCAAGTGAGAAGGGCGAAAAGAGAACGGGTTCAAATAAGGGGCGTTGAAATACGAAGGACGAAAGGGGAAAGGGCCAAGTGCAACGGGTCAAAGCGAAAAGATCTTTTTGAGAATGGTTGTTTTGAGTAATGCAAAGTGAGAAGGGCGAAAAGAGAACGGGTTCAAATAAGGGGCGTTGAAATACGAAGGACGAAAGGGGAAAGGGCCAAATGCAACGGGTCAAAGCGAAAAGATCTTTTTGAGAATGGTTGTTTTGAGAAGGGCCAAGTGAGAAGCGCGAAAAGAGAACGGGCTCAAATGAAGGGCGTTGAATTAAATAAGGACGAAACGGGAAAGGGCCAAATGCAACGGGTCAAAGCGAAAAGATCTTTTTGAGAATGGTTGTTTTGAGAAGGGCCAAGTGAGAAGGGCGGAAAGAGACGGGTTCAAATAAGGGGCGTTGAAATACGAAGGACGAAAGGGGAAAGGGCCAAGTGCATCGGGTCAAAGCGAGAAGATCGTTTTGAGAATGCTTATTTTGAGAAGGGCCAAGTGAGAAGGGCGAAAAGAGAACGGGCTCAAATGAAGGGCGTTGAATTAAAAAAGGACGAAACGGGAAAGGGCCAAATGCAACGGGTCAAAGCGAAAAGATCTTTTTGAGAATGGTTGTTTTGAGTAATGCCAAGTGAGAAGGGCGAAAAGAGAACGGGTTCAAATAAGGGGCGTTGAAATACGAAGGACGAAAGGGGAAAGGGCCAAATGCAACGGGTCAAAGCGAAAAGATCTTTTTGAGAATGGTTGTTTTGAGAAGGGCCAAGTGAGAAGCGCGAAAAGAGAAGGGGCTCAACTGAAGGGCTGTAATTAAATAAGGACGAAACGCGAAAGGGCCAAATGCAACGGGTCAAAGCGAAAAGATCTTTTTGAGAATGGTTGTTTTGAGTAATGCCAAGTGAGAAGGGCGAAAAGAGAACGGGTTCAAATAAGGGGCGTTGAAATACGAAGGACGAAAGGGGAAAGGGCCAAATGCAACGGGTCAAAGCGAAAAGATCTTTTTGAGAATGGTTGTTTTGAGAAGGGCCAAGTGAGAAGCGCGAAAAGAGAACGGGCTCAAATGAAGGGCGTTGAATTAAATAAGGACGAAACGGGAAAGGGCCAAATGCAACGGGTCAAAGCGAAAAGATCTTTTTGAGAATGCTTGTTTTGAGTAATTCCAAGTGAGAAGGGCGAAAAGAGAACGGGTTCAAATAAGGGGCGTTGAAATACGAAGGACGAAAGGGGAAAGGGCCAAGTGCAACGGGTCAAAGCGAAAAGATCTTTTTGAGAATGGTTGTTTTGAGTAATGCCAAGTGAGAAGGGCGAAAAGAGAACGGGTTCAAATAAGGGGCGTTGAAATACGAACGACGAAAGGGGAAAGGGCCAAGTGCAACGGGTCAAAGCGAAAAGATCTTTTCGAGAATGGTTGTTTTGAGTAATGCCAAGTGAGAAGGGCGAAAAGAGAACGGGTTCAAATAAGGGGCGTTGAAATACGAAGGACGAAAGGGGAAAGGGCCAAGTGCAACGGGTCAAAGCGAAAAGATCTTTTTGAGAATGGTTGTTTTGAGTAATGCCAAGTGAGAAGGGCGAAAAGAGAACGGGTTCAAATAAGGGGCGTTGAAATACGAAGGACGAAAGGGGAAAGGGCCAAATGCAACGGGTCAAAGCGAAAAGATCTTTTTGAGAATGGTTGTTTTGAGAAGGGCCAAGTGAGAAGCGCGAAAAGAGAACGGGCTCAAATGAAGGGCGTTGAATTAAATAAGGACGAAACGGGAAAGGGCCAAATGCAACGGGTCAAAGCGAAAATATCTTTTTGAGAATGGTTGTTTTGAGTAATGCCAAGTGAGAAGGGCGAAAAGAGAACGGGTTCAAATAAGGAGCGTTGAAATACGAAGGACGAAAGGGGAAAGGGCCAAATGCAACGGGTCAAAGCGAAAAGATCTTTTTGAGAATGGTTGTTTTGAGAAGGGCCAAGTGAGAAGCGCGAAAAGAGAACGGGCTCAAATGAAGGGCGTTGAATTAAATAAGGACGAAACGGGAAAGGGCCAAATGCAACGGGTCAAAGCGAAAAGATCTTTTTGAGAATGGTTGTTTTGAGTAATGCCAAGTGAGAAGGGCGAAAAGAGAACGGGTTCAAATAAGGGGCGTTGAAATACGAAGGACGAAAGGGGAAAGGGCCAAATGCAACTTGTCAAAGCGAGAAGATCTTTTTTTAGAATGCTTGTTTTGAGAAGGGCCAAGTGAGAAGCGCGAAAAGAGAACGGGCTCAAATGAAGGGCGTTGAATTACGAAGGACGAAACGGGAAAGGGCCAAATGCAACGGGTCAAAGCGAAAAGATCTTTTTGAGAATGCTTGTTTTGAGAAGGGCCAAGTGAGAAGGGCGAAAAGAGAACGGGTTCAAATGAAGGGCGTTGAAATACGAAGGACGAAACTGGAAAGGGCCAAACGCAACGAGTCAAAGCGAAAAGATCTTTTTGAGAATGCTTGTTTTGAGAAGGGCCAAGTGAGAAGGGCGAAAAGAGAACGGGTTCAAATAAGGGGCGTTGAAATACGAAGGACGAAACGGGAAAGGGGCAAATGCAACGGGTCAAAGCGAGAAGATCTTTTTGAGAATGCTTGTTTTGAGAAGGGCCAAGATAGAAGGGCGAAAAGAAAACGGGTTCAAATAAGGGGCGTTGAAATACGAAGGACGAAACGGGAAAGGGCCAAATGCAACGGGTCAAAGCGAAAAGATCTTTTTGAGAATGCTTGTTTTGAGAAGGGCCAAGTGAGAAGGGCGAAAAGAGAACGGGTTCAAATAAGGGGCGTTGAAATACGAAGGACGAATCGGGAAGGGGCCAAATGCAACGGGTCAAAGCAAAAAGATCTTTTTGAGAATGGTTGTTTTGAGAAGGGCCAAGTGAGAAGCGCGAAAAGAGAACGGGCTCAAATGAAGGGCGTTGAATTACGAAGGACGAAAGTGGAAAGGGCCAAATGCAACGTGTCAAACCGAGAAGATCTTTTTGAGAATGCTTGTTTTGAGAAGGGCCAAGTGGGAAGGGCGAAAAGAGAACGGGTTCAAATAAGGGGCGTTGAATTACGAAGGACGAAAGGGGAAAGGGCCAAATGCAACGGGTCAAAGCGAAAAGATCTTTTTGAGAATGGTTGTTTTGAGAAGGGCCAAGTGAGAAGCGCGAAAAGAGAACGGGCTCAAATGAAGGGCGTTGAATTACGAAGGACGAAACGGGAAAAGGCCAAATGCAACGGATCAAAGCGAGAAGATCTTTTTGAGAATGCTTGTTTTGAGAAGGGCCAAGTGAGAGGGGCGAAAAGAGAACGGGTTCAAATAAGGGGCGTTGAAATACGAAGGACGAAACGGGAAAGGGCCAAATGCAACGGGTCAAAACGAAAAGATCTTTTTGAGAATGGTTGTTTTGAGAAGGGCCAAGTGAGAAGCGCGAAAAGAGAACGGGCTTAAATGAAGGGCGTTGAATAACGAAGGACGAAAGGGGAAAGGGCCAAATGCAACGGGTCAAAGCGAGAAGATGTTTTTGAGAATGCTTGTTTTGAGAAGGGCCAAGTGAGAAGGGCGAAAAGAGAACGGGTTCAAATAAGGGGCGTTGAAATACGAAGGACGAAACGGGAAAGGGCCAAATGCAACGGGTCAAAGCGAAAAGATCTTTTTGAGAATGGTTGTTTTGAGAAGGGCCAAGTGAGAAGCGCGAAAAGAGAACGGGCTCAAATGAAGGGCGTTGAATTAAATAAGGACGAAACGGAAAAGGGCCAAATGCAACGGGTCAAAGCGAAAAGATCTTTTTGAGAATGGTTGTTTTGAGTAATGCCAAGTGAGAAGGGCGAAAAGAGAACGGGTTCAAATAAGGGGCGTTGAAATACGAAGGACGAAAGGGGAAAGGGCCAAATGCAACTTGTCAAAGCGAGATCTTTTTGAGAATGCTTGTTTTGAGAAGGGCCAAGTGAGAAGCGCGAAAAGAGAACGGGTTCAAATAAGGGGCGTTGAAATACGAAGGACGAAACGGGAAGGGGCCAAATGCAACGGGTCAAAGTGAAAAGATCTTTTTGAGAATGCTTGTTTTGAGAAGGGCCAAGTGAGAAGGGCGAAAAGAGAACGGGTTCAAATAAGGGGCGTTGAAATACGAAGGACGAAACGGGAAAGGGCCAAATGCAACGGGTCAAAGCGAGAAGATCTTTTTGAGAATGCTTGTTTTGAGAAGGGCCAAGTGAGAGGGGCGAAAAGAGAACGGGTTCATATAAGGGGCGTTGAAATACGAAGGACGAAAGGGGAAAGGGCCAAATGCAACGGGTCAAAGCGAAAAGATCTTTTTGAGAATGGTTGTTTTGAGTAATGCCAAGTGAGAAGGGCGAAAAGAGAACGGGTTCAAATAAGGGGCGTTGAAATACGCAGGACGAAAGGGGAAAGGGCCAAATGCAACTTGTCAAAGCGAGAAGATCTTTTTGAGAATGGTTGTTTTGAGAAGGGCCAAGTGAGAATCGCGAAAAGAGAACGGGCTCAAATGAAGAGCGTTGAATTAAATAAGGACGAAACGGGAAAGGGCCAAATGCAACGGGTCAAAGCGAGAAGATCTTTTTGAGAATGCTTGTTTTGAGAAGGGCCAAGTGAGAAGGGCGAAAAGAGAACGGGTTCAAATAAGGGGCGTTGAAATACGAAGGACGAAAGGAGAGAGGGCCAAATGCAACTTGTCAAAGCGAGAAGATCTTTTTGAGAATGGTTGTTTTGAGAAGGGCCAAGTGAGAAGCGCGAAAAGAGAACGGGCTCAAATGAAGGGCGTTGAATTACGAAGGACGAAACGGGAAAGGGCCAAATGCAACGGGTCAAAGCAAGAAGATCTTTTTGAGAATGCTTGTTTTGAGAAGGGCCAAGTGAGAAGGGCGAAAAGAGAACGGGTTCAAATAAGGGGCGTTGAAATACGAAGGAGGAAAGGGGAAAGGGCCAAATGCAACGGGTCAAAGCGAAAAGATCTTTTTGGGAATGGTTGTTTTGAGTAATGCCAAGTGAGAAGGGCGAAAAGAGAACGGGTTCAAATAAGGGGCGTTGAAATACGAAGGACGAAAGGGGAAAGGGCCAAATGCAACGGGTCAAAGCAAGAAGATCTTTTTGAGAATGCTTGTTTTGAGAAGGGCCAAGTGAGAAGGGCGAAAAGAGAACGGGTTCAAATAAGGGGCGTTGAAATACGAAGGACGAAAGGGGAAAGGGCCAAATGCAACGGGTCAAAGCGAAAAGATCTTTTTGAGAATGGTTGTTTTGAGTAATGCCAAGTGAGAAGGGCGAAAAGAGAACGGGTTCAAATAAGGGGCGTTGAAATACGAAGGACGAAAGGGGAAAGGGCCAAATGCAACTTGTCAAAGCGAGAAGATCTTTTTGAGAATGGTTGTTTTGAGAAGGGCCAAGTGAGAAGCGCGAAAAGAGAACGGGCTCAAATGAAGGGCGTTGAATTAAATAAGGACGAAACGGGAAAGGGCCAAATGCAACGGGTCAAAGCGAAAAGATCTTTTTGAGAATGGTTGTTTTGAGTAATGCCAAGTGAGAAGGGCGAAAAGAGAACGGGGTCAAATAAGGGGCGTTGAAATACGAAGGACGAAAGGGGAAAGGGCCAAATGCAACGGGTCAAAGCGAAAAGATCTTTTTGAGAATGGTTGTTTTGAGAAGGGCCAAGTGAGAAGCGCGAAAAGAGAACGGGCTCAAATGAAGGGCGTTGAATTAAATAAGGACGAAACGGGAATGGGCCAAATGCAACGGGTCAAAGCGAGATCTTTTTGAGAATGCTTGTTTTCAGAAGGGCCAAGTGAGAAGGGCGAAAAGAGAACGGGTTCAAATAAGGGGCGTTGAAATACGAAGGACGATAGGGGAAAGGGCCAAATGCAACGGGTCAAAGCGAAAAGATCTTTTTGAGAATGGTTGTTTTGAGAAGGGCCAAGTGAGAAGCGCGAAAAGAGAACGGGCTCAAATGAAGGGCGTTGAATTACGAAGGACGAAACGGGAAAGGGCCAAATGCAACGGGTCAAAGCGAGAAGATCTTTTTGAGAATGGTTGTTTTGAGAAGGGCCAAGTGAGAAGGGCGAAAAGAGAACGGGTTCAAATAAGGGGCGTTGAAATACGAAGGACGAAAGGGGAAAGGGCCAAATGCAACGGGTCAAAGCGAAAAGATCTTTTTGAGAATGGTTGTTTTGAGAAGGGCCAAGTGAGAAGCGCGAAATGAGAACGGGCTCAAATGAAGGGCGTTGAATTACGAAGGACGAAACGGGAAAGGGCCAAATGCAACGGGTCAAAGCAAGAAGATCTTTTTGAGAATGCTTGTTTTGAGAAGGGCCAAGTGAGAAGGGCGAAAAGAGAACGGGTTCAAATCAGGGGCGTTGAAATACGAAGGACGAAAGGGGAAAGGGCCAAATGCAACGGGTCAAAGCGAGAAGATCTTTTTGAGAATGCTTGTTTTGAGATGGGCCAAGTGAGAAGCCCGAAAAGAGAACGGGCTCAAATGAAGGGCGTTGAATTACGAAGGACGAAACGGGAATGGGCCAAATGCAACGGTTCAAAGCGAGAAGATCTTTTTGAAAATGCTTGTTTTGAGAAGGGCCAAGTGAGAAGGGCGAAAAGAGAACGGGTTCAAATAAGGGGCATTGAAATACGAAGGACGAAAGGGGAAAGGGCCAAGTGCAACGGGTCAAAGCGAGAAGATCGTTTTGAGAATGCTTGTTTTGAGAAGGGCCAAGTGAGAAGGGCGAAAAGAGAACGGGCTCAAATGAAGGGCGTTGAATTAAATAAGGACGAAACGGGAAAGGGCCAAATGCAAGGGGTCAAAGCGAAAAGATCTTTTTGAGAATGGTTGTTTTGAGAAGAGCCAAGTGAGAAGCGCGAAAAGAGAACGGGCTCAAATGAAGGGCGTTGAATTAAATAAGGACGAAACGGGAAAGGGCCAAATGCAACGGGTCAAAGCGAAAAGATCTTTTTGAGAATGGTTGTTTTGAGTAATGCCAAGTGAGAAGGGCGAAAAGAGAACGGGTTCAAATAAGGGGCGTTGAAATACGCAGGACGAAAGGGGAAAGGGCCAAATGCAACTTGTCAAAGCGAGAAGATCTTTTTGACAATGGTTGTTTTGAGAAGGGCCAAGTGAGAAGCGCGAAAAGAGAACGGGCTCAAATGAAGGGCGTTGAATTAAATAAGGACGAAACGGGAAAGGGCCAAATGCAACGGGTCAAAGCGAGAAGATCTTTTTGAGAATGCTTGTTTTGAGAAGGGCCAAGTGAGAAGGGCGAAAAGAGAACGGGTTCAAATAAGGGGCGTTGAAATACGAAGGACGAAAGGGGAAAGGGCCAAATGCAACTTGTCAAAGCGAGAAGATCTTTTTGAGAATGGTTGTTTTGAGAAGGGCCAAGTGAGAAGCGCGAAAAGAGAACGGGCTCAAATGAAGGGCGTTGAATAACGAAGGACGAAACGGGAAAGGGCCAAATGCAACGCGTCAAAGCAGGAAGATCTTTTTGATAATGCTTGTTTTGAGAAGGGCCAAGTGAGAAGGGCGAAAAGAGAACGGGTTCAAATAAGGGGCGTTGAAATACGAAGGACGAAAGGGGAAAGGGCCAAATGCAACGGGTCAAAGCGAAAAGATCTTTTTGAGAATGGTTGTTTTGAGTAATGCCAAGTGAGAAGGGCGAAAAGAGAACGGGTTCAAATAAGGGGCGTTGAAATACGAAGGACGAAAGGGGAAAGGGCCAAATGCAACTTGTCAAAGCGAGAAGATCTTTTTGAGAATGGTTGTTTTGAGAAGGGCCAAGTGAGAAGCGCGAAAAGAGAACGGGCTCAAATGAAGGGCGTTGAATTACGAAGGACGAAACGGGAAAGGGCCAAATGCAACGGGTCAAAGCAAGAAGATCTTTCTGAGAATGCTTGTTTTGAGAAGGGCCAAGTGAGAAGGGCGAAAAGAGAACGGGTTCAAATAAGGGGCGTTGAAATACGAAGGACGAAAGGGGAAAGGGCCAAATGCAACGGGTCAAAGCGAAAAGATCTTTTTGAGAATGGTTGTTTTGAGTAATGCCAAGTGAGAAGGGCGAAAAGAGAACGGGTTCAAATAAGGGGCGTTGAAATACGAAGGACGAAAGGGGAAAGGGCCAAATGCAACTTGTCAAAGCGAGAAGATCTTTTTGAGAATGGTTGTTTTGAGAAGGGCCAAGTGAGAAGCGCGAAAAGAGAACGGGCTCAAATGAAGGGCGTTGAATTACGAAGGACGAAACGGGAAAGGGCCAAATGCAACGGGTCAAAGCAAGAAGATCTTTATGAGAATGCTTGTTTTGAGAAGGGCCAAGTGAGAAGGGCGAAAAGAGAACGGGTTCAAATAAGGGGCGTTGAAATACGAAGGACGAAACGGGAAAGGGCCAAATGCAACGGGTCAAAGCGAAAAGATCTTTTTGAGAATGGTTGTTTTGAGAAGGGCCAAGTGAGAAGCGCGAAAAGAGAACGGGCTCAAATGAAGGGCGTTGAATTAAATAAGGACGAAACGGGAAAGGGCCAAATGCAACGGGTCAAAGCGAAAAGATCTTTTTGAGAATGGTTGTTTTGAGTAATGCCAAGTGAGAAGGGCGAAAAGAGAACGGGTTCAAATAAGGGGCGTTGAAATACGAAGGACGAAAGGGGAAAGGGCCAAATGCAACTTGTCAAAGCGAGAAGATCTTTTTGAGAATGGTTGTTTTGAGAAGGGCCAAGTGAGAAGCGCGAAAAGAGAACGGGCTCAAATGAAGGGCGTTGAATTACGAAGGACGAAACGGGAAAGGGCCAAATGCAACGGGTCAAAGCAAGAAGATCTTTCTGAGAATGCTTGTTTTGAGAAGGGCCAAGTGAGAAGGGCGAAAAGAGAACGGGTTCAAATAAGGGGCGTTGAAATACGAAGGACGAAAGGGGAAAGGGCCAAATGCAACGGGTCAAAGCGAAAAGATCTTTTTGAGAATGGTTGTTTTGAGTAATGCCAAGTGAGAAGGGCGAAAAGAGAACGGGTTCAAATAAGGGGCGTTGAAATACGAAGGACGAAAGGGGAAAGGGCCAAATGCAACTTGTCAAAGCGAGAAGATCTTTTTGAGAATGCTTGTTTTGAGAAGGGCCAAGTGAGAAGCGCGAAAAGAGAACGGGCTCAAATGAAGGGCGTTGAATTACGAAGGACGAAACGGGAAAGGGCCAAATGCAACGGGTCAAAGCGAAAAGATCTTTTTGAGAATGCTTGTTTTGAGAAGGGCCAAGTGAGAAGGGCGAAAAGAGAACGGGTTCAAATGAAGGGCGTTGAAATACGAAGGACGAAACTGGAAAGGGCCAAATGCAACGAGTCAAAGCGAAAAGATCTTTTTGAGAATGCTTGTTTTGAGAAGGGCCAAGTGAGAAGGGCGAAAAGAGAACGGGTTCAAATAAGGGGCGTTGAAATACGAAGGACGAAACGGGAAAGGGGCAAATGCAACGGGTCAAAGCGAGAAGATCTTTTTGAGAATGCTTGTTTTGAGAAGGGCCAAGTGAGAAGGGCGAAAAGAGAACGGGTTCAAATAAGGGGCGTTGAAATACGAAGGACGAAACGGGAAAGGGCCAAATGCAACGGGTCAAAGTGAAAAGATCTTTTTGAGAATGCTTGTTTTGAGAAGGGCCAAGTGAGAAGGGCGAAAAGAGAACGGGTTCAAATAAGGGGCGTTGAAATACGAAGGACGAAACGGGAAAGGGCCAAATGCAACGGGTCAAAGCAAAAAGATCTTTTTGAGAATGGTTGTTTTGAGAAGGGCCAAGTGAGAAGCGCGAAAAGAGAACGGGCTCAAATGAAGGGCGTTGAATTACGAAGGACGAAAGTGGAAAGGGCCAAATGCAACGGGTCAAACCGAAAAGATCTTTTTGAGAATGCTTGTTTTGAGAAGGGCCAAGTGGGAAGGGCGAAAAGAGAACGGGTTCAAATAAGGGGCGTTGAATTACGAAGGACGAAAGGGGAAAGGGCCAAATGCAACGGGTCAAAGCGAAAAGATCTTTTTGAGAATGGTTGTTTTGAGAAGGGCCAAGTGAGAAGCGCGAAAAGAGAACGGGCTCAAATGAAGGGCGTTGAATTACGAAGGACGAAACGGGAAAGGGCCAAATGCAACGGGTCAAAGCGAGAAGATCTTTTTGAGAATGCTTGTTTTGAGAAGGGCCAAGTGAGAGGGGCGAAAAGAGAACGGGTTCATATAAGGGGCGTTGAAATACGAAGGACGAAAGGGGAAAGGGCCAAATGCAACGGGTCAAAGCGAAAAGATCTTTTTGAGAATGGTTGTTTTGAGTAATGCCAAGTGAGAAGGGCGAAAAGAGAAAGGGTTCAAATAAGGGGCGTTGAAATACGCAGGACGAAAGGGGAAAGGGCCAAATGCAACTTGTCAAAGCGAGAAGATCTTTTTGAGAATGGTTGTTTTGAGAAGGGCCAAGTGAGAAGCGCGAAAAGAGAACGGGCTCAAATGAAGAGCGTTGAATTAAATAAGGACGAAACGGGAAAGGGCCAAATGCAACGGGTCAAAGCGAGAAGATCTTTTTGAGAATGCTTATTTTGAGAAGGGCCAAGTGAGAAGGGCGAAAAGAGAACGGGTTCAAATAAGGGGCGTTGAAATACGAAGGACGAAAGGAGAGAGGGCCAAATGCAACTTGTCAAAGCGAGAAGATCTTTTTGAGAATGGTTGTTTTGAGAAGGGCCAAGTGAGAAGCGCGAAAAGAGAACGGGCTCAAATGAAGGGCGTTGAATTACGAAGGACGAAACGGGAAAGGGCCAAATGCAACGGGTCAAAGCAAGAAGATCCTTTTGATAATGCTTGTTTTGAGAAGGGCCAAGTGAGAAGGGCGAAAAGAGAACGGGTTCAAATAAGGGGCGTTGAAATACGAAGGACGAAAGGGGAAAGGGCCAAATGCAACGGGTCAAAGCGAAAAGATCTTTTTGGGAATGGTTGTTTTGAGTAATGCCAAGTGAGAAGGGCGAAAAGAGAACGGGTTCAAATAAGGGGCGTTGAAATACGAAGGACGAAAGGGGAAAGGGCCAAATGCAACGGGTCAAAGCAAGAAGATCTTTTTGAGAATGCTTGTTTTGAGAAGGGCCAAGTGAGAAGGGCGAAAAGAGAACGGGTTCAAATAAGGGGCGTTGAAATACGAAGGACGAAAGGGGAAAGGGCCAAATGCAACGGGTCAAAGCGAAAAGATCTTTTTGAGAATGGTTGTTTTGAGAAGGGCCAAGTGAGAAGCGCGAAAAGAGAACGGGCTCAAATGAAGGGCGTTGAATTAAATAAGGACGAAACGGGAAAGGGCCAAATGCAACGGGTCAAAGCGAGAAGATCTTTTTGAGAATGCTTGTTTTGAGAAGGGCCAAGTGAGAAGGGCGAAAAGAGAACGGGTTCAAATAAGGGGCGTTGAAATACGAAGGACGAAAGGGGAAAGGGCCAAATGCAACTTGTCAAAGCGAGAAGATCTTTTTGAGAACGGTTGTTTTGAGAAGGGCCAAGTGAGAAGCGCGAAAAGAGAACGGGTTCAAATAAGGGGCGTTGAAATACGAAGGACGAAAGGGGAAAGGGCCAAATGCAACGGGTCAAACCAAGAAGATCTTTTTGAGAATGCTTGTTTTTAGAAGGGCCAAGTGAGAAGGGCGAAAAGAGAACGGGTTCAAATAAGGGGCGTTGAAATACGAAGGACGAAAGGGGAAAGGGCCAAATGCAACGGGTCAAAGCGAAAAGATCTTTTTGAGAATGGTTGTTTTGAGTAATGCCAAGTGAGAAGGGCGAAAAGAGAACGGGTTCAAATAAGGGGCGTTGAAATACGAAGGACGAAAGGGGAAAGGGCCAAATGCAACTTGTCAAAGCGAGAAGATCTTTTTGAGAATGGTTGTTTTGAGAAGGGCCAAGTGAGAAGCGCGAAAAGAGAACGGGCTCAAATGAAGGGCGTTGAATTAAATAAGGACGAAACGGGAAAGGGCCAAATGCAACGGGTCAAAGCGAAAAGATCTTTTTGAGAATGGTTGTTTTGAGTAATGCCAAGTGAGAAGGGCGAAAAGAGAACGGGTTCAAACAAGGGGCGTTAAAATACGAAGGACGAAAGGGGAAAGGGCCAAATGCAACTTGTCAAAGCGAGAAGATCTTTTTGAGAATGGTTGTTTTGAGAAGGGCCAAGTGAGAAGCGCGAAAAGAGAACGGGCTCAAATGAAGGGCGTTGAATTAAATAAGGACGAAACGGGAAAGGGCCAAATGCAACGGGTCAAAGCGAAAAGATCTTTTTGAGAATGGTTGTTTTGAGTAATGCCAAGTGAGAAGGGCGAAAAGAGAACGGGGTCAAATAAGGGGCGTTGAAATACGAAGGACGAAAGGGGAAAGGGCCAAATGCAACGGGTCAAAGCGAAAAGATCTTTTTGAGAATGGTTGTTTTGAGAAGGGCCAAGTGAGAAGCGCGAAAAGAGAACGGGCTCAAATGAAGGGCGTTGAATTAAATAAGGACGAAACGGGAATGGGCCAAATGCAACGGGTCAAAGCGAGATCTTTTTGAGAATGCTTGTTTTCAGAAGGGCCAAGTGAGAAGGGCGAAAAGAGAACGGGTTCAAATAAGGGGCGTTGAAATACGAAGGACGATAGGGGAAAGGGCCAAATGCAACGGGTCAAAGCGAAAAGATCTTTTTGAGAATGGTTGTTTTGAGAAGGGCCAAGTGAGAAGCGCGAAAAGAGAACGGGCTCAAATGAAGGGCGTTGAATTACGAAGGACGAAACGGGAAAGGGCCAAATGCAACGGGTCAAAGCGAGAAGATCTTTTTGAGAATGGTTGTTTTGAGAAGGGCCAAGTGAGAAGGGCGAAAAGAGAACGGGTTCAAATAAGGGGCGTTGAAATACGAAGGACGAAAGGGGAAAGGGCCAAATGCAACGGGTCAAAGCGAAAAGATCTTTTTGAGAATGGTTGTTTTGAGAAGGGCCAAGTGAGAAGCGCGAAATGAGAACGGGCTCAAATGAAGGGCGTTGAATTACGAAGGACGAAACGGGAAAGGGCCAAATGCAACGGGTCAAAGCAAGAAGATCTTTTTGAGAATGCTTGTTTTGAGAAGGGCCAAGTGAGAAGGGCGAAAAGAGAACGGGTTCAAATAAGGGGCGTTGAAATACGAAGGACGAAAGGGGAAAGGGCCAAATGCAACGGGTCAAAGCGAGAAGATCTTTTTGAGAATGCTTGTTTTGAGAAGGGCCAAGTGAGAAGCCCGAAAAGAGAACGGGCTCAAATGAAGGGCGTTGAATTACGAAGGACGAAACGGGAAAGGGCCAAATGCAACGGGTCAAAGCGAGAAGATCTTTTTGAAAATGCTTGTTTTGAGAAGGGCCAAGTGAGAAGGGCGAAAAGAGAACGGGTTCAAATAAGGGGCGTTGAAATACGAAGGACGAAAGGGGAAAGGGCCAAGTGCAACGGGTCAAAGCGAGAAGATCGTTTTGAGAATGCTTGTTTTGAGAAGGGCCAAGTGAGAAGGGCGAAAAGAGAACGGGCTCAAATGAAGGGCGTTGAATTAAATAAGGACGAAACGGGAAAGGGCCAAATGCAACGGGTCAAAGCGAAAAGATCTTTTTGAGAATGGTTGTTTTGAGAAGAGCCAAGTGAGAAGCGCGAAAAGAGAACGGGCTCAAATGAAGGGCGTTGAATTAAATAAGGACGAAACGGGAAAGGGCCAAATGCAACGGGTCAAAGCGAAAAGATCTTTTTGAGAATGGTTGTTTTGAGTAATGCCAAGTGAGAAGGGCGAAAAGAGAACGGGTTCAAATAAGGGGCGTTGAAATACGCAGGACGAAAGGGGAAAGGGCCAAATGCAACTTGTCAAAGCGAGAAGATCTTTTTGAGAATGGTTGTTTTGAGAAGGGCCAAGTGAGAAGCGCGAAAAGAGAACGGGCTCAAATGAAGGGCGTTGAATTAAATAAGGACGAAACGGGAAAGGGCCAAATGCAACGGGTCAAAGCGAGAAGATCTTTTTGAGAATGCTTGTTTTGAGAAGGGCCAAGTGAGAAGGGCGAAAAGAGAACGGGTTCAAATAAGGGGCGTTGAAATACGAAGGACGAAAGGGGAAAGGGCCAAATGCAACGGGTCAAAGTGAAAAGATCTTTTTGAGAATGGTTGTTTTGAGTAATGCCAAGTGAGAAGGGCGAAAAGAGAACGGGTTCAAATAAGGGGCGTTGAAATACGAAGGACGAAAGGGGAAAGGGCCAAATGCAACTTGTCAAAGCGAGAAGATCTTTTTGAGAATGGTTGTTTTGAGAAGGGCCAAGTGAGAAGCGCGAAAAGAGAACGGGCTCAAATGAAGGGCGTTGAATTACGAAGGACGAAACGGGAAAGGGCCAAATGCAACGGGTCAAAGCAAGAAGATCTTTCTGAGAATGCTTGTTTTGAGGAGGGCCAAGTGAGAAGGGCGAAAAGAGAACGGGTTCAAATAAGGGGCGTTGAAATACGAAGGACGAAAGGGGAAAGGGCCAAATGCAACGGGTCAAAGCGAAAAGATCTTTTTGAGAATGGTTGTTTTGAGTAATGCCAAGTGAGAAGGGCGAAAAGAGAACGGGTTCAAATAAGGGGCGTTGAAATACGAAGGACGAAAGGGGAAAGGGCCAAATGCAACTTGTCAAAGCGAGAAGATCTTTTTGAGAATGGTTGTTTTGAGAAGGGCCAAGTGAGAAGCGCGAAAAGAGAACGGGCTCAAATGAAGGGCGTTGAATTACGAAGGACGAAACGGGAAAGGGCCAAATGCAACGGGTCAAAGCAAGAAGATCTTTATGAGAATGCTTGTTTTGAGAAGGGCCAAGTGAGAAGGGCGAAAAGAGAACGGGTTCAAATAAGGGGCGTTGAAATACGAAGGACGAAACGGGAAAGGGCCAAATGCAACGGGTCAAAGCGAAAAGATCTTTTTGAGAATGGTTGTTTTGAGAAGGGCCAAGTGAGAAGCGCGAAAAGAGAACGGGCTCAAATGAAGGGCGTTGAATTAAATAAGGACGAAACGGGAAAGGGCCAAATGCAACGGGTCAAAGCGAGAAGATCTTTTTGAGAATGGTTGTTTTGAGTAATGCCAAGTGAGAAGGGCGAAAAGAGAACGGGTTCAAATAAGGGGCGTTGAAATACGAAGGACGAAAGGGGAAAGGGCCAAATGCAACTTGTCAAAGCGAGAAGATCTTTTTGAGAATGGTTGTTTTGAGAAGGGCCAAGTGAGAAGCGCGAAAAGAGAACGGGCTCAAATGAAGGGCGTTGAATTAAATAAGGACGAAACGGGAATGGGCCAAATGCAACGGGTCAAAGCGAGATCTTTTTGAGAATGCTTGTTTTCAGAAGGGCCAAGTGAGAAGGGCGAAAAGAGAACGGGTTCAAATAAGGGGCGTTGAAATACGAAGGACGATAGGGGAAAGGGCCAAATGCAACGGGTCAAAGCGAAAAGATCTTTTTGAGAATGGTTGTTTTGAGAAGGGCCAAGTGAGAAGCGCGAAAAGAGAACGGGCTCAAATGAAGGGCGTTGAATTACGAAGGACGAAACGGGAAAGGGCCAAATGCAACGGGTCAAAGCGAGAAGATCTTTTTGAGAATGGTTGTTTTGAGAAGGGCCAAGTGAGAAGGGCGAAAAGAGAACGGGTTCAAATAAGGGGCGTTGAAATACGAAGGACGAAAGGGGAAAGGGCCAAATGCAACGGGTCAAAGCGAAAAGATCTTCTTGAGAATGGTTGTTTTGAGAAGGGCCAAGTGAGAAGCGCGAAATGAGAACGGGCTCAAATGAAGGGCGTTGAATTACGAAGGACGAAACGGGAAAGGGCCAAATGCAACGGGTCAAAGCAAGAAGATCTTTTTGAGAATGCTTGTTTTGAGAAGGGCCAAGTGAGAAGGGCGAAAAGAGAACGGGTTCAAATAAGGGGCGTTGAAATACGAAGGACGAAAGGGGAAAGGGCCAAATGCAACGGGTCAAAGCGAGAAGATCTTTTTGAGAATGCTTGTTTTGAGAAGGGCCAAGTGAGAAGCCCGAAAAGAGAACGGGCTCAAATGAAGGGCGTTGAATTACGAAGGACGAAACGGGAAAGGGCCAAATGCAACGGGTCAAAGCGAGAAGATCTTTTTGAAAATGCTTGTTTTGAGAAGGGCCAAGTGAGAAGGGCGAAAAGAGAACGGGTTCAAATAAGGGGCGTTGAAATACGAAGGACGAAAGGGGAAAGGGCCAAGTGCAACGGGTCAAAGCGAGAAGATCGTTTTGAGAATGCTTGTTTTGAGAAGGGCCAAGTGAGAAGGGCGAAAAGAGAACGGGCTCAAATGAAGGGCGTTGAATTAAATAAGGACGAAACGGGAAAGGGCCAAATGCAACGGGTCAAAGCGAAAAGATCTTTTTGAGAATGGTTGTTTTGAGAAGAGCCAAGTGAGAAGCGCGAAAAGAGAACGGGCTCAAATGAAGGGCGTTGAATTAAATAAGGACGAAACGGGAAAGGGCCAAATGCAACGGGTCAAAGCGAAAAGATCTTTTTGAGAACGGTTGTTTTGAGTAATGCCAAGTGAGAAGGGCGAAAAGAGAACGGGTTCAAATAAGGGGCGTTGAAATACGCAGGACGAAAGGGGAAAGGGCCAAATGCAACTTGTCAAAGCGAGAAGATCTTTTTGAGAATGGTTGTTTTGAGAAGGGCCAAGTGAGAAGCGCGAAAAGAGAACGGGCTCAAATGAAGGGCGTTGAATTAAATAAGGACGAAACGGGAAAGGGCCAAATGCAACGGGTCAAAGCGAGAAGATCTTTTTGAGAATGCTTGTTTTGAGAAGGGCCAAGTGAGAAGGGCGAAAAGAGAACGGGTTCAAATAAGGGGCGTTGAAATACGAAGGACGAAAGGGGAAAGGGCCAAATGCAATGGGTCAAAGTGAAAAGATCTTTTTGAGAATGGTTGTTTTGAGTAATGCCAAGTGAGAAGGGCGAAAAGAGAACGGGTTCAAATAAGGGGCGTTGAAATACGAAGGACGAAAGGGGAAAGGGCCAAATGCAACTTGTCAAAGCGAGAAGATCTTTTTGAGAATGGTTGTTTTGAGAAGGGCCAAGTGAGAAGCGCGAAAAGAGAACGGGCTCAAATGAAGGGCGTTGAATTACGAAGGACGAAACGGGAAAGGGCCAAATGCAACGGGTCAAAGCAAGAAGATCTTTCTGAGAATGCTTGTTTTGAGAAGGGCCAAGTGAGAAGGGCGAAAAGAGAACGGGTTCAAATAAGGGGCGTTGAAATACGAAGGACGAAAGGGGAAAGGGCCAAATGCAACGGGTCAAAGCGAAAAGATCTTTTTGAGAATGGTTGTTTTGAGTAATGCCAAGTGAGAAGGGCGAAAAGAGAACGGGTTCAAATAAGGGGCGTTGAAATACGAAGGACGAAAGGGGAAAGGGCCAAATGCAACTTGTCAAAGCGAGAAGATCTTTTTGAGAATGGTTGTTTTGAGAAGGGCCAAGTGAGAAGCGCGAAAAGAGAACGGGCTCAAATGAAGGGCGTTGAATTACGAAGGACGAAACGGGAAAGGGCCAAATGCAACGGGTCAAAGCAAGAAGATCTTTATGAGAATGCTTGTTTTGAGAAGGGCCAAGTGAGAAGGGCGAAAAGAGAACGGGTTCAAATAAGGGGCGTTGAAATACGAAGGACGAAACGGGAAAGGGCCAAATGCAACGGGTCAAAGCGAAAAGATCTTTTTGAGAATGGTTGTTTTGAGAAGGGCCAAGTGAGAAGCGCGAAAAGAGAACGGGCTCAAATGAAGGGCGTTGAATTAAATAAGGACGAAACGGGAAAGGGCCAAATGCAACGGGTCAAAGCGAAAAGATCTTTTTGAGAATGGTTGTTTTGAGTAATGCCAAGTGAGAAGGGCGAAAAGAGAACGGGTTCAAATAAGGGGCGTTGAAATACGAAGGAAGAAAGGGGAAAGGGCCAAATGCAACTTGTCAAAGCGAGAAGATCTTTTTGAGAATGCTTGTTTTGAGAAGGGCCAAGTGAGAAGCGCGAAAAGAGAACGGGCTCAAATGAAGGGCGTTGAATTACGAAGGACGAAACGGGAAAGGGCCAAATGCAACAGGTCAAAGCGAAAAGATCTTTTTGAGAATGCTTGTTTTGAGAAGGGCCAAGTGAGAAGGGCGAAAAGAGAACGGGTTCAAATGAAGGGCGTTGAAATACGAAGGACGAAACTGGAAAGGGCCAAATGCAACGAGTCAAAGCGAAAAGATCTTTTTGAGAATGCTTGTTTTGAGAAGGGCCAAGTGAGAAGGGCGAAAAGAGAACGGGTTCAAATAAGGGGCGTTGAAATACGAAGGACGAAACGGGAAAGGGGCAAATGCAACGGGTCAAAGCGAGAAGATCTTTTTGAGAATGCTTGTTTTGAGAAGGGCCTAGTGAGAAGGGCGAAAAGAGAACGGGTTCAAATAAGGGGCGTTGAAATACGAAGGACGAAACGGGAAAGGGCCAAATGCAACGGGTCAAAGTGAAAAGATCTTTTTGAGAATGCTTGTTTTGAGAAGGGCCAAGTGAGAAGGGCGAAAAGAGAACGGGTTCAAATAAGGGGCGTTGAAATACGAAGGACGAAACGGGAAAGGGCCAAATGCAACGGGTCAAAGCAAAAAGATCTTTTTGAGAATGGTTGTTTTGAGAAGGGCCAAGTGAGAAGGGCGAAAAGAGAACGGGTTCAAATAAGGGGCGTTGAAATACGAAGGACGAAAGGGGAAAGGGCCAAATGCAACGGGTCAAAGCGAGAAGATCTTTTTGAGAATGCTTGTTTTGAGAAGGGCCAAGTGAGAAGCCCGAAAAGAGAACGGGCTCAAATGAAGGGCGTTGAATTACGAAGGACGAAACGGGAAAGGGCCAAATGCAACGGGTCAAAGCGAGAAGATCTTTTTGAAAATGCTTGTTTTGAGAAGGGCCAAGTGAGAAGGGCGAAAAGAGAACGGGTTCAAATAAGGGGCGTTGAAATACGAAGGACGAAAGGGGAAAGGGCCAAGTGCAACGGGTCAAAGCGAGAAGATCGTTTTGAGAATGCTTGTTTTGAGAAGGGCCAAGTGAGAAGGGCGAAAAGAGAACGGGCTCAAATGAAGGGCGTTGAATTAAATAAGGACGAAACGGGAAAGGGCCAAATGCAACGGGTCAAAGCGAAAATATCTTTTTGAGAATGGTTGTTTTGAGAAGAGCCAAGTGAGAAGCGCGAAAAGAGAACGGGCTCAAATGAAGGGCGTTGAATTAAATAAGGACGAAACGGGAAAGGGCCAAATGCAACGGGTCAAAGCGAAAAGATCTTTTTGAGAATGGTTGTTTTGAGTAATGCCAAGTGAGAAGGGCGAAAAGAGAACGGGTTCAAATAAGGGGCGTTGAAATACGCAGGACGAAAGGGGAAAGGGCAAAATGCAACTTGTCAAAGCGAGAAGATCTTTTTGAGAATGGTTGTTTTGAGAAGGGCCAAGTGAGAAGCGCGAAAAGAGAACGGGCTCAAATGAAGGGCGTTGAATTAAATAAGGACGAAACGGGAAAGGGCCAAATGCAACGGGTCAAAGCGAGAAGATCTTTTTGAGAATGCTTGTTTTGAGAAGGGCCAAGTGAGAAGGGCGAAAAGAGAACGGGTTCAAATAAGGGGCGTTGAAATACGAAGGACGAAAGGGGAAAGGGCCAAATGCAACTTGTCAAAGCGAGAAGATCTTTTTGAGAATGGTTGTTTTGAGAAGTGCCAAGTGAGAAGCGCGAAAAGAGAACGGGCTCAAATGAAGGGCGTTGAATTACGAAGGACGAAACGGGAAAGGGCCAAATGCAACGCGTCAAAGCAGGAAGATCTTTTTGATAATGCTTGTTTTGAGAAGGGCCAAGTGAGAAGGGCGAAAAGAGAACGGGTTCAAATAAGGGGCGTTGAAATACGAAGGACGAAAGGGGAAAGGGCCAAATGCAACGGGTCAAAGCGAAAAGATCTTTTTGAGAATGGTTGTTTTGAGTAATGCCAAGTGAGAAGGGCGAAAAGAGAACGGGTTCAAATAAGGGGCGTTGAAATACGAAGGACGAAAGGGGAAAGGGCCAAATGCAACTTGTCAAAGCGAGAAGATCTTTTTGAGAATGGTTGTTTTGAGAAGGGCCAAGTGAGAAGCGCGAAAAGAGAACGGGCTCAAATGAAGGGCGTTGAATTACGAAGGACGAAACGGGAAAGGGCCAAATGCAACGGGTCAAAGCAAGAAGATCTTTCTGAGAATGCTTGTTTTGAGAAGGGCCAAGTGAGAAGGGCGAAAAGAGAACCGGTTCAAATAAGGGGCGTTGAAATACGAAGGACGAAAGGGGAAAGGGCCAAATGCAACGGGTCAAAGCGAAAAGATCTTTTTGAGAATGGTTGTTTTGAGTAATGCCAAGTGAGAAGGGCTAAAAGAGAACGGGTTCAAATAAGGGGCGTTGAAATACGAAGGACGAAAGGGGAAAGGGCCAAATGCAACTTGTCAAAGCGAGAAGATCTTTTTGAGAATGGTTGTTTTGAGAAGGGCCAAGTGAGAAGCGCGAAAAGAGAACGGGCTCAAATGAAGGGCGTTGAATTACGAAGGACGAAACGGGAAAGGGCCAAATGCAACGGGTCAAAGGAAGAAGATCTTTTTGAGAATGCTTGTTTTGAGAAGGGCCAAGTGAGAAGGGCGAAAAGAGAACGGGTTCAAATAAGGGGCGTTGAAATACGAAGGACGAAAGGGGAAAGGGCCAAATGCAACGGGTCAAAGCGAAAAGATCTTTTTGAGAATGGTTGTTTTGAGTAATGCCAAGTGAGAAGGGCGAAAAGAGAACGGGTTCAAATAAGGGGCGTTGAAATACGAAGGACGAAAGGGGAAAGGGCCAAATGCAACGGGTCAAAGCAAGAAGATCTTTTTGAGAATGCTTGTTTTGAGAAGGGCCAAGTGAGAAGGGCGAAAAGAGAACGGGTTCAAATAAGGGGCGTTGAAATACGAAGGACGAAAGGGGAAAGGGCCAAATGCAACGGGTCAAAGCGAAAAGATCTTTTTGAGAATGGTTGTTTTGAGAAGGGCCAAGTGAGAAGCGCGAAAAGAGAACGGGCTCAAATGAAGGGCGTTGAATTAAATGAGGACGAAACGGGAAAGGGCCAAATGCAACGGGTCAAAGCGAGAAGATCTTTTTGAGAATGCTTGTTTTGAGAAGGGCCAAGTGAGAAGGGCGAAAAGAGAACGGGTTCAAATAAGGGGCGTTGAAATACGAAGGACGAAAGGGGAAAGGGCCAAATGCAACTTGTCAAAGCGAGAAGATCTTTTTGAGAACGGTTGTTTTGGGAAGGGCCAAGTGAGAAGCGCGTAAAGAGAACGGGCTCAAATGAACGGCGTTGAATTACGAAGGACGAAACGGGAAAGGGCCAAATGCAACGGGTCAAAGCAAGAAGATCTTTTTGAGAATGCTTGTTTTGAGAAGGGCCAAGTGAGAAGGGCGAAAAGAGAACGGGTTCAAATAAGGGGCGTTGAAATACGAAGGACGAAAGGGGAAAGGGCCAAATGCAACGGGTCAAAGCGAAAAGATCTTTTTGAGAATGGTTGTTTTGAGTAAAGCCAAGTGAGAAGGGCGAAAAGAGAACGGGTTCAAATAAGGGCGTTGAAATACGAAGGACGAAAGGGGAAAGGGCCAAATGCAACTTGTCAAAGCGAGAAGATCTTTTTGAGAATGGTTGTTTTGAGAAGGGCCAAGTGAGAAGCGCGTAAAGAGAACGGGCTCAAATGAAGGGCGTTGAATTAAATAAGGACGAAACGGGAAAGGGCCAAATGCAACGGGTCAAAGCGAAAAGATCTTTTTGAGAATGGTTGTTTTGAGTAATGCCAAGTGAGAAGGGCGAAAAGAGAACGGGGTCAAATAAGGGGCGTTGAAATACGAAGGACGAAAGGGGAAAGGGCCAAATGCAACGGGTCAAAGCGAAAAGATCTTTTTGAGAATGGTTGTTTTGAGAAGGGCCAAGTGAGAAGCGCGAAAAGAGAACGGGCTCAAATGAAGGGCGTTGAATTAAATAAGGACGAAACGGGAATGGGCCAAATGCAACGGGTCAAAGCGAGATCTTTTTGAGAATGCTTGTTTTCAGAAGGGCCAAGTGAGAAGGGCGAAAAGAGAACGGGTTCAAATAAGGGGCGTTGAAATACGAAGGACGAAAGGGGAAAGGGCCAAATGCAACGGGTCAAAGCGAAAAGATCTTTTTGAGAATGGTTGTTTTGAGTAATGCCAAGTGAGAAGGGCGAAAAGAGAACGGGTTCAAATAAGGGGCGTTGAAATACGAAGGACGAAAGGGGAAAGGGCCAAATGCAACTTGTCAAAGCGAGAAGATCTTTTTGAGAATGGTTGTTTTGAGAAGGGCCAAGTGAGAAGCGCGAAAAGAGAACGGGCTCAAATGAAGGGCGTTGAATTAAATAAGGACGAAACGGGAAAGGGCCAAATGCAACGGGTCAAAGCGAAAAGATCTTTTTGAGAATGGTTGTTTTGAGTAATGCCAATTGAGAAGGGCGAAAAGAGAACGGGTTCAAATAAGGGGCGTTGAAATACGAAGGACGAAAGGGGAAAGGGCCAAATGCAACTTGTCAAAGCGAGAAGATCTTTTTGAGAATGGTTGTTTTGAGAAGGACCAAGTGAGAAGCGCGAAAAGAGAGCGGGCTCAAATGAAGGGCGTTGAATTAAATAAGGACGAAACGGGAAAGGGCCAAATGCAACGGGTCAAAGCGAAAAGATCTTTTTGAGAATGGTTGTTTTGAGTAATGCCAAGTGAGAAGGGCGAAAAGAGAACGGGGTCAAATAAGGGGCGTTGAAATACGAAGGACGAAAGGGGAAAGGGCCAAATGCAACGGGTCAAAGCGAAAAGATCTTTTTGAGAATGGTTGTTTTGAGAAGGGCCAAGTGAGAAGCGCGAAAAGAGAACGGGCTCAAATGAAGGGCGTTGAATTAAATAAGGACGAAACGGGAATGGGCCAAATGCAACGGGTCAAAGCGAGATCTTTTTGAGAATGCTTGTTTTCAGAAGGGCCAAGTGAGAAGGGCGAAAAGAGAACGGGTTCAAATAAGGGGCGTTGAAATACGAAGGACGATAGGGGAAAGGGCCAAATGCAACGGGTAAAAGCGAAAAGATCTTTTTGAGAATGGTTGTTTTGAGAAGGGCCAAGTGAGAAGCGCGAAAAGAGAACGGGCTCAAATGAAGGGCGTTGAATTACGAAGGACGAAACGGGAAAGGGCCAAATGCAACGGGTCAAAGCGATAAGATCTTTTTGAGAATGGTTGTTTTGAGAAGGGCCAAGTGAGAAGGGCGAAAAGAGAACGGGTTCAAATAAGGGGCGTTGAAATACGAAGGACGAAAGGGGAAAGGGCCAAATGCAACGGGTCAAAGCGAAAAGATCTTTTTGAGAATGGTTGTTTTGAGAAGGGCCAAGTGAGAAGCGCGAAATGAGAACGGGCTCAAATGAAGGGCGTTGAATTACGAAGGACGAAACGGGAAAGGGCCAAATGCAACGGGTCAAAGCAAGAAGATCTTTTTGAGAATCCTTGTTTTGAGAAGGGCCAAGTGAGAAGGGCGAAAAGAGAACGGGTTCAAATAAGGGGCGTTGAAATACGAAGGACGAAAGGGGAAAGGGCCAAATGCAACGGGTCAAAGCGAGAAGATCTTTTTGAGAATGCTTGTTTTGAGAAGGGCCAAGTGAGAAGCCCGAAAAGAGAACGGGCTCAAATGAAGGGCGTTGAATTACGAAGGACGAAACGGGAAAGGGCCAAATGCAACGGGTCAAAGCGAGAAGATCTTTTTGAAAATGCTTGTTTTGAGAAGGGCCAAGTGAGAAGGGCGAAAAGAGAACGGGTTCAAATAAGGGGCGTTGAAATACGAAGGACGAAAGGGGAAAGGGCCAAGTGCAACGGGTCAAAGCGAGAAGATCGTTTTGAGAATGCTTGTTTTGAGAAGGGCCAAGTGAGAAGGGCGAAAAGAGAACGGGCTCAAATGAAGGGCGTTGAATTAAATAAGGACGAAACGGGAAAGGGCCAAATGCAACGGGTCAAAGCGAAAAGATCTTTTTGAGAATGGTTGTTTTGAGAAGGGCCAAGTGAGAAGCGCGAAAAGAGAACGGGCTCAAATGAAGGGCGTTGAATTAAATAAGGACGAAACGGGAAAGGGCCAAATGCAACGGGTCAAAGCGAAAAGATCTTTTTGAGAATGGTTGTTTTGAGTAATGCCAAGTGAGAAGGGCGAAAAGAGAACGGGTTCAAATAAGGGGCGTTGAAATACGCCGGACGAAAGGGGAAAGTGCCAAATGCAACTTGTCAAAGCGAGAAGATCTTTTTGAGAATGGTTGTTTTGAGAAGGGCCAAGTGAGAAGCGCGAAAAGAGAACGGGCTCAAATGAAGGGCGTTGAATTAAATAAGGACGAAACGGGAAAGGGCCAAATGCAACGGGTCAAAGCGAGAAGATCTTTTTGAGAATGCTTGTTTTGAGAAGGGCCAAGTGAGAAGGGCGAAAAGAGAACGGGTTCAAATAAGGGGCGTTGAAATACGAAGGACGAAAGGGGAAAGGGCCAAATGCAACTTGTCAAAGCGAGAAGATCTTTTTGAGAATGGTTGTTTTGAGAAGGGCCAAGTGAGAAGCGCGAAAAGAGAACGGGCTCAAATGAAGGGCGTTGAATTACGAAGGACGAAACGGGAAAGGGCCAAATGCAACGGGTCAAAGCAGGAAGATCTTTTTGAGAATGCTTGTTTTGAGAAGGGCCAAGTGAGAAGGGCGAAAAGAGAACGGGTTCAAATAAGGGGCGTTGAAATACGAAGGACGAAAGGGGAAAGGGCCAAATGCAACGGGTCAAAGCGAAAAGATCTTTTTGAGAATGGTTGTTTTGAGTAATGCCAAGTGAGAAGGGCGAAAAGAGAACGGGTTCAAATAAGGGGCGTTGAAATACGAAGGACGAAAGGGGAAAGGGCCAAATGCAACTTGTCAAAGCGAGAAGATCTTTTTGAGAATGGTTGTTTTGAGAAGGGCCAAGTGAGAAGCGCGAAAAGAGAACGGGCTCAAATGAAGGGCGTTGAATTACGAAGGACGAAACGGGAAAGGGCCAAATGCAACGGGTCAAAGCAAGAAGATCTTTTTGAGAATGCTTGTTTTGAGAAGGGCCAAGTGAGAAGGGCGAAAAGAGAACGGGTTCAAATAAGGGGCGTTGAAATACGAAGGACGAAAGGGGAAAGGGCCAAATGCAACGGGTCAAAGCGAAAAGATCTTTTTGAGAATGGTTGTTTTGAGTAATGCCAAGTGAGAAGGGCGAAAAGAGAACGGGTTCAAATAAGGGGCGTTGAAATACGAAGGACGAAAGGGGAAAGGGCCAAATGCAACTTGTCAAAGCGAGAAGATCTTTTTGAGAATGGTTGTTTTGAGAAGGGCCAAGTGAGAAGCGCGAAAAGAGAACGGGCTCAAATGAAGGGCGTTGAATTACGAAGGACGAAACGGGAAAGGGCCAAATGCAACGGGTCAAAGCAAGAAGATCTTTATGAGAATGCTTGTTTTGAGAAGGGCCAAGTGAGAAGGGCGAAAAGAGAACGGGTTCAAATAAGGGGCGTTGAAATACGAAGGACGAAAGGTGAAAGGGCCAAATGCAACGGGTCAAAGCGAAAAGATCTTTTTGAGAATGGTTGTTTTGAGAAGGGCCAAGTGAGAAGCGCGAAAAGAGAACGGGCTCAAATGAAGGGCGTTGAATTAAATAAGGACGAAACGGGAAAGGGCCAAATGCAACGGGTCAAAGCGAGAAGATCTTTTTGAGAATGCTTGTTTTGAGAAGGGCCAAGTGAGAAGGGCGAAAAGAGAACGGGTTCAAATAAGGGGCGTTGAAATACGAAGGACGAAAGGGGAAAGGGCCAAATGCAACTTGTTAAAGCGAGAATATCTTTTTGAGAACGGTTGTTTTGAGAAGGGCCAAGTGAGAAGGGCGAAAAGAGAACGGGTTCAAATAAGGGGCGTTGAAATACGAAGGACGAAAGGGGAAAGGGCCAAATGCAACGGGTCAAAGCGAAAAGATCTTTTTGAGAATGGTTGTTTTGAGTAATGCCAAGTGAGAAGGGCGAAAAGAGAACGGGTTCAAATAAGGGGCGTTGAAATACGAAGGACGAAAGGGGAAAGGGCCAAATGCAACTTGTCAAAGCGAGAAGATCTTTTTGAGAATGGTTGTTTTGAGAAGGGCCAAGTGAGAAGCGCGAAAAGAGAACGGGCTCAAATGAAGGGCGTTGAATTAAATAAGGACGAAACGGGAAAGGGCCAAATGCAACGGGTCAAAGCGAAAAGATCTTTTTGAGAATGGTTGTTTTGAGTAATGCCAAGTGAGAAGGGCGAAAAGAGAACGGGTTCAAATAAGGGGCGTTGAAATACGAAGGACGAAAGGGGAAAGGGCCAAATGCAACTTGTCAAAGCGAGAAGAGCTTTTTGAGAATGGTTGTTTTGAGAAGGGCCAAGTGAGAAGCGCGAAAAGAGAACGGGCTCAAATGAAGGGCGTTGAATTAAATAAGGACGAAACGGGAAAGGGCCAAATGCAACGGGTCAAAGCGAAAAGATCTTTTTGAGAATGGTTGTTTTGAGTAATGCCAAGTGAGAAGGGCGAAAAGAGAACGGGGTCAAATAAGGGGCGTTGAAATACGAATGACGAAAGGGGAAAGGGCCAAATGCAACGGGTCAAAGCGAAAAGATCTTTTTGAGAATGGTTGTTTTGAGAAGGGCCAAGTGAGAAGCGCGAAAAGAGAACGGGCTCAAATGAAGGGCGTTGAATTAAATAAGGACGAAACGGGAATGGGCCAAATGCAACGGGTCAAAGCGAGATCTTTTTGAGAATGCTTGTTTTCAGAAGGGCCAAGTTAGAAGGGCGAAAAGAGAACGGGTTCAAATAAGGGGCGTTGAAATACGAAGGACGATAGGGGAAAGGGCCAAATGCAACGGGTCAAAGCGAAAAGATCTTTTTGAGAATGGTTGTTTTGAGAAGGGCCAAGTGAGAAGCGCGAAAAGAGAACGGGCTCAAATGAAGGGCGTTGAATTACGAAGGACGAAACGGGAAAGGGCCAAATGCAACGGGTCAAAGCGAGAAGATCTTTTTGAGAATGGTTGTTTTGAGAAGGGCCAAGTGAGAAGGGCGAAAAGAGAACGGGTTCAAATAAGGGGCGTTGAAATACGAAGGACGAAAGGGGAAAGGGCCAAATGCAACGGGTCAAAGCGAAAAGATCTTTTTGAGAATGGTTGTTTTGAAAAGGGCCAAGTGAGAAGCGCGAAATGAGAACGGGCTCAAATGAAGGGCGTTGAATTACGAAGGACGAAACGGGAAAGGGCCAAATGCAACGGGTCAAAGCAAGAAGATCTTTTTGAGAATGCTTGTTTTGAGAAGGGCCAAGTGAGAAGGGCGAAAAGAGAACGGGTTCAAATAAGGGGCGTTGAAATACGAAGGACGAAAGGGGAAAGGGCCAAATGCAACGGGTCAAAGCGAAAAGATCTTTTTGAGAATGCTTGTTTTGAGAAGGGCCAAGTGAGAAGCGCGAAAAGAGAACGGGCTCAAATGAAGGGCGTTGAATTACGAAGGACGAAACGGGAAAGGGCCAAATGCAACGGGTCAAAGCGAGAAGATCTTTTTGAAAATGCTTGTTTTGAGAAGGGCCAAGTGAGAAGGGCGAAAAGAGAACGGGTTCAAATAAGGGGCGTTGAAATACGAAGGACGAAAGGGGAAAGGGCCAAGTGCAACGGGTCAAAGCGAGAAGATCGTTTTGAGAATGCTTGTTTTGAGAAGGGCCAAGTGAGAAGGGCGAAAAGAGAACGGGCTCAAATGAAGGGCGTTGAATTAAATAAGGACGAAACGGGAAAGGGCCAAATGCAACGGGTCAAAGCGAAAAGATCTTTTTGAGAATGGTTGTTTTGAGAAGGGCCAAGTGAGAAGCGCGAAAAGAGAACGGGCTCAAATGAAGGGCGTTGAATTAAATAAGGACGAAACGGGAAAGGGCCAAATGCAACGGGTCAAAGCGAGAAGATCTTTTTGAGAATGCTTGTTTTGAGAAGGGCCAAGTGAGAAGGGCGAAAAGAGAACGGGTTCAAATAAGGGGCGTTGAAATACGAAGGACGAAAGGGGAAAGGGCCAAATGCAACTTGTCAAAGCGAGAAGATCTTTTTGAGAATGGTTGTTTTGAGAAGGGCCAAGTGAGAAGCGCGAAAAGAGAACGGGCTCAAATGAAGGGCGTTGAATTACGAAGGACGAAACGGGAAAGGGCCAAATGCAACGGGTCAAAGAGAGAAGATCTTTTTGAGAATGCTTGTTTTGAGAAGGGCCAAGTGAGAAGGGCGAAAAGAGAACGGGTTCAAATAAGGGGCGTTGAAATACGAAGGACGAAAGGGGAAAGGGCCAAGTGCAACGGGTCAAAGCGAGAAGATCGTTTTGAGAATGCTTGTTTTGAGAAGGGCCAAGTGAGAAGGGCGAAAAGAGAACGGGTTCAAATAAGGGGCGTTGAAATACGAAGGACGAAAGGGGAAAGGGCCAAGTGCAACGGGTCAAAGCGAGAAGATCGTTTTGACAATGCTTGTTTTGAGAAGGGCCAAGTGAGAAGGGCGAAAAGAGAACGGGTTGAAATGAGGGGCGTTGAAATACGAAGGACGATAGGGGAAAGGGCCAAATGCAACGGGTCAAAGCGAGAAGATCTTTTTGAGAATGGTTGTTTTGAGAAGGGCCAAGTGAGAAGGGCGAAAAGAGAACCGGTTCAAATAAGGGGCGTTGAAATACGAAGGACGAAAGGGGAAAGGGCCAAATGCAACGGGTCAAAGCGAGAAGATCTTTTTGAGAATGGTTGTTTTGAGAAGGGCCAAGTGAGAAGGGCGAAAAGAGAACGGGTTCAAATAAGGGGCGTTGAAATACGAAGGACGATAGGGGAAAGGGCCAAATGCAACGGGTCAAAGCGAAAAGATCTTTTTGAGAATGGTTGTTTTGAGTAATGGCAAGTGAGAAGGGCGAAAAGAGAACGGGTTCAAATAAGGGGCGTTGAAATACGAAGGACGAAAGGGGAAAGGGCCAAATGCAACTTGTCAAAGCGAGATCTTTTTGAGAATGGTTGTTTTGAGAAGGGCCAAGTGAGAAGCGCGAAAAGAGAACGGGCTCAAATGAAGGGCTTTGAATTACGAAGGACGAAACGGGAAAGGGCCAAATGCAACGGGTCAAAGCAAGAAGATCTTTTTGAGAATGCTTGTTTTGAGAAGGGCCAAGTGAGAAGGGCGAAAAGAGAACGGGTTCAAATAAGGGGCGTTGAAATACGAAGGACGAAAGGGGAAAGGGCCAAATGCAACGGGTCAAAGCGAAAAGATCTTTTTGAGAATGGTTGTTTTGAGAAGGGCCAAGTGAGAAGCGCGAAAAGAGAACGGGCTCAAATGAAGGGCGTTGAATTAAATAAGGACGAAACGGGAAAGGGCCAAATGCAACGGGTCAAAGCGAGAAGATCTTTTTGAGAATGCTTGTTTTGAGAAGGGCCAAGTGAGAAGGGCGAAAAGAGAACGGGTTCAAATAAGGGGCGTTGAAATACGAAGGACGAAAGGGGAAAGGGCCAAATGCAACTTGTCAAAGCGAGAAGATCTTTTTGAGAATGGTTGTTTTGAGAAGGGCCAAGTGAGAAGCGCGAAAATAGAACGGGCTCAAATGAAGGGCGTTGAATTACGAAGGACGAAACGGGAAAGGGCCAAATGCAACGGGTCAAAGAGAGAAGATCTTTTTGAGAATGCTTGTTTTGAGAAGGGCCAAGTGAGAAGGGCGAAAAGAGAACGGGTTCAAATAAGGGGCGTTGAAATACGAAGGACGAAAGGGGAAAGGGCCAAGTGCAACGGGTCAAAGCGAGAAGATCGTTTTGAGAATGCTTGTTTTGAGAAGGGCCAAGTGAGAAGGGCGAAAAGAGAACGGGTTCAAATAAGGGGCGTTGAAATACGAAGGACGAAAGGGGAAAGGGCCAAGTGCAACGGGTCAAAGCGAGAAGATCGTTTTGACAATGCTTGTTTTGAGAAGGGCCAAGTGAGAAGGGCGAAAAGAGAACGGGTTCAAATAAGGGGCGTTGAAATACGAAGGACGATAGGGGAAAGGGCCAAATGCAACGGGTCAAAGCGAGAAGATCTTTTTGAGAATGGTTGTTTTGAGAAGGGCCAAGTGAGAAGGGCGAAAAGAGAACGGGTTCAAATAAGGGGCGTTGAAATACGAAGGACGATAGGGGAAAGGGCCAAATGCAACGGGTCAAAGCGAAAAGATCTTTTTGAGAATGGTTGTTTTGAGAAGGGCCAAGTGAGAAGGGCGAAAAGAGAACGGGTTCAAATAAGGGGCGTTGAAATACGAAGAACGAAAGGGGAAAGGGCCAAGTGCAACGGGTCAAAGCGAGAAGATCGTTTTGAGAATGCTTGTTTTGAGAAGGGCCAAGTGAGAAGGGCGAAAAGAGAACGGGCTCAAATGAAGGGCGTTGAATTACGAAGGACGAAAGGGGAAAGGGCCAAATGCAACGGGTCAAAGCGAAAAGATCTTTTTGAGAATGGTTGTTTTGAGAAGGGCCAAGTGAGAAGCGCGAAAAGAGAACGGGCTCAAATGAAGGGCGTTGAATTAAATAAGGACGAAACGGGAATGGGCCAAATGCAACGGGTCAAAGCGAGAATATCGTTTTGAGAATGGTTGTTTTGAGAAGGGCCAAGTGAGAAGCGCGAAAAGAGAACGGGCTCAAATGAAGGGCGTTGAATTACGAAGGACGAAACGGGAAAGGGCCAAATGCAACGGGTCAAAGCGAAAAGATCTTTTTGAGAATGGTTGTTTTGAGAAGGGCCAAGTGAGAAGCGCGAAAAGAGAACGGGCTCAAATGAAGGGCATTGAAATACGAAGGACGAAAGGGGAAAGGGCCAAATGCAACGGGTCAAAGCGAGAAGATCGTTTTGAGAATGCTTGTTTTGAGAAGGGCCAAGTGAGAAGGGCGAAAAGAGAACGGGCTCAAATGAAGGGCGTTGAATTACGAAGGACGAAAGGGGAAAGGGCCAAATGCAACGGGTCAAAGCGAAAAGATCTTTTTGAGAATGGTTGTTTTGAGAAGGGCCAAGTGAGAAGCGCGAAAAGAGAACGGGCTCAAATGAAGGGCGTTGAATTAAATAAGGACGAAACGGGAAAGGGCCAAATGCAACGGGTCAAAGCGAGAAGATCTTTTTGAGAATGCTTGTTTTGAGAAGGGCCAAGTGAGAACGGCGAAAAGAGAACGGGTTCAAATAAGGGGCGTTGAAATACGAAGGACGAAAGGGGAAAGGGCCAAATGCAACTTGTCAAAGCGAGAAGATCTTTTTGAGAATGGTTGTTTTGAGAAGGGCCAAGTGAGAAGCGCGAAAAGAGAACGGGCTCAAATGAAGGGCGTTGAATTACGAAGGACGAAACGGGAAAGGGCCAAAGGCAACGGGTCAAAGCAAGAAGATCTTTTTGAGAATGGTTGTTTTGAGAAGGGCCAAGTGAGAAGGGCGAAAAGAGAACGGGTTCAAATAAGGGGCGTTGAAATACGAAAGACGAAAGGGGAAAGGGCCAAGTGCAACGGGTCAAAGCGAGAAGATCGTTTTGAGAATGCTTGTTTTGAGAAGGGCCAAGTGAGAAGGGCGAAAAGAGAACGGGTTCAAATAAGGGGCGTTGAAATACGAAGGACGAAAGGGGAAAGGGCCAAGTGCAACGGGTCAAAGCGAGAAGATCGTTTTGAGAATGCTTGTTTTGAGAAGGGCCAAGTGAGAAGGGCGAAAAGAGAACGGGTTCAAATAAGGGGCGTTGAAATACGAAGGACGAAAGGGGAAAGGGCCAAATGCAACGGTTCAAAGCGAGAAGATATTTTTGAGAATGGTTGTTTTGAGAAGCGCCAAGTGAGAAGGGCGAAAAGAGAACGGGTTCAAATAAGGGGCGTTGAAATACGAAGGACGATAGGGGAAAGGGCCAAATGCAACGGGTCAAAGCGAAAAGATCTTTTTGAGAATGGTTGTTTTGAGAAGGGCCAAGTGAGAAGGGCGAAAAGAGAACGGGTTCAAATAAGGGGCGTTGAAATACGAAGGACGAAAGGGGAAAGGGCCAAGTGCAACGGGTCAAAGCGAGAAGATTGTTTTGAGAATGCTTGTTTTGAGAAGGGCCAAGTGAGAAGGGCGAAAAGAGAACGGGCTCAAATGAAGGGCGTTGAATTACGAAGGACGAAAGGGGAAAGGGCCAAATGCAACGGGTCAAAGCGAAAAGATCTTTTTGAGAATGGTTGTTTTTGAGAAGGGCCAAGTGAGAAGCGCGAAAAGAGAACGGGCTCAAATGAAGGGCGTTGAATTAAATAAGGACGAAACGGGAATGGGCCAAATGCAACGGGTCAAAGCGAGAAGATCGTTTTGAGAACGGTTGTTTTGAGAAGGGCCAAGTGAGAAGCGCGAAAAGAGAACGGGCTCAAATAAAGGGCGTTGAATTACGAAGGACGAAACGGGAAAGGGCCAAATGCAACGGGTCAAAGCGAAAAGATCTTTTTGAGAATGATTGTTTTGAGAAGGGCCAAGTGAGAAGCGCGAAAAGAGAACGGGCTCAAATGAAGGGCGTTGAAATACGAAGGACGAAAGGGGAAAGGGCCAAATGCAACGGGTCAAAGCGAGAAGATCGTTTTGAGAATGCTTGTTTTGAGAAGGGCCAAGTGAGAAGGGCGAAAAGAGAACGGGCTCAAATGAAGGGCGTTGAATTACGAAGGACGAAACGGGAAAGGGCCAAATGCAACGGGTCAAAGCGAGAAGATCTTTTTGGGAATGCTTGTTTTGAGAAGGGCCAAGTGAGAAGCGCGAAAAGAGAACGGGCTCAAATGAAGGGCGTTGAATTACGAAGGACGAAACGGGAAAGGGCCAAATGCAACGGGTCAAAGCGAGAAGATCTTTTTGAAAGTGCTTGTTTTGAGAAGGGCCAAGTGAGAAGGGCGAAAAGAGAACGGGTTCAAATAAGGGGCGTTGAAATACGAAGGACGAAAGGGGAAAGGGCCAAGTGCAACGGGTCAAAGCGAGAAGATCGTTTTGAGAATGCTTGTTTTGAGAAGGGCCAAGTGAGAAGGGCGAAAAGAGAACGGGCTCAAATGAAGGGCGTTGAATTAAATAAGGACGAAACGGGAAAGGGCCAAATGCAACGGGTCAAAGCGAAAAGATCTTTTTGAGAATGGTTGTTTTGAGAAGGGCCAAGTGAGAAGCGCGAAAAGAGAACGGGCTCAAATGAAGGGCGTTGAATTAAATAAGGACGAAACGGGAAAGGGCCAAATGCAACGGGTCAAAGCGAAAAGATCTTTTTGAGAATGGTTGTTTTGAGTAATGCCAAGTGAGAAGGGCGAAAAGAGAACGGGTTCAAATAAGGGGCGTTGAAATACGCAGGACGAAAGGGGAAAGGGCCAAATGCAACTTGTCAAAGCGAGAAGATCTTTTTGAGAATGGTTGTTTTGAGAAGGGCCAAGTGAGAAGCGCGAAAAGAGAACGGGCTCAAATGAAGGGCGTTGAATTAAATAAGGACGGAACGGGAAAGGGCCAAATGCAACGGGTCAAAGCGAGAAGATCTTTTTGAGAATGCTTGTTTTGAGAAGGGCCAAGTGAGAAGGGCGAAAAGAGAACGGGTTCAAATAAGGGGCGTTGAAATACGAAGGACGAAAGGGGAAAGGGCCAAATGCAACTTGTCAAAGCGAGAAGATCTTTTTGAGAATGGTTGTTTTGAGAAGGGCCAAGTGAGAAGGGCGAAAAGAGAACGGGTTCAAATAAGGGGCGTTGAAATACGAAGGACGAAAGGGGAAAGGGCCAAGTGCAACGGGTCAAAGCGAGAAGATCGTTTTGAGAATGCTTGTTTTGAGAAGGGCCAAGTGAGAAGGGCGAAAAGAGAACGGGTTCAAATAAGGGGCGTTGAAATACGAAGGACGAAAGGGGAAAGGGCCAAATGCAACGGGTCAAAGCGAAAAGATCTTTTTGAGAATGGTTGTTTTGAGAAGGGCCAAGTGAGAAGCGCGAAAAGAGAACGGGCTCAAATGAAGGGCGTTGAATTAAATAAGGACGAAACGGGAAAGGGCCAAATGCAACGGGTCAAAGCGAGAAGATCTTTTTGAGAATGCTTGTTTTGAGAAGGGCCAAGTGAGAAGGGCGAAAAGAGAACGGGTTCAAATAAGGGGCGTTGAAATACGAAGGACGAAAGGGGAAAGGGCCAAATGCAACTTGTCAAAGCGAGAAGATCTTTTTGAGAATGGTTGTTTTGAGAAGGGCCAAGTGAGAAGCGCGAAAAGTGAACGGGCTCAAATGAAGGGCGTTGAATTACGAAGGACGAAACGGGAAAGGGCCAAATGCAACGGGTCAAAGCAAGAAGATCTTTTTGAGAATGCTTGTTTTGAGAAGGGCCAAGTGAGAAGGGCGAAAAGAGAACGGGTTCAAATAAGGGGCGTTGAAATACGAAGGACGATAGGGGAAAGGGCCAAATGCAACGGGTCAAAGCGAGAAGATCTTTTTGAGAATGGTTGTTTTGAGAAGGGCCAAGTGAGAAGGGCGAAAAGAGAACCGGTTCAAATAAGGGGCGTTGAAATACGAAGGACGAAAGGGGAAAGGGCCAAATGCAACGGGTCAAAGCGAGAAGATCTTTTTGAGAACGGTTGTTTTGAGAAGGGCCAAGTGAGAAGGGCGAAAAGAGAACGGGTTCAAATAAGGGGCGTTGAAATACGAAGGACGATAGGGGAAAGGGCCAAATGCAACGGGTCAAAGCGAAAAGATCTTTTTGAGAATGGTTGTTTTGAGAAGGGCCAAGTGAGAAGGGCGAAAAGAGAACGGGTTCAAATAAGGGGCGTTGAAATACGAAGGACGAAAGGGGAAAGGGCCAAGTGCAACGGGTCAAAGCGAGAAGATCATTTTGAGAATGCTTGTTTTGAGAAGGGCCAAGTGAGAAGGGCGAAAAGAGAACGGGCTCAAATGAAGGGCGTTGAATTACGAAGGACGAAAGGGGAAAGGGCCAAATGCAACGGGTCAAAGCGAAAAGATCTTTTTGAGAATGGTTGTTTTGAGAAGGGCCAAGTGAGAAGCGCGAAAAGAGAACGGGCTGAAATGAAGGGCGTTGAATTAAATAAGGACGAAACGGGAAAGGGCCAAATGCAACGGGTCAAAGCGAAAAGATCTTTTTGAGAATGGTTGTTTTGAGAAGGGCCAAGTGAGAAGCGCGAAAAGAGAACGGGTTCAAATAAGGGGCGTTGAAATACGAAGGACGATAGGGGAAAGGGCCAAATGCAACGGGTCAAAGCGAAAAGATCTTTTTGAGAATGGTTGTTTTGAGAAGGGCCAAGTGAGAAGGGCGAAAAGAGAACGGGTTCAAATAAGGGGCGTTGAAATACGAAGGACGAAAGGGGAAAGGGCCAAGTGCAACGGGTCAAAGCGAGAAGATCATTTTGAGAATGCTTGTTTTGAGAAGGGCCAAGTGAGAAGGGCGAAAAGAGAACGGGTTCAAATAAGGGGCGTTGAAATACGAAGGACGATAGGGGAAAGGGCCAAATGCAACGGGTCAAAGCGAAAAGATCTTTTTGAGAATGCTTGTTTTGAGAAGGGCCAAGTGAGAAGGGCGAAAAGAGAACGGGTTCAAATAAGGGGCGTTGAAATACGAAGGACGATAGGGGAAAGGGCCAAATGCAACGGGTCAAAGCGAAAAGATCTTTTTGAGAATGGTTGTTTTGAGAAGGGCCAAGTGAGAAGGGCGAAAAGAGAACGGGTTCAAATAAGGGGCGTTGAAATACGAAGGACGAAAGGGGAAAGGGCCAAGTGCAACGGGTCAAAGCGAGAAGATCATTTTGAGAATGCTTGTTTTGAGAAGGGCCAAGTGAGAAGGGCGAAAAGAGAACGGGCTCAAATGAAGGGCGTTGAAATACGAAGGACGAAAGGGGAAAGGGCCAAATGCAACGGGTCAAAGCGAGAATATCGTTTTGAGAATGGTTGTTTTGAGAAGGGCCAAGTGAGAAGCGCGAAAAGAGAACGGGCTCAAATGAAGGGCGTTGAATTACGAAGGACGAAACGGGAAAGGGCCAAATGCAACGGGTCAAAGCGAAAAGATCTTTTTGAGAATGGTTGTTTTGAGAAGGGCCAAGTGAGAAGCGCGAAAAGAGAACGGGCTCAAATGAAGGGCATTGAAATACGAAGGACGAAAGGGGAAAGGGCCAAATGCAACGGGTCAAAGCGAGAAGATCGTTTTGAGAATGCTTGTTTTGAGAAGGGCCAAGTGAGAAGGGCGAAAAGAGAACGGGCTCAAATGAAGGGCGTTGAATTACGAAGGACGAAAGGGGAAAGGGCCAAATGCAACGGGTCAAAGCGAAAAGATCTTTTTGAGAATGGTTGTTTTGAGAAGGGCCAAGTGAGAAGCGCGAAAAGAGAACGGGCTCAAATGAAGGGCGTTGAATTAAATAAGGACGAAACGGGAAAGGGCCAAATGCAACGGGTCAAAGCGAGAAGATCTTTTTGAGAATGCTTGTTTTGAGAAGGGCCAAGTGAGAAGGGCGAAAAGAGAACGGGTTCAAATAAGGGGCGTTGAAATACGAAGGACGAAAGGGGAAAGGGCCAAATGCAACTTGTCAAAGCGAGAAGATCTTTTTGAGAATGGTTGTTTTGAGAAGGGCCAAGTGAGAAGCGCGAAAAGAGAACGGGCTCAAATGAAGGGCGTTGAATTACGAAGGACGAAACGGGAGAGGGCCAAATGCAACGGGTCAAAGCAAGAAGATCTTTTTGAGAGTGGTTGTTTTGAGAAGGGCCAAGTGAGAAGGGCGAAAAGAGAACGGGTTCAAATAAGGGGCGTTGAAATACGAAGGACGAAAGGGGAAAGGGCCAAGTGCAACGGGTCAAAGCGAGAAGATCGTTTTGAGAATGCTTGTTTTGAGAAGGGCCAAGTGAGAAGGGCGAAAAGAGAACGGGTTCAAATAAGGGGCGTTGAAATACGAAGGACGATAGGGGAAAGGGCCAAATGCAACGGGTCAAAGCGAGAAGATCTTTTTGAGAATGGTTGTTTTGAGAAGGGCCAAGTGAGAAGGGCGAAAAGAGAACGGGTTCAAATAAGGGGCGTTGAAATACGAAGGACGAAAGGGGAAAGGGCCAAATGCAACGGTTCAAAGCGAGAAGATCTTTTTGAGAATGGTTGTTTTGAGAAGGGCCAAGTGAGAAGGGCGAAAAGAGAACGGGTTCAAATAAGGGGCGTTGAAATACGAAGGACGATAGGGGAAAGGGCCAAATGCAACGGGTCAAATCGAAAAGATCTTTTTGAGAATGGTTGTTTTGAGAAGGGCCAAGTGAGAAGGGCGAAAAGAGAACGGGTTCAAATAAGGGGCGTTGAAATACGAAGGACGAAAGGGGAAACGGCCAAGTGCAACGGGTCAAAGCGAGAAGATCGTTTTGAGAATGCTTGTTTTGAGAAGGGCCAAGTGAGAAGGGCGAAAAGAGAACGGGCTCAAATGAAGGGCGTTGAATTACGAAGGACGAAAGGGGAAAGGGCCAAATGCAACGGGTCAAAGCGAAAAGATCTTTTTGAGAATGGTTGTTTTTGAGAAGGGCCAAGTGAGAAGCGCGAAAAGAGAACGGGCTCAAATGAAGGGCGTTGAATTAAATAAGGACGAAACGGGAATGGGCCAAATGCAACGGGTCAAAGCGAGAAGATCGTTTTGAGAATGGTTGTTTTGAGAAGGGCCAAGTGAGAAGCGCGAAAAGAGAACGGGCTCAAATAAAGGGCGTTGAATTACGAAGGACGAAACGGGAAAGGGCCAAATGCAACGGGTCAAAGCGAAAAGATCTTTTTGAGAATGGTTGTTTTGAGAAGGGCCAAGTGAGAAGCGCGAAAAGAGAACGGGCTCAAATGAAGGGCGTTGAAATACGAAGGACGAAAGGGGAAAGGGCCAAATGCAACGGGTCAAAGCGAGAAGATCGTTTTGAGAATGCTTGTTTTGAGAAGGGCCAAGTGAGAAGGGCGAAAAGAGAACGGGCTCAAATGAAGGGCGTTGAATTACGAAGGACGAAAGGGGAAAGGGCCAAATGCAACGGGTCAAAGCGAAAAGATCTTTTTGAGAATGGTTGTTTTGAGAAGGGCCAAGTGAGAACCGCGAAAAGAGAACGGGCTCAAATGAAGGGCGTTGAATTAAATAAGGACGAAACGGGAAAGGGCCCAATGCAACGGGTCAAAGCGAGAAGATCTTTTTGAGAATGCTTGTTTTGAGAAGGGCCAAGTGAGAAGGGCGAAAAGAGAACGGGCTCAAATGAAGGGCGTTGAATTACGAAGGACGAAACGGGAAAGGGCCAAATGCAACGGGTCAAAGCGAGAAGATCTTTTTGGGAATGCTTGTTTTGAGAAGGGCCAAGTGAGAAGCGCGAAAAGAGAACGGGCTCAAACGAAGGGCGTTGAATTACGAAGGACGAAACGGGAAAGGGCCAAATGCAACGGGTCAAAGCGAGAAGATCTTTTTGAAAATGCTTGTTTTGAGAAGGGCCAAGTGAGAAGGGCGAAAAGAGAACGGGTTCAAATAAGGGGCGTTGAAATACGAAGGACGAAAGGGGAAAGGGCCAAGTGCAACGGGTCAAAGCGAGAAGATCGTTTTGAGAATGCTTGTTTTGAGAAGGGCCAAGTGAGAAGGGCGAAAAGAGAACGGGCTCAAATGAAGGGCGTTGAATTAAATAAGGACGAAACGGGAAAGGGCCAAATGCAACGGGTCAAAGCGAAAAGATCTTTTTGAGAATGGTTGTTTTGAGAAGGGCCAAGTGAGAAGCGCGAAAAGAGAACGGGCTCAAATGAAGGGCGTTGAATTAAATAAGGACGAAACGGGAAAGGGCCAAATGCAACGGGTCAAAGCGAAAAGATCTTTTTGAGAATGGTTGTTTTGAGTAATGCCAAGTGAGAAGGGCGAAAAGAGAACGGGTTCAAATAAGGGGCGTTGAAATACGCAGGACGAAAGGGGAAAGGGCCAAATGCAACTTGTCAAAGCGAGAAGATCTTTTTGAGAATGGTTGTTTTGAGAAGGGCCAAGTGAGAAGCGCGAAAAGAGAACGGGCTCAAATGAAGGGCGTTGAATTAAATAAGGACGAAACGGGAAAGGGCCAAATGCAACGGGTCAAAGCGAGAAGATCTTTTTGAGAATGCTTGTTTTGAGAAGGGCCAAGTGAGAAGGGCGAAAAGAGAACGGGTTCAAATAAGGGGCGTTGAAATACGAAGGACGAAAGGGGAAAGGGCCAAATGCAACTTGTCAAAGCGAGAAGATCTTTTTGAGAATGGTTGTTTTGAGAAGGGCCAAGTGAGAAGGGCGAAAAGAGAACGGGTTCAAATAAGGGGCGTTGAAATACGAAGGACGAAAGGGGAAAGGGCCAAGTGCAACGGGTCAAAGCGAGAAGATCGTTTTGAGAATGCTTGTTTTGAGAAGGGCCAAGTGAGCAGGGCGAAAAGAGAACGGGTTCAAATAAGGGGCGTTGAAATACGAAGGACGAAAGGGGAAAGGGCCAAATGCAACGGGTCAAAGCGAAAAGATCTTTTTGAGAATGGTTGTTTTGAGAAGGGCCAAGTGAGAAGCGCGAAAAGAGAACGGGCTCAAATGAAGGGCGTTGAATTAAATAAGGACGAAACGGGAAAGGGCCAAATGCAACGGGTCAAAGCGAGAAGATCTTTTTGAGAATGCTTGTTTTGAGAAGGGCCAAGTGAGAAGGGCGAAAAGAGAACGGGTTCAAATAAGGGGCGTTGAAATACGAAGGACGAAAGGGGAAAGGGCCAAATGCAACTTGTCAAAGCGAGAAGATCTTTTTGAGAATGGTTGTTTTGAGAAGGGCCAAGTGAGAAGCGCGAAAAGTGAACGGGCTCAAATGAAGGGCGTTGAATTACGAAGGACGAAACGGGAAAGGGCCAAATGCAACGGGTCAAAGCAAGAAGATCTTTTTGAGAATGCTTGTTTTGAGAAGGGCCAAGTGAGAAGGGCGAAAAGAGAACGGGTTCAAATAAGGGGCGTTGAAATACGAAGGACGAAAGGGGAAAGGGCCAAGTGCAACGGGTCAAAGCGAGAAGATCGTTTTGAGAATGCTTGTTTTGAGAAGGGCCAAGTGAGAAGGGCGAAAAGAGAACGGGCTCAAATGAAGGGCGTTGAATTACGAAGGACGAAAGGGGAAAGGGCCAAATGCAACGGGTCAAAGCGAAAAGATCTTTTTGAGAATGGTTGTTTTGAGAAGGGCCAAGTGAGAACCGCGAAAAGAGAACGGGCTCAAATGAAGGGCGTTGAATTAAATAAGGACGAAACGGGAAAGGGCCCAATGCAACGGGTCAAAGCGAGAAGATCTTTTTGAGAATGCTTGTTTTGAGAAGGGCCAAGTGAGAAGGGCGAAAAGAGAACGGGCTCAAATGAAGGGCGTTGAATTACGAAGGACGAAACGGGAAAGGGCCAAATGCAACGGGTCAAAGCGAGAAGATCTTTTTGGGAATGCTTGTTTTGAGAAGGGCCAAGTGAGAAGCGCGAAAAGAGAACGGGCTCAAATGAAGGGCGTTGAATTACGAAGGACGAAACGGGAAAGGGCCAAATGCAACGGGTCAAAGCGAGAAGATCTTTTTGAAAATGCTTGTTTTGAGAAGGGCCAAGTGAGAAGGGCGAAAAGAGAACGGGTTCAAATAAGGGGCGTTGAAATACGAAGGACGAAAGGGGAAAGGGCCAAGTGCAACGGGTCAAAGCGAGAAGATCGTTTTGAGAATGCTTGTTTTGAGAAGGGCCAAGTGAGAAGGGCGAAAAGAGAACGGGCTCAAATGAAGGGCGTTGAATTAAATAAGGACGAAACGGGAAAGGGCCAAATGCAACGGGTCAAAGCGAAAAGATCTTTTTGAGAATGGTTGTTTTGAGAAGGGCCAAGTGAGAAGCGCGAAAAGAGAACGGGCTCAAATGAAGGGCGTTGAATTAAATAAGGACGAAACGGGAAAGGGCCAAATGCAACGGGTCAAAGCGAAAAGATCTTTTTGAGAATGGTTGTTTTGAGTAATGCCAAGTGAGAAGGGCGAAAAGAGAACGGGTTCAAATAAGGGGCGTTGAAATACGCAGGACGAAAGGGGAAAGGGCCAAATGCAACTTGTCAAAGCGAGAAGATCTTTTTGAGAATGGTTGTTTTGAGAAGGGCCAAGTGAGAAGCGCGAAAAGAGAACGGGCTCAAATGAAGGGCGTTGAATTAAATAAGGACGAAACGGGAAAGGGCCAAATGCAACGGGTCAAAGCGAGAAGATCTTTTTGAGAATGCTTGTTTTGAGAAGGGCCAAGTGAGAAGGGCGAAAAGAGAACGGGTTCAAATAAGGGGCGTTGAAATACGAAGGACGAAAGGGGAAAGGGCCAAATGCAACTTGTCAAAGCGAGAAGATCTTTTTGAGAATGGTTGTTTTGAGAAGGGCCAAGTGAGAAGGGCGAAAAGAGAACGGGTTCAAATAAGGGGCGTTGAAATACGAAGGACGAAAGGGGAAAGGGCCAAGTGCAACGGGTCAAAGCGAGAAGATCGTTTTGAGAATGCTTGTTTTGAGAAGGGCCAAGTGAGAAGGGCGAAAAGAGAACGGGTTCAAATAAGGGGCGTTGAAATACGAAGGACGAAAGGGGAAAGGGCCAAATGCAACGGGTCAAAGCGAAAAGATCTTTTTGAGAATGGTTGTTTTGAGAAGGGCCAAGTGAGAAGCGCGAAAAGAGAACGGGCTCAAATGAAGGGCGTTGAATTAAATAAGGACGAAACGGGAAAGGGCCAAATGCAACGGGTCAAAGCGAGAAGATCTTTTTGAGAATGCTTGTTTTGAGAAGGGCCAAGTGAGAAGGGCGAAAAGAGAACGGGTTCAAATAAGGGGCGTTGAAATACGAAGGACGAAAGGGGAAAGGGCCAAATGCAACTTGTCAAAGCGAGAAGATCTTTTTGAGAATGGTTGTTTTGAGAAGGGCCAAGTGAGAAGCGCGAAAAGTGAACGGGCTCAAATGAAGGGCGTTGAATTACGAAGGACGAAACGGGAAAGGGCCAAATGCAACGGGTCAAAGCAAGAAGATCTTTTTGAGAATGCTTGTTTTGAGAAGGGCCAAGTGAGAAGGGCGAAAAGAGAACGGGTTCAAATAAGGGGCGTTGAAATACGAAGGACGAAAGGGGAAAGGGCCAAGTGCAACGGGTCAAAGCGAGAAGATCGTTTTGAGAATGCTTGTTTTGAGAAGGGCCAAGTGAGAAGGGCGAAAAGAGAACGGGTTCAAATAAGGGGCGTTGAAATACGAAGGACGAAAGGGGAAAGGGCCAAGTGCAACGGGTCAAAGCGAGAAGATCGTTTTGACAATGCTTGTTTTGAGAAGGGCCAAGTGAGAAGGGCGAAAAGAGAACGGGTTCAAATAAGGGGCTTTGAAATACGAAGGACGATAGGGGAAAGGGCCAAATGCAACGGGTCAAAGCGAGAAGATCTTTTTGAGAATGGTTGTTTTGAGAAGGGCCAAGTGAGAAGGGCGAAAAGAGAACCGGTTCAAATAAGGGGCGTTGAAATACGAAGGACGAAAGGGGAAAGGGCCAAATGCAACGGGTCAAAGCGAGAAGATCTTTTTGAGAATGGTTGTTTTGAGAAGGGCCAAGTGAGAAGGGCGAAAAGAGAACGGGTTCAAATAAGGGGCGTTGAAATACGAAGGACGATAGGGGAAAGGGCCAAATGCAACGGGTCAAAGCGAAAAGATCTTTTTGAGAATGGTTGTTTTGAGAAGGGCCAAGTGAGAAGGGCGAAAAGAGAACGGGTTCAAATAAGGGGCGTTGAAATACGAAGGACGAAAGGGGAAAGGGCCAAGTGCAACGGGTCAAAGCGAGAAGATCGTTTTGAGAATGCTTGTTTTGAGAAGGGCCAAGTGAGAAGGGCGAAAAGAGAACGGGCTCAAATGAAGGGCGTTGAATTACGAAGGACGAAAGGGGAAAGGGCCAAATGCAACGGGTCAAAGCGAAAAGATCTTTTTGAGAATGGTTGTTTTGAGAAGGGCCAAGTGAGAAGCGCGAAAAGAGAACGGGCTCAAATGAAGGGCGTTGAATTAAATAAGGACGAAACGGGAATGGGCCAAATGCAACGGGTCAAAGCGAGAATATCGTTTTGAGAATGGTTGTTTTGAGAAGGGCCAAGTGAGAAGCGCGAAAAGAGAACGGGCTCAAATGAAGGGCGTTGAATTACGAAGGACGAAACGGGAAAGGGCCAAATGCAACGGGTCAAAGCGAAAAGATCTTTTTGAGAATGGTTGTTTTGAGAAGGGCCAAGTGAGAAGCGCGAAAAGAGAACGGGCTCAAATGAAGGGCATTGAAATACGAAGGACGAAAGGGGAAAGGGCCAAATGCAACGGGTCAAAGCGAGAAGATCGTTTTGAGAATGCTTGTTTTGAGAAGGGCCAATTGAGAAGGGCGAAAAGAGAACGGGCTCAAATGAAGGGCGTTGAATTACGAAGGACGAAAGGGGAAAGGGCCAAATGCAACGGGTCAAAGCGAAAAGATCTTTTTGAGAATGGTTGTTTTGAGAAGGGCCAAGTGAGAAGCGCGAAAAGAGAACGGGCTCAAATGAAGGGCGTTGAATTAAATAAGGACGAAACGGGAAAGGGCCAAATGCAACGGGTCAAAGCAATAGATCTTTTTGAGAATGCTTGTTTTGAGAAGGGCCAAGTGAGAAGGGCGAAAAGAGAACGGGTTCAAATAAGGGGCGTTGAAATACGAAGGACGAAAGGGGAAAGGGCCAAATGCAACTTGTCAAAGCGAGAAGATCTTTTTGAGAATGGTTGTTTTGAGAAGGGCCAAGTGAGAAGCGCGAAAAGAGAACGGGCTCAAATGAAGGGCGTTGAATTACGAAGGACGAAACGGGAAAGGGCCAAATGCAACGGGTCAAAGCAAGAAGATCTTTTTGAGAATGGTTGTTTTGAGAAGGGCCAAGTGAGAAGGGCGAAAAGAGAACGGGATCAAATAAGGGGCGTTGAAATACGAAGGACGAAAGGGGAAAGGGCCAAGTGCAAAGGGTCAAAGCGAGAAGATCGTTTTGAGAATGCTTGTTTTGAGAAGGGCCAAGTGAGAAGGGCGAAAAGAGAACGGGTTCAAATAAGGGGCGTTGAAATACGAAGGACGATAGGGGAAAGGGCCAAATGCAACGGGTCAAAGCGAAAAGATCTTTTTGAGAATGCTTGTTTTGAGAAGGGCCAAGTGAGAAGGGCGAAAAGAGAACGGGTTCAAATAAGGGGCGTTGAAATACGAAGGACGATAGGGGAAAGGGCCAAATGCAACGGGTCAAAGCGAAAAGATCTTTTTGAGAATGGTTGTTTTGAGAAGGGCCAAGTGAGAAGGGCGAAAAGAGAACGGGTTCAAATAAGGGGCGTTGAAATACGAAGGACGAAAGGGGAAAGGGCCAAGTGCAACGGGTCAAAGCGAGAAGATCATTTTGAGAATGCTTGTTTTGAGAAGGGCCAAGTGAGAAGGGCGAAAAGAGAACGGGCTCAAATGAAGGGCGTTGAAATACGAAGGACGAAAGGGGAAAGGGCCAAATGCAACGGGTCAAAGCGAGAATATCGTTTTGAGAATGGTTGTTTTGAGAAGGGCCAAGTGAGAAGCGCGAAAAGAGAACGGGCTCAAATGAAGGGCGTTGAATTACGAAGGACGAAACGGGAAAGGGCCAAATGCAACGGGTCAAAGCGAAAAGATCTTTTTGAGAATGGTTGTTTTGAGAAGGGCCAAGTGAGAAGCGCGAAAAGAGAACGGGCTCAAATGAAGGGCATTGAAATACGAAGGACGAAAGGGGAAAGGGCCAAATGCAACGGGTCAAAGCGAGAAGATCGTTTTGAGAATGCTTGTTTTGAGAAGGGCCAAGTGAGAAGGGCGAAAAGAGAACGGGCTCAAATGAAGGGCGTTGAATTACGAAGGACGAAAGGGGAAAGGGCCAAATGCAACGGGTCAAAGCGAAAAGATCTTTTTGAGAATGGTTGTTTTGAGAAGGGCCAAGTGAGAAGCGCGAAAAGAGAACGGGCTCAAATGAAGGGCGTTGAATTAAATAAGGACGAAACGGGAAAGGGCCAAATGCAACGGGTCAAAGCGAGAAGATCTTTTTGAGAATGCTTGTTTTGAGAAGGGCCAAGTGAGAAGGGCGAAAAGAGAACGGGTTCAAATAAGGGGCGTTGAAATACGAAGGACGAAAGGGGAAAGGGCCAAATGCAACTTGTCAAAGCGAGAAGATCTTTTTGAGAATGGTTGTTTTGAGAAGGGCCAAGTGAGAAGCGCGAAAAGAGAACGGGCTCAAATGAAGGGCGTTGAATTACGAAGGACGAAACGGGAGAGGGCCAAATGCAACGGGTCAAAGCAAGAAGATCTTTTTGAGAGTGGTTGTTTTGAGAAGGGCCAAGTGAGAAGGGCGAAAAGAGAACGGGTTCAAATAAGGGGCGTTGAAATACGAAGGACGAAAGGGGAAAGGGCCAAGTGCAACGGGTCAAAGCGAGAAGATCGTTTTGAGAATGCTTGTTTTGAGAAGGGCCAAGTGAGAAGGGCGAAAAGAGAACGGGTTCAAATAAGGGGCGTTGAAATACGAAGGACGATAGGGGAAAGGGCCAAATGCAACGGGTCAAAGCGAGAAGATCTTTTTGAGAATGGTTGTTTTGAGAAGGGCCAAGTGAGAAGGGCGAAAAGAGAACGGGTTCAAATAAGGGGCGTTGAAATACGAAGGACGAAAGGGGAAAGGGCCAAATGCAACGGTTCAAAGCGAGAAGATCTTTTTGAGAATGGTTGTTTTGAGAAGGGCCAAGTGAGAAGGGCGAAAAGAGAACGGGTTCAAATAAGGGGCGTTGAAATACGAAGGACGATAGGGGAAAGGGCCAAATGCAACGGGTCAAATCGAAAAGATCTTTTTGAGAATGGTTGTTTTGAGAAGGGCCAAGTGAGAAGGGCGAAAAGAGAACGGGTTCAAATAAGGGGCGTTGAAATACGAAGGACGAAAGGGGAAACGGCCAAGTGCAACGGGTCAAAGCGAGAAGATCGTTTTGAGAATGCTTGTTTTGAGAAGGGCCAAGTGAGAAGGGCGAAAAGAGAACGGGCTCAAATGAAGGGCGTTGAATTACGAAGGACGAAAGGGGAAAGGGCCAAATGCAACGGGTCAAAGCGAAAAGATCTTTTTGAGAATGGTTGTTTTTGAGAAGGGCCAAGTGAGAAGCGCGAAAAGAGAACGGGCTCAAATGAAGGGCGTTGAATTAAATAAGGACGAAACGGGAATGGGCCAAATGCAACGGGTCAAAGCGAGAAGATCGTTTTGAGAATGGTTGTTTTGAGAAGGGCCAAGTGAGAAGCGCGAAAAGAGAACGGGCTCAAATAAAGGGCGTTGAATTACGAAGGACGAAACGGGAAAGGGCCAAATGCAACGGGTCAAAGCGAAAAGATCTTTTTGAGAATGGTTGTTTTGAGAAGGGCCAAGTGAGAAGCGCGAAAAGAGAACGGGCTCAAATGAAGGGCGTTGAAATACGAAGGACGAAAGGGGAAAGGGCCAAATGCAACGGGTCAAAGCGAGAAGATCGTTTTGAGAATGCTTGTTTTGAGAAGGGCCAAGTGAGAAGGGCGAAAAGAGAACGGGCTCAAATGAAGGGCGTTGAATTACGAAGGACGAAAGGGGAAAGGGCCAAATGCAACGGGTCAAAGCGAAAAGATCTTTTTGAGAATGGTTGTTTTGAGAAGGGCCAAGTGAGAACCGCGAAAAGAGAACGGGCTCAAATGAAGGGCGTTGAATTAAATAAGGACGAAACGGGAAAGGGCCCAATGCAACGGGTCAAAGCGAGAAGATCTTTTTGAGAATGCTTGTTTTGAGAAGGGCCAAGTGAGAAGGGCGAAAAGAGAACGGGCTCAAATGAAGGGCGTTGAATTACGAAGGACGAAACGGGAAAGGGCCAAATGCAACGGGTCAAAGCGAGAAGATCTTTTTGGGAATGCTTGTTTTGAGAAGGGCCAAGTGAGAAGCGCGAAAAGAGAACGGGCTCAAACGAAGGGCGTTGAATTACGAAGGACGAAACGGGAAAGGGCCAAATGCAACGGGTCAAAGCGAGAAGATCTTTTTGAAAATGCTTGTTTTGAGAAGGGCCAAGTGAGAAGGGCGAAAAGAGAACGGGTTCAAATAAGGGGCGTTGAAATACGAAGGACGAAAGGGGAAAGGGCCAAGTGCAACGGGTCAAAGCGAGAAGATCGTTTTGAGAATGCTTGTTTTGAGAAGGGCCAAGTGAGAAGGGCGAAAAGAGAACGGGCTCAAATGAAGGGCGTTGAATTAAATAAGGACGAAACGGGAAAGGGCCAAATGCAACGGGTCAAAGCGAAAAGATCTTTTTGAGAATGGTTGTTTTGAGAAGGGCCAAGTGAGAAGCGCGAAAAGAGAACGGGCTCAAATGAAGGGCGTTGAATTAAATAAGGACGAAACGGGAAAGGGCCAAATGCAACGGGTCAAAGCGAAAAGATCTTTTTGAGAATGGTTGTTTTGAGTAATGCCAAGTGAGAAGGGCGAAAAGAGAACGGGTTCAAATAAGGGGCGTTGAAATACGCAGGACGAAAGGGGAAAGGGCCAAATGCAACTTGTCAAAGCGAGAAGATCTTTTTGAGAATGGTTGTTTTGAGAAGGGCCAAGTGAGAAGCGCGAAAAGAGAACGGGCTCAAATGAAGGGCGTTGAATTAAATAAGGACGAAACGGGAAAGGGCCAAATGCAACGGGTCAAAGCGAGAAGATCTTTTTGAGAATGCTTGTTTTGAGAAGGGCCAAGTGAGAAGGGCGAAAAGAGAACGGGTTCAAATAAGGGGCGTTGAAATACGAAGGACGAAAGGGGAAAGGGCCAAATGCAACTTGTCAAAGCGAGAAGATCTTTTTGAGAATGGTTGTTTTGAGAAGGGCCAAGTGAGAAGGGCGAAAAGAGAACGGGTTCAAATAAGGGGCGTTGAAATACGAAGGACGAAAGGGGAAAGGGCCAAGTGCAACGGGTCAAAGCGAGAAGATCGTTTTGAGAATGCTTGTTTTGAGAAGGGCCAAGTGAGCAGGGCGAAAAGAGAACGGGTTCAAATAAGGGGCGTTGAAATACGAAGGACGAAAGGGGAAAGGGCCAAATGCAACGGGTCAAAGCGAAAAGATCTTTTTGAGAATGGTTGTTTTGAGAAGGGCCAAGTGAGAAGCGCGAAAAGAGAACGGGCTCAAATGAAGGGCGTTGAATTAAATAAGGACGAAACGGGAAAGGGCCAAATGCAACGGGTCAAAGCGAGAAGATCTTTTTGAGAATGCTTGTTTTGAGAAGGGCCAAGTGAGAAGGGCGAAAAGAGAACGGGTTCAAATAAGGGGCGTTGAAATACGAAGGACGAAAGGGGAAAGGGCCAAATGCAACTTGTCAAAGCGAGAAGATCTTTTTGAGAATGGTTGTTTTGAGAAGGGCCAAGTGAGAAGCGCGAAAAGTGAACGGGCTCAAATGAAGGGCGTTGAATTACGAAGGACGAAACGGGAAAGGGCCAAATGCAACGGGTCAAAGCAAGAAGATCTTTTTGAGAATGCTTGTTTTGAGAAGGGCCAAGTGAGAAGGGCGAAAAGAGAACGGGTTCAAATAAGGGGCGTTGAAATACGAAGGACGAAAGGGGAAAGGGCCAAGTGCAACGGGTCAAAGCGAGAAGATCGTTTTGAGAATGCTTGTTTTGAGAAGGGCCAAGTGAGAAGGGCGAAAAGAGAACGGGCTCAAATGAAGGGCGTTGAATTACGAAGGACGAAAGGGGAAAGGGCCAAATGCAACGGGTCAAAGCGAAAAGATCTTTTTGAGAATGGTTGTTTTGAGAAGGGCCAAGTGAGAACCGCGAAAAGAGAACGGGCTCAAATGAAGGGCGTTGAATTAAATAAGGACGAAACGGGAAAGGGCCCAATGCAACGGGTCAAAGCGAGAAGATCTTTTTGAGAATGCTTGTTTTGAGAAGGGCCAAGTGAGAAGGGCGAAAAGAGAACGGGCTCAAATGAAGGGCGTTGAATTACGAAGGACGAAACGGGAAAGGGCCAAATGCAACGGGTCAAAGCGAGAAGATCTTTTTGGGAATGCTTGTTTTGAGAAGGGCCAAGTGAGAAGCGCGAAAAGAGAACGGGCTCAAATGAAGGGCGTTGAATTACGAAGGACGAAACGGGAAAGGGCCAAATGCAACGGGTCAAAGCGAGAAGATCTTTTTGAAAATGCTTGTTTTGAGAAGGGCCAAGTGAGAAGGGCGAAAAGAGAACGGGTTCAAATAAGGGGCGTTGAAATACGAAGGACGAAAGGGGAAAGGGCCAAGTGCAACGGGTCAAAGCGAGAAGATCGTTTTGAGAATGCTTGTTTTGAGAAGGGCCAAGTGAGAAGGGCGAAAAGAGAACGGGCTCAAATGAAGGGCGTTGAATTAAATAAGGACGAAACGGGAAAGGGCCAAATGCAACGGGTCAAAGCGAAAAGATCTTTTTGAGAATGGTTGTTTTGAGAAGGGCCAAGTGAGAAGCGCGAAAAGAGAACGGGCTCAAATGAAGGGCGTTGAATTAAATAAGGACGAAACGGGAAAGGGCCAAATGCAACGGGTCAAAGCGAAAAGATCTTTTTGAGAATGGTTGTTTTGAGTAATGCCAAGTGAGAAGGGCGAAAAGAGAACGGGTTCAAATAAGGGGCGTTGAAATACGCAGGACGAAAGGGGAAAGGGCCAAATGCAACTTGTCAAAGCGAGAAGATCTTTTTGAGAATGGTTGTTTTGAGAAGGGCCAAGTGAGAAGCGCGAAAAGAGAACGGGCTCAAATGAAGGGCGTTGAATTAAATAAGGACGAAACGGGAAAGGGCCAAATGCAACGGGTCAAAGCGAGAAGATCTTTTTGAGAATGCTTGTTTTGAGAAGGGCCAAGTGAGAAGGGCGAAAAGAGAACGGGTTCAAATAAGGGGCGTTGAAATACGAAGGACGAAAGGGGAAAGGGCCAAATGCAACTTGTCAAAGCGAGAAGATCTTTTTGAGAATGGTTGTTTTGAGAAGGGCCAAGTGAGAAGGGCGAAAAGAGAACGGGTTCAAATAAGGGGCGTTGAAATACGAAGGACGAAAGGGGAAAGGGCCAAGTGCAACGGGTCAAAGCGAGAAGATCGTTTTGAGAATGCTTGTTTTGAGAAGGGCCAAGTGAGAAGGGCGAAAAGAGAACGGGTTCAAATAAGGGGCGTTGAAATACGAAGGACGAAAGGGGAAAGGGCCAAATGCAACGGGTCAAAGCGAAAAGATCTTTTTGAGAATGGTTGTTTTGAGAAGGGCCAAGTGAGAAGCGCGAAAAGAGAACGGGCTCAAATGAAGGGCGTTGAATTAAATAAGGACGAAACGGGAAAGGGCCAAATGCAACGGGTCAAAGCGAGAAGATCTTTTTGAGAATGCTTGTTTTGAGAAGGGCCAAGTGAGAAGGGCGAAAAGAGAACGGGTTCAAATAAGGGGCGTTGAAATACGAAGGACGAAAGGGGAAAGGGCCAAATGCAACTTGTCAAAGCGAGAAGATCTTTTTGAGAATGGTTGTTTTGAGAAGGGCCAAGTGAGAAGCGCGAAAAGTGAACGGGCTCAAATGAAGGGCGTTGAATTACGAAGGACGAAACGGGAAAGGGCCAAATGCAACGGGTCAAAGCAAGAAGATCTTTTTGAGAATGCTTGTTTTGAGAAGGGCCAAGTGAGAAGGGCGAAAAGAGAACGGGTTCAAATAAGGGGCGTTGAAATACGAAGGACGAAAGGGGAAAGGGCCAAGTGCAACGGGTCAAAGCGAGAAGATCGTTTTGAGAATGCTTGTTTTGAGAAGGGCCAAGTGAGAAGGGCGAAAAGAGAACGGGTTCAAATAAGGGGCGTTGAAATACGAAGGACGAAAGGGGAAAGGGCCAAGTGCAACGGGTCAAAGCGAGAAGATCGTTTTGACAATGCTTGTTTTGAGAAGGGCCAAGTGAGAAGGGCGAAAAGAGAACGGGTTCAAATAAGGGGCTTTGAAATACGAAGGACGATAGGGGAAAGGGCCAAATGCAACGGGTCAAAGCGAGAAGATCTTTTTGAGAATGGTTGTTTTGAGAAGGGCCAAGTGAGAAGGGCGAAAAGAGAACCGGTTCAAATAAGGGGCGTTGAAATACGAAGGACGAAAGGGGAAAGGGCCAAATGCAACGGGTCAAAGCGAGAAGATCTTTTTGAGAATGGTTGTTTTGAGAAGGGCCAAGTGAGAAGGGCGAAAAGAGAACGGGTTCAAATAAGGGGCGTTGAAATACGAAGGACGATAGGGGAAAGGGCCAAATGCAACGGGTCAAAGCGAAAAGATCTTTTTGAGAATGGTTGTTTTGAGAAGGGCCAAGTGAGAAGGGCGAAAAGAGAACGGGTTCAAATAAGGGGCGTTGAAATACGAAGGACGAAAGGGGAAAGGGCCAAGTGCAACGGGTCAAAGCGAGAAGATCGTTTTGAGAATGCTTGTTTTGAGAAGGGCCAAGTGAGAAGGGCGAAAAGAGAACGGGCTCAAATGAAGGGCGTTGAATTACGAAGGACGAAAGGGGAAAGGGCCAAATGCAACGGGTCAAAGCGAAAAGATCTTTTTGAGAATGGTTGTTTTGAGAAGGGCCAAGTGAGAAGCGCGAAAAGAGAACGGGCTCAAATGAAGGGCGTTGAATTAAATAAGGACGAAACGGGAATGGGCCAAATGCAACGGGTCAAAGCGAGAATATCGTTTTGAGAATGGTTGTTTTGAGAAGGGCCAAGTGAGAAGCGCGAAAAGAGAACGGGCTCAAATGAAGGGCGTTGAATTACGAAGGACGAAACGGGAAAGGGCCAAATGCAACGGGTCAAAGCGAAAAGATCTTTTTGAGAATGGTTGTTTTGAGAAGGGCCAAGTGAGAAGCGCGAAAAGAGAACGGGCTCAAATGAAGGGCATTGAAATACGAAGGACGAAAGGGGAAAGGGCCAAATGCAACGGGTCAAAGCGAGAAGATCGTTTTGAGAATGCTTGTTTTGAGAAGGGCCAATTGAGAAGGGCGAAAAGAGAACGGGCTCAAATGAAGGGCGTTGAATTACGAAGGACGAAAGGGGAAAGGGCCAAATGCAACGGGTCAAAGCGAAAAGATCTTTTTGAGAATGGTTGTTTTGAGAAGGGCCAAGTGAGAAGCGCGAAAAGAGAACGGGCTCAAATGAAGGGCGTTGAATTAAATAAGGACGAAACGGGAAAGGGCCAAATGCAACGGGTCAAAGCAATAGATCTTTTTGAGAATGCTTGTTTTGAGAAGGGCCAAGTGAGAAGGGCGAAAAGAGAACGGGTTCAAATAAGGGGCGTTGAAATACGAAGGACGAAAGGGGAAAGGGCCAAATGCAACTTGTCAAAGCGAGAAGATCTTTTTGAGAATGGTTGTTTTGAGAAGGGCCAAGTGAGAAGCGCGAAAAGAGAACGGGCTCAAATGAAGGGCGTTGAATTACGAAGGACGAAACGGGAAAGGGCCAAATGCAACGGGTCAAAGCAAGAAGATCTTTTTGAGAATGGTTGTTTTGAGAAGGGCCAAGTGAGAAGGGCGAAAAGAGAACGGGATCAAATAAGGGGCGTTGAAATACGAAGGACGAAAGGGGAAAGGGCCAAGTGCAAAGGGTCAAAGCGAGAAGATCGTTTTGAGAATGCTTGTTTTGAGAAGGGCCAAGTGAGAAGGGCGAAAAGAGAACGGGTTCAAATAAGGGGCGTTGAAATACGAAGGACGAAAGGGGAAAGGGCCAAGTGCAACGGGTCAAAGCGAGAAGATCGTTTTGACAATGCTTGTTTTGAGAAGGGCCAAGTGAGAAGGGCGAAAAGAGAACGGGTTCAAATAAGGGGCGTTGAAATACGAAGGACGATAGGGGAAAGGGCCAAATGCAACGGGTCAAAGCGAGAAGATCTTTTTGAAAATGGTTGTTTTGAGAAGGGCCAAGTGAGAAGGGCGAAAAGAGAACGGGTTCAAATAAGGGGCGTTGAAATACGAAGGACGAAAGGGGAAAGGACCAAATGCAACGGTTCAAAGCGAGAACATCTTTTTGAGAATGGTTGTTTTGAGAAGGGCCAAGTGAGAAGGGCGAAAAGAGAACGGGTTCAAATAAGGGGCGTTGAAATACGAAGGACGATAGGGGAAAGGGCCAAATGCAACGGGTCAAAGCGAAAAGATCTTTTTGAGAATGGTTGTTTTGAGAAGGGCCAAGTGAGAAGGGCGAAAAGAGAACGGGTTCAAATAAGGGGCGTTGAAATACGAAGGACGAAAGGGGAAAGGGCCAAGTGCAACGGGTCAAAGCGAGAAGATCGTTTTGAGAATGCTTGTTTTGAGAAGGGCCAAGTGAGAAGGGCGAAAAGAGAACGGGCTCAAATGAAGGGCGTTGAATTACGAAGGACGAAAGGGGAAAGGGCCAAATGCAACGGGTCAAAGCGAAAAGATCTTTTTGAGAATGGTTGTTTTTGAGAAGGGCCAAGTGAGAAGCGCGAAAAGAGAACGGGCTCAAATGAAGGGCGTTGAATTAAATAAGGACGAAACGGGAAAGGGCCAAATGCAACGGGTCAAAGCGAAAAGATCTTTTTGAGAATGGTTGTTTTGAGTAATGCCAAGTGAGAAGGGCGAAAAGAGAACGGGTTCAAATAAGGGGCGTTGAAATACGCAGGACGAAAGGGGAAAGGGCCAAATGCAACTTGTCAAAGCGAGAAGATCTTTTTGAGAATGGTTGTTTTGAGAAGGGCCAAGTGAGAAGCGCGAAAAGAGAACGGGCTCAAATGAAGGGCGTTGAATTAAATAAGGACGAAACGGGAAAGGGCCAAATGCTACGCGTCAAAGCGAGAAGATCTTTTTGAGAATGCTTGTTTTGAGAAGGGCCAAGTGAGAAGGGCGAAAAGAGAACGGGTTCAAATAAGGGGCGTTGAAATACGAAGGACGAAAGGGGAAAGGGCCAAATGCAACTTGTCAAAGCGAGAAGATCTTTTTGAGAATGGTTGTTTTGAGAAGGGCCAAGTGAGAAGCGCGAAAAGAGAACGGGCTCAAATGAAGGGCGTTGAATTAAATAAGGACGAAACGGGAAAGGGCCAAATGCAACGGGTCAAAGCGAGAAGATCTTTTTGAGAATGCTTGTTTTGAGAAGGGCCAAGTGAGAAGGGCGAAAAGAGAACGGGTTCAAATAAGGGGCGTTGAAATACGAAGGACGAAAGGGGAAAGGGCCAAATGCAACTTGTCAAAGCGAGAAGATCTTTTTGAGAATGGTTGTTTTGAGAAGGGCCAAGTGAGAAGGGCGAAAAGAGAACGGGTTCAAATAAGGGGCGTTGAAATACGAAGGACGAAAGGGGAAAGGGCCAAGTGCAACGGGTCAAAGCGAGAAGATCGTTTTGACAATGCTTGTTTTGAGAAGGGCGAAGTGAGAAGGGCGAAAAGAGAACGGGTTCAAATAAGAGGCGTTGAAATACGAAGGACGAAAGGGGAAAGGGCCAAGTGCAACGGGACAAAGCGAGAAGATCGTTTTGAGAATGCTTGTTTTGAGAAGGGCCAAGTGAGAAGGGCGAAAAGAGAACGGGTTCAAATAAGGGGCGTTGAAATACGAAGGACGAAAGGGAAAAGGGCCAAGTGCAACGGGTCAAAGCGAGAAGATCGTTTTGACAATGCTTGTTTTGAGAAGGGCCAAGTGAGAAGGGCGAAAAGAGAACGGGTTCAAATAAGGGGCGTTGAAATACGAAGGACGATAGGGGAAAGGGCCAAATGCAACGGGTCAAAGCGAGAAGATCTTTTTGAGAATGGTTGTTTTGAGAAGGGCCAAGTGAGAAGGGCAAAAAGAGAACGGGTTCAAATAAGGGGCGTTGAAATACGAAGGACGAAAGGGGAAAGGGCCAAATGCAACGGGTCAAAGCGAGAAGATCTTTTTGAGAATGGTTGTTTTGAGAAGGGCCAAGTGAGAAGGGCGAAAAGAGAACGGGTTCAAATAAGGGGCGTTGAAATACGAAGGACGATAGGGGAAAGGGCCAAATGCAACGGGTCAAAGCGAGAAGATCTTTTTGAGAATGGTTGTTTTGAGAAGGGCCAAGTGAGAAGGGCGAAAAGAGAACGGGTTCAAATAAGGGGCGTTGAAATACGAAGGACGATAGGGGAAAGGGCCAAATGCAACGGGTCAAAGCGAAAAGATCTTTTTGAGAATGGTTGTTTTGAGAAGGGCCAAGTGAGAAGCGCGAAATGAGAACGGGCTCAAATGAAGGGCGTTGAATTACGAAGGACGAAACGGGAAAAAGCCAAATGCAACGGGTCAAAGCAAGAAGATCTTTTTGAGAATGCTTGTTTTGAGAAGGGCCAAGTGAGAAGGGCGAAAAGACAACGGGTTCAAATAAGGGGCGTTGAAATACGAAGGACGAAAGGGGAAAGGGCCAAATGCAACGGGTCAAAGCGAAAAGATCTTTTTGAGAATGGTTGTTTTGAGAAGGGCCAAGTGAGAAGCGCGAAAAGAGAACGGGCTCAAATAAAGGGCGTTGAATTACGAAGGACGAAACGGGAAAGGGCCAAATGCAACGGGTCAAAGCGAAAAGATCTTTTTGAGAATGGTTGTTTTGAGAAGGGCCAAGTGAGAAGCGCGAAAAGAGAACGGGCTCAAATGAAGGGCGTTGAAATACGAAGGACGAAAGGGGAAAGGGCCAAATGCAACGGGTCAAAGCGAGAAGATCGTTTTGAGAATGCTTGTTTTGAGAAGGGCCAAGTGAGAAGGGCGAAAAGAGAACGGGCTCAAATGAAGGGCGTTGAATTACGAAGGACGAAAGGGGAAAGGGCCAAATGCAACGGGTCAAAGCGAAAAGATCTTTTTGAGAATGGTTGTTTTTGAGAAGGGCCAAGTGAGAAGCGCGAAAAGAGAACGGGCTCAAATGAAGGGCGTTGAATTAAATAAGGACGAAACGGGAATGGGCCAAATGCAACGGGTCAAAGCGAGAAGATCGTTTTGAGAATGGTTGTTTTGAGAAGGGCCAAGTGAGAAGCGCGAAAAGAGAACGGGCTCAAATAAAGGGCGTTGAATTACGAAGGACGAAACGGGAAAGGGCCAAATGCAACGGGTCAAAGCGAAAAGATCTTTTTGAGAATGGTTGTTTTGAGAAGGGCCAAGTGAGAAGCGCGAAAAGAGAACGGGCTCAAATGAAGGGCGTTGAAATACGAAGGACGAAAGGGGAAAGGGCCAAATGCAACGGGTCAAAGCGAGAAGATCGTTTTGAGAATGCTTGTTTTGAGAAGGGCCAAGTGAGAAGGGCGAAAAGAGAACGGGCTCAAATGAAGGGCGTTGAATTACGAAGGACGAAAGGGGAAAGGGCCAAATGCAACGGGTCAAAGCGAAAAGATCTTTTTGAGAATGGTTGTTTTGAGAAGGGCCAAGTGAGAACCGCGAAAAGAGAACGGGCTCAAATGAAGGGCGTTGAATTAAATAAGGACGAAACGGGAAAGGGCCCAATGCAACGGGTCAAAGCGAGAAGATCTTTTTGAGAATGCTTGTTTTGAGAAGGGCCAAGTGAGAAGGGCGAAAAGAGAACGGGCTCAAATGAAGGGCGTTGAATTACGAAGGACGAAACGGGAAAGGGCCAAATGCAACGGGTCAAAGCGAGAAGATCTTTTTGGGAATGCTTGTTTTGAGAAGGGCCAAGTGAGAAGCGCGAAAAGAGAACGGGCTCAAACGAAGGGCGTTGAATTACGAAGGACGAAACGGGAAAGGGCCAAATGCAACGGGTCAAAGCGAGAAGATCTTTTTGAAAATGCTTGTTTTGAGAAGGGCCAAGTGAGAAGGGCGAAAAGAGAACGGGTTCAAATAAGGGGCGTTGAAATACGAAGGACGAAAGGGGAAAGGGCCAAGTGCAACGGGTCAAAGCGAGAAGATCGTTTTGAGAATGCTTGTTTTGAGAAGGGCCAAGTGAGAAGGGCGAAAAGAGAACGGGCTCAAATGAAGGGCGTTGAATTAAATAAGGACGAAACGGGAAAGGGCCAAATGCAACGGGTCAAAGCGAAAAGATCTTTTTGAGAATGGTTGTTTTGAGAAGGGCCAAGTGAGAAGCGCGAAAAGAGAACGGGCTCAAATGAAGGGCGTTGAATTAAATAAGGACGAAACGGGAAAGGGCCAAATGCAACGGGTCAAAGCGAAAAGATCTTTTTGAGAATGGTTGTTTTGAGTAATGCCAAGTGAGAAGGGCGAAAAGAGAACGGGTTCAAATAAGGGGCGTTGAAATACGCAGGACGAAAGGGGAAAGGGCCAAATGCAACTTGTCAAAGCGAGAAGATCTTTTTGAGAATGGTTGTTTTGAGAAGGGCCAAGTGAGAAGCGCGAAAAGAGAACGGGCTCAAATGAAGGGCGTTGAATTAAATAAGGACGAAACGGGAAAGGGCCAAATGCAACGGGTCAAAGCGAGAAGATCTTTTTGAGAATGCTTGTTTTGAGAAGGGCCAAGTGAGAAGGGCGAAAAGAGAACGGGTTCAAATAAGGGGCGTTGAAATACGAAGGACGAAAGGGGAAAGGGCCAAATGCAACTTGTCAAAGCGAGAAGATCTTTTTGAGAATGGTTGTTTTGAGAAGGGCCAAGTGAGAAGGGCGAAAAGAGAACGGGTTCAAATAAGGGGCGTTGAAATACGAAGGACGAAAGGGGAAAGGGCCAAGTGCAACGGGTCAAAGCGAGAAGATCGTTTTGAGAATGCTTGTTTTGAGAAGGGCCAAGTGAGCAGGGCGAAAAGAGAACGGGTTCAAATAAGGGGCGTTGAAATACGAAGGACGAAAGGGGAAAGGGCCAAATGCAACGGGTCAAAGCGAAAAGATCTTTTTGAGAATGGTTGTTTTGAGAAGGGCCAAGTGAGAAGCGCGAAAAGAGAACGGGCTCAAATGAAGGGCGTTGAATTAAATAAGGACGAAACGGGAAAGGGCCAAATGCAACGGGTCAAAGCGAGAAGATCTTTTTGAGAATGCTTGTTTTGAGAAGGGCCAAGTGAGAAGGGCGAAAAGAGAACGGGTTCAAATAAGGGGCGTTGAAATACGAAGGACGAAAGGGGAAAGGGCCAAATGCAACTTGTCAAAGCGAGAAGATCTTTTTGAGAATGGTTGTTTTGAGAAGGGCCAAGTGAGAAGCGCGAAAAGTGAACGGGCTCAAATGAAGGGCGTTGAATTACGAAGGACGAAACGGGAAAGGGCCAAATGCAACGGGTCAAAGCAAGAAGATCTTTTTGAGAATGCTTGTTTTGAGAAGGGCCAAGTGAGAAGGGCGAAAAGAGAACGGGTTCAAATAAGGGGCGTTGAAATACGAAGGACGAAAGGGGAAAGGGCCAAGTGCAACGGGTCAAAGCGAGAAGATCGTTTTGAGAATGCTTGTTTTGAGAAGGGCCAAGTGAGAAGGGCGAAAAGAGAACGGGCTCAAATGAAGGGCGTTGAATTACGAAGGACGAAAGGGGAAAGGGCCAAATGCAACGGGTCAAAGCGAAAAGATCTTTTTGAGAATGGTTGTTTTGAGAAGGGCCAAGTGAGAACCGCGAAAAGAGAACGGGCTCAAATGAAGGGCGTTGAATTAAATAAGGACGAAACGGGAAAGGGCCCAATGCAACGGGTCAAAGCGAGAAGATCTTTTTGAGAATGCTTGTTTTGAGAAGGGCCAAGTGAGAAGGGCGAAAAGAGAACGGGCTCAAATGAAGGGCGTTGAATTACGAAGGACGAAACGGGAAAGGGCCAAATGCAACGGGTCAAAGCGAGAAGATCTTTTTGGGAATGCTTGTTTTGAGAAGGGCCAAGTGAGAAGCGCGAAAAGAGAACGGGCTCAAATGAAGGGCGTTGAATTACGAAGGACGAAACGGGAAAGGGCCAAATGCAACGGGTCAAAGCGAGAAGATCTTTTTGAAAATGCTTGTTTTGAGAAGGGCCAAGTGAGAAGGGCGAAAAGAGAACGGGTTCAAATAAGGGGCGTTGAAATACGAAGGACGAAAGGGGAAAGGGCCAAGTGCAACGGGTCAAAGCGAGAAGATCGTTTTGAGAATGCTTGTTTTGAGAAGGGCCAAGTGAGAAGGGCGAAAAGAGAACGGGCTCAAATGAAGGGCGTTGAATTAAATAAGGACGAAACGGGAAAGGGCCAAATGCAACGGGTCAAAGCGAAAAGATCTTTTTGAGAATGGTTGTTTTGAGAAGGGCCAAGTGAGAAGCGCGAAAAGAGAACGGGCTCAAATGAAGGGCGTTGAATTAAATAAGGACGAAACGGGAAAGGGCCAAATGCAACGGGTCAAAGCGAAAAGATCTTTTTGAGAATGGTTGTTTTGAGTAATGCCAAGTGAGAAGGGCGAAAAGAGAACGGGTTCAAATAAGGGGCGTTGAAATACGCAGGACGAAAGGGGAAAGGGCCAAATGCAACTTGTCAAAGCGAGAAGATCTTTTTGAGAATGGTTGTTTTGAGAAGGGCCAAGTGAGAAGCGCGAAAAGAGAACGGGCTCAAATGAAGGGCGTTGAATTAAATAAGGACGAAACGGGAAAGGGCCAAATGCAACGGGTCAAAGCGAGAAGATCTTTTTGAGAATGCTTGTTTTGAGAAGGGCCAAGTGAGAAGGGCGAAAAGAGAACGGGTTCAAATAAGGGGCGTTGAAATACGAAGGACGAAAGGGGAAAGGGCCAAATGCAACTTGTCAAAGCGAGAAGATCTTTTTGAGAATGGTTGTTTTGAGAAGGGCCAAGTGAGAAGGGCGAAAAGAGAACGGGTTCAAATAAGGGGCGTTGAAATACGAAGGACGAAAGGGGAAAGGGCCAAGTGCAACGGGTCAAAGCGAGAAGATCGTTTTGAGAATGCTTGTTTTGAGAAGGGCCAAGTGAGAAGGGCGAAAAGAGAACGGGTTCAAATAAGGGGCGTTGAAATACGAAGGACGAAAGGGGAAAGGGCCAAATGCAACGGGTCAAAGCGAAAAGATCTTTTTGAGAATGGTTGTTTTGAGAAGGGCCAAGTGAGAAGCGCGAAAAGAGAACGGGCTCAAATGAAGGGCGTTGAATTAAATAAGGACGAAACGGGAAAGGGCCAAATGCAACGGGTCAAAGCGAGAAGATCTTTTTGAGAATGCTTGTTTTGAGAAGGGCCAAGTGAGAAGGGCGAAAAGAGAACGGGTTCAAATAAGGGGCGTTGAAATACGAAGGACGAAAGGGGAAAGGGCCAAATGCAACTTGTCAAAGCGAGAAGATCTTTTTGAGAATGGTTGTTTTGAGAAGGGCCAAGTGAGAAGCGCGAAAAGTGAACGGGCTCAAATGAAGGGCGTTGAATTACGAAGGACGAAACGGGAAAGGGCCAAATGCAACGGGTCAAAGCAAGAAGATCTTTTTGAGAATGCTTGTTTTGAGAAGGGCCAAGTGAGAAGGGCGAAAAGAGAACGGGTTCAAATAAGGGGCGTTGAAATACGAAGGACGAAAGGGGAAAGGGCCAAGTGCAACGGGTCAAAGCGAGAAGATCGTTTTGAGAATGCTTGTTTTGAGAAGGGCCAAGTGAGAAGGGCGAAAAGAGAACGGGTTCAAATAAGGGGCGTTGAAATACGAAGGACGAAAGGGGAAAGGGCCAAGTGCAACGGGTCAAAGCGAGAAGATCGTTTTGACAATGCTTGTTTTGAGAAGGGCCAAGTGAGAAGGGCGAAAAGAGAACGGGTTCAAATAAGGGGCTTTGAAATACGAAGGACGATAGGGGAAAGGGCCAAATGCAACGGGTCAAAGCGAGAAGATCTTTTTGAGAATGGTTGTTTTGAGAAGGGCCAAGTGAGAAGGGCGAAAAGAGAACCGGTTCAAATAAGGGGCGTTGAAATACGAAGGACGAAAGGGGAAAGGGCCAAATGCAACGGGTCAAAGCGAGAAGATCTTTTTGAGAATGGTTGTTTTGAGAAGGGCCAAGTGAGAAGGGCGAAAAGAGAACGGGTTCAAATAAGGGGCGTTGAAATACGAAGGACGATAGGGGAAAGGGCCAAATGCAACGGGTCAAAGCGAAAAGATCTTTTTGAGAATGGTTGTTTTGAGAAGGGCCAAGTGAGAAGGGCGAAAAGAGAACGGGTTCAAATAAGGGGCGTTGAAATACGAAGGACGAAAGGGGAAAGGGCCAAGTGCAACGGGTCAAAGCGAGAAGATCGTTTTGAGAATGCTTGTTTTGAGAAGGGCCAAGTGAGAAGGGCGAAAAGAGAACGGGCTCAAATGAAGGGCGTTGAATTACGAAGGACGAAAGGGGAAAGGGCCAAATGCAACGGGTCAAAGCGAAAAGATCTTTTTGAGAATGGTTGTTTTGAGAAGGGCCAAGTGAGAAGCGCGAAAAGAGAACGGGCTCAAATGAAGGGCGTTGAATTAAATAAGGACGAAACGGGAATGGGCCAAATGCAACGGGTCAAAGCGAGAATATCGTTTTGAGAATGGTTGTTTTGAGAAGGGCCAAGTGAGAAGCGCGAAAAGAGAACGGGCTCAAATGAAGGGCGTTGAATTACGAAGGACGAAACGGGAAAGGGCCAAATGCAACGGGTCAAAGCGAAAAGATCTTTTTGAGAATGGTTGTTTTGAGAAGGGCCAAGTGAGAAGCGCGAAAAGAGAACGGGCTCAAATGAAGGGCATTGAAATACGAAGGACGAAAGGGGAAAGGGCCAAATGCAACGGGTCAAAGCGAGAAGATCGTTTTGAGAATGCTTGATTTGAGAAGGGCCAATTGAGAAGGGCGAAAAGAGAACGGGCTCAAATGAAGGGCGTTGAATTACGAAGGACGAAAGGGGAAAGGGCCAAATGCAACGGGTCAAAGCGAAAAGATCTTTTTGAGAATGGTTGTTTTGAGAAGGGCCAAGTGAGAAGCGCGAAAAGAGAACGGGCTCAAATGAAGGGCGTTGAATTAAATAAGGACGAAACGGGAAAGGGCCAAATGCAACGGGTCAAAGCAATAGATCTTTTTGAGAATGCTTGTTTTGAGAAGGGCCAAGTGAGAAGGGCGAAAAGAGAACGGGTTCAAATAAGGGGCGTTGAAATACGAAGGACGAAAGGGGAAAGGGCCAAATGCAACTTGTCAAAGCGAGAAGATCTTTTTGAGAATGGTTGTTTTGAGAAGGGCCAAGTGAGAAGCGCGAAAAGAGAACGGGCTCAAATGAAGGGCGTTGAATTACGAAGGACGAAACGGGAAAGGGCCAAATGCAACGGGTCAAAGCAAGAAGATCTTTTTGAGAATGGTTGTTTTGAGAAGGGCCAAGTGAGAAGGGCGAAAAGAGAACGGGATCAAATAAGGGGCGTTGAAATACGAAGGACGAAAGGGGAAAGGGCCAAGTGCAAAGGGTCAAAGCGAGAAGATCGTTTTGAGAATGCTTGTTTTGAGAAGGGCCAAGTGAGAAGGGCGAAAAGAGAACGGGTTCAAATAAGGGGCGTTGAAATACGAAGGACGAAAGGGGAAAGGGCCAAGTGCAACGGGTCAAAGCGAGAAGATCGTTTTGACAATGCTTGTTTTGAGAAGGGCCAAGTGAGAAGGGCGAAAAGAGAACGGGTTCAAATAAGGGGCGTTGAAATACGAAGGACGATAGGGGAAAGGGCCAAATGCAACGGGTCAAAGCGAGAAGATCTTTTTGAAAATGGTTGTTTTGAGAAGGGCCAAGTGAGAAGGGCGAAAAGAGAACGGGTTCAAATAAGGGGCGTTGAAATACGAAGGACGAAAGGGGAAAGGACCAAATGCAACGGTTCAAAGCGAGAACATCTTTTTGAGAATGGTTGTTTTGAGAAGGGCCAAGTGAGAAGGGCGAAAAGAGAACGGGTTCAAATAAGGGGCGTTGAAATACGAAGGACGATAGGGGAAAGGGCCAAATGCAACGGGTCAAAGCGAAAAGATCTTTTTGAGAATGGTTGTTTTGAGAAGGGCCAAGTGAGAAGGGCGAAAAGAGAACGGGTTCAAATAAGGGGCGTTGAAATACGAAGGACGAAAGGGGAAAGGGCCAAGTGCAACGGGTCAAAGCGAGAAGATCGTTTTGAGAATGCTTGTTTTGAGAAGGGCCAAGTGAGAAGGGCGAAAAGAGAACGGGCTCAAATGAAGGGCGTTGAATTACGAAGGACGAAAGGGGAAAGGGCCAAATGCAACGGGTCAAAGCGAAAAGATCTTTTTGAGAATGGTTGTTTTTGAGAAGGGCCAAGTGAGAAGCGCGAAAAGAGAACGGGCTCAAATGAAGGGCGTTGAATTAAATAAGGACGAAACGGGAAAGGGCCAAATGCAACGGGTCAAAGCGAAAAGATCTTTTTGAGAATGGTTGTTTTGAGTAATGCCAAGTGAGAAGGGCGAAAAGAGAACGGGTTCAAATAAGGGGCGTTGAAATACGCAGGACGAAAGGGGAAAGGGCCAAATGCAACTTGTCAAAGCGAGAAGATCTTTTTGAGAATGGTTGTTTTGAGAAGGGCCAAGTGAGAAGCGCGAAAAGAGAACGGGCTCAAATGAAGGGCGTTGAATTAAATAAGGACGAAACGGGAAAGGGCCAAATGCTACGCGTCAAAGCGAGAAGATCTTTTTGAGAATGCTTGTTTTGAGAAGGGCCAAGTGAGAAGGGCGAAAAGAGAACGGGTTCAAATAAGGGGCGTTGAAATACGAAGGACGAAAGGGGAAAGGGCCAAATGCAACTTGTCAAAGCGAGAAGATCTTTTTGAGAATGGTTGTTTTGAGAAGGGCCAAGTGAGAAGCGCGAAAAGAGAACGGGCTCAAATGAAGGGCGTTGAATTAAATAAGGACGAAACGGGAAAGGGCCAAATGCAACGGGTCAAAGCGAGAAGATCTTTTTGAGAATGCTTGTTTTGAGAAGGGCCAAGTGAGAAGGGCGAAAAGAGAACGGGTTCAAATAAGGGGCGTTGAAATACGAAGGACGAAAGGGGAAAGGGCCAAATGCAACTTGTCAAAGCGAGAAGATCTTTTTGAGAATGGTTGTTTTGAGAAGGGCCAAGTGAGAAGGGCGAAAAGAGAACGGGTTCAAATAAGGGGCGTTGAAATACGAAGGACGAAAGGGGAAAGGGCCAAGTGCAACGGGTCAAAGCGAGAAGATCGTTTTGACAATGCTTGTTTTGAGAAGGGCGAAGTGAGAAGGGCGAAAAGAGAACGGGTTCAAATAAGAGGCGTTGAAATACGAAGGACGAAAGGGGAAAGGGCCAAGTGCAACGGGACAAAGCGAGAAGATCGTTTTGAGAATGCTTGTTTTGAGAAGGGCCAAGTGAGAAGGGCGAAAAGAGAACGGGTTCAAATAAGGGGCGTTGAAATACGAAGGACGAAAGGGAAAAGGGCCAAGTGCAACGGGTCAAAGCGAGAAGATCGTTTTGACAATGCTTGTTTTGAGAAGGGCCAAGTGAGAAGGGCGAAAAGAGAACGGGTTCAAATAAGGGGCGTTGAAATACGAAGGACGATAGGGGAAAGGGCCAAATGCAACGGGTCAAAGCGAGAAGATCTTTTTGAGAATGGTTGTTTTGAGAAGGGCCAAGTGAGAAGGGCAAAAAGAGAACGGGTTCAAATAAGGGGCGTTGAAATACGAAGGACGAAAGGGGAAAGGGCCAAATGCAACGGGTCAAAGCGAGAAGATCTTTTTGAGAATGGTTGTTTTGAGAAGGGCCAAGTGAGAAGGGCGAAAAGAGAACGGGTTCAAATAAGGGGCGTTGAAATACGAAGGACGATAGGGGAAAGGGCCAAATGCAACGGGTCAAAGCGAGAAGATCTTTTTGAGAATGGTTGTTTTGAGAAGGGCCAAGTGAGAAGGGCGAAAAGAGAACGGGTTCAAATAAGGGGCGTTGAAATACGAAGGACGATAGGGGAAAGGGCCAAATGCAACGGGTCAAAGCGAAAAGATCTTTTTGAGAATGGTTGTTTTGAGAAGGGCCAAGTGAGAAGCGCGAAATGAGAACGGGCTCAAATGAAGGGCGTTGAATTACGAAGGACGAAACGGGAAAAAGCCAAATGCAACGGGTCAAAGCAAGAAGATCTTTTTGAGAATGCTTGTTTTGAGAAGGGCCAAGTGAGAAGGGCGAAAAGACAACGGGTTCAAATAAGGGGCGTTGAAATACGAAGGACGAAAGGGGAAAGGGCCAAATGCAACGGGTCAAAGCGAAAAGATCTTTTTGAGAATGGTTGTTTTGAGAAGGGCCAAGTGAGAAGCGCGAAAAGAGAACGGGCTCAAATAAAGGGCGTTGAATTACGAAGGACGAAACGGGAAAGGGCCAAATGCAACGGGTCAAAGCGAAAAGATCTTTTTGAGAATGGTTGTTTTGAGAAGGGCCAAGTGAGAAGCGCGAAAAGAGAACGGGCTCAAATGAAGGGCGTTGAAATACGAAGGACGAAAGGGGAAAGGGCCAAATGCAACGGGTCAAAGCGAGAAGATCGTTTTGAGAATGCTTGTTTTGAGAAGGGCCAAGTGAGAAGGGCGAAAAGAGAACGGGCTCAAATGAAGGGCGTTGAATTACGAAGGACGAAAGGGGAAAGGGCCAAATGCAACGGGTCAAAGCGAAAAGATCTTTTTGAGAATGGTTGTTTTGAGAAGGGCCAAGTGAGAACCGCGAAAAGAGAACGGGCTCAAATGAAGGGCGTTGAATTAAATAAGGACGAAACGGGAAAGGGCCAAATGCAACGGGTCAAAGCGAGAAGATCTTTTTGAGAATGCTTGTTTTGAGAAGGGCCAAGTGAGAAGGGCGAAAAGAGAACGGGTTCAAATAAGGGGCGTTGAAATACGAAGGACGAAAGGGGAAAGGGCCAAATGCAACTTGTCAAAGCGAGAAGATCTTTTTGAGAATGGTTGTTTTGAGAAGGGCCAAGTGAGAAGCGCGAAAAGTGAACGGGCTCAAATGAAGGGCGTTGAATTACGAAGGACGAAACGGGAAAGGGCCAAATGCAACGGGTCAAAGCAAGAAGATCTTTTTGAGAATGCTTGTTTTGAGAAGGGCCAAGTGAGAAGGGCGAAAAGAGAACGGGTTCAAATAAGGGGCGTTGAAATACGAAGGACGAAAGGGGAAAGGGCCAAGTGCAACGGGTCAAAGCGAGAAGATCGTTTTGAGAATGCTTGTTTTGAGAAGGGCCAAGTGAGAAGGGCGAAAAGAGAACGGGTTCAAATAAGGGGCGTTGAAATACGAAGGACGAAAGGGGAAAGGGCCAAGTGCAACGGGTCAAAGCGAGAAGATCGTTTTGACAATGCTTGTTTTGAGAAGGGCCAAGTGAGAAGGGCGAAAAGAGAACGGGTTCAAATAAGGGGCGTTGAAATACGAAGGACGATAGGGGAAAGGGCCAAATGCAACGGGTCAAAGCGAGAAGATCTTTTTGAGAATGGTTGTTTTGAGAAGGGCCAAGTGAGAAGGGCAAAAAGAGAACGGGTTCAAATAAGGGGCGTTGAAATACGAAGGACGAAAGGGGAAAGGGCCAAATGCAACGGGTCAAAGCGAGAAGATCTTTTTCAGAATGGTTGTTTTGAGAAGGGCCAAGTGAGAAGGGCGAAAAGAGAACGGGTTCAAATAAGGGGCGTTGAAATACGAAGGACGATAGGGGAAAGGGCCAAATGCAACGGGTCAAAGCGAGAAGATCTTTTTGAGAATGGTTGTTTTGAGAAGGGCCAAGTGAGAAGGGCGAAAAGAGAACGGGTTCAAATAAGGGGCGTTGAAATACGAAGGACGATAGGGGAAAGGGCCAAATGCAACGGGTCAAAGCGAAAAGATCTTTTTGAGAATGGTTGTTTTGAGAAGGGCCAAGTGAGAAGCGCGAAATGAGAACGGGCTCAAATGAAGGGCGTTGAATTACGAAGGACGAAACGGGAAAGGGCCAAATGCAACGGGTCAAAGCAAGAAGATCTTTTTGAGAATGCTTGTTTTGAGAAGGGCCAAGTGAGAAGGGCGAAAAGAGAACGGGTTCAAATAAGGGGCGTTGAAATACGAAGGACGAAAGGGGAAAGGGCCAAATGCAACGGGTCAAAGCGAAAAGATCTTTTTGAGAATGGTTGTTTTGAGAAGGGCCAAGTGAGAAGCGCGAAAAGAGAACGGGCTCAAATGAAGGGCGTTGAATTAAATAAGGACGAAACGGGAATGGGCCAAATGCAACGGGTCAAAGCGAGAAGATCTTTTTGAGAATGCTTGTTTTGAGAAGGGCCAAGTGAGAAGGGCGAAAAGAGAACGGGTTCAAATAAGGGGCGTTGAAATACGAAGGACGATAGGGGAAAGGGCCAAATGCAACGGGTCAAAGCGAAAAGATCTTTTTGAGAATGGTTGTTTTGAGAAGGGCCAAGTGAGAAGCGCGAAAAGAGAACGGGCTCAAATGAAGGGCGTTGAATTACGAAGGACGAAACGGGAAAGGGCCAAATGCAACGGGTCAAAGCGAGAAGATCTTTTTGAGAATGGTTGTTTTGAGAAGGGCCAAGTGAGAAGGGCGAAAAGAGAACGGGTTCAAATAAGGGGCGTTGAAATACGAAGGACGAAACGGGAAAGGGCCAAATGCAACGCGCCAAAGCGAGATCTTTTTGAGAATGCTTGTTTTGAGAAGGGCCAAGTGAGAAGGGCGAAAAGAGAACGGGTTCAAATAAGGGGCGTTGAAATACGAAGGACGAAACGGGAAAGGGCCAAATGCAACAGGTCAAAGCGAGATCTTTTTGAGAATGCTTGTTTTGAGAAGGGCCAAGTGAGAAGGGCGAAAAGAGAACGGGTTCAAATTAGGGGCGTTGAATTACGAAGGACGAAACGGGAAAGGGCCAAATGCAACGGGTCAAAGCGAGAAGATCTTTTTGAGAATGCTTGTTTTGAGAAGGGCCAAGTGAGAAGGGCGAAAAGAGAACGGGTTCAAATAAGGGGCGTTGAATTACGAAGGACGAAACGGGAAAGGGCCAAATGCAACGGGTCAAAGCGAGATCTTTTTGAGAATGCTTGTTTTGAGAAGGGCCAAAGGGCGAAAAGAGAACGGGTTCAAATTAGGGGCGTTAAATTACGAAGGACGAAACGGGAAAGGGCCAAATGCAACGGGTCAAAGCGAGAAGATCTTTTTGAGAATGCTTGTTTTGAGAAGGACCAAGTGAGAAGGGCGAAAAGAGAACGGGTTCAAATAAGGGGCGTTGAAATACGAAGGACGAAAGGGGAAAGGGCCAAATGCAACGGGTCAAAGCGAGAAGATCGTTTTGAGAATGCTTGTTTTGAGAAGGGCCAAGTGAGAAGGGCGAAAGGAGAACGGGCTCAAATGAAGGGCGTTGAATTAAATAAGGACGAAACGGGAAAGGGCCAAATGCAACGGGTCAAAGCGAAAAGATCTTTTTGAGAATGGTTGTTTTGAGAAGGGCCAAGTGAGAAGCGCGAAAAGAGAACGGGCTCAAATGAAGGGCGTTGAATTAAATAAGGACGAAACGGGAAAGGGCCAAATGCAACGGGTCAAAGCGAAAAGATCTTTTTGAGAATGGTTGTTTTGAGAAGGGCCAAGTGAGAAGGGCGAAAAGAGAACGGGTTCAAATAAGGGGCGTTGAAATACGAAGGACGAAAGGGGAAAGGGCCAAGTGCAACGGGTCAAACCGAGAAGATCGTTTTGAGAATGCTTGTTTTGAGAAGGGCCAAGTGAGAAGGGCGAAAAGAGAACGGGCTCAAATGAAGGGCGTTGAATTACGAAGGACGAAAGGGGAAAGGGCCAAATGCAACGGGTCAAATCGAAAAGATCTTTTTGAGAATGGTTGTTTTGAGAAGGGCCAAGTGAGAAGCGCGAAAAGAGAACGGGCTCAAATGAAGGGCGTTGAATTAAATAAGGACGAAACGGGAATGGGCCAAATGCAATGGGTCAAAGCGAGAAGATCGTTTTGAGAATGGTTGTTTTGAGAAGGGCCAAGTGAGAAGCGCGAAAAGAGAACGGGCTCAAATGAAGGGCGTTGAATTAGGAAGGACGAAACGGGAAAGGGCCAAATGCAACGGGTCAAAGCGGGAAGATCTTTTTGAGAATGCTTGTTTTGAGAAGGGCCAAGTGAGAAGGGCGAAAAGAGAACGGGTTCAAATAAGGGGCGTTGAAATACGAAGGACGAAAGGGGAAAGGGCCAAGTGCAACGGGTCAAAGCGAGAAGATCGTTTTGACAATGCTTGTTTTGAGAAGGGCCAAGTGAGAAGGGCGAAAAGAGAACGGGTTCAAATAAGGGGCGTTGAAATACGAAGGACGATAGGGGAAAGGGCCAAATGCAACGGGTCAAAGCGAGAAGATCTTTTTGAGAATGGTTGTTTTGAGAAGGGCCAAGTGAGAAGGGCAAAAAGAGAACGGGTTCAAATAAGGGGCGTTGAAATACGAAGGACGAAAGGGGAAAGGGCCAAATGCAACGGGTCAAAGCGAGAAGATCTTTTTCAGAATGGTTGTTTTGAGAAGGGCCAAGTGAGAAGGGCGAAAAGAGAACGGGTTCAAATAAGGGGCGTTGAAATACGAAGGACGATAGGGGAAAGGGCCAAATGCAACGGGTCAAAGCGAGAAGATCTTTTTGAGAATGGTTGTTTTGAGAAGGGCCAAGTGAGAAGGGCGAAAAGAGAACGGGTTCAGATAAGGGGCGTTGAAATACGAAGGACGATAGGGGAAAGGGCCAAATGCAACGGGTCAAAGCGAAAAGATCTTTTTGAGAATGGTTGTTTTGAGAAGGGCCAAGTGAGAAGCGCGAAATGAGAACGGGCTCAAATGAAGGGCGTTGAATTACGAAGGACGAAACGGGAAAGGGCCAAATGCAACGGGTCAAAGCAAGAAGATCTTTTTGAGAATGCTTGTTTTGAGAAGGGCCAAGTGAGAAGGGCGAAAAGAGAACGGGTTCAAATAAGGGGCGTTGAAATACGAAGGACGAAAGGGGAAAGGGCCAAATGCAACGGGTCAAAGCGAAAAGATCTTTTTGAGAATGGTTGTTTTGAGAAGGGCCAAGTGAGAAGCGCGAAAAGAGAACGGGCTCAAATGAAGGGCGTTGAATTAAATAAGGACGAAACGGGAATGGGCCAAATGCAACGGGTCAAAGCGAGAAGATCTTTTTGAGAATGCTTGTTTTGAGAAGGGCCAAGTGAGAAGGGCGAAAAGAGAACGGGTTCAAATAAGGGGCGTTGAAATACGAAGGACGATAGGGGAAAGGGCCAAATGCAACGGGTCAAAGCGAAAAGATCTTTTTGAGAATGGTTGTTTTGAGAAGGGCCAAGTGAGAATCGCGAAAAGAGAACGGGCTCAAATGAAGGGCGTTGAATTACGAAGGACGAAACGGGAAAGGGCCAAATGCAACGGGTCAAAGCGAGAAGATCTTTTTGAGAATGGTTGTTTTGAGAAGGGCCAAGTGAGAAGGGCGAAAAGAGAACGGGTTCAAATAAGGGGCGTTGAAATACGAAGGACGAAACGGGAAAGGGCCAAATGCAACGCGCCAAAGCGAGATCTTTTTGAGAATGCTTGTTTTGAGAAGGGCCAAGTGAGAAGGGCGAAAAGAGAACGGGTTCAAATAAGGGGCGTTGAAATACGAAGGACGAAACGGGAAAGGGCCAAATGCAACAGGTCAAAGCGAGATCTTTTTGAGAATGCTTGTTTTGAGAAGGGCCAAGTGAGAAGGGCGAAAAGAGAACGGGTTCAAATTAGGGGCGTTGAATTACGAAGGACGAAACGGGAAAGGGCCAAATGCAACGGGTCAAAGCGAGAAGATCTTTTTGAGAATGCTTGTTTTGAGAAGGGCCAAGTGAGAAGGGCGAAAAGAGAACGGGTTCAAATAAGGGGCGTTGAATTACGAAGGACGAAACGGGAAAGGGCCAAATGCAACAGGTCAAAGCGAGATCTTTTTGAGAATGCTTGTTTTGAGAAGGGCCAAAGGGCGAAAAGAGAACGGGTTCAAATTAGGGGCGTTAAATTACGAAGGACGAAACGGGAAAGGGCCAAATGCAACGGGTCAAAGCGAGAAGATCTTTTTGAGAATGCTTGTTTTGAGAAGGACCAAGTGAGAAGGGCGAAAAGAGAACGGGTTCAAATAAGGGGCGTTGAAATACGAAGGACGAAACGGGAAAGGGCCAAATGCAACGGGTCAAAGCGAAAAGATCTTTTTGAGAATGGTTGTTTTGAGAAGGGCCAAGTGAGAAGCGCGAAAAGAGAACGGGCTCAAATGAAGGGCGTTGAATTAAATAAGGACGAAACGGGAAAGGGCCAAATGCAACGGGTCAAAGCGAAAAGATCTTTTTGAGAATGGTTGTTTTGAGAAGGGCCAAGTGAGAAGGGCGAAAAGAGAACGGGTTCAAATAAGGGGCGTTGAAATACGAAGGACGAAAGGGGAAAGGGCCAAGTGCAACAGGTCAAACCGAGAAGATCGTTTTGAGAATGCTTGTTTTGAGAAGGGCCAAGTGAGAAGGGCGAAAAGAGAACGGGCTCAAATGAAGGGCGTTGAATTACGAAGGACGAAAGGGGAAAGGGCCAAATGCAACGGGTCAAATCGAAAAGATCTTTTTGAGAATGGTTGTTTTGAGAAGGGCCAAGTGAGAAGCGCGAAAAGAGAACGGGCTCAAATGAAGGGCGTTGAATTAAATAAGGACGAAACGGGAATGGGCCAAATGCAATGGGTCAAAGCGAGAAGATCGTTTTGAGAATGGTTGTTTTGAGAAGGGCCAAGTGAGAAGCGCGAAAAGAGAACGGGCTCAAATGAAGGGCGTTGAATTAGGAAGGACGAAACGGGAAAGGGCCAAATGCAACGGGTCAAAGCGGGAAGATCTTTTTGAGAATGCTTGTTTTGAGAAGGGCCAAGTGAGAAGGGCGAAAAGAGAACGGGTTCAAATAAGGGGCGTTGAAATACGAAGGACGAAAGGGGAAAGGGCCAAGTGCAACGGGTCAAAGCGAGAAGATCGTTTTGAGAATGCTTGTTTTGAGAAGGGCCAAGTGAGAAGGGCGAAAAGAGAACGGGCTCAAATGAAGGGCGTTGAATTAAATAAGGACGAAACGGGAAAGGGCCAAATGCAACGGGTCAAAGCGAAAAGATCTTTTTGAGAATGGTTGTTTTGAGAAGGGCCAAGTGAGAAGCGCGAAAAGAGAACGGGCTCAAATGAAGGGCGTTGAATTAAATAAGGACGAAACGGGAAAGGGCCAAATGCAACGGGTCAAAGCGAAAAGATCTTTTTGAGAATGGTTGTTTTGAGTAATGCCAAGTGAGAAGGGCGAAAAGAGAACGGGTTCAAATAAGGGACGTTGAAATACGAAGGACGAAAGGGGAAAGGGCCAAATGCAACTTGTCAAAGCGAGAAGATCTTTTTGAGAATGGTTGTTTTGAGAAGGGCCAAGTGAGAAGCGCGAAAAGAGAACGGGCTCAAATGAAGGGCGTTGAATTAAATAAGGACGAAACGGGAAAGGGCCAAATGCAACGGGTCAAAGCGAAAAGATCTTTTTGAGAATGGTTGTTTTGAGTAATGCCAAGTGAGAAGGGCGAAAAGAGAACGGGTTCAAATAAGGGGCGTTGAAATACGAAGGACGAAAGGGGAAAGGGCCAAATGAAACTTGTCAAAGCGAGAAGATCTTTTTGAGAATGGTTGTTTTGAGAAGGGCCAAGTGAGAAGCGCGAAAAGAGAACGGGCTCAAATGAAGGGCGTTGAATTAAATCAGGACGAAACGGGAAAGGGCCAAATGCAACGGGTCAAAGCGAGAAGATCTTTTTGAGAATGCTTGTTTTGAGAAGGGCCAAGTGAGAAGGGCGAAAAGAGAACGGGTTCAAATAAGGGGCGTTGAAATACGAAGGACGAAAGGGGAAAGGGCCAAATGCAACGGGTCAAAGCGAAAAGATCTTTTTGAGAATGGTTGTTTTGAGAAGGGCCAAGTGAGAAGCGCGAAAAGAGAACGGGCTCAAATGAAGGGCGTTGAATTAAATAAGGACGAAACGGGAATGGGCCAAATGCAACGGGTCAAAGCGAGAAGATCTTTTTGAGAATGCTTGTTTTGAGAAGGGCCAAGTGAGAAGGGCGAAAAGAGAACGGGTTCAAATAAGGGGCGTTGAAATACGAAGGACGATAGGGGAAAGGGCCAAATGCAACTTGTCAAAGCGAAAAGATCTTTTTGAGAATGGTTGTTTTGAGAAGGGCCAAGTGAGAAGCGCGAAAAGAGAACGGGCTCTAATGAATGGCGTTGAATTACGAAGGACGAAACGGGAAAGGGCCAAATGCAACGGGTCAATGCGAGATCTTTTTGAGAATGGTTGTTTTTAGAAGGGCCAAGTGAGAAGGGCGAAAAGAGAACGGGTTCAAATAAGGGGCGTTGAAATACGAAGGACGAAAGGGGAGAGGGCCAAATGCAACGGGTCAAATCGAAAAGATCTTTTTGAGAATGGTTGCTTTGAGAAGGGCCAAGTGAGAAGCGCGAAATGAGAACGGGCTCAAATGAAGGGCGTTGAATTACGAAGGACGAAACGAGAAAGGGCCAAATGCAACGGGTCAAAGCAAGAAGATCTTTTCGAGAATGCTTGTTTTGAGAAGGGCCAAGTGAGAAGGGCGAAAAGAGAACGGGTTCAAATAAGGGGCGTTGAAATACGAAGGACGAAAGGGGAAAGGGCCAAATGCAACGGGTCAAAGCGAAAAGATCTTTTTGAGAATGGTTGTTTTGAGAAGGGCCAAGTGAGAAGCGCGAAAAGAGAACGGGCTCAAATGAAGGGCGTTGAATTAAATAAGGACGAAACGGGAATGGGCCAAATGCAACGGGTCAAAGCGAGAAGATCTTTTGAGAATGCTTGTTTTGAGAAGGGCCAAGTGAGAAGGGCGAAAAGAGAACGGGTTCAAATAAGGGGCGTTGAAATACGAAGGACGATAGGGGAAAGGGCCAAATGCAACGGGTCAAAGCGAAAAGATCTTTTTGAGAATGGTTGTTTTGAGAAGGGCCAAGTGAGAAGCGCGAAAAGAGAACGGGCTCAAATGAAGGGCGTTGAATTACGAAGGACGAAACGAGAAAGGGCCAAATGCAACGCGCCGAAGCGAGATCTTTTTGAGAATGCTTGTTTTGAGAAGGGCCAAGTGAGAAGGGCGAAAAGAGAACGCGTTCAAATAAGGGGCGTTGAAATACGAAGGACGATAGGGGAAAGGGCCAAATGCAACAGGTCAAAGCGAGATCTTTTTGAGAATGCTTCTTTTGAGAAGGGCCAAGTGAGAAGGGCGAAAAGAGAACGGGTTCAAATTAGGGGCGTTGAATTACGAAGGACGAAACGGGAAAGGGCCAAATGCAACGGGTCAAAGCAAGAAGATCTTTTTGAGAATGCTTGTTTTGAGAAGGGTCAAGTGAGAAGGGCGAAAAGAGAACGGGTTCAAATAAGGGGCGTTGAATTACGAAGGACGAAACGGGAAAGGGCCAAATGCAACAGGTCAAAGCGAGATCTTTTTGAGAATGCTTGTTTTGAGAAGGGCCAAGTGAGAAGGGCGAAAAGAGAACGGGTTCAAATTAGGGGCGTTGAATTACGAAGGACGAAACGGGAATGGGCCAAATGCAACGGGTCAAAGCGAGAAGATCTTTTTGAGAATGCTTGTTTTGAGAAGGGCCAAGTGAGAAGGGCGAAAAGAGAACGGGTTCAAATAAGGGGCGTTGAAATACGAAGGACGATAGGGGAAAGGGCCAAATGCAACGGGTCAAAGCGAAAAGATCTTTTTGAGAATGGTTGTTTTGAGAAGGGCCAAGTGAGAAGCGCGAAAAGAGAACGGGCTCAAATGAAGGGCGTTGAATTACGAAGGACGAAACGGGAAAGGGCCAAATGCAACGGGTCAAAGCGAGAAGATCTTTTTGAGAATGGTTGTTTTGAGAAGGGCCAAGTGAGAAGGGCGAAAAGAGAACGGGTTCAAATAAGGGGCGTTGAAATACGAAGGACGAAAGGGGAAAGGGCCAAATGCAACGGGTCAAAGCGAAAAGATCTTTTTGAGAATGGTTGTTTTGAGAAGGGCCAAGTGAGAAGCGCGAAATGGGAACGGGCTCAAATGAAGGGCGTTGAATTACGAAGGACGAAACGGGAAAGGGCCAAATGCAACGGGTCAAAGCAAGAAGATCTTTTTGAGAATTTTTGTATTGAGAAGGGCCAAGTGAGAAGGGCGAAAAGAGAACGGGTTCAAATAAGGGGCGTTGAAATACGAAGGACGAAAGGGGAAAGGGCCAAATGCAACGGGTCGAAGCGAAAAGATCTTTTTGAGAATGGTTGTTTTGAGAAGGGCCAAGTGAGAACCGCGAAAAGAGAACGGGCTCAAATGAAGGGCGTTGAATTAAATAAGGACGAAACGGGAATGGGCCAAATGCAACGGGTCAAAGCGAGAAGATCTTTTTGAGAATGCTTGTTTTGAGAAGGGCCAAGTGAGAAGGGCGAAAAGAGAACGGGTTCAAATAAGGGCCGTTGAAATACGAAGGACGATAGGGGAAAGGGCCAAATGCAACGGGTCAAAGCGAAAAGATCTTTTTGAGAATGGTTGTTTTGAGAAGGGCCAAGTGAGAAGCGCGAAAAGAGAACGGGCTCAAATGAAGGGCGTTGAATTACGAAGGACGAAACGGGAAAGGGCCAAATGCAACGGGTCAAAGCGAGAAGATCTTTCTGAGAATGGTTGTTTTGAGAAGGGCCAAGTGAGAAGGGCGAAAAGAGAACGGGTTCAAATAAGGGGCGTTGAAATACGAAGGACGAAACGGGAAAGGGCCAAATGCAACGCGCCAAAGCGAGATCTTTTTGAGAAGGGTTGTTTTGAGAAGGGCCAAGTGAGAAGGGCGAAAAGAGAACGGGTTCCAATAAGGGGCGTTGAAATACGAAGGACGAAACGGGAAAGGGCCAAATGCAACAGGTCAAAGCGAGATCTTTTTGAGAATGCTTGTTTTGAGAAGGGCCAAGTGAGAAGGGCGAAAAGAGAACGGGTTCAAATTAGGGGCGTTGAATTACGAAGGACGAAACGGGAAAGGGCGAAATGCAACGGGTCAAAGCGAGAAGATCTTTTTGAGAAGGCTTGTTTTGAGAAGGGCCAAGTGAGAAGGGCGAAAAGAGAACGGGTTCAAATAAGGGGCGTTGAATTACGAAGGACGAAACGGGAAAGGGCCAAATGCAACAGGTCAAAGCGAGATCTTTTTGAGAATGCTTGTTTTGAGAAGGGCCAAGTGAGAAGGGCGAAACGAGAACGGGTTCAAATTAGGGGCGTTGAATTACGAAGGACGAAACGGGAAAGGGCCAAATGCAACGGGTCAAAGCGAGAAGATCTTTTTGAGAATGCTTGTTTTGAGAAGGGCCAAGTGAGAAGGGCGGAAAGAGAACGGGTTCAAATTAGGGGCGTTGAAATACGAAGGACGAAACGGGAAAGGGCCAAATGCAACGGGTCAAGGCGAGAACATCTTTTTGAGAATGCTTGTTTTGAGAAGGGCCAAGTGAGAAGGGCGAAAAGAGAACGGGTTCAAATTAGGGGCGTTGAAATACGAAGGACGAAACGGGAAAGGGCCAAATGCAACGGGTCAAAGCGAAAAGACCTTTTTGAGAATGCTTGTTTTGAGAAGGTCCAAGTGAGAAGGGCGAAAAGAGAACGGGTTCAAATAAGGGGCGTTGAAATACGAAGGACGAAACGGGAAAGGGCCAAATGCAACGGGTCAAAGCGAAAAGATCTTTTTGAGAATGCATGTTTTGAGAAGGTCCAAGTGAGAAGGGCGAAAAGAGAACGGGTTCAAATAAGGGGCGTTGAAATACGAAGGACGAAACGGGAAAGGGCCAAATGCAACGGGTCAAAGCGAAAAGATCTTTTTGAGAATGCTTGTTTTGAGAAGGTCCAAGTGAGAAGGGCGAAAAGAGAACGGGTTCAAATAAGGGGCGTTGAAATACGAAGGACGAAACGGGAAAGGGCCAAATGCAACGGGTCAAAGCGAGAAGATCGTTTTGAGAATGGTTGTTTTGAAAAGGGCCAAGTGAGAAGCGCGAAAAGAGAACGGGATCAAATGAAGGGCGTTGAATTAAATAAGGACGAAACGGGAAAGGGCCAAATGCAACGGGTCAAAGCAAGAAGATCTTTTTGAGAATTTTTGTATTGAGAAGGGCCAAGTGAGAAGGGCGAAAAGAGAACGGGTTCAAATAAGGGGCGTTGAAATACGAAGGACGAAAGGGGAAAGGGCCAAATGCAACGGGTCGAAGCGAAAAGATCTTTTTGAGAATGGTTGTTTTGAGAAGGGCCAAGTGAGAACCGCGAAAAGAGAACGGGCTCAAATGAAGGGCGTTGAATTAAATAAGGACGAAACGGGAATGGGCCAAATGCAACGGGTCAAAGCGAGAAGATCTTTTTGAGAATGCTTGTTTTGAGAAGGGCCAAGTGAGAAGGGCGAAAAGAGAACGGGTTCAAATAAGGGCCGTTGAAATACGAAGGACGATAGGGGAAAGGGCCAAATGCAACGGGTCAAAGCGAAAAGATCTTTTTGTGAATGGTTGTTTTGAGAAGGGCCAAGTGAGAAGCGCGAAAAGAGAACGGGCTCAAATGAAGGGCGTTGAATTACGAAGGACGAAACGGGAAAGGGCCAAATGCAACGGGTCAAAGCGAGAAGATCTTTCTGAGAATGGTTGTTTTGAGAAGGGCCAAGTGAGAAGGGCGAAAAGAGAACGGGTTCAAATAAGGGGCGTTGAAATACGAAGGACGAAACGGGAAAGGGCCAAATGCAACGCGCCAAAGCGAGATCTTTTTGAGAAGGGTTGTTTTGAGAAGGGCCAAGTGAGAAGGGCGAAAAGAGAACGGGTTCCAATAAGGGGCGTTGAAATACGAAGGACGAAACGGGAAAGGGCCAAATGCAACAGGTCAAAGCGAGATCTTTTTGAGAATGCTTGTTTTGAGAAGGGCCAAGTGAGAAGGGCGAAAAGAGAACGGGTTCAAATTAGGGGCGTTGAATTACGAAGGACGAAACGGGAAAGGGCGAAATGCAACGGGTCAAAGCGAGAAGATCTTTTTGAGAAGGCTTGTTTTGAGAAGGGCCAAGTGAGAAGGGCGAAAAGAGAACGGGTTCAAATAAGGGTCGTTGAATTACGAAGGACGAAACGGGAAAGGGCCAAATGCAACAGGTCAAAGCGAGATCTTTTTGAGAATGCTTGTTTTGAGAAGGGCCAAGTGAGAAGGGCGAAACGAGAACGGGTTCAAATTAGGGGCGTTGAATTACGAAGGACGAAACGGGAAAGGGCCAAATGCAACGGGTCAAAGCGAGAAGATCTTTTTGAGAATGCTTGTTTTGAGAAGGGCCAAGTGAGAAGGGCGGAAAGAGAACGGGTTCAAATTAGGGGCGTTGAAATACGAAGGACGAAACGGGAAAGGGCCAAATGCAACGAATCAAGGCGAGAACATCTTTTTGAGAATGCTTGTTTTGAGAAAAGCCAAGTGAGAAGGGCGAAAAGAGAACGGGTTCAAATTAGGGGCGTTGAAATACGAAGGACGAAACGGGAAAGGGCCAAATGCAACGGGTCAAAGCGAAAAGACCTTTTTGAGAATGCTTGTTTTGAGAAGGTCCAAGTGAGAAGGGCGAAAAGAGAACGGGTTCAAATAAGGGGCGTTGAAATACGAAGGACGAAACGGGAAAGGGCCAAATGCAACGGGTCAAAGCGAAAAGATCTTTTTGAGAATGCTTGTTTTGAGAAGGTCCAAGTGAGAAGGGCGAAAAGAGAACGGGTTCAAATAAGGGGCGTTGAAATACGAAGGACGAAACGGGAAAGGGCCAAATGCAACGGGTCAAAGCGAAAAGATCTTTTTGAGAATGCTTGTTTTGAGAAGGTCCAAGTGAGAAGGGCGAAAAGAGAACGGGTTCAAATAAGGGGCGTTGAAATACGAAGGACGAAACGGGAAAGGGCCAAATGCAACGGGTCAAAGCGAAAAGATCTTTTCGAGAATGCTTGTTTTGAGAAGGTCCAAGTGAGAAGAGCGAAAAGAGAACGGGTTCAAATAAGGGGCGTTGAAATACGAAGGACGAAACGGGAAAGGGCCAAATGCAACGGGTCAAAGCGAAAAGATCTTTTTGAGAATGGTTGTTTTGAGAAGGGCCAAGTGAGAAGGGCGAAAAGAGAACGGGTTCAAATAAGGGGCGTTGAAATACGAAGGACGAAACGGGAAAGGGCCAAATGCAACGGGTCAAAGCGAAAATATCTTTTTGAGAATGCTTGTTTTGAGAAGGGCAAAGTGAGAAGGGCGAAAAGAGAACGGGTTCAAATAAGGGGCGTTGAAATACGAAGGACGAAACGGGAAAGGGCCAAATGCAACGGCTCAAAGCGAGAAGATCTTTTTTAGAACGGTTGTTTTGAGAAGGGCCAAGTGAGAAGCGCGAAAAGAGAACGGGCTCAAATGAAGGGCGTTGAATTACGAAGGACGAGACGGGAAAGGGCCAAATGCAACGGGTCAAAGCGAGAAGATCGTTTTGAGAATGGTTGTTTTGAGAAGGGCCAAGTGAGAATCGCGAAAAGAGAACGGGCTCAAATGAAGGGCGTTGAATTAAATAAGGACGAAACGGGAAAGGGCCAAATGCAACGGGTCAAAGCGAAAAGATCTTTTTGAGAATGGTTGTTTTGAGAAGGGCCAAGTGAGAAGCGCAAAAAGAGAACGGGCTCAAATGAAGGGCGTTGAATTACGAAGGACAAAACGGGAAAGGGCCAAATGCAACGGGTCAAAGCGAGAAGATCTTTTTGAGAATGCTTGTTTTGAGAAGGGCCAAGTGAGAAGGGCGAAAAGAGAACGGGTTCAAATAAGGGGCGTTGAAATACGAAGGACGAAAGGGGAAAGGGCCAAATGCAACGGGTCAAAGCGAGAAGATCGTTTTGAGAATGCTTGTTTTGAGAAGGGCCAAGTGAGAAGGGCGAAAGGAGAACGGGCTCAAATGAAGGGCGTTGAATTAAATAAGGGCGAAACGGGAAAGGGCCACAAGCAACGGGTCAAAGCGAAAAGATCTTTTTGAGAATGGTTGTTTTGAGAAGTACCAAGTGAGAAGCGCGAAAAGAGAACGGGTTCAAATAAGGGGCGTTGAAATACGAAGGACGAAAGGGGAAAGGGCCAAGTGCAACGGGTCAAAGCGAGAAGATCGTTTTGAAAATGCTTGTTTTGAGAAGGGCCAAGTGAGAAGGGCGAAAAGAGAACGGGCTCAAATGAAGGGCGTTGAATTAAATAAGGACGAAACGGGAAAGGGCCAAATGCAACGGGTCAAAGCGAAAAGATCTTTTTGATAATGGTTGTTTTGAGAAGGGCCAAGTGAGAAGGGCGAAAAGAGAACGGGTTCAAATAAGGGGCGTTGAAATACGAAGGACGAAAGGGGAAAGGGCCAAGTGCAACGGGTCAAAGCGAGAAGATCGTTTTGAGAATGCTTGTTTTGAGAAGGGCCAAGTGAGAAGGGCGAAAAGAGAACGGGCTTAAATGAAGGGCGTTGAATTAAATAAGGACGAAACGGGAAAGGGCCAAAAGCAACGGGTCAAAGCGAAAAGATCTTTTTGAGAATGGTTCATTTGAGAAGGGCCAAGTGAGAAGCGTGAAAAGAGAACGGGTTCAAATACGGGGCGTTGAAATACGAAGGACGAAAGGGGAAAGGGCCAAGTGCAACGGGTCAAAGCGAGAAGATCGTTTTAAAAATGCTTGTTTTGAGAAGGGCCAAGTGAGAAGGGCGAAAAGAGAACGGGCTCAAATGAAGGGCGTTGAATTAAATAAGGACGAAACGGGAAAGGGCCAAATGCAACGGGTCAAAGCGAGAAGATCTTTTTGAGAATGGTTGTTTTGAGAAGGGCCATGTGAGAAGGGCGAAAAGAGAACGGGTTCAAATAAGGGGCGTTGAAATACGAAGGACGAAAGGGGAAAGGGCCAAGTGCAACGGGTCAAAGCGAGAAGATCGTTTTGAGAATGCTTGTTTTGAGAAGGGCCAAGTGAGAAGGGCGAAAAGAGAACGGGCTCAAATGAAGGGCGTTGAATTAAATAAGGACGAAACGGGAAAGGGCCAAATGCAACGGGTCAAAGCGAAAAGATCTTTTTGAGAATAGTTGTTTTGAGAAGGGCCAAGTGAGAAGCGCGAAAAGAGAACGGGCTCAAATGAAGGGCGTTGAATTACCAAGGACGAAAGTGGAAAGGGCCAAATGCAACGGGTCAAACCGAGAAGATCTTTTTGAGAATGCTTGTTTTGAGAAGGGCCAAGTGGGAAGGGCGAAAAGAGAACGGGTTCAAATAAGGGGCGTTGAATTACGAAGGACGAAAGGGGAAAGGGCCAAATGCAACGGGTCAAAGCGAAAAGATCTTTTTGAGAATGGTTGTTTTGAGAAGGGCCAAGTGAGAAGCGCGAAAAGAGAACGGGCTCAAATGAAGGGCGTTGAATTACGAAGGACGAAACGGGAAAGCGCCAAATGCAACGGGTCAAAGCGAGAAGATCTTTTTGAGAATGCTTGTTTTGAGAAGGGCCAAGTGAGAGGGGCGAAAAGAGAACGGGTTCAATTAAGGGGCGTTGAAATACGAAGGACGAAACGGGAAAGGGCCAAATGCAACGGGTCAAAACGAAAAGATCTTTTTGAGAATGGTTGTTTTGAGAAGGGCCAAGTGAGAAGCGCGAAAAGAGAACGGGCTTAAATGAATGGCGTTGAATAACGAAGGACGAAAGGGGAAAGGGCCAAATGCAACGGGTCAAAGCGAGAAGACGTTTTTGAGAATGCTTGTTTTGAGAAGGGCCAAGTGAGAAGGGCGAAAAGAGAACGGGTTCAAATAAGGGACGTTGAAATACGAAGGACGAAACGGGTAAGGGCCAAATGCAACGGGTCAAAGCGAAAAGATCTTTTTGAGAATGGTTGTTTTGAGAAGGGCCAAGTGAGAAGCGCGAAAAGAGAACGGGCTCAAATGAAGGGCGTTGAATTAAATAAGGACGAAACGGGAAAGGGCCAAATGCAACGGGTCAAAGCGAAAAGATCTTTATGAGAATGGTTGTTTTGAGTAATGCCAAGTGAGAAGGGCGAAAAGAGAACGGGTTCAAATAAGGGGCGTTGAAATACGAGGGACGAAAGGGGAAAGGGCCAAATGCAACTTGTCAAAGCGAGAAGATCTTTTTGAGAATGCTTGTTTTGAGAAGGGCCAAGTGAGAAGCGCGAAAAGAGAACGGGCTCAAATGAAGGGCGTTGAATTACGAAGGACGAAACGGGAAAGGGCCAAATGCAACGGGTCAAAGCGAAAAGATCTTTTTGAGAATGCTTGTTTTGAGAAGGGCCAAGTGAGAAGGGCGAAAAGAGAACGGGTTCGAATGAAGGGCGTTGAAATACGAAGGACGAAACTGGAAAGGGCCAAATGCAACGAGTCAAAGCGATAAGATCTTTTTGAGAATGCTTGTTTTCAGAAGGGCCAAGTGAGAAGGGCGAAAAGAGAACGGGTTCAAATAAGGGGCGTTGAAATACGAAGGACGAAACGGGAAAGGGCCAAATGCAACGGGTCAAAGCGAGATCTTTTTGAGAATGGTTGTTTTGAGAAGGGCCAAGTGAGAAGCGCGAAAAGAGAACGGGCTCAAATGAAGGGCGTTGAATTACGAAGGACGAAAGGGGAAAGGGCCAAATGCAACGGGTCAAATCGAGAAGATCTTTTTGAGAATGCTTGTTTTGAGAAGGGCCAAGTGAGAAGGGCGAAAAGAGAACGGGTTCAAATAAGGGGTGTTGAAATACGAAGGACGAAACGGGAAAGGGCCAAATGCAACGGGTCAAAGCGAAAAGATCTTTTTGAGAATGGTTGTTTTGAGAAGGGCCAAGTGAGAAGCGCGAAAAGAGAACGGGTTCAAATGAAGGGCGTTGAATTACGAAGGACGAAAGGGGAAAGGGCCGAATGCAACGGGTCAAAGCGAGAAGATCGTTTTGAGAATGGTTGTTTTGAAAAGGGCCAAGTGAGAAGCGCGAAAAGAGAACGGGCTCAAATGATGGGCGTTGAATTAAATAAGGACGAAACGGGAAAGGGCCAAATGCAACGGGTCAAAGCGAGAAGATCTTTTTGAGAATGCTTGTTTTGAGAAGGGCCAAGTGAGAAGCGCGAAAAGAGAACGGGCTTAAATGAAGGGCGTTGAATAACGAAGGACGAAAGGGGAAAGGGCCAAATGCAACGGGTCAAAGCGAGAAGATGTTTTTGAGAATGCTTGTTTTGAGAAGGGCCAAGTGAGAAGGGCGAAAAGAGAACGGGTTCAAATAAGGGGCGTTGAAATACGAAGGACGAAACGGGAAAGGGCCAAATGCAACGGGTCAAAGCGAAAAGATCTTTTTGAGAATGGTTGTTTTGAGAAGGGCCAAGTGAGAAGCGCGAAAAGAGAACGGGCTCAAATGAAGGGCGTTGAATTAAATAAGGACGAAACGGGAAAGGGCCAAATGCAACGGGTCAAAGCGAAAAGATCTTTTTGAGAATGGTTGTTTTGAGTAATGCCAAGTGAGAAGGGCGAAAAGAGAACGGGTTCAAATAAGGGGCGTTGAAATACGAAGGACGAAACGGGAAAGGGCCAAATGCAACGGGTCAAAGCGAAAAGATCTTTTTGAGAATGGTTGTTTTGAGAAGGGCCAAGTGAGAAGCGCGAAAAGAGAACGGGCTCAAATGAAGGGCGTTGAATTACGAAGGACGAAACGGGAAAGGGCCAAATGCAACGTGTCAAAGCGAGAAGATCTTTTTGAGAATGCTTGTTTTGAGAAGGGCCAAGTGAGAAGGGCGAAAAGAGAACGGGTTCAAATAAGGGGCGTTGAAATACGAAGGACGAAACGGGAAAGGGCCAAATGCAACGGGTCAAAGCGAGATCTTTTTGAGAATGGTTGTTTTGAGAAGGGCCAAGTGAGAAGCGCGAAAAGAGAACGGGCTCAAATGAAGGGCGTTGAATTACGAAGGACGAAAGGGGAAAGGGCCAAATGCAACGGGTCAAATCGAGAAGATCTTTTTGAGAATGCTTGTTTTGAGAAGGGCCAAGTGAGAAGGGCGAAAAGAGAACGGGTTCAAATAAGGGGTGTTGAAATACGAAGGACGAAACGGGAAAGGGCCAAATGCAACGGGTCAAAGCGAAAAGATCTTTTTGAGAATGGTTGTTTTGAGAAGGGCCAAGTGAGAAGCGCGAAAAGAGAACGGGTTCAAATGAAGGGCGTTGAATTACGAAGGACGAAAGGGGAAAGGGCCGAATGCAACGGGTCAAAGCGAGAAGATCGTTTTGAGAATGGTTGTTTTGAAAAGGGCCAAGTGAGAAGCGCGAAAAGAGAACGGGCTCAAATGATGGGCGTTGAATTAAATAAGGACGAAACGGGAAAGGGCCAAATGCAACGGGTCAAAGCGAGAAGATCTTTTTGAGAATGCTTGTTTTGAGAAGGGCCAAGTGAGGAGGGCGAAAAGAGAACGGGCTCAAATGAAGGGCGTTGAATTACGAAGGACGAAACGGGAAAGGGCCAAATGCAACGGGTCAAAGCGAGAAGATCTTTTTGAGAATGCTTGTTTTGAGAAGGGCCAAGTGAGAAGCGCGAAAAGAGAACGGGCTCAAATGAAGGGCGTTGAATTAAATAAGGACGAAACGGGAAAGGGCCAAATGCAACGGGTCAAAGCGAAAAGATCTTTTTGAGAATGGTTGTTTTGAGAAGGGCCAAGTGAGAAGCGCGAAAAGAGAACGGGCTCAAATGAAGGGCGTTGAATTACGAAGGACGAAAGGGGAAAGGGCCAAATGCAACGGGTCAAAGCGAGAAGATCGTTTTGAGAATGGTTGTTTTGAGAAGGGCCAAGTGAGAAGCGCGAAAAGAGAACGGGTTCAAATGAAGGGCGTTGAATTAAATAAGGACGAAACGGGAAAGGGCCAAATGCAACGGGTCAAAGCGAGAAGATCTTTTTGAGAATGCTTGTTTTGAGAAGGGCCAAGTGAGAAGGGCGAAATGAGAACGGGTTCAAATAAGGGGCGTTGAAATACGAAGGACGAAACGGGAAAGGGCCAAATGCAACGGGTCAAAGCGAAAAGATCTTTTTGAGAATGGTTGTTTTGAGAAGGGGCAAGTGAGAAGCGCGAAAAGAGAACGGGTTCAAATGAAGGGCGTTGAATTACGAAGGACGAAAGGGGAAAGGGCCAAATGCAACGGGTCAAAGCGAGAAGATCGTTTTGAGAATGGTTGTTTTGAAAAGGGCCAAGTGAGAAGCGCGAAAAGAGAACGGGATCAAATGAAGGGCGTTGAATTAAATAAGGACGAAACGGGAAAGGGCCAAATGCAACGGGTCAAAGCGAGAAGATCTTTTTGAGAATGCTTGTTTTGAGAAGGGCCAAGTGAGAAGGGCGAAAAGAGAACGGGCTCAAATGAAGGGCGTTGAATTACGAAGGACGAAACGGGAAAGGGCCAAATGCAACGGGTCAAAGCGAGAAGATCTTTTTGAGAATGCTTGTTTTGAGAAGGGCCAAGTGAGAAGCGCGAAAAGAGAACGGGCTCAAATGAAGGGCGTTGAATTAAATAAGGACGAAACGGGAAAGGGCCAAATGCAACGGGTCAAAGCGAAAAGATCTTTTTGAGAATGGTTGTTTTGAGAAGGGCCAAGTGAGAAGCGCGAAAAGAGAGCGGGTTCAAATAAGGGGCGTTGAAATACGAAGGACGAAACGGGAAAGGGCCAAATGCAACGGGTCAAAGCAAAAAGATCTTTTTGAGAATGGTTGTTTTGAGAAGGGCCAAGTGAGAAGCGCGAAAAGAGAACGGGCTCAAATGAAGGGCGTTGAATTACGAAGGACGAAACGGGAAAGGTCCAAATGCAACGGGTCAAAGCGAAAAGATCTTTTTGAGAATGGTTGTTTTGAGAAGGGCCAAGTGAGAAGCGCGAAAAGAGAACGGGCTAAAATGAAGGGCGTTGAATTACGAAGGACGAAAGGGGAAAGGGCCAAATGCAACGGGTCAAAGCGAGAAGATCGTTTTGAGAATGGTTGTTTTGAGAAGGGCCAATTGAGAAGCGCGAAAAGAGAACGGGCTCAAATGAAGGGCGTTGAATTACGAAGGACGAAAGAGGAAAGGGCCAAATGCAACGGGTCAAAGCGAGAAGATCGTTTTGAGAATGGTTGTTTTGAGAAGGGCCAAGTGAGAAGCTCGAAAAGAGATCGGGCTCAAATGAAGGGCGTTGAATTACGAAGGACGAAACGGGTAAGGGCCAAATGCAACGGGTCAAAGCGAGAAGATCGTTTTGAGAATGGTTGTTTTGAGAAGGGCCAAGTGAGAAGCGCGAAAAGAGAACGGGCTCAAATGAAGGGCGTTGAATTACGAAGGACGAAAGGGGAAAGGGCCAAATCCAACGGGTCAAAGCGAAAAGATCTTTTTGAGAATGGTTGTTTTGAGAAGGGCCAAGTGAGAAGGGCGAAAAGAGAACGGGCTCAAATGAAGGGCGTTGAATTAAATAAGGACGAAACGGGAAAGGGCCAAATGCAACGGGTCAAAGCGAAAAGATCTTTTTGAGAATGGTTGTTTTGAGAAGGGCCAAGTGAGAAGGGCGAAAAGAGAACGGGTTCAAATAAGGGGCGTTGAAATACGAAGGACGAAAGGGGAAAGGGCCAAGTGCAACGGGTCAAAGCGAAAAGATCGTTTTGAGAATGGTTGTTTTGAGAAGGGCCAAGTGAGAAGCGCGAAAAGAGAACGGGCTCAAATGAAGGGCGTTGAATTACGAAGGACGAAACGGGAAAGGGCCAAATGCAACGGGTCAAAGCGAGAAGATCTTTCTGAGAATGGTTGTTTTGAGAAGGGCCAAGTGAGAAGGGCGAAAAGAGAACGGGTTCAAATAAGGGGCGTTGAAATACGAAGGACGAAACGGGAAAGGGCCAAATGCAACGCGCCAAAGCGAGATCTTTTTGAGAAGGGTTGTTTTGAGAAGGGCCAAGTGAGAAGGGCGAAAAGAGAACGGGTTCCAATAAGGGGCGTTGAAATACGAAGGACGAAACGGGAAAGGGCCAAATGCAACAGGTCAAAGCGAGATCTTTTTGAGAATGCTTGTTTTGAGAAGGGCCAAGTGAGAAGGGCGAAAAGAGAACGGGTTCAAATTAGGGGCGTTGAATTACGAAGGACGAAACGGGAAAGGGCGAAATGCAACGGGTCAAAGCGAGAAGATCTTTTTGAGAAGGCTTGTTTTGAGAAGGGCCAAGTGAGAAGGGCGAAAAGAGAACGGGTTCAAATAAGGGGCGTTGAATTACGAAGGACGAAACGGGAAAGGGCCAAATGCAACAGGTCAAAGCGAGATCTTTTTGAGAATGCTTGTTTTGAGAAGGGCCAAGTGAGAAGGGCGAAACGAGAACGGGTTCAAATTAGGGGCGTTGAATTACGAAGGACGAAACGGGAAAGGGCCAAATGCAACGGGTCAAAGCGAGAAGATCTTTTTGAGAATGCTTGTTTTGAGAAGGGCCAAGTGAGAAGGGCGGAAAGAGAACGGGTTCAAATTAGGGGCGTTGAAATACGAAGGACGAAACGGGAAAGGGCCAAATGCAACGGGTCAAGGCGAGAACATCTTTTTGAGAATGCTTGTTTTGAGAAGGGCCAAGTGAGAAGGGCGAAAAGAGAACGGGTTCAAATTAGGGGCGTTGAAATACGAAGGACGAAACGGGAAAGGGCCAAATGCAACGGGTCAAAGCGAAAAGACCTTTTTGAGAATGCTTGTTTTGAGAAGGTCCAAGTGAGAAGGGCGAAAAGAGAACGGGTTCAAATAAGGGGCGTTGAAATACGAAGGACGAAACGGGAAAGGGCCAAATGCAACGGGTCAAAGCGAAAAGATCTTTTTGAGAATGCTTGTTTTGAGAAGGTCCAAGTGAGAAGGGCGAAAAGAGAACGGGTTCAAATAAGGGGCGTTGAAATACGAAGGACGAAACGGGAAAGGGCCAAATGCAACGGGTCAAAGCGAAAAGATCTTTTTGAGAATGCTTGTTTTGAGAAGGTCCAAGTGAGAAGGGCGAAAAGAGAACGGGTTCAAATAAGGGGCGTTGAAATACGAAGGACGAAACGGGAAAGGGCCAAATGCAACGGGTCAAAGCGAAAAGATCTTTTCGAGAATGCTTGTTTTGAGAAGGTCCAAGTGAGAAGAGCGAAAAGAGAACGGGTTCAAATAAGGGGCGTTGAAATACGAAGGACGAAACGGGAAAGGGCCAAATGCAACGGGTCAAAGCGAAAAGATCTTTTTGAGAATGGTTGTTTTGAGAAGGGCCAAGTGAGAAGGGCGAAAAGAGAACGGGTTCAAATAAGGGGCGTTGAAATACGAAGGACGAAACGGGAAAGGGCCAAATGCAACGGGTCAAAGCGAAAAGATCTTTTTGAGAATGCTTGTTTTGAGAAGGGCAAAGTGAGAAGGGCGAAAAGAGAACGGGTTCAAATAAGGGGCGTTGAAATACGAAGGACGAAACGGGAAAGGGCCAAATGCAACGGCTCAAAGCGAGAAGATCTTTTTTAGAACGGTTGTTTTGAGAAGGGCCAAGTGAGAAGCGCGAAAAGAGAACGGGCTCAAATGAAGGGCGTTGAATTACGAAGGACGAGACGGGAAAGGGCCAAATGCAACGGGTCAAAGCGAGAAGATCGTTTTGAGAATGGTTGTTTTGAGAAGGGCCAAGTGAGAATCGCGAAAAGAGAACGGGCTCAAATGAAGGGCGTTGAATTAAATAAGGACGAAACGGGAAAGGGCCAAATGCAACGGGTCAAAGCGAAAAGATCTTTTTGATAATGGTTGTTTTGAGAAGGGCCAAGTGAGAAGGGCGAAAAGAGAACGGGTTCAAATAAGGGGCGTTGAAATACGAAGGACGAAAGGGGAAAGGGCCAAGTGCAACGGGTCAAAGCGAGAAGATCGTTTTGAGAATGCTTGTTTTGAGAAGGGCCAAGTGAGAAGGGCGAAAAGAGAACGGGCTTAAATGAAGGGCGTTGAATTAAATAAGGACGAAACGGGAAAGGGCCAAAAGCAACGGGTCAAAGCGAAAAGATCTTTTTGAGAATGGTTCATTTGAGAAGGGCCAAGTGAGAAGCGTGAAAAGAGAACGGGTTCAAATACGGGGCGTTGAAATACGAAGGACGAAAGGGGAAAGGGCCAAGTGCAACGGGTCAAAGCGAGAAGATCGTTTTAAAAATGCTTGTTTTGAGAAGGGCCAAGTGAGAAGGGCGAAAAGAGAACGGGCTCAAATGAAGGGCGTTGAATTAAATAAGGACGAAACGGGAAAGGGCCAAATGCAACGGGTCAAAGCGAGAAGATCTTTTTGAGAATGGTTGTTTTGAGAAGGGCCATGTGAGAAGGGCGAAAAGAGAACGGGTTCAAATAAGGGGCGTTGAAATACGAAGGACGAAAGGGGAAAGGGCCAAGTGCAACGGGTCAAAGCGAGAAGATCGTTTTGAGAATGCTTGTTTTGAGAAGGGCCAAGTGAGAAGGGCGAAAAGAGAACGGGCTCAAATGAAGGGCGTTGAATTAAATAAGGACGAAACGGGAAAGGGCCAAATGCAAAGGGTCAAAGCGAAAAGATCTTTTTGAGAATAGTTGTTTTGAGAAGGGCCAAGTGAGAAGCGCGAAAAGAGAACGGGCTCAAATGAAGGGCGTTGAATTACCAAGGACGAAAGTGGAAAGGGCCAAATGCAACGGGTCAAACCGAGAAGATCTTTTTGAGAATGCTTGTTTTGAGAAGGGCCAAGTGGGAAGGGCGAAAAGAGAACGGGTTCAAATAAGGGGCGTTGAATTACGAAGGACGAAAGGGGAAAGGGCCAAATGCAACGGGTCAAAGCGAAAAGATCTTTTTGAGAATGGTTGTTTTGAGAAGGGCCAAGTGAGAAGCGCGAAAAGAGAACGGGCTCAAATGAAGGGCGTTGAATTACGAAGGACGAAACGGGAAAGCGCCAAATGCAACGGGTCAAAGCGAGAAGATCTTTTTGAGAATGCTTGTTTTGAGAAGGGCCAAGTGAGAGGGGCGAAAAGAGAACGGGTTCAAATAAGGGGCGTTGAAATACGAAGGACGAAACGGGAAAGGGCCAAATGCAACGGGTCAAAACGAAAAGATCTTTTTGAGAATGGTTGTTTTGAGAAGGGCCAAGTGAGAAGCGCGAAAAGAGAACGGGCTTAAATGAATGGCGTTGAATAACGAAGGACGAAAGGGGAAAGGGCGAAATGCAACGGGTCAAAGCGAGAAGACGTTTTTGAGAATGCTTGTTTTGAGAAGGGCCAAGTGAGAAGGGCGAAAAGAGAACGGGTTCAAATAAGGGACGTTGAAATACGAAGGACGAAACGGGTAAGGGCCAAATGCAACGGGTCAAAGCGAAAAGATCTTTTTGAGAATGGTTGTTTTGAGAAGGGCCAAGTGAGAAGCGCGAAAAGAGAACGGGCTCAAATGAAGGGCGTTGAATTAAATAAGGACGAAACGGGAAAGGGCCAAATGCAACGGGTCAAAGCGAAAAGATCTTTATGAGAATGGTTGTTTTGAGTAATGCCAAGTGAGAAGGGCGAAAAGAGAACGGGTTCAAATAAGGGGCGTTGAAATACGAGGGACGAAAGGGGAAAGGGCCAAATGCAACTTGTCAAAGCGAGAAGATCTTTTTGAGAATGCTTGTTTTGAGAAGGGCCAAGTGAGAAGCGCGAAAAGAGAACGGGCTCAAATGAAGGGCGTTGAATTACGAAGGACGAAACGGGAAAGGGCCAAATGCAACGGGTCAAAGCGAAAAGATCTTTTTGAGAATGCTTGTTTTGAGAAGGGCCAAGTGAGAAGGGCGAAAAGAGAACGGGTTCGAATGAAGGGCGTTGAAATACGAAGGACGAAACTGGAAAGGGCCAAATGCAACGAGTCAAAGCGAAAAGATCTTTTTGAGAATGCTTGTTTTCAGAAGGGCCAAGTGAGAAGGGCGAAAAGAGAACGGGTTCAAATAAGGGGCGTTGAAATACGAAGGACGAAACGGGAAAGGGCCAAATGCAACGGGTCAAAGCGAGATCTTTTTGAGAATGGTTGTTTTGAGAAGGGCCAAGTGAGAAGCGCGAAAAGAGAACGGGCTCAAATGAAGGGCGTTGAATTACGAAGGACGAAAGGGGAAAGGGCCAAATGCAACGGGTCAAATCGAGAAGATCTTTTTGAGAATGCTTGTTTTGAGAAGGGCCAAGTGAGAAGGGCGAAAAGAGAACGGGTTCAAATAAGGGGTGTTGAAATACGAAGGACGAAACGGGAAAGGGCCAAATGCAACGGGTCAAAGCGAAAAGATCTTTTTGAGAATGGTTGTTTTGAGAAGGGCCAAGTGAGAAGCGCGAAAAGAGAACGGGTTCAAATGAAGGGCGTTGAATTACGAAGGACGAAAGGGGAAAGGGCCGAATGCAACGGGTCAAAGCGAGAAGATCGTTTTGAGAATGGTTGTTTTGAAAAGGGCCAAGTGAGAAGCGCGAAAAGAGAACGGGCTCAAATGATGGGCGTTGAATTAAGTAAGGACGAAACGGGAAAGGGCCAAATGCAACGGGTCAAAGCGAGAAGATCTTTTTGAGAATGCTTGTTTTGAGAAGGGCCAAGTGAGAAGCGCGAAAAGAGAACGGGCTTAAATGAAGGGCGTTGAATAACGAAGGACGAAAGGGGAAAGGGCCAAATGCAACGGGTCAAAGCGAGAAGATGTTTTTGAGAATGCTTGTTTTGAGAAGGGCCAAGTGAGAAGGGCGAAAAGAGAACGGGTTCAAATAAGGGGCGTTGAAATACGAAGGACGAAACGGGAAAGGGCCAAATGCAACGGGTCAAAGCGAAAAGATCTTTTTGAGAATGGTTGTTTTGAGAAGGGCCAAGTGAGAAGCGCGAAAAGAGAATGGGCTCAAATGAAGGGCGTTGAATTAAATAAGGACGAAACGGGAAAGGGCCAAATGCAACGGGTCAAAGCGAAAAGATCTTTTTGAGAATGGTTGTTTTGAGTAATGCCAAGTGAGAAGGGCGAAAAGAGAACGGGTTCAAGTAAGGGGCGTTGAAATACGAAGGACGAAACGGGAAAGGGCCAAATGCAACGGGTCAAAGCGAAAAGATCTTTTTGAGAATGGTTGTTTTGAGAAGGGCCAAGTGAGAAGCGCGAAAAGAGAACGGGCTCAAATGAAGGGCGTTGAATTACGAAGGACGAAACGGGAAAGGGCCAAATGCAACGTGTCAAAGCGAGAAGATCTTTTTGAGAATGCTTGTTTTGAGAAGGGCCAAGTGAGAAGGGCGAAAAGAGAACGGGTTCAAATAAGGGGCGTTGAAATACGAAGGACGAAACGGGAAAGGGCCAAATGCAACGGGTCAAAGCGAGATCTTTTTGAGAATGGTTGTTTTGAGAAGGGCCAAGTGAGAAGCGCGAAAAGAGAACGGGCTCAAATGAAGGGCGTTGAATTACGAAGGACGAAAGGGGAAAGGGCCAAATGCAACGGGTCAAATCGAGAAGATCTTTTTGAGAATGCTTGTTTTGAGAAGGGCCAAGTGAGAAGGGCGAAAAGAGAACGGGTTCAAATAAGGGGTGTTGAAATACGAAGGACGAAACGGGAAAGGGCCAAATGCAACGGGTCAAAGCGAAAAGATCTTTTTGAGAATGGTTGTTTTGAGAAGGGCCAAGTGAGAAGCGCGAAAAGAGAACGGGTTCAAATGAAGGGCGTTGAATTACGAAGGACGAAAGGGGAAAGGGCCGAATGCAACGGGTCAAAGCGAGAAGATCGTTTTGAGAATGGTTGTTTTGAAAAGGGCCAAGTGAGAAGCGCGAAAAGAGAACGGGCTCAAATGATGGGCGTTGAATTAAATAAGGACGAAACGGGAAAGGGCCAAATGCAACGGGTCAAAGCGAGAAGATCTTTTTGAGAATGCTTGTTTTGAGAAGGGCCAAGTGAGGAGGGCGAAAAGAGAACGGGCTCAAATGAAGGGCGTTGAATTACGAAGGACGAAACGGGAAAGGGCCAAATGCAACGGGTCAAAGCGAGAAGATCTTTTTGAGAATGCTTGTTTTGAGAAGGGCCAAGTGAGAAGCGCGAAAAGAGAACGGGCTCAAATGAAGGGCGTTGAATTAAATAAGGACGAAACGGGAAAGGGCCAAATGCAACGGGTCAAAGCGAAAAGATCTTTTTGAGAATGGTTGTTTTGAGAAGGGCCAAGTGAGAAGCGCGAAAAGAGAACGGGCTCAAATGAAGGGCGTTGAATTACGAAGGACGAAAGGGGAAAGGGCCAAATGCAACGGGTCAAAGCGAGAAGATCGTTTTGAGAATGGTTGTTTTGAGAAGGGCCAAGTGAGAAGCGCGAAAAGAGAACGGGTTCAAATGAAGGGCGTTGAATTAAATAAGGACGAAACGGGAAAGGGCCAAATGCAACGGGTCAAAGCGAGAAGATCTTTTTGAGAATGCTTGTTTTGAGAAGGGCCAAGTGAGAAGGGCGAAATGAGAACGGGTTCAAATAAGGGGCGTTGAAATACGAAGGACGAAACGGGAAAGGGCCAAATGCAACGGGTCAAAGCGAAAAGATCTTTTTGAGAATGGTTGTTTTGAGAAGGGGCAAGTGAGAAGCGCGAAAAGAGAACGGGTTCAAATGAAGGGCGTTGAATTACGAAGGACGAAAGGGGAAAGGGCCAAATGCAACGGGTCAAAGCGAGAAGATCGTTTTGAGAATGGTTGTTTTGAAAAGGGCCAAGTGAGAAGCGCGAAAAGAGAACGGGATCAAATGAAGGGCGTTGAATTAAATAAGGACGAAACGGGAAAGGGCCAAATGCAACGGGTCAAAGCGAGAAGATCTTTTTGAGAATGCTTGTTTTGAGAAGGGCCAAGTGAGAAGGGCGAAAAGAGAACGGGCTCAAATGAAGGGCGTTGAATTACGAAGGACGAAACGGGAAAGGGCCAAATGCAACGGGTCAAAGCGAGAAGATCTTTTTGAGAATGCTTGTTTTGAGAAGGGCCAAGTGAGAAGCGCGAAAAGAGAACGGGCTCAAATGAAGGGCGTTGAATTAAATAAGGACGAAACGGGAAAGGGCCAAATGCAACGGGTCAAAGCGAAAAGATCTTTTTGAGAATGGTTGTTTTGAGAAGGGCCAAGTGAGAAGCGCGAAAAGAGAGCGGGTTCAAATAAGGGGCGTTGAAATACGAAGGACGAAACGGGAAAGGGCCAAATGCAACGGGTCAAAGCAAAAAGATCTTTTTGAGAATGGTTGTTTTGAGAAGGGCCAAGTGAGAAGCGCGAAAAGAGAACGGGCTCAAATGAAGGGCGTTGAATTACGAAGGACGAAACGGGAAAGGTCCAAATGCAACGGGTCAAAGCGAAAAGATTTTTTTGAGAATGGTTGTTTTGAGAAGGCCCAAGTGAGAAGCGCGAAAAGAGAACGGGCTAAAATGAAGGGCGTTGAATTACGAAGGACGAAAGGGGAAAGGGCCAAATGCAACGGGTCAAAGCGAGAAGATCGTTTTGAGAATGGTTGTTTTGAGAAGGGCCAATTGAGAAGCGCGAAAAGAGAACGGGCTCAAATGAAGGGCGTTGAATTACGAAGGACGGAAGAGGAAAGGGCCAAATGCAACGGGTCAAAGCGAGAAGATCGTTTTGAGAATGGTTGTTTTGAGAAGGGCCAAGTGAGAAGCTCGAAAAGAGATCGGGCTCAAATGAAGGGCGTTGAATTACGAAGGACGAAACGGGTAAGGGCCAAATGCAACGGGTCAAAGCGAGAAGATCGTTTTGAGAATGGTTGTTTTGAGAAGGGCCAAGTGAGAAGCGCGAAAAGAGAACGGGCTCAAATGAAGGGCGTTGAATTACGAAGGACGAAAGGGGAAAGGGCCAAATCCAACGGGTCAAAGCGAAAAGATCTTTTTGAGAATGGTTGTTTTGAGAAGGGCCAAGTGAGAAGGGCGAAAAGAGAACGGGCTCAAATGAAGGGCGTTGAATTAAATAAGGACGAAACGGGAAAGGGCCAAATGCAACGGGTCAAAGCGAAAAGATCTTTTTGAGAATGGTTGTTTTGAGAAGGGCCAAGTGAGAAGGGCGAAAAGAGAACGGGTTCAAATAAGGGGCGTTGAAATACGAAGGACGAAAGGGGAAAGGGCCAAGTGCAACGGGTCAAAGCGAAAAGATCGTTTTGAGAATGCTTGTTTTGAGTAATGCCAAGTGAGAAGGGCGAAAAGAGACCGGGTTCAAATAAGGGGCGTTGAAATACGAAGGACGAAAGGGGAAAGGGCCAAGTGCAACGGGTCAAAGCGAAAAGATCTTTTTGAGAATGGTTGTTTTGAGTAATGCCAAGTGAGAAGGGCGAAAAGAGAACGGGTTCAAATAAGGGGCGTTGAAATACGAAGGACGAAAGGGGAAAGGGCCAAGTGCAACGGGTCAAAGCGAAAAGATCTTTTTGAGAATGGTTGTTTTGAGTAATGCCAAGTGAGAAGGGCGAAAAGAGAACGGGTTCAAATAAGGGGCGTTGAAATACGATGGACGAAAGGGGAAAGGGCCAAGTGCAACGGGTCAAAGCGAAAAGATCTTTTTGAGAATGGTTGTTTTGAGTAATGCCAAGTGAGAAGGGCGAAAGAGAACGGGTTCAAATAAGGGGCGTTGAAATACGAAGGACGAAAGGGGAAAGGGCCAAATGCAACGGGTCAAAGCGAAAAGATCTTTTTGAGAATGGTTGTTTTGAGAAGGGCCAAGTGAGAAGCGCGAAAAGAGAACGGGCTAAAATGAAGGGCGTTGAATTACGAAGGACGAAAGGGGAAAGGGCCAAATGCAACGGGTCAAAGCGAGAAGATCGTTTTGAGAATGGTTGTTTTGAGAAGGGCCAATTGAGAAGCGCGAAAAGAAAACGGGCTCAAATGAAGGGCGTTGAATTACGAAGGACGAAAGAGGAAAGGGCCAAATGCAACGGGTCAAAGCGAGAAGATAGTTTTGAGAATGGTTGTTTTGAGAAGGGCCAAGTGAGAAGCTCGAAAAGAGATCGGGTTTAAATGAAGGGCGTTGAATTACGAAGGACGAAACGGGTAAGGGCCAAATGCAACGGGTCAAAGCGAGAAGATCGTTTTGAGAATGGTTGTTTTGAGAAGGGCCAAGTGAGAAGCGCGAAAAGAGAACGGGCTCAAATGAAGGGCGTTGAATTACGAAGGACGAAAGGGGAAAGGGCCAAATCCAACGGGTCAAAGCGAAAAGATCTTTTTGAGAATGGTTGTTTTGAGAAGGGCCAAGTGAGAAGGGCGAAAAGAGAACGGGCTCAAATGAAGGGCGTTGAATTAAATAAGGACGAAACGGGAAAGCGCCAAATGCAACGGGTCAAAGCGAAAAGATATTTTTGAGAATGGTTGTTTTGAGAAGGGCCAAGTGAGAAGGGCGAAAAGAGAACGGGTTCAAATAAGGGGTGTTGAAATACGAAGGACGAAAGGGGAAAGGGCCAAGTGCAACGGGTCAAAGCGAAAAGATCGTTTTGGGAATGCTTGTTTTGAGTAATGCCAAGTGAGAAGGGCGAAAAGAGAGCGGGTTCAAATAAGGGGCGTTGAAATACGAAGGACGAAAGGGGAAAGCGCCAAGTGCAACGGGTCAAAGCGAAAAGATCTTTTTGAGAATGGTTGTTTTGAGTAATGCCAAGTGAGAAGGGCGAAAAGAGAACGGGTTCAAATAAGGGGCGTTGAAATACGAAGGACGAAAGGGGAAAGGGCCAAGTGCAACGGGTCAAAGCGAAAAGATCTTTTTGAGAATGGTTGTTTTGAGTAATGCCAAGTGAGAAGGGCGAAAAGAGAACGGGTTCAAATAAGGGGCGTTGAAATACGATGGACGAAAGGGGAAAGGGCCAAGTGCAACGGGTCAAAGCGAAAAGATCTTTTTGAGAATGGTTGTTTTGAGTAATGCCAAGTGAGAAGGGCGAAAGAGAACGGGTTCAAATAAGGGGCGTTGAAATACGAAGGACGAAAGGGGAAAGGGCCAAATGCAACGGGTCAAAGCGAAAAGATCTTTTTGAGAATGGTTGTTTTGAGAAGGGCCAAGTGAGAAGCGCGAAAAGAGAACGGGCTCGAATGAAGGGCGTTGAATTAAATAAGGACGAAACGGGAAAGGGCCAAATGCAACGGGTCAAAGCGAAAAGATCTTTTTGAGAATGGTTGTTTTGAGTAATGCCAAGTGAGAAGGGCGAAAAGAGAACGGGTTCAAATAAGGGGCGTTGAAATACGAAGGACGAAAGGGGAAAGGGCCAAATGCAACGGGTCAAAGCGAAAAGATCTTTTTGAGAATGGTTGTTTTGAGAAGGGCCAAGTGAGAAGCGCGAAAAGAGAACGGGCTCAAATGAAGGGCGTTGAATTAAATAAGGACGAAACGGGAAAGGGCCAAATGCAACGGGTCAAAGCGAAAAGATCTTTTTGAGAATGGTTGTTTTGAGTAATGCCAAGTGAGAAGGGCGAAAAGAGAACGGGTTCAAATAAGGGGCGTTGAAATACGAAGGACGAAAGGGGAAAGGGCCAAATGCAACTTGTCAAAGCGAGAAGATCTTTTTGAGGATGCTTGTTTTGAGAAGGGCCAAGTGAGAAGCGCGAAAAGAGAACGGGCTCAAATGAAGGGCGTTGAATTACGAAGGACGAAACGGGAAAGGGCCAAATGCAACGGGTCAAAGCGAAAAGATCTTTTTGAGAATGCTTGTTTTGAGAAGGGCCAAGTGAGAAGGGCGAAAAGAGAACGGGTTCAAATGAAGGGCGTTGAAATACGAAGGACGAAACTGGAAAGGGCCAAATGCAACGAGTCAAAGCGAAAAAATCTTTTTGAGAATGCTTGTTTTGAGAAGGGCCAAGTGAGAAGGGCGAAAAGAGAACGGGTTCAAATAAGGGGCGTTGAATTACGAAGGACGAAACGGGAAAGGGGCAAATGCAACGGGTCAAAGCGAGAAGATCTTTTTGAGAATGCTTGTTTTGAGAAGGGCCAAGTGAGAAGGGCGAAAAGAGAACGGGTTCAAATAAGGGGCGTTGAAATACGAAGGACGAAAGGGGAAAGGGCCAAGTGCAACGGGTCAAAGCGAGAAGATCGTTTTGAGAATGCTTGTTTTGAGAAGGGCCAAGTGAGAAGGGCGAAAAGAGAACGGGCTCAAATGAAGGGCGTTGAATTAAATAAGGACGAAACGGGAAAGGGCCAAATGCAACGGGTCAAAGCGAAAAGATCTTTTTGAGAATGGTTGTTTTGAGTAATGCCAAGTGAGAAGGGCGAAAAGAGAACGGGTTCAAATAAGGGGCGTTGAAATACGAAGGACGAAAGAGGAAAGGGCCAAATGCAACTTGTCAAAGCGAGAAGATCTTTTTGAGAATGCTTGTTTTGAGAAGGGCCAAGTGAGAAGCGCGAAAAGAGAACGGGCTCAAATGAAGGGCGTTGAATTACGAAGGACGAAACGGGAAAGGGCCAAATGCAACGGGTCAAAGCGAAAAGATCTTTTTGAGAATGCTTGTTTTGAGAAGGGCCAAGTGAGAAGGGCGAAAAGAGAACGGGTTCAAATGAAGGGCGTTGAAATACGAAGGACGAAACTGGAAAGGGCCAAATGCAACGAGTCAAAGCGAAAAGATCTTTTTGAGAATGCTTGTTTTGAGAAGGGCCAAGTGAGAAGGGCGAAAAGAGAACGGGTTCAAATAAGGGGCGTTGAAATACGAAGGACGAAACGGGAAAGGGGCAAATGCAACGGGTCAAAGCGAGAAGATCTTTTTGAGAATGCTTGTTTTGAGAAGGGCCAAGTGAGAAGGGCGAAAAGAGAACGGGTTCAAATAAGGGGCGTTGAAATACGAAGGACGAAAGGGGAAAGGGCCAAGTGCAACGGGTCAAAGCGAGAAGATCGTTTTGAGAATGCTTGTTTTGAGAAGGGCCAAGTGAGAAGGGCGAAAGGAGAACGGGCTCAAATGAAGGGCGTTGAATTAAATAAGGACGAAACGGGAAAGGGCCAAATGCAACGGGTCAAAGCGAAAAGATCTTTTTGAGAAGGGCCAAGTGAGAAGGGCGAAAAGAGAACGGGTTCAAATAAGGGGCGTTGAAATACGAAGGACGAAAGGGGAAAGGGCCAAGTGCAACGGGTCAAAGCGAGAAGATCGTTTTGAGAATGCTTGTTTTGAGAAGGGCCAAGTGAGAAGGGCGAAAAGAGAACGGGCTCAAATGAAGGGCGTTGAATTAAATAAGGACGAAACGGGAAAGGGCCAAATGCAACGGGTCAAAGCGAAAAGATCTTTTTGAGAATGGTTGTTTTGAGTAATGCCAAGTGAGAAGGGCGAAAAGAGAACGGGTTCAAATAAGGGGCGTTGAAATACGAAGGACGAAAGGGGAAAGGGCCAAATGCAACGGGTCAAAGCGAAAAGATCTTTTTGAGAATGGTTGTTTTGAGAAGGGCCAAGTGAGAAGCGCGAAAAGAGAAGGGGCTCAACTGAAGGGCTGTAATTAAATAAGGACGAAACGGGAAAGGGCCAAATGCAACGGGTCAAAGCGAAAAGATCTTTTTGAGAATGGTTGTTTTGAGTAATGCCAAGTGAGAAGGGCGAAAAGAGAACGGGTTCAAATAAGGGGCGTTGAAATACGAAGGACGAAAGGGGAAAGGGCCAAATGCAACGGGTCAAAGCGAAAAGATCTTTTTGAGAATGGTTGTTTTGAGAAGGGCCGAGTGAGCAGCGCGAAAAGAGAACGGGCTCAAATGAAGGGCGTTGAATGAAATAAGGACGAAACGGGAAAGGGCCAAATGCAACGGGTCAAAGCGAAAAGATTTTTTGAGAATGGTTGTTTTGAGTAATGCCAAGTGAGAAGGGCGAAAAGAGAACGGGTTCAAATAAGGGGCGTTGAAATACGAAGGACGAAAGGGGAAAGGGCCAAGTGCAACGGGTCAAAGCGAAAAGATCGTTTTGAGAATGCTTGTTTTGAGTAATGCCAAGTGAGAAGGGCGAAAAGAGAACGGGTTCAAATAAGGGGCGTTGAAATACGAAGGACGAAAGGGGAAAGGGCCAAGTGCAACGGGTCAAAGCGAAAAGATCTTTTTGAGAATGGTTGTTTTGAGTAATGCCAAGTGAGAAGGGCGAAAAGAGAACGGGTTCAAATAAGGGGCGTTGAAATACGAAGGACGAAAGGGGAAAGGGCCAAATGCAACGGGTCAAAGCGAAAAGATCTTTTTGAGAATGGTTGTTTTGAGAAGGGCCAAGTGAGAAGCTCGAAAAGAGATCGGGCTCAAATGAAGGGCGTTGAATTACGAAGGACGAAACGGGTAAGGGCCAAATGCAACGGGTCAAAGCGAGAGGATCGTTTTGAGAATGGTTGTTTTGAGAAGGGCCAATTGAGAAGCGCGAAAAGAGAACGGGCTCAAATGAAGGGCGTTGAATTACGAAGGACGAAAGAGGAAAGGGCCAAATGCAACGGGTCAAAGCGAGAAGATCGTTTTGAGAATGGTTGTTTTGAGAAGGGCCAAGTGAGAAGCTCGAAAAGAGATCGGGCTCAAATGAAGGGCGTTGAATTACGAAGGACGAAACGGGTAAGGGCCAAATGCAACGGGTCAAAGCGAGAAGATCGTTTTGAGAATGGTTGTTTTGAGAAGGGCCAAGTGAGAAGCGCGAAAAGAGAACGGGCTCAAATGAAGGGCGTTGAATTACGAAGGACGAAAGGGGAAAGGGCCAAATCCAACGGGTCAAAGCGAAAAGATCTTTTTGAGAATGGTTGTTTTGAGAAGGGCCAAGTGAGAAGGGCGAAAAGAGAACGGGCTCAAATGAAGGGCGTTGAATTAAATAAGGACGAAACGGGAAAGGGCCAAATGCAACGGGTCAAAGCGAAAAGATATTTTTGAGAATGGTTGTTTTGAGAAGGGCCAAGTGAGAAGGGCGAAAAGAGAACGGGTTCAAATAAGGGGCGTTGAAATACGAAGGAAGAAAGGGGAAAGGGCCAAGTGCAACGGGTCAAAGCGAAAAGATCGTTTTGAGAATGCTTGTTTTGAGTAATGCCAAGTGAGAAGGGCGAAAAGAGAACGGGTTCAAATAAGGGGCGTTGAAATACGAAGGACGAAAGGGGAAAGCGCCAAGTGCAACGGGTCAAAGCAAAAAGATCTTTTTGAGAATGGTTGTTTTGAGTAATGCCAAGTGAGAAGGGCGAAAAGAGAACGGGTTCAAATAAGGGGCGTTGAAATACGAAGGACGAAAGGGGAAAGGGCCAAGTGCAACGGGTCAAAGCGAAAAGATCTTTTTGAGAATGGTTGTTTTGAGTAATGCCAAGTGAGAAGGGCGAAAAGAGAACGGGTTCAAATAAGGGGCGTTGAAATACGATGGACGAAAGGGGAAAGGGCCAAGTGCAACGGGTCAAAGCGAAAAGATCTTTTTGAGAATGGTTGTTTTGAGTAATGCCAAGTGAGAAGGGCGAAAGAGAACGGGTTCAAATAAGGGGCGTTGAAATACGAAGGACGAAAGGGGAAAGGGCCAAATGCAACGGGTCAAAGCGAAAAGATCTTTTTGAGAATGGTTGTTTTGAGAAGGGCCAAGTGAGAAGCGCGAAAAGAGAACGGGCTCGAATGAAGGGCGTTGAATTAAATAAGGACGAAACGGGAAAGGGCCAAATGCAACGGGTCAAAGCGAAAAGATCTTTTTGAGAATGGTTGTTTTGAGTAATGCCAAGTGAGAAGGGCGAAAAGAGAACGGGTTCAAATAAGGGGCGTTGAAATACGAAGGACGAAAGGGGAAAGGGCCAAATGCAACGGGTCAAAGCGAAAAGATCTTTTTGAGAATGGTTGTTTTGAGAAGGGCCAAGTGAGAAGCGCGAAAAGAGAACGGGCTCAAATGAAGGGCGTTGAATTAAATAAGGACGAAACGGGAAAGGGCCAAATGCAACGGGTCAAAGCGAAAAGATCTTTTTGAGAATGGTTGTTTTGAGTAATGCCAAGTGAGAAGGGCGAAAAGAGAACGGGTTCAAATAAGGGGCGTTGAAATACGAAGGACGAAAGGGGAAAGGGCCAAATGCAACTTGTCAAAGCGAGAAGATCTTTTTGAGGATGCTTGTTTTGAGAAGGGCCAAGTGAGAAGCGCGAAAAGAGAACGGGCTCAAATGAAGGGCGTTGAATTACGAAGGACGAAACGGGAAAGGGCCAAATGCAACGGGTCAAAGCGAAAAGATCTTTTTTTGAATGCTTGTTTTGAGAAGGGCCAAGTGAGAAGGGCGAAAAGAGAACGGGTTCAAATGAAGGGCGTTGAAATACGAAGGACGAAACTGGAAAGGGCCAAATGCAACGAGTCAAAGCGAAAAGATCTTTTTGAGAATGCTTGTTTTGAGAAGGGCCAAGTGAGAAGGGCGAAAAGAGAACGGGTTCAAATAAGGGGCGTTGAAATACGAAGGACGAAACGGGAAAGGGGCAAATGCAACGGGTCAAAGCGAGAAGATCTTTTTGAGAATGCTTGTTTTGAGAAGGGCCAAGTGAGAAGGGCGAAAAGAGAACGGGTTCAAATAAGGGGCGTTGAAATACGAAGGACGAAAGGGGAAAGGGCCAAGTGCAACGGGTCAAAGCGAGAAGATCGTTTTGAGAATGCTTGTTTTGAGAAGGGCCAAGTGAGAAGGGCGAAAAGAGAACGGGCTCAAATGAAGGGCGTTGAATTAAATAAGGACGAAACGGGAAAGGGCCAAATGCAACGGGTCAAAGCGAAAAGATCTTTTTGAGAATGGTTGTTTTGAGTAATGCCAAGTGAGAAGGGCGAAAAGAGAACGGGTTCAAATAAGGGGCGTTGAAATACGAAGGACGAAAGAGGAAAGGGCCAAATGCAACTTGTCAAAGCGAGAAGATCTTTTTGAGAATGCTTGTTTTGAGAAGGGCCAAGTGAGAAACGCGAAAAGAGAACGGGCTCAAATGAAGGGCGTTGAATTACGAAGGACGAAACGGGAAAGGGCCAAATGCAACGGGTCAAAGCGAAAAGATCTTTTTGAGAATGCTTGTTTTGAGAAGGGCCAAGTGAGAAGGGCGAAAAGAGAACGGGTTCAAATGAAGGGCGTTGAAATACGAAGGACGAAACTGGAAAGGGCCAAATGCAACGAGTCAAAGCGAAAAGATCTTTTTGAGAATGCTTGTTTTGAGAAGGGCCAAGTGAGAAGGGCGAAAAGAGAACGGGTTCAAATAAGGGGCGTTGAAATACGAAGGACGAAACGGGAAAGGGGCAAATGCAACGGGTCAAAGCGAGAAGATCTTTTTGAGAATGCTTGTTTTGAGAAGGGCCAAGTGAGAAGGGCGAAAAGAGAACGGGTTCAAATAAGGGGCGTTGAAATACGAAGGACGAAAGGGGAAAGGGCCAAGTGCAACGGGTCAAAGCTAGAAGATCGTTTTGAGAATGCTTGTTTTGAGAAGGGCCAAGTGAGAAGGGCGAAAGGAGAACGGGCTCAAATGAAGGGCGTTGAATTAAATAAGGACGAAACGGGAAAGGGCCAAATGCAACGGGTCAAAGCGAAAAGATCTTTTTGAGAAGGGCCAAGTGAGAAGGGCGAAAAGAGAACGGGTTCAAATAAGGGGCGTTGAAATACGAAGGACGAAAGGGGAAAGGGCCAAGTGCAACGGGTCAAAGCGAGAAGATCGTTTTGAGAATGCTTGTTTTGAGAAGGGCCAAGTGAGAAGGGCGAAAAGAGAACGGGCTCAAATGAAGGGCGTTGAATTAAATAAGGACGAAACGGGAAAGGGCCAAATGCAACGGGTCAAAGCGAAAAGATCTTTTTGAGAATGGTTGTTTTGAGTAATGCCAAGTGAGAAGGGCGAAAAGAGAACGGGTTCAAATAAGGGGCGTTGAAATACGAAGGACGAAAGGGGAAAGGGCCAAATGCAACGGGTCAAAGCGAAAATATCTTTTTGAGAATGGTTGTTTTGAGAAGGGCCAAGTGAGAAGCGCGAAAAGAGAAGGGGCTCAACTGAAGGGCTGTAATTAAATAAGGACGAAACGGGAAAGGGCCAAATGCAACGGGTCAAAGCGAAAAGATCTTTTTCAGAATGGTTGTTTTGAGTAATGCCAAGTGAGAAGGGCGAAAAGAGAACGGGTTCAAATAAGGGGCGTTGAAATACGAAGGACGAAAGGGGAAAGGGCCAAATGCAACGGGTCAAAGCGAAAAGATCTTTTTGAGAATGGTTGTTTTGAGAAGGGCCGAGTGAGCAGCGCGAAAAGAGAACGGGCTCAAATGAAGGGCGTTGAATTAAATAAGGACGAAACGGGAAAGGGCCAAATGCAACGGGTCAAAGCGAAAAGATTTTTTGAGAATGGTTGTTTTGAGTAATGCCAAGTGAGAAGGGCGAAAAGAGAACGGGTTCAAATAAGGGGCGTTGAAATACGAAGGACGAAAGGGGAAAGGGCCAAGTGCAACGGGTCAAAGCGAAAAGATCTTTTTGAGAATGGTTGTTTTGAGTAATGCCAAGTGAGAAGGGCGAAAAGAGAACGGGTTCAAATAAGGGGCGTTGAAATACGAAGGACGAAAGGGGAAAGGGCCAAATGCAACGGGTCAAAGCGAAAAGATCTTTTTGAGAATGGTTGTTTTGAGAAGGGCCAAGTGAGAAGCTCGAAAAGAGATCGGGCTCAAATGAAGGGCGTTGAATTACGAAGGACGAAACGGGTAAGGGCCAAATGCAACGGGTCAAAGCGAGAGGATCGTTTTGAGAATGGTTGTTTTGAGAAGGGCCAATTGAGAAGCGCGAAAAGAGAACGGGCTCAAATGAAGGGCGTTGAATTACGAAGGACGAAAGAGGAAAGGGCCAAATGCAACGGGTCAAAGCGAGAAGATCGTTTTGAGAATGGTTGTTTTGAGAAGGGCCAAGTGAGAAGCTCGAAAAGAGATCGGGCTCAAATGAAGGGCGTTGAATTACGAAGGACGAAACGGGTAAGGGCCAAATGCAACGGGTCAAAGCGAGAAGATCGTTTTGAGAATGGTTGTTTTGAGAAGGGCCAAGTGAGAAGCGCGAAAAGAGAACGGGCTCAAATGAAGGGCGTTGAATTACGAAGGACGAAAGGGGAAAGGGCCAAATCCAACGGGTCAAAGCGAAAAGATCTTTTTGAGAATGGTTGTTTTGAGAAGGGCCAAGTGAGAAGGGCGAAAAGAGAACGGGCTCAAATGAAGGGCGTTGAATTAAATAAGGACGAAACGGGAAAGGGCCAAATGCAACGGGTCAAAGCGAAAAGATATTTTTGAGAATGGTTGTTTTGAGAAGGGCCAAGTGAGAAGGGCGAAAAGAGAACGGGTTCAAATAAGGGGCGTTGAAATACGAAGGACGAAAGGGGAAAGGGCCAAGTGCAACGGGTCAAAGCGAAACGATCGTTTTGAGAATGCTTGTTTTGAGTAATGCCAAGTGAGAAGGGCGAAAAGAGAACGGGTTCAAATAAGGGGCGTTGAAATACGAAGGACGAAAGGGGAAAGCGCCAAGTGCAACTGGTCAAAGCGAAAAGATCTTTTTGAGAATGGTTGTTTTGAGTAATGCCAAGTGAGAAGGGCGAAAAGAGAACGGGTTCAAATAAGGGGCGTTGAAATACGAAGCACGAAAGGGGAAAGGGCCAAGTGCAACGGGTCAAAGCGAAAAGATCTTTTTGAGAATGGTTGTTTTGAGTAATGCCAAGTGAGAAGGGCGAAAAGAGAACGGGTTCAAATAAGGGGCGTTGAAATACGATGGACGAAAGGGGAAAGGGCCAAGTGCAACGGGTCAAAGCGAAAAGATCTTTTTGAGAATGGTTGTTTTGAGTAATGCCAAGTGAGAAGGGCGAAAGAGAACGGGTTCAAATAAGGGGCGTTGAAATACGAAGGACGAAAGGGGAAAGGGCCAAATGCAACGGGTCAAAGCGAAAAGATCTTTTTGAGAATGGTTGTTTTGAGAAGGGCCAAGTGAGAAGCGCGAAAAGAGAACGGGCTCGAATGAAGGGCGTTGAATTAAATAAGGACGAAACGGGAAAGGGCCAAATGCAACGGGTCAAAGCGAAAAGATCTTTTTGAGAATGGTTGTTTTGAGTAATGCCAAGTGAGAAGGGCGAAAAGAGAACGGGTTCAAATAAGGGGCGTTGAAATACGAAAGACGAAAGGGGAAAGGGCCAAATGCAACGGGTCAAAGCGAAAAGATCTTTTTGAGAATGGGTGTTTTGGGAAGGGCCAAGTGAGAAGCGCGAAAAGAGAACGGGCTCAAATGAAGGGCGTTGAATTAAATAAGGACGAAACGGGAAAGGGCCAAATGCAACGGGTCAAAGCGAAAAGATCTTTTTGAGAATGGTTGTTTTGAGTAATGCCACGTGAGAAGGGCGAAAAGAGAACAGGTTCAAATAAGGGGCGTTGAAATACGAAGGACGAAAGGGGAAAGGGCCAAATGCAACTTGTCAAAGCGAGAAGATCTTTTTGAGGATGCTTGTTTTGAGAAGGGCCAAGTGAGAAGCGCGAAAAGAGAACGGGCTCAAATGAAGGGCGTTGAATTACGAAGGACGAAACGGGAAAGGGCCAAATGCAACGGGTCAAAGCGAAAAGATCTTTTTGAGAATGCTTGTTTTGAGAAGGGCCAAGTGAGAAGGGCGAAAAGAGAACGGGTTCAAATGAAGGGCGTTGAAATACGAAGGACGAAACTGGAAAGGGCCAAATGCAACGAGTCAAAGCGAAAAGATCTTTTTGAGAATGCTTGTTTTGAGAAGGGCCAAGTGAGAAGGGCGAAAAGAGAACGGGTTCAAATAAGGGGCGTTGAAATACGAAGGACGAAACGGGAAAGGGGCAAATGCAACGGGTCAAAGCGAGAAGATCTTTTTGAGAATGCTTGTTTTGAGAAGGGCCAAGTGAGAAGGGCGAAAAGAGAACGGGTTCAAATAAGGGGCGTTGAAATACGAAGGACGAAAGGGGAAAGGGCCAAGTGCAACGGGTCAAAGCGAGAAGATTGTTTTGAGAATGCTTGTTTTGAGAAGGGCCAAGTGAGAAGGGCGAAAAGAGAACGGGCTCAAATGAAGGGCGTTGAATTAAATAAGGACGAAACGGGAAAGGGCCAAATGCAACGGGTCAAAGCGAAAAGATCTTTTTGAGAATGGTTGTTTTGAGTAATGCCAAGTGAGAAGGGCGAAAAGAGAACGGGTTCAAATAAGGGGCGTTGAAATACGAAGGACGAAAGGGGAAAGGGCCAAATGCAACTTGTCAAAGCGAGATCTTTTTGAGAATGCTTGTTTTGAGAAGGGCCAAGTGAGAAGCGCGAAAAGAGAACGGGCTCAAATGAAGGGCGTTGAATTACGAAGGACGAAACGGGAAAGGGCCAAATGCAACGGGTCAAAGCGAAAAGATCTTTTTGAGAATGCTTGTTTTGAGAAGGGCCAAGGTAGAAGGGCGAAAAGAGAACGGGTTCAAATGAAGGGCGTTGAAATACGAAGGACGAAACTGGAAAGGGCCAAATGCAACGAGTCAAAGCGAAAAGATCTTTTTGAGAATGCTTGTTTTGAGAAGGGCCAAGTGAGAAGGGCGAAAAGAGAACGGGTTCAAATAAGGGGCGTTGAAATACGAAGGACGAAACGGGAAAGGGGCAAACGCAACGGGTCAAAGCGAGATCTTTTTGAGAATGCTTGTTTTGATAAGGGCCAATTGAGAAGGGCGAAAAGAGAACGGGTTCAAATAAGGGGCGTTGAAATACGAAGGACGAAAGGGGAAAGGGCCAAGTGCAACGGGTCAAAGCGAGAAGATCGTTTTGAGAATGCTTGTTTTGAGAAGGGCCAAGTGAGAAGGGCGAAAGGAGAACGGGCTCAAATGAAGGGCGTTGAATTAAATAAGGACGAAACGGGAAAGGGCCAAATGCAACGGGTCAAAGCGAAAAGATCTTTTTGAGAAGGGCCAAGTGAGAAGGGCGAAAAGAGAACGGGTTCAAATAAGGGGCGTTGAAATACGAAGGACGAAAGGGGAAAGGGCCAAGTGCAACGGGTCAAAGCGAGAAGATCGTTTTGAGAATGCTTGTTTTGAGAAGGGCCAAGTGAGAAGGGCGAAAAGAGAACGGGCTCAAATGAAGGGCGTTGAATTAAATAAGGACGAAACGGGAAAGGGCCAAATGCAACGGGTCAAAGCGAAAAGATCTTTTTGAGAATGGTTGTTTTGAGTAATGCCAAGTGAGAAGGGCGAAAAGAGAACGGGTTCAAATAAGGGGCGTTGAAATACGAAGGACGAAAGGGGAAAGGGCCAAATGCAACGGGTCAAAGCGAAAATATCTTTTTGAGAATGGTTGTTTTGAGAAGGGCCAAGTGAGAAGCGCGAAAAGAGAAGGGGCTCAACTGAAGGGCTGTAATTAAATAAGGACGAAACGGGAAAGGGCCAAATGCAACGGGTCAAAGCGAAAAGATCTTTTTGAGAATGGTTGTTTTGAGTAATGCCAAGTGAGAAGGGCGAAAAGAGAACGGGTTCAAATAAGGGGCGTTGAAATACGAAGGACGAAAGGGGAAAGGGCCAAATGCAACGGGTCAAAGCGAAAAGATCTTTTTGAGAATGGTTGTTTTGAGAAGGGCCGAGTGAGCAGCGCGAAAAGAGAACGGGCTCAAATGAAGGGCGTTGAATTAAATAAGGACGAAACGGGAAAGGGCCAAATGCAACGGGTCAAAGCGAAAAGATCTTTTTGAGAATGGTTGTTTTGAGTAATGCCAAGTGAGAAGGGCGAAAAGAGAACGTGTTCAAATAAGGGGCGTTGAAATACGAAGGACGAAAGGGGAAAGGGCCAAGTGCAACGGGTCAAAGCGAAAAGATCGTTTTGAGAATGCTTGTTTTGAGTAATGCCAAGTGAGAAGGGCGAAAAGAGAACGGGTTCAAATAAGGGGCGTTGAAATACGAAGGACGAAAGGGGAAAGGGCCAAGTGCAACGGGTCAAAGCGAAAAGATCTTTTTGAGAATGGTTGTTTTGAGTAATGCCAAGTGAGAAGGGCGAAAAGAGAACGGGTTCAAATAAGGGGCGTTGAAATACGAAGGACGAAAGGGGAAAGGGCCAAATGCAACGGGTCAAAGCGAAAAGATCTTGTTGAGAATGGTTGTTTTGAGAAGGGCCGAGTGAGAAGCGCGAAAAGAGAACGGGCTCAAATAAAGGGCGTTGAATTAAATAGGGACGAAACGGGAAAGGGCCAAATGCAACGGGTCAAAGCGAAAAGATCTTTTTGAGAATGGTTGTTTTGAGTAATGCCAAGTGAGAAGGGCGAAAAGAGAACGGGTTCAAATAAGGGGCGTTGAAATACGAAGGACGAAAGGGGAAAGGGCCAAGTGCAACGGGTCAAAGCGAAAAGATCTTTTTGAGAATGCTTGTTTTGAGAAGGCCCAAGTGAGAAGGGCGAAAAGAGAACGGGCTCAAATGAAGGGCGTTGAATTAAATAAGGACGAAACGGGAAAGGGCCAAATGCAACGGGTCAAAGCGAAAAGATCTTTTTGAGAATGGTTGTTTTGAGTAATGCCAAGTGAGAAGGGCGAAAAGAGAACGGGTTCAAATAAGGGGCGTTGAAATACGAAGGACGAAAGGGGAAAGGGCCAAGTGCAACGGGTCAAAGCGAAAAGATCGTTTTGAGAATGCTTGTTTTGAGTAATGCCAAGTGAGAAGGGCGAAAAGAGAACGGGTTCAAATAAGGGGCGTTGAAATACGAAGGACGAAAGGGGAAAGGGCCAAGTGCAACGGGTCAAAGCGAAAAGATCTTTTTGAGAATGGTTGTTTTGAGTAATGCCAAGTGAGAAGGGCGAAAAGAGAACGGGTTCAAATAAGGGGCGTTGAAATACGAAGGACGAAAGGGGAAAGGGCCAAATGCAACGGGTCAAAGCGAAAAGATCTTTTTGAGAATGGTTGTTTTGAGAAGGGCCGAGTGAGAAGCGCGAAAAGAGAACGGGCTCAAATGAAGGGCGTTGAATTAAATAAGGACGAAACGGGAAACGGCCAAATGCAACGGGTCAAAGCGAAAAGATCTTTTTGAGAATGGTTGTTTTGAGTAATGCCAAGTGAGAAGGGCGAAAAGAGAACGGGTTCAAATAAGGGGCGTTGAAATACGAAGGACGAAAGGGGAAAGGGCCAAGTGCAACGGGTCAAAGCGAAAAGATCTTTTTGAGAATGCTTGTTTTGAGAAGGGCCAAGTGAGAAGTGCGAAAAGAGAACGGGCTCAAATGAAGGGCGTTGAATTAAATAAGGACGAAACGGGAAAGGGCCAAATGCAACGGGTCAAAGCGAAAAGATCTTTTTGAGAATGGTTGTTTTGAGTAATGCCAAGTGAGAAGGGCGAAAAGAGAACGGGTTCAAATAAGGGGCGTTGAAATACGAAGGACGAAAGGGGAAAGGGCCAAGTGCAACGGGTCAAAGCGAAAAGATCTTTTTGAGAATGGTTGTTTTGAGTAATGCCAAGTGAGAAGGGCGAAAAGAGAACGGGTTCAAATAAGGGGCGTTGAAATACGAAGGACGAAAGGGGAAAGGGCCAAATGCAACGGGTCAAAGTGAAAAGATCTTTTTGAGAATGGTTGTTTTGAGAAGGGCCGAGTGAGAAGCGCGAAAAGAGAACGGGCTCAAATGAAGGGCGTTGAATTAAATAAGGACGAAACGGGAAAGGGCCAAATGCAACTGGTCAAAGCGAAAAGATCTTTTTGAGAATGGTTGTTTTGAGTAATGCCAAGTGAGAAGGGCGAAAAGAGAACGGGTTCAAATAAGGGGCGTTGAAATACGAAGGACGAAAGGGGAAAGGGCCAAGTGCAACGGGTCAAAGCGAAAAGATCGTTTTGAGAATGCTTGTTTTGAGTAATGCCAAGTGAGAAGGGCGAAAAGAGAACGGGTTCAAATAAGGGGCGTTGAAATACGAAGGACGAAAGGGGAAAGGGCCAAGTGCAACGGGTCAAAGCGAAAAGATCTTTTTGAGAATGGTTGTTTTGAGTAATGCCAAGTGAGAAGGGCGAAAAGAGAACGGGTTCAAATAAGGGGCGTTGAAATACGAAGGACGAAAGGGGAAAGGGCCAAGTGCAACGGGTCAAAGCGAAAAGATCTTTTTGAGAATGGTTGTTTTGAGTAATGCCAAGTGAGAAGGGCGAAAAGAGAACGGGTTCAGATAAGGGGCGTTGAAATACGAAGGACGAAAGGGGAAAGGGCCAAATGCAACGGGTCAAAGCGAAAAGATCTTTTTGAGAATGGTTGTTTTGAGAAGGGCCAAGTGAGAAGCGCGAATAGAGAACGGGCTCAAATGAAGGGCGTTGAATTAAATAAGGACGAAACGGGAAAGGGCCAAATGCAACGGGTCAAAGCGAAAAGATCTTTTTGAGAATGGTTGTTTTGAGTAATGCCAAGTGAGAAGGGCGAAAAGAGAACGGGTTCAAATAAGGAGCGTTGAAATACGAAGGACGAAAGGGGAAAGGGCCAAATGCAACGGGTCAAAGCGAAAAGATCTTTTTGAGAATGGTTGTTTTGAGAAGGGCCAAGTGAGAAGCGCGAAAAGAGAACGGGCTCAAATGAAGGGCGTTGAATTAAATAAGGACGAAACGGGAAAGGGCCAAATGCAACGGGTCAAAGCGAAAAGATCTTTTTGAGAATGGTTGTTTTGAGTAATGCCAAGTGAGAAGGGCGAAAAGAGAACGGCTTCAAATAAGGGGCGTTGAAATACGAAGGACGAAAGGGGAAAGGGCCAAATGCAACTTGTCAAAGCGAGAAGATCTTTTTGAGAATTCTTGTTTTGAGAAGGGCCAAGTGAGAAGCGCGAAAAGAGAACGGGCTCAAATGAAGGGCGTTGAATTACGAAGGACGAAACGGGAAAGGGCCAAATGCAACGAGTCAAAGCGAAAAGATCTTTTTGAGAATGCTTGTTTTGAGAAGGGCCAAGTGAGAATGGCGAAAAGAGAACGGGTTCAAATAAGGGGCGTTGAAATACGAAGGACGAAACGGGAAAGGGGCAAATGCAACGGGTCAAAGCGAGAAGATCTTTTTGAGAATGCTTGTTTTGAGAAGGGCCAAGTGAGAAGGGCGAAAAGAAAACGGGTTCAAATAAGGGGCGTTGAAATACGAAGGACGAAACGGGAAAGGGCCAAATGCAACGGGTCAAAGCGAAAAGATCTTTTTGAGAATGCTTGTTTTGAGAAGGGCCAAGTGAGAAGGGCGAAAAGAGAACGGGTTCAAATAAGGGTCGTTGAAATACGAAGGACGAAACGGGAAAGGGCCAAATGCAACGGGTCAAAGCAAAAAGATCTTTTTGAGAACGGTTGTTTTGAGAAGGGCCAAATGAGAAGCGCGAAAAGAGAACGGGCTCAAATGAAGGGCGTTGAATTACCAAGGACGAAAGTGGAAAGGGCCAAATGCAACGGGTCAAACCGAGAAGATCTTTTTGAGAATGCTTGTTTTGAGAAGGGCCAAGTGGGAAGGGCGAAAAGAGAACGGGTTCAAATAAGGGGCGTTGAATTACGAAGTACGAAAGGGGAAAGGGCCAAATGCAACGGGTCAAAGCGAAAAGATCTTTTTGAGAATGGTTGTTTTGAGAAGGGCCAAGTGAGAAGCGCGAAAAGAGAACGGGCTCAAATGAAGGGCGTTGAATTACGAAGGACGAAACGGGAAAGCGCCAAATGCAACGGGTCAAAGCGAGAAGATCTTTTTGAGAATGCTTGTTTTGAGAAGGGCCAAGTGAGAGGGGCGAAAAGAGAACGGGTTCAATTAAGGGGCGTTGAAATACGAAGGACGAAACGGGAAAGGGCCAAATGCAACGGGTCAAAACGAAAAGATCTTTTTAAGATTGTTGTTTTGAGAAGGGCCAAGTGAGAAGCGCGAAAAGAGAACGGGCTTAAATGAAGGGCGTTGAATAACGAAGGACGAAAGGGGAAAGGGCCAAATGCAACGGGTCAAAGCGAGAAGATGTTTTTGAGAATGCTTGTTTTGAGAAGGGCCAAGTGAGAAGGGCGAAAAGAGAACGGGTTCAAATAAGGGACGTTGAAATACGAAGGACGAAACGGGAAAGGGCCAAATGCAACGGGTCAAAGCGAAAAGATCTTTTTGAGAATGGTTGTTTTGAGAAGGGCCAAGTGAGAAGCGCGAAAAGAGAACGGGCTCAAATGAAGGGCGTTGAATTAAATAAGGACGAAACGGGAAAGGGCCAAATGCAACGGGTCAAATCGAGAAGATCTTTTTGAGAATGCTTGTTTTGAGAAGGGCCAAGTGAGAAGGGCGAAAAGAGAACGGGTTCAAATAAGGGGTGTTGAAATACGAAGGACGAAACGGGAAAGGGCCAAATGCAACTTGTCAAAGCGAGAAGATCTTTTTGAGAATGCTTGTTTTGAGAAGGGCCAAGTGAGAAGCGCGAAAAGAGAACGGGCTCAAATGAAGGGCGTTGAATTAAATAAGGACGAAACGGGAAAGGGCCAAATGCAACGGGTCAAAGCGAAAAGATCTTTTTGAGAATGGTTGTTTTGAGGAATGCCAAGTGAGAAGGGCGAAAAGAGAACGTGTTCAAATAAGGGGCGTTGAAATACGAAGGACGAAAGGGGAAAGGGCCAAGTGCAACGGGTCAAAGCGAAAAGATCGTTTTGAGAATGCTTGTTTTGAGTAATGCCAAGTGAGAAGGGCGAAAAGAGAACGGGTTCAAATAAGGGGCGTTGAAATACGAAGGACGAAAGGGGAAAGGGCCAAGTGCAACGGGTCAAAGCGAAAAGATCTTTTTGAGAATGGTTGTTTTGAGTAATGCCAAGTGAGAAGGGCGAAAAGAGAACGGGTTCAAATAAGGGGCGTTGAAATACGAAGGACGAAAGGGGAAAGGGCCAAATGCAACGGGTCAAAGCCAAAAGATCTTGTTGAGAATGGTTGTTTTGAGAAGGGCCGAGTGAGAAGCGCGAAAAGAGAACGGGCTCAAATAAAGGGCGTTGAATTAAATAAGGACGAAAGGGGAAAGGGCCAAATGCAACGGGTCAAAGCGAAAAGATCTTTTTGAGAATGGTTGTTTTGAGTAATGCCAAGTGAGAAGGGCGAAAAGAGAACGGGTTCAAATAAGGGGCGTTGAAATACGAAGGACGAAAGGGGAAAGGGCCAAGTGCAACGGGTCAAAGCGAAAAGATCTTTTTGAGAATGCTTGTTTTGAGAAGGGCCAAGTGAGAAGGGCGAAAAGAGAACGGGCTCAAATTAAGGGCGTTGAATTAAATAAGGACGAAACGGGAAAGGGCCAAATGCAACGGGTCAAAGCGAAAAGATCTTTTTGAGAATGGTTGTTTTGAGTAATGCCAAGTGAGAAGGGCGAAAAGAGAACGGGTTCAAATAAGGGGCGTTGAAATACGAAGGACGAAAGGGGAAAGGGCCAAGTGCAACGGGTCAAAGCGAAAAGATCGTTTTGAGAATGCTTGTTTTGAGTAATGCCAAGTGAGAAGGGCGAAAAGAGAACGGGTTCAAATAAGGGGCGTTGAAATACGAAGGACGAAAGGGGAAAGGGCCAAGTGCAACGGGTCAAAGCGAAAAGATCTTTTTGAGAATGGTTGTTTTGAGTAATGCCAAGTGAGAAGGGCGAAAAGAGAACGGGTTCAAATAAGGGGCGTTGAAATACGAAGGACGAAAGGGGAAAGGGCCAAATGCAACGGGTCAAAGCGAAAAGATCTTTTTGAGAATGGTTGTTTTGAGAAGGGCCGAGTGAGAAGCGCGAAAAGAGAACGGGCTCAAATGAAGGGCGTTGAATTAAATAAGGACGAAACGGGAAAGGGCCAAATGCAACGGGTCAAAGCGAAAAGATCTTTTTGAGAATGGTTGTTTTGAGTAATGCCAAGTGAGAAGGGCGAAAAGAGAACGGGTTCAAATAAGGGGCGTTGAAATACGAAGGACGAAAGGGGAAAGGGCCAAGTGCAACGGGTCAAAGCGAAAAGATCTTTTTGAGAATGCTTGTTTTGAGAAGGGCCAAGTGAGAAGGGCGAAAAGAGAACGGGCTCAAATGAAGGGCGTTGAATTAAATAAGGACGAAACGGGAAAGGGCCAAATGCAACGGGTCAAAGCGAAAAGATCTTTTTGAGAATGGTTGTTTTGAGTAATGCCAAGTGAGAAGGGCGAAAAGAGAACGGGTTCAAATAAGGGGCGTTGAAATACGAAGGACGAAAGGGGAAAGGGCCAAGTGCAACGGGTCAAACCGAAAAGATCTTTTTGAGAATGGTTGTTTTGAGTAATGCCAAGTGAGAAGGGCGAAAAGAGAACGGGTTCAAATAAGGGGCGTTGAAATACGAAGGACGAAAGGGGAAAGGGCCAAATGCAACGGGTCAAAGTGAAAAGATCTTTTTGAGAATGGTTGTTTTGAGAAGGGCCGAGTGAGAAGCGCGAAAAGAGAACGGGCTCAAATGAAGGGCGTTGAATTAAATAAGGACGAAACGGGAAAGGGCCAAATGCAACGGGTCAAAGCGAAAAGATCTTTTTGAGAATGGTTGTTTTGAGTAATGCCAAGTGAGAAGGGCGAAAAGAGAACGGGTTCAAATAAGGGGCGTTGAAATACGAAGGACGAAAGGGGAAAGGGCCAAGTGCAACGGGTCAAAGCGAAAAGATCGTTTTGAGAATGCTTGTTTTGAGTAATGCCAAGTGAGAAGGGCGAAAAGAGAACGGGTTCAAATAAGGGGCGTTGAAATACGAAGGACGAAAGGGGAAAGGGCCAAGTGCAACGGGTCAAAGCGAAAAGATCTTTTTGAGAATGGTTGTTTTGAGTAATGCCAAATGAGAAGGGCGAAAAGAGAACGGGTTCAAATAAGGGGCGTTGAAATACGAAGGACGAAAGGGGAAAGGGCCAAGTGCAACGGGTCAAAGCGAAAAGATCTTTTTGAGAATGGTTGTTTTGAGTAATGCCAAGTGAGAAGGGCGAAAAGAGAACGGGTTCAGATAAGGGGCGTTGAAATACGAAGGACGAAAGGGGAAAGGGCCAAATGCAACGGGTCAAAGCGAAAAGATCTTTTTGAGAATGGTTGTTTTGAGAAGGGCCAAGTGAGAAGCGCGAATAGAGAACGGGCTCAAATGAAGGGCGTTGAATTAAATAAGGACGAAACGGGAAAGGGCCAAATGCAACGGGTCAAAGCGAAAAGATCTTTTTGAGAATGGTTGTTTTGAGTAATGCCAAGTGAGAAGGGCGAAAAGAGAACGGGTTCAAATAAGGAGCGTTGAAATACGAAGGACGAAAGGGGAAAGGGCCAAATGCAACGGGTCAAAGCGAAAAGATCTTTTTGAGAATGGTTGTTTTGAGAAGGGCCAAGTGAGAAGGGCGAAAAGAAAACGGGTTCAAATAAGGGGCGTTGAAATACGAAGGACGAAACGGGAAAGGGCCAAATGCAACGGGTCAAAGCGAAAAGATCTTTTTGAGAATGGTTGTTTTGAGTAATGCCAAGTGAGAAGGGCGAAAAGAGAACGGCTTCAAATAAGGGGCGTTGAAATACGAAGGACGAAAGGGGAAAGGGCCAAATGCAACTTGTCAAAGCGAGAAGATCTTTTTGAGAATTCTTGTTTTGAGAAGGGCCAAGTGAGAAGCGCGAAAAGAGAACGGGCTCAAATGAAGGGCGTTGAATTACGAAGGACGAAACGGGAAAGGGCCAAATGCAACGAGTCAAAGCGAAAAGATCTTTTTGAGAATGCTTGTTTTGAGAAGGGCCAAGTGAGAATGGCGAAAAGAGAACGGGTTCAAATAAGGGGCGTTGAAATACGAAGGACGAAACGGGAAAGGGGCAAATGCAACGGGTCAAAGCGAGAAGATCTTTTTGAGAATGCTTGTTTTGAGAAGGGCCAAGTGAGAAGGGCGAAAAGAAAACGGGTTCAAATAAGGGGCGTTGAAATACGAAGGACGAAACGGGAAAGGGCCAAATGCAACGGGTCAAAGCGAAAAGATCTTTTTGAGAATGCTTGTTTTGAGAAGGGCCAAGTGAGAAGGGCGAAAAGAGAACGGGTTCAAATAAGGGGCGTTGAAATACGAAGGACGAAACGGGAAAGGGCCAAATGCAACGGGTCAAAGCAAAAAGATCTTTTTGAGAACGGTTGTTTTGAGAAGGGCCAAGTGAGAAGCGCGAAAAGAGAACGGGCTCAAATGAAGGGCGTTGAATTACCAAGGACGAAAGTGGAAAGGGCCAAATGCAACGGGTCAAACCGAGAAGATCTTTTTGAGAATGCTTGTTTTGAGAAGGGCCAAGTGGGAAGGGCGAAAAGAGAACGGGTTCAAATAAGGGGCGTTGAATTACGAAGTACGAAAGGGGAAAGGGCCAAATGCAACGGGTCAAAGCGAAAAGATCTTTTTGAGAATGGTTGTTTTGAGAAGGGCCAAGTGAGAAGCGCGAAAAGAGAACGGGCTCAAATGAAGGGCGTTGAATTACGAAGGACGAAACGGGAAAGCGCCAAATGCAACGGGTCAAAGCGAGAAGATCTTTTTGAGAATGCTTGTTTTGAGAAGGGCCAAGTGAGAGGGGCGAAAAGAGAACGGGTTCAATTAAGGGGCGTTGAAATACGAAGGACGAAACGGGAAAGGGCCAAATGCAACGGGTCAAAACGAAAAGATCTTTTTAAGATTGTTGTTTTGAGAAGGGCCAAGTGAGAAGCGCGAAAAGAGAACGGGCTTAAATGAAGGGCGTTGAATAACGAAGGACGAAAGGGGAAAGGGCCAAATGCAACGGGTCAAAGCGAGAAGATGTTTTTGAGAATGCTTGTTTTGAGAAGGGCCAAGTGAGAAGGGCGAAAAGAGAACGGGTTCAAATAAGGGACGTTGAAATACGAAGGACGAAACGGGAAAGGGCCAAATGCAACGGGTCAAAGCGAAAAGATCTTTTTGAGAATGGTTGTTTTGAGAAGGGCCAAGTGAGAAGCGCGAAAAGAGAACGGGCTCAAATGAAGGGCGTTGAATTAAATAAGGACGAAACGGGAAAGGGCCAAATGCAACGGGTCAAATCGAGAAGATCTTTTTGAGAATGCTTGTTTTGAGAAGGGCCAAGTGAGAAGGGCGAAAAGAGAACGGGTTCAAATAAGGGGTGTTGAAATACGAAGGACGAAACGGGAAAGGGCCAAATGCAACTTGTCAAAGCGAGAAGATCTTTTTGAGAATGCTTGTTTCGAGAAGGGCCAAGTGAGAAGCGCGAAAAGAGAACGGGCTCAAATGAAGGGCGTTGAATTACGAAGGACGAAACGGGAAAGGGCCAAATGCAACGGGTCAAAGCGAAAAGATCTTTTTGAGAATGCTTGTTTTTGAGAAGGGCCAAGTGAGAAGGGCGAAAAGAGAACGGGTTCAAATGAAGGGCATTGAAATACGAAGGACGAAACTGGAAAGGGCCAAATGCAACGAGTCAAAGCGAAAAGATCTTTTTGAGAATGCTTGTTTTGAGAAGGGCCAAGTGAGAAGGGCGAAAAGAGAACGGGTTCAAATAAGGGGCGTTGAAATACGAAGGACGAAACGGGAAAGGGGCAAATGCAACGGGTCAAAGCGAGAAGATCTTTTTGAGAATGCTTGTTTTGAGAAGGGCCAAGTGAGAAGGGCGAAAAGAGAACGGGTTCAAATAAGGGGCGTTGAAATACGAAGGACGAAACGGGAAAGGGCCAAATGCAACGGGTCAAAGCGAAAAGATCTTTTTGAGAATGCTTGTTTTGAGAAGGGCCAAGTGAGAAGGGCGAAAAGAGAACGGGTTCAAATAAGGGGCGTTGAAATACGAAGGACGAAACGGGAAAGGGCCAAATGCAACGGGTCAAAGCAAAAAGATCTTTTGGAGAATGGTTGTTTTGAGAAGGGCCAAGTGAGAAGCGCGAAAAGAGAACGGGCTCAAATGAAGGGCGTTGAATTACGAAGGACGAAAGTGGAAAGGGCCAAATGCAACGGGTCAAACCGAAAAGATCTTTTTGAGAATGCTTGTTTTGAGAAGGGCCAAGTGGGAAGGGCGAAAAGAGAACGGGTTCAAATAAGGGGCGTTGAATTACGAAGGACGAAAGGGGAAAGGGCCAAATGCAACGGGTCAAATCGAAAAGATCTTTTTGGGAATGGTTGTTTTGAGAAGGGCCAAGTGAGAAGCGCGAAAAGAGAACGGGCTCAAATGAAGGGCGTTGAATTACGAAGCACGAAACGGGAAAGGGCCAAATGCAACGGGTCAAAGCGAGAAGATCTTTTTGAGAATGCTTGTTTTGAGAAGGGCCAAGTGAGAGGGGCGAAAAGAGAACGGGTTCAAATAAGGGGCGTTGAAATACGAAGGACGAAACGGGAAAGGGCCAAATGCAACGGGTCAAAGCGAAAATATCTTTTTGAGAATGGTTGTTTTGAGAAGGGCCAAGTGAGAAGCGCGAAAAGAGAACGGGCTTAAATGAAGGGCGTTGAATAACGAACGACGAAAGGGGAAAGGGCCAAATGCAACGGGTCAAAGCGAGAAGATGTTTTTGAGAATGCTTGTTTTGAGAAGGGCCAAGTGAGAAGGGCGAAAAGAGAACGGGTTCAAATAAGGGGCGTTGAAATACGAAGGACGAAACGGGAAAGGGCCAAATGCAACGGGTCAAAGCGAAAAGATCTTTTTGAGAATGGTTGGTTTGAGAAGGGCCAAGTGAGAAGCGCGAAAGGAGAACGGGCTCAAATGAAGGGCGTTGAATTACGAAGGACGAAACGGGAAAGGGCCAAATGCAACGTGTCAAAGCGAGAAGATCTTTTTGAGAATGCTTGTTTTGAGAAGGGCCAAGTGAGAAGGGCGAAAAGAGAACGGGTTCAAATAAGGGGCGTTGAAATACGAAGGACGAAACGGGAAAGGGCCAAATGCAACGGGTCAAAGCGAGATCTTTTTGAGAATGGTTGTTTTGAGAAGGGCCAAGTGAGAAGCGCGAAAAGAGAACGGGCTCAAATGAAGGGCGTTGAATTACGAAGGACGAACAGGGAAAGGGCCAAATGCAACGGGTCAAATCGAGAAGATCTTTTTGAGAATGCTTGTTTTGAGAAGGGCCAAGTGAGAAGGGCGAAAAGAGAACGGGTTCAAATAAGGGGTGTTGAAATACGAAGGACGAAACGGGAAAGGGCCAAATGCAACGGGTCAAAGCGAAAAGATCTTTTTGAGAATGGTTGTTTTGAGAAGGGCCAAGTGAGAAGCGCGAAAAGAGAACGGGTTCAAATGAAGGGCGTTGAATTACGAAGGACGAAAGGGGAAAGGGCCGAATGCAACGGGTCAAAGCGAGAAGATCGTTTTGAGAATGGTTGTTTTGAAAAGGGCCAAGTGAGAAGCGCGAAAAGAGAACGGGCTCAAATGATGGGCGTTGAATTAAATAAGGACGAAACGGGAAAGGGCCAAATGCAACGGGTCAAAGCGAGAAGATCTTTTTGAGAATGCTTGTTTTGAGAAGGGCCAAGTGAGAAGGGCGAAAAGAGAACGGGTTCAAATAAGGGGCGTTGAAATACGAAGGACGAAAGGGGAAAGGGCCAAGTGCAACGGGTCAAAGCGAAAAGATCTTTTTGAGAATGCTTGTTTTGAGAAGGGCCAAGTGAGAAGGGCGAAAAGAGAACGGGTTCAAATAAGGGGCGTTGAAATACGAAGGACGAAAGGGGAAAGGGCCAAGTGCAACGGGTCAAAGCGAAAAGATCTTTTTGAGAATGGTTGTTTTGAGTAATGCCAAGTGAGAAGGGCGAAAAGAGAACGGGTTCAAATAAGGGGCGTTGAAATACGAAGGACGAAAGGGGAAAGGGCCAAATGCAACGGGTCAAAGCGAAAAGATCTTTTTGAGAATGGTTGTTTTGAGAAGGGCCGAGTGAGAAGCGCGAAAAGAGAACGGGCTCAAATGAAGGGCGTTGAATTAAATAAGGACGAAACGGGAAAGGGCCAAATGCAACGGGTCAAAGCGAAAAGATCTTTTTGAGAATGGTAGTTTTGAGTAATGCCAAGTGAGAAGGGCGAAAAGAGAACGGGTTCAAATAAGGGGCGTTGAAATACGAAGGACGAAAGGGGAAAGGGCCAAGTGCAACGGGTCAAAGCGAAAAGATCTTTTTGAGAATGCTTGTTTTGAGAAGGGCCAAGTGAGAAGGGCGAAAAGAGAACGGGCTCAAATGAAGGGCGTTGAATTAAATAAGGACGAAACGGGAAAGGGCCAAATGCAACGGGTCAAAGCGAAAAGATCTTTTTGAGAATGGTTGTTTTGAGTAATGCCAAGTGAGAAGGGCGAAAAGAGAACGGGTTCAAATAAGGGGCGTTGAAATACGAAGGACGAAAGGGGAAAGGGCCAAGTGCAACGGGTCAAAGCGAAAAGATCTTTTTGAGAATGGTTGTTTTGAGTAATGCCAAGTGAGAAGGGCGAAAAGAGAACGGGTTCAAATAAGGGGCGTTGAAATACGAAGGACGAAAGGGGAAAGGGCCAAATGCAACGGGTCAAAGTGAAAAGATCTTTTTGAGAATGGTTGTTTTGAGAAGGGCCGAGTGAGAAGCGCGAAAAGAGAACGGGCTCAAATGAAGGGCGTTGAATTAAATAAGGACGAAACGGGAAAGGGCCAAATGCAACGGGTCAAAGCGAAAAGATCTTTTTGAGAATGGTTGTTTTGAGTAATGCCAAGTGAGAAGGGCGAAAAGAGAACGGGTTCAAATAAGGGGCGTTGAAATACGAAGGACGAAAGGGGAAAGGGCCAAGTGCAACGGGTCAAAGCGAAAAGATCGTTTTGAGAATGCTTGTTTTGAGTAATGCCAAGTGAGAAGGGCGAAAAGAGAACGGGTTCAAATAAGGGGCGTTGAAATACGAAGGACGAAAGGGGAAAGGGCCAAGTGCAACGGGTCAAAGCGAAAAGATCTTTTTGAGAATGGTTGTTTTGAGTAATGCCAAGTGAGAAGGGCGAAAAGAGAACGGGTTCAAATAAGGGGCGTTGAAATACGAAGGACGAAAGGGGAAAGGGCCAAGTGCAACGGGTCAAAGCGAAAAGATCTTTTTGAGAATGGTTGTTTTGAGTAATGCCAAGTGAGAAGGGCGAAAAGAGAACGGGTTCAGATAAGGGGCGTTGAAATACGAAGGACGAAAGGGGAAAGGGCCAAATGCAACGGGTCAAAGCGAAAAGATCTTTTTGAGAATGGTTGTTTTGAGAAGGGCCAAGTGAGAAGCGCGAATAGAGAACGGGCTCAAATGAAGGGCGTTGAATTAAATAAGGACGAAACGGGAAAGGGCCAAATGCAACGGGTCAAAGCGAAAAGATCTTTTTGAGAATGGTTGTTTTGAGTAATGCCAAGTGAGAAGGGCGAAAAGAGAACGGGTTCAAATAAGGAGCGTTGAAATACGAAGGACGAAAGGGGAAAGGGCCAAATGCAACGGGTCAAAGCGAAAAGATCTTTTTGAGAATGGTTGTTTTGAGAAGGGCCAAGTGAGAAGGGCGAAAAGAAAACGGGTTCAAATAAGGGGCGTTGAAATACGAAGGACGAAACGGGAAAGGGCCAAATGCAACGGGTCAAAGCGAAAAGATCTTTTTGAGAATGGGTGTTTTGAGTAATGCCAAGTGAGAAGGGCGAAAAGAGAACGGCTTCAAATAAGGGGCGTTGAAATACGAAGGACGAAAGGGGAAAGGGCCAAATGCAACTTGTCAAAGCGAGAAGATCTTTTTGAGAATTCTTGTTTTGAGAAGGGCCAAGTGAGAAGCGCGAAAAGAGAACGGGCTCAAATGAAGGGCGTTGAATTACGAAGGACGAAACGGGAAAGGGCCAAATGCAACGAGTCAAAGCGAAAAGATCTTTTTGAGAATGCTTGTTTTGAGAAGGGCCAAGTGAGAATGGCGAAAAGAGAACGGGTTCAAATAAGGGGCGTTGAAATACGAAGGACGAAACGGGAAAGGGGCAAATGCAACGGGTCAAAGCGAGAAGATCTTTTTGAGAATGCTTGTTTTGAGAAGGGCCAAGTGAGAAGGGCGAAAAGAAAACGGGTTCAAATAAGGGGCGTTGAAATACGAAGGACGAAACGGGAAAGGGCCAAATGCAACGGGTCAAAGCGAAAAGATCTTTTTGAGAATGCTTGTTTTGAGAAGGGCCAAGTGAGAAGGGCGAAAAGAGAACGGGTTCAAATAAGGGGCGTTGAAATACGAAGGACGAAACGGGAAAGGGCCAAATGCAACGGGTCAAAGCAAAAAGATCTTTTTGAGAACGGTTGTTTTGAGAAGGGCCAAGTGAGAAGCGCGAAAAGAGAACGGGCTCAAATGAAGGGCGTTGAATTACCAAGGACGAAAGTGGAAAGGGCCAAATGCAACGGGTCAAACCGAGAAGATCTTTTTGAGAATGCTTGTTTTGAGAAGGGCCAAGTGGGAAGGGCGAAAAGAGAACGGGTTCAAATAAGGGGCGTTGAATTACGAAGTACGAAAGGGGAAAGGGCCAAATGCAACGGGTCAAAGCGAAAAGATCTTTTTGAGAATGGTTGTTTTGAGAAGGGCCAAGTGAGAAGCGCGAAAAGAGAACGGGCTCAAATGAAGGGCGTTGAATTACGAAGGACGAAACGGGAAAGCGCCAAATGCAACGGGTCAAAGCGAGAAGATCTTTTTGAGAATGCTTGTTTTGAGAAGGGCCAAGTGAGAGGGGCGAAAAGAGAACGGGTTCAATTAAGGGGCGTTGAAATACGAAGGACGAAACGGGAAAGGGCCAAATGCAACGGGTCAAAACGAAAAGATCTTTTTAAGATTGTTGTTTTGAGAAGGGCCAAGTGAGAAGCGCGAAAAGAGAACGGGCTTAAATGAAGGGCGTTGAATAACGAAGGACGAAAGGGGAAAGGGCCAAATGCAACGGGTCAAAGCGAGAAGATGTTTTTGAGAATGCTTGTTTTGAGAAGGGCCAAGTGAGAAGGGCGAAAAGAGAACGGGTTCAAATAAGGGACGTTGAAATACGAAGGACGAAACGGGAAAGGGCCAAATGCAACGGGTCAAAGCGAAAAGATCTTTTTGAGAATGGTTGTTTTGAGAAGGGCCAAGTGAGAAGCGCGAAAAGAGAACGGGCTCAAATGAAGGGCGTTGAATTAAATAAGGACGAAACGGGAAAGGGCCAAATGCAACGGGTCAAATCGAGAAGATCTTTTTGAGAATGCTTGTTTTGAGAAGGGCCAAGTGAGAAGGGCGAAAAGAGAACGGGTTCAAATAAGGGGTGTTGAAATACGAAGGACGAAACGGGAAAGGGCCAAATGCAACTTGTCAAAGCGAGAAGATCTTTTTGAGAATGCTTGTTTTGAGAAGGGCCAAGTGAGAAGCGCGAAAAGAGAACGGGCTCAAATGAAGGGCGTTGAATTACGAAGGACGAAACGGGAAAGGGCCAAATGCAACGGGTCAAAGCGAAAAGATCTTTTTGAGAATGCTTGTTTTTGAGAAGGGCCAAGTGAGAAGGGCGAAAAGAGAACGGGTTCAAATGAAGGGCGTTGAAATACGAAGGACGAAACTGGAAAGGGCCAAATGCAACGAGTCAAAGCGAAAAGATCTTTTTGAGAATGCTTGTTTTGAGAAGGGCCAAGTGAGAAGGGCGAAAAGAGAACGGGTTCAAATAAGGGGCGTTGAAATACGAAGGACGAAACGGGAAAGGGGCAAATGCAACGGGTCAAAGCGAGAAGATCTTTTTGAGAATGCTTGTTTTGAGAAGGGCCAAGTGAGAAGGGCGAAAAGAGAACGGGTTCAAATAAGGGGCGTTGAAATACGAAGGACGAAACGGGAAAGGGCCAAATGCAACGGGTCAAAGCGAAAAGATCTTTTTGAGAATGCTTGTTTTGAGAAGGGCCAAGTGAGAAGGGCGAAAAGAGAACGGGTTCAAATAAGGGGCGTTGAAATACGAAGGACGAAACGGGAAAGGGCCAAATGCAACGGGTCAAAGCAAAAAGATCTTTTGGAGAATGGTTGTTTTGAGAAGGGCCAAGTGAGAAGCGCGAAAAGAGAACGGGCTCAAATGAAGGGCGTTGAATTACGAAGGACGAAAGTGGAAAGGGCCAAATGCAACGGGTCAAACCGAAAAGATCTTTTTGAGAATGCTTGTTTTGAGAAGGGCCAAGTGGGAAGGGCGAAAAGAGAACGGGTTCAAATAAGGGGCGTTGAATTACGAAGGACGAAAGGGGAAAGGGCCAAATGCAACGGGTCAAATCGAAAAGATCTTTTTGGGAATGGTTGTTTTGAGAAGGGCCAAGTGAGAAGCGCGAAAAGAGAACGGGCTCAAATGAAGGGCGTTGAATTACGAAGCACGAAACGGGAAAGGGCCAAATGCAACGGGTCAAAGCGAGAAGATCTTTTTGAGAATGCTTGTTTTGAGAAGGGCCAAGTGAGAGGGGCGAAAAGAGAACGGGTTCAAATAAGGGGCGTTGAAATACGAAGGACGAAACGGGAAAGGGCCAAATGCAACGGGTCAAAGCGAAAATATCTTTTTGAGAATGGTTGTTTTGAGAAGGGCCAAGTGAGAAGCGCGAAAAGAGAACGGGCTTAAATGAAGGGCGTTGAATAACGAACGACGAAAGGGGAAAGGGCCAAATGCAACGGGTCAAAGCGAGAAGATGTTTTTGAGAATGCTTGTTTTGAGAAGGGCCAAGTGAGAAGGGCGAAAAGAGAACGGGTTCAAATAAGGGGCGTTGAAATACGAAGGACGAAACGGGAAAGGGCCAAATGCAACGGGTCAAAGCGAAAAGATCTTTTTGAGAATGGTTGGTTTGAGAAGGGCCAAGTGAGAAGCGCGAAAGGAGAACGGGCTCAAATGAAGGGCGTTGAATTACGAAGGACGAAACGGGAAAGGGCCAAATGCAACGTGTCAAAGCGAGAAGATCTTTTTGAGAATGCTTGTTTTGAGAAGGGCCAAGTGAGAAGGGCGAAAAGAGAACGGGTTCAAATAAGGGGCGTTGAAATACGAAGGACGAAACGGGAAAGGGCCAAATGCAACGGGTCAAAGCGAGATCTTTTTGAGAATGGTTGTTTTGAGAAGGGCCAAGTGAGAAGCGCGAAAAGAGAACGGGCTCAAATGAAGGGCGTTGAATTACGAAGGACGAAAGGGGAAAGGGCCAAATGCAACGGGTCAAATCGAGAAGATCTTTTTGAGAATGCTTGTTTTGAGAAGGGCCAAGTGAGAAGGGCGAAAAGAGAACGGGTTCAAATAAGGGGTGTTGAAATACGAAGGACGAAACGGGAAAGGGCCAAATGCAACGGGTCAAAGCGAAAAGATCTTTTTGAGAATGGTTGTTTTGAGAAGGGCCAAGTGAGAAGCGCGAAAAGAGAACGGGTTCAAATGAAGGGCGTTGAATTACGAAGGACGAAAGGGGAAAGGGCCGAATGCAACGGGTCAAAGCGAGAAGATCGTTTTGAGAATGGTTGTTTTGAAAAGGGCCAAGTGAGAAGCGCGAAAAGAGAACGGGCTCAAATGATGGGCGTTGAATTAAATAAGGACGAAACGGGAAAGGGCCAAATGCAACGGGTCAAAGCGAGAAGATCTTTTTGAGAATGCTTGTTTTGAGAAGGGCCAAGTGAGAAGGGCGAAAAGAGAACGGGCTCAAATGAAGGGCGTTGAATTACGAAGGACGAAAGGGGAAAGGGCCAAATGCAACGGGTCAAAGCGAAAAGATCTTTTTGAGAATGGTTGTTTTGAGAAGGGCCAAGTGAGAAGCGCGAAAAGAGAACGGGCTCAAATGAAGGGCGTTGAATTACGAAGGACGAAACGGGAAAGCGCCAAATGCAACGGGTCAAAGCGAGAAGATCTTTTTGAGAATGCTTGTTTTGAGAAGGGCCAAGTGAGAGGGGCGAAAAGAGAACGGGTTCAAATAAGGGGCGTTGAAATATGAAGGACGAAACGGGAAAGGGCCAAATGCAACGGGTCAAAACGAAAAGATCTTTTTGAGAATGGTTGTTTTGAGAAGGGCCAAGTGAGAACCGCGAAAAGAGAACGGGCTTAAATGAAGGGCGTTGAATAACGAAGGACGAAAGGGGCAAGGGCCAAATGCAACGGGTCAAAGCGAGAAGATGTTTTTGAGAATGCTTGTTTTGAGAAGGGCCATGTGAGAAGGGCGAAAAGAGAACGGGTTCAAATAAGGGGCGTTGAAATACGAAGGACGAAACGGGAAAGGGCCAAATGCAACGGGTCAAAGCGAAAAGATCTTTTTGAGAATGGTTGTTTTGAGAAGGGCCAAGTGAGAAGCGCGAAAAGAGAACGGGCTCAAATGAAGGGCGTTGAATTAAATAAGGACGAAACGGGAAAGGGCCAAATGCAACGGGTCAAAGCGAAAAGATCTTTTTGAGAATGGTTGTTTTGAGTAATGCCAAGTGAGAAGGGCGAAAAGAGAACGGGTTCAAATAAGGGGCGTTGAAATACGAAGGACGAAAGGGGAAAGGGCCAAATGCAACTTGTCAAAGCGAGAAGATCTTTTTGAGAATGCTTATTTTGAGAAGGGCCAAGTGAGAAGCGCGAAAAGAGAACGGGCTCAAATGAAGGGCGTTGAATTACGAAGGACGAAACGGGAAAGGGCCAAATGCAACGGGTCAAAGCGAAAAGATCTTTTTGAGAATGGTTGTTTTGAGTAAGGCCAAGTGAGAAGGGCGAAAAGAGAACGGGTTCAAATAAGGGGCGTTGAAATACGAAGGACGAAAGGGGAAATGGCCAAGTGCAACGGGTCAAAGCGAAAAGATCTTTTTGAGAATGGTTGTTTTGAGTAATGCCAAGTGAGAAGGGTGAAAAGAGAACGGGTTCAAATAAGGGGCGTTGAAATACGATGGACGAAAGGGGAAAGGGCCAAGTGCAACGGGTCAAAGCGAAAAGATCTTTTTGAGAATGGTTGTTTTGAGTAATGCCAAGTGAGAAGGGCGAAAAGAGAACGGGTTCAAATAAGGGGCGTTGAAATACGAAGGACGAAAGGGGAAAGGGCCAAATGCAACGGGTCAAAGCGAAAAGATCTTTTTGAGAATGGTTGTTTTGAGAAGGGCCAAGTGAGAAGCGCGAAAAGAGAACGGGCTCAAATGAAGGGCGTTGAATTAAATAAGGACGAAACGTTAAAGGGCCAAATGCAACGGGTCAAAGCGAAAAGATCTTTTTGAGAATGGTTGTTTTGAGTAATGCCAAGTGAGAAGGGCGAAAAGAGAACGGGTTCAAATAAGGAGCGTTGAAATACGAAGGACGAAAGGGGAAAGGGCCAAATGCAACGGGTCAAAGCGAAAAGATCTTTTTGAGAATGGTTGTTTTGAGAAGGGCCAAGTGAGAAGCGCGAAAAGAGAACGGGCTCAAATGAAGGGCGTTGAATTAAATAAGGACGAAACGGGAAAGGGCCAAATGCAACGGGTCAAAGCGAAAAGATCTTTTTGAGAATGGTTGTTTTGAGTAATGCCAAGTGAGAAGGGCGAAAAGAGAACGGGTTCAAATAAGGGGCGTTGAAATACGAAGGACGAAAGGGGAAAGGGCCAAATGCAACTTGTCAAAGCGAGAAGATCTTTTTGAGAATGCTTGTTTTGAGAAGGGCCAAGTGAGAAGCGCGAAAAGAGAACGGGCTCAAATGAAGGGCGTTGAATTACGAAGGACGAAACGGGAAAGGGCCAAATGCAACGGGTCAAAGCGAAAAGATCTTTTTGAGAATGCTTGTTTTGAGAAGGGCCAAGTGAGAAGGGCGAAAAGAGAACGGGTTCAAATGAAGGGCGTTGAAATAGGAAGGACGAAACTGGAAAGGGCCAAATGCAACGAGTCAAAGCGAAAAGATCTTTTTGAGAATGCTTGTTTTGAGAAGGGCCAAGTGAGAATGGCGAAAAGAGAACGGGTTCAAATAAGGGGCGTTGAAATACGAAGGACGAAACGGGAAAGGGGCAAATGCAACGGGTCAAAGCGAGAAGATCTTTTTGAGAATGCTTGTTTTGAGAAGGGCCAAGTGAGAAGGGCGAAAAGAAAACGGGTTCAAATAAGGGGCGTTGAAATACGAAGGACGAAACGGGAAAGGGCCAAATGCAACGGGTCAAAGCGAAAAGATCTTTTTGAGAATGCTTGTTTTGAGAAGGGCCAAGTGAGAAGGGCGAAAAGAGAACGGGTTCAAATAAGGGGCGTTGAAATACGAAGGACGAAACGGGAAAGGGCCAAATGCAATGGGTCAAACCAAAAAGATCTTTTTGAGAATGGTTGTTTTGAGAAGGGCCAAGTGAGAAGCGCGAAAAGAGAACGGGCTCAAATGAAGGGCGTCGAATTACCAAGGACGAAAGTGGAAAGGGCCAAATGCAACGGGTCAAACCGAGAAGATCTTTTTGAGAATGCTTGTTTTGAGAAGGGCCAAGTGGGAAGGGCGAAAAGAGAACGGGTTCAAATAAGGGGCGTTGAATTACGAAGGACGAAAGGGGAAAGGGCCAAATGCAACGGGTCAAAGCGAAAAGATCTTTTTGAGAATGGTTGTTTTGAGAAGGGCCAAGTGAGAAGCGCGAAAAGAGAACGGGCTCAAATGAAGGGCGTTGAATTACGAAGGACGAAACGGGAAAGCGCCAAATGCAACGGGTCAAAGCGAGAAGATCTTTTTGAGAATGCTTGTTTTGAGAAGGGCCAAGTGAGAGGGGCGAAAAGAGAACGGGTTCAATTAAGGGGCGTTGAAATACGAAGGACGAAACGGGAAAGGGCCAAATGCAACGGGTCAAAACGAAAAGATCTTTTTGAGAATGGTTGTTTTGAGAAGGGCCAAGTGAGAAGCGCGAAAAGAGAACGGGCTTAAATGAAGGGCGTTGAATAACGAGGGACGAAAGGGGAAAGGGCCAAATGCAACGGGTCAAAGCGAGAAGATGTTTTTGAGAATGCTTGTTTTGAGAAGGGCCAAGTGAGAAGGGCGAAAAGAGAACGGGTTCAAATAAGGGACGTTGAAATACGAAGGACGAAACGGGAAAGGGCCAAATGCAACGGGTCAAAGCGAAAAGATCTTCTTGAGAATGGTTGTTTTGAGAAGGGCCAAGTGAGAAGCGCGAAAAGAGAACGGGCTCAAATGAAGGGCGTTGAATTAAATAAGGACGAAACGGGAAAGGGCCAAATGCAACGGGTCAAAGCGAAAAGATCTTTTTGAGAATGGTTGTTTTGAGTAATGCCAAGTGAGAAAGGCGAAAAGAGAACGGGTTCAAATAAGGGGCGTTGAAATACGAAGGACGAAAGGGGAAAGGGCCAAATGCAACTTGTCAAAGCGAGAAGATCTTTTTGAGAATGCTTGTTTTGAGAAGGGCCAAGTGAGAAGCGCGAAAAGAGAACGGGCTCAAATGAAGGGCGTTGAATTACGAAGGACGAAACGGGAAAGGGCCAAATGCAACGGGTCAAAGCGAAAAGATCTTTTTGAGAATGCTTGTTTTGAGAAGGGCCAAGTGAGAAGGGCGAAAAGAGAACGGGTTCAAATGAAGGGCGTTGAAATAGGAAGGACGAAACTGGAAAGGGCCAAATGCAACGAGTCAAAGCGAAAAGATCTTTTTGAGAATGCTTGTTTTGAGAAGGGCCAAGTGAGAATGGCGAAAAGAGAACGGGTTCAAATAAGGGGCGTTGAAATACGAAGGACGAAACGGGAAAGGGGCAAATGCAACGGGTCAAAGCGAGAAGATCTTTTTGAGAATGCTTGTTTTGAGAAGGGCCAAGTGAGAAGGGCGAAAAGAAAACGGGTTCAAATAAGGGGCGTTGAAATACGAAGGACGAAACGGGAAAGGGCCAAATGCAACGGGTCAAAGCGAAAAGATCTTTTTGAGAATGCTTGTTTTGAGAAGGGCCAAGTGAGAAGGGCGAAAAGAGAACGGGTTCAAATAAGGGGCGTTGAAATACGAAGGACGAAACGGGAAAGGGCCAAATGCAACGGGTCAAACCAAAAAGATCTTTTTGAGAATGGTTGTTTTGAGAAGGGCCAAGTGAGAAGCGCGAAAAGAGAACGGGCTCAAATGAAGGGCGTCGAATTACCAAGGACGAAAGTGGAAAGGGCCAAATGCAACGGGTCAAACCGAGAAGATCTTTTTGAGAATGCTTGTTTTGAGAAGGGCCAAGTGGGAAGGGCGAAAAGAGAACGGGTTCAAATAAGGGGCGTTGAATTACGAAGGACGAAAGGGGAAAGGGCCAAATGCAACGGGTCAAAGCGAAAAGATCTTTTTGAGAATGGTTGTTTTGAGAAGGGCCAAGTGAGAAGCGCGAAAAGAGAACGGGCTCAAATGAAGGGCGTTGAATTACGAAGGACGAAACGGGAAAGCGCCAAATGCAACGGGTCAAAGCGAGAAGATCTTTTTGAGAATGCTTGTTTTGAGAAGGGCCAAGTGAGAGGGGCGAAAAGAGAACGGGTTCAATTAAGGGGCGTTGAAATACGAAGGACGAAACGGGAAAGGGCCAAATGCAACGGGTCAAAACGAAAAGATCTTTTTGAGAATGGTTGTTTTGAGAAGGGCCAAGTGAGAAGCGCGAAAAGAGAACGGGCTTAAATGAAGGGCGTTGAATAACGAGGGACGAAAGGGGAAAGGGCCAAATGCAACGGGTCAAAGCGAGAAGATGTTTTTGAGAATGCTTGTTTTGAGAAGGGCCAAGTGAGAAGGGCGAAAAGAGAACGGGTTCAAATAAGGGACGTTGAAATACGAAGGACGAAACGGGAAAGGGCCAAATGCAACGGGTCAAAGCGAAAAGATCTTTTTGAGAATGGTTGTTTTGAGAAGGGCCAAGTGAGAAGCGCGAAAAGAGAACGGGCTCAAATGAAGGGCGTTGAATTAAATAAGGACGAAACGGGAAAGGGCCAAATGCAACGGGTCAAAGCGAAAAGATCTTTTTGAGAATGGTTGTTTTGAGTAATGCCAAGTGAGAAAGGCGAAAAGAGAACGGGTTCAAATAAGGGGCGTTGAAATACGAAGGACGAAAGGGGAAAGGGCCAAATGCAACTTGTCAAAGCGAGAAGATCTTTTTGAGAATGCTTGTTTTGAGAAGGGCCAAGTGAGAAGCGCGAAAAGAGAACGGGCTCAAATGAAGGGCGTTGAATTACGAAGGACGAAACGGGAAAGGGCCAAATGCAACGGGTCAAAGCGAAAAGATCTTTTTGAGAATGCTTGTTTTGAGAAGGGCCAAGTGAGAAGGGCGAAAAGAGAACGGGTTCAAATGAAGGGCGTTGAAATAGGAAGGACGAAACTGGAAAGGGCCAAATGCAACGAGTCAAAGCGAAAAGATCTTTTTGAGAATGCTTGTTTTGAGAAGGGCCAAGTGAGAATGGCGAAAAGAGAACGGGTTCAAATAAGGGGCGTTGAAATACGAAGGACGAAACGGGAAAGGGGCAAATGCAACGGGTCAAAGCGAGAAGATCTTTTTGAGAATGCTTGTTTTGAGAAGGGCCAAGTGAGAAGGGCGAAAAGAAAACGGGTTCAAATAAGGGGCGTTGAAATACGAAGGACGAAACGGGAAAGGGCCAAATGCAACGGGTCAAAGCGAAAAGATATTTTTGAGAATGCTTGTTTTGAGAAGGGCCAAGTGAGAAGGGCGAAAAGAGAACGGGTTCAAATAAGGGGCGTTGAAATACGAAGGACGAAACGGGAAAGGGCCAAATGCAACGGGTCAAACCAAAAAGATCTTTTTGAGAATGGTTGTTTTGAGAAGGGCCAAGTGAGAAGCGCGAAAAGAGAACGGGCTCAAATGAAGGGCGTCGAATTACCAAGGACGAAAGTGGAAAGGGCCAAATGCAACGGGTCAAACCGAGAAGATCTTTTTGAGAATGCTTGTTTTGAGAAGGGCCAAGTGGGAAGGGCGAAAAGAGAACGGGTTCAAATAAGGGGCGTTGAATTACGAAGGACGAAAGGGGAAAGGGCCAAATGCAACGGGTCAAAGCGAAAAGATCTTTTTGAGAATGGTTGTTTTGAGAAGGGCCAAGTGAGAAGCGCGAAAAGAGAACGGGCTCAAATGAAGGGCGTTGAATTACGAAGGACGAAACGGGAAAGCGCCAAATGCAACGGGTCAAAGCGAGAAGATCTTTTTGAGAATGCTTGTTTTGAGAAGGGCCAAGTGAGAGGGGCGAAAAGAGAACGGGTTCAATTAAGGGGCGTTGAAATACGAAGGACGAAACGGGAAAGGGCCAAATGCAACGGGTCAAAACGAAAAGATCTTTTTGAGAATGGTTGTTTTGAGAAGGGCCAAGTGAGAAGCGCGAAAAGAGAACGGGCTTAAATGAAGGGCGTTGAATAACGAGGGACGAAAGGGGAAAGGGCCAAATGCAACGGGTCAAAGCGAGAAGATGTTTTTGAGAATGCTTGTTTTGAGAAGGGCCAAGTGAGAAGGGCGAAAAGAGAACGGGTTCAAATAAGGGACGTTGAAATACGAAGGACGAAACGGGAAAGGGCCAAATGCAACGGGTCAAAGCGAAAAGATCTTTTTGAGAATGGTTGTTTTGAGAAGGGCCAAGTGAGAAGCGCGAAAAGAGAACGGGCTCAAATGAAGGGCGTTGAATTAAATAAGGACGAAACGGGAAAGGGCCAAATGCAACGGGTCAAAGCGAAAAGATCTTTTTGAGAATGGTTGTTTTGAGTAATGCCAAGTGAGAAAGGCGAAAAGAGAACGGGTTCAAAAAAGGGGCGTTGAAATACGAAGGACGAAAGGGGAAAGGGCCAAATGCAACTTGTCAAAGCGAGAAGATCTTTTTGAGAATGCTTGTTTTGAGAAGGGCCAAGTGAGAAGCGCGAAAAGAGAACGGGTTCAAATGAAGGGCGTTGAAATACGAAGGACGAAACTGGAAAGGGCCAAATGCAACGAGTCAAAGCGAAAAGATCTTTTTGAGAATGCTTGTTTTGAGAAGGGCCAAGTGAGAAGGGCGAAAAGAGAACGGGTTCAAATAAGGGGCGTTGAAATACGAAGGACGAAACGGGAAAGGGGCAAATGCAACGGGTCAAAGCGAGAAGATCTTTTTGAGAATGCTTGTTTTGAGAAGGGCCAAGTGAGAAGGGCGAAAAGAGAACGGGTTCAAATAAGGGGCGTTGAAATACGAAGGACGAAACGGGAAAGGGCCAAATGCAACGGGTCAAAGCGAAAAGATCTTTTTGAGAATGCTTGTTTTGAGAAGGGCCAAGTGAGAAGGGCGAAAAGAGAACGGGTTCAAATAAGGGGCGTTGAAATACGAAGGACGAAACGGGAAAGGGCCAAATGCAACGGGTCAAAGCAAAAAGATCTTTTTGAGAATGGTTGTTTTGAGAAGGGCCAAGTGAGAAGCGCGAAAAGAGAACGGGCTCAAATGAAGGGCGTTGAATTACGAAGGACGAAAGTGGAAAGGGCCAAATGCAACGGGTCAAACCGAAAAGATCTTTTTGAGAATGCTTGTTTTGAGAAGGGCCAAGTGGGAAGGGCGAAAAGAGAACGGGTTCAAATAAGGGGCGTTGAATTACGAAGGACGAAAGGGGAAAGGGCCAAATGCAACGGGTCAAAGCGAAAAGATCTTTTTGAGAATGGTTGTTTTGAGAAGGGCCAAGTGAGAAGCGCGAAAAGAGAACGGGCTCAAATGAAGGGCGTTGAATTACGAAGGACGAAACGGGAAAGGGCCAAATGCAACGGGTCAAATCGAGAAGATCTTTTTGAGAATGCTTGTTTTGAGAAGGGCCAAGTGAGAGGGGCGAAAAGAGAACGGGTTCAAATAAGGGGCGTTGAAATACGAAGGACGAAACGGGAAAGGGCCAAATGCAACGGGTCAAAGCGAAAATATCTTTTTGAGAATGGTTGTTTTGAGAAGGGCCAAGTGAGAAGCGCGAAAAGAGAACGGGCTTAAATGAAGGGCGTTGAATAACGAACGACGAAAGGGGAAAGGGCCAAATGCAACGGGTCAAAGCGAGAAGATGTTTTTGAGAATGCTTGTTTTGAGAAGGGCCAAGTGAGAAGGGCGAAAAGAGAACGGGTTCAAATAAGGGGCGTTGAAATACGAAGGACGAAACGGGAAAGGGCCAAATGCAACGGGTCAAAGCGAAAAGATCTTTTTGAGAATGGTTGTTTTGAGAAGGGCCAAGTGAGAAGCGCGAAAAGAGAACGGGCTCAAATGAAGGGCGTTGAATTACGAAGGACGAAACGGGAAAGGGCCAAATGCAACGTGTCAAAGCGAGAAGATCTTTTTGAGAATGCTTGTTTTGAAAAGGGCCAAGTGAGAAGGGCGAAAAGAGAACGGGTTCAAATAAGGGGCGTTGAAATACGAAGGACGAAACGGGAAAGGGCCAAATGCAACGGGTCAAAGCGAGATCTTTTTGAGAATGGTTGTTTTGAGAAGGGCCAAGTGAGAAGCGCGAAAAGAGAACGGGCTCAAATGAAGGGCGTTGAATTACGAAGGACGAAAGGGGAAAGGGCCAAATGCAACGGGTCAAATCGAGATCTTTTTGAGAATGCTTGTTTTGAGAAGGGCCAAGTGAGAAGGGCGAAAAGAGAACGGGTTCAAATAAGGGGTGTTGAAATACGAAGGACGAATCGGGAAAGGGCCAAATGCAACGGGTCAAAGCGAAAAGTTCTTTTTGAGAATGGTTGTTTTGAGAAGGGCCAAGTGAGAAGCGCGAAAAGAGAACGGGTTCAAATGAAGGGCGTTGAATTACGAAGGACGAAAGGGGAAAGGGCCGAATGCAACGGGTCAAAGCGAGAAGATCGTTTTGAGAATGGTTGTTTTGAAAAGGGCCAAGTGAGAAGCGCGAAAAGAGAACGGGCTCAAATGATGGGCGTTGAATTAAATAAGGACGAAACGGGAAAGGGCTAAATGCAACGGGTCAAAGCGAGAAGATCTTTTTGAGAATGCTTGTTTTGAGAAGGGCCAAGTGAGAAGGGCGAAAAGAGAACGGGCTCAAATGAAGGGCGTTGAATTACGAAGGACGAAAGGGGAAAGGGCCAAATGCAACGGGTCAAAGCGAAAAGATCTTTTTGAGAATGGTTGTTTTGAGAAGGGCCAAGTAAGAAGCGCGAAAAGAGAACGGGCTCAAATGAAGGGCGTTGAATTACGAAGGACGAAACGGGAAAGCGCCAAATGCAACGGGTCAAAGCGAGAAGATCTTTTTGAGAATGCTTGTTTTGAGAAGGGCCAAGTGAGAGGGGCGAAAAGAGAACGGGTTCAAATGAAGGGCGTTGAAATACGAAGGACGAAACTGGAAAGGGCCAAATGCAACGAGTCAAAGCGAAAAGATCTTTTTGAGAATGCTTGTTTTGAGAAGGGCCAAGTGAGAAGGGCGAAAAGAGAACGGGTTCAAATAAGGGGCGTTGAAATACGAAGGACGAAACGGGAAAGGGGCAAATGCAACGGGTCAAAGCGAGAAGATCTTTTTGAGAATGCTTGTTTTGAGAAGGGCCAAGTGAGAAGGGCGAAAAGAGAACGGGTTCAAATAAGGGGCGTTGAAATACGAAGGACGAAACGGGAAAGGGCCAAATGCAACGGGTCAAAGCGAAAAGATCTTTTTGAGAATGCTTGTTTTGAGAAGGGCCAAGTGAGAAGGGCGAAAAGAGAACGGGTTCAAATAAGGGGCGTTGAAATACGAAGGACGAAACGGGAAAGGGCCAAATGCAACGGGTCAATGCAAAAAGATCTTTTTGAGAATGGTTGTTTTGAGAAGGGCCAAGTGAGAAGCGCAAAAAGAGAACGGGCTCAAATGAAGGGCGTTGAATTACGAAGGACGAAAGTGGAAAGGGCCAAATGCAACGGGTCAAACCGAAAAGATCTTTTTGAGAATGCTTGTTTTGAGAAGGGCCAAGTGGGAAGGGCGAAAAGAGAACGGGCTCAAATGAAGGGCGTTGAATTACGAAGGACGAAACGGGAAAGGGCCAAATGCAACGGGTCAAAGCGAGAAGATCTTTTTGAGATTGCTTGTTTTGAGAAGGGCCAAGTGAGAGGGGCGAAAAGAGAACGGGTTCAAATAAGGGGCGTTGAAATACGAAGGACGAAACGGGAAAGGGCCAAATGCAACGGGTCAAAGCGAAAAGATCTTTTTGAAAATGGTTGTTTTGAGAAGGGCCAAGTGAGAAGCGCGAAAAGAGAACTGGCTTAAATGAAGGGCGTTGAATAACGAAGGACGAAAGGGGAAAGGGCCAAATGCAACGGGTCAAAGCGAGAAGATGTTTTTGAGAATGCTTGTTTTGAGAAGGGCCAAGTGAGAAGGGCGAAAAGAGAACGGGTTCAAATAAGGGGCGTTGAAATACGAAGGACGAAACGGGAAAGGGCCAAATGCAACGGGTCAAAGCGAAAAGATCTTTTTGAGAATGGTTGTTTTGAGAAGGGCCAAGTGAGAAGCGCGAAAAGAGAACGGGCTCAAATGAAGGGCGTTGAATTACGAAGGACGAAACGGGAAAGGGCCAAATGCAACGTGTCAAAGCGAGAAGATCTTTTTGAGAATGCTTGTTTTGAGAAGGGCCAAGTGAGAAGGGCGAAAAGAGAACGGGTTCAAATAAGGGGCGTTGAAATACGAAGGACGAAACGGGAAAGGGCCAAATGCAACGGGTCAAAGCGAGATCTTTTTGAGAATGGTTGTTTTGAGAAGGGCCAAGTGAGAAGCGCGAAAAGAGAACGGGCTCAAATGAAGGGCGTTGAATTACGAAGGACGAAAGGGGAAAGGGCCAAATGCAACGGGTCAAATCGAGATCTTTTTGAGAATGCTTGTTTTGAGAAGGGCCAAGTGAGAAGGGCGAAAAGAGAACGGGTTCAAATAAGGGGTGTTGAAATACGAAGGACGAAACGGGAAAGGGCCAAATGCAACGGGTCAAAGCGAAAAGATCTTTTTGAGAATGGTTGTTTTGAGAAGGGCCAAGTGAGAAGCGCGAAAAGAGAACGGGTTCAAATGAAGGGCGTTGAATTACGAAGGACGAAAGGGGAAAGGGCCGAATGCAACGGGTCAAAGCGAGAAGATCGTTTTGAGAATGGTTGTTTTGAAAAGGGCCAAGTGAGAAGCGCGAAAAGAGAACGGGCTCAAATGATGGGCGTTGAATTAAATAAGGACGAAACGGGAAAGGGCCAAATGCAACGGGTCAAAGCGAGAAGATCTTTTTGAGAATGCTTGTTTTGAGAAGGGCCAAGTGAGAAGGGCGAAAAGAGAACGGGCTCAAATGAAGGGCGTTGAATTACGAAGGACGAAACGGGAAAGGGCCAAATGCAACGGGTCAAAGCGAGAAGATCTTTTTGAGAATGCTTGTTTTGAGAAGGGCCAAGTGAGAAGCGCGAAAAGAGAACGGGCTCAAATGAAGGGCGTTGAATTAAATAAGGACGAAACGGGAAAGGGCCAAATGCAACGGGTCAAAGCGAAAAGATCTTTTTGAGAATGGTTGTTTTGAGAAGGGCCAAGTGAGAAGCGCGAAAAGAGAACGGGCTCAAATGAAGGGCGTTGAATTACGAAGGACGAAAGGGGAAAGGGCCAAATGCAACGGGTCAAAGCGAGAAGATCGTTTTGAGAATGGTTGTTTTGAGAAGGGCCAAGTGAGAAGCGCGAAAAGAGAACGGGCTCAAATGAAGGGCGTTGAATTAAATAAGGACGAAACGGGAAAGGGCCAAATGCAACGGGTCAAAGCGAGAAGATCTTTTTGAGAATGCTTGTTTTGAGAAGGGCCAAGTGAGAAGGGCAAAAAGAGAACGGGTTCAAATAAGGGGCGTTGAAATACGAAGGACGAAACGGGAAAGGGCCAAATGCAACGGGTCAAAGCGAAAATATCTTTTTGAGAATGGTTGTTTTGAGAAGGGCCAAGTGAGAAGCGCGAAAAGAGAACGGGTTCAAATGAAGGGCGTTGAATTACGAAGGACGAAAGGGGAAAGGGCCGAATGCAACGGGTCAAAGCGAGAAGATCGTTTTGAGAATGGTTGTTTTGAAAAGGGCCAAGTGAGAAGCGCGAAAAGAGAACGGGCTCAAATGATGGGCGTTGAATTAAATAAGGACGAAACGGGAAAGGGCCAAATGCAACGGGTCAAAGCGAGAAGATCTTTTTGAGAATGCTTGTTTTGAGAAGGGCCAAGTGAGAAGGGCGAAAAGAGAACGGGCTCAAATGAAGGGCGTTGAATTACGAAGGACGAAAGGGGAAAGGGCCAAATGCAACGGGTCAAAGCGAAAAGATCTTTTTGAGAATGGTTGTTTTGAGAAGGGCCAAGTAAGAAGCGCGAAAAGAGAACGGGCTCAAATGAAGGGCGTTGAATTACGAAGGACGAAACGGGAAAGCGCCAAATGCAACGGGTCAAAGCGAGAAGATCTTTTTGAGAATGCTTGTTTTGAGAAGGGCCAAGTGAGAGGGGCGAAAAGAGAACGGGTTCAAATAAGGGGCGTTGAAATACGAAGGACGAAACGGGAAAGGGCCAAATGCAACGGGTCAAAACGAAAAGATCTTTTTGAGAATGGTTGTTTTGAGAAGGGCCAAGTGAGAAGCGCGAAAAGAGAACGGGCTTAAATGAAGGGCGTTGAATAACGAAGGACGAAAGGGGAAAGGGCCAAATGCAACGGGTCAAAGCGAGAAGATGTTTTTGAGAATGCTTGTTTTGAGAAGGGCCAAGTGAGAAGGGCGAAAAGAGAACGGGTTCAAATAAGGGGCGTTGAAATACGAAGGACGAAACGGGAAAGGGCCAAATGCAACGGGTCAAAGCGAAAAGATCTTTTTGAGAATGGTAGTTTTGAGAAGGGCCAAGTGAGAAGCGCGAAAAGAGAACGGGCTCAAATGAAGGGCGTTGAATTACGAAGGACGAAACGGGAAAGGGCCAAATGCAACGTGTCAAAGCGAGAAGATCTTTTTGAGAATGCTTGTTTTGAGAAGGGCCAAGTGAGAAGGGCGAAAAGAGAACGGGTTCAAATAAGGGGCGTTGAAATACGAAGGACGAAACGGGAAAGGGCCAAATGCAACGGGTCAAAGCGAGATCTTTTTGAGAATGGTTGTTTTGAGAAGGGCCAAGTGAGAAGCGCGAAAAGAGAACGGGCTCAAATAAAGGGCGTTGAATTACGAAGGACGAAAGGGGAAAGGGCCAAATGCAACGGGTCAAATCGAGAAGATCTTTTTGAGAATGCTTGTTTTGAGAAGGGCCAAGTGAGAAGGGCGAAAAGAGAACGGGTTCAAATAAGGGGTGTTGAAATACGAAGGACGAAACGGGAAAGGGCCAAATGCAACGGGTCAAAGCGAAAAGATCTTTTTGAGAATGGTTGTTTTGAGAAGGGCCAAGTGAGAAGCGCGAAAAGAGAACGGGTTCAAATGAAGGGCGTTGAATTACGAAGGACGAAAGGGGAAAGGGCCGAATGCAACGGGTCAAAGCGAGAAGATCGTTTTGAGAATGGTTGTTTTGAAAAGGGCCAAGTGAGAAGCGCGAAAAGAGAACGGGCTCAAATGATGGGCGTTGAATTAAATAAGGACGAAACGGGAAAGGGCCAAATGCAACGGGTCAAAGCGAGAAGATCTTTTTGAGAATGCTTGTTTTGAGAAGGGCCAAGTGAGAAGGGCGAAAAGAGAACGGGCTCAAATGAAGGGCGTTGAATTACGAAGGACGAAACGGGAAAGGGCCAAATGCAACGGGTCAAAGCGAGAAGATCTTTTTGAGAATGCTTGTTTTGAGAAGGGCCAAGTGAGAAGCGCGAAAAGAGAACGGGCTCAAATGAAGGGCGTTGAATTAAATAAGGACGAAACGGGAAAGGGCCAAATGCAACGGGTCAAAGCGAAAAGATCTTTTTGAGAATGGTTGTTTTGAGAAGGGCCAAGTGAGAAGCGCGAAAAGAGAACGGGCTCAAATGAAGGGCGTTGAATTACGAAGGACGAAAGGGGAAAGGGCCAAATGCAACGGGTCAAAGCGAGAAGATCGTTTTGAGAATGGTTGTTTTGAGAAGGGCCAAGTGAGAAGCGCGAAAAGAGAACGGGCTCAAATGAAGGGCGTTGAATTAAATAGGGACGAAACGGGAAAGGGCCAAATGCAACGGGTCAAAGCGAGAAGATCTTTTTGAGAATGCTTGTTTTGAGAAGGGCCAAGTGAGAAGGGCGAAAAGAGAACGGGTTCAAATAAGGGGCGTTGAAATACGAAGGACGAAACGGGAAAGGGCCAAATGCAACGGGTCAAAGCGAAAAGATCTTTTTGAGAATGGTTGTTTTGAGAAGGGCCAAGTGAGAAGCGCGAAAAGAGAACGGGTTCAAATGAAGGGCGTTGAATTACGAAGGACGAAAGGGGAAAGGGCCGAATGCAACGGGTCAAAGCGAGAAGATCGTTTTGAGAATGGTTGTTTTGAAAAGGGCCAAGTGAGAAGCGCGAAAAGAGAACGGGCTCAAATGATGGGCGTTGAATTAAATAAGGACGAAACGGGAAAGGGCCAAATGCAACGGGTCAAAGCGAGAAGATCTTTTTGAGAATGCTTGTTTTGAGAAGAGCCAAGTGAGAAGCGCGAAAAGAGAACGGGCTCAAATGAAGGGCGTTGAATTACGAAGGACGAAACGGGAAAGGGCCAAATGCAACGGGTCAAAGCGAAAAGATCTTTTTGAGAATGGTTCTTTTGAGAAGGGCCAAGTAAGAAGCGCGAAAAGAGAACGGGCTCAAATGAAGGGCGTTGAATTACGAAGGACGAAACGGGAAAGCGCCAAATGCAACGGGTCAAAGCGAGAAGATCTTTTTGAGAATGCTTGTTTTGAGAAGGGCCAAGTGAGAGGGGCGAAAAGAGAACGGGTTCAAATAAGGGGCGTTGAAATACGAAGGACGAAACGGGAAAGGGCCAAATGCAACGGGTCAAAACGAAAATATCTTTTTGAGAATGGTTGTTTTGAGAAGGGCCAAGTGAGAAGCGCGAAAAGAGAACGGGCTTAAATGAAGGGCGTTGAATAACGAAGGACGAAAGGGGAAAGGGCCAAATGCAACGGGTCAAAGCGAGAAGATGTTTTTGAGAATGCTTGTTTTGAGAAGGGCCAAGTGAGAAGGGCGAAAAGAGAACGGGTTCAAATAAGGGGCGTTGAAATACGAAGGACGAAACGGGAAAGGGCCAAATGCAACGGGTCAAAGCGAAAAGATCTTTTTGAGAATGGTAGTTTTGAGAAGGGCCAAGTGAGAAGCGCGAAAAGAGAACGGGCTCAAATGAAGGGCGTTGAATTACGAAGGACGAAACGGGAAAGGGCCAAATGCAACGTGTCAAAGCGAGAAGATCTTTTTGAGAATGCTTGTTTTGAGAAGGGCCAAGTGAGAAGGGCGAAAAGAGAACGGGTTCAAATAAGGGGCGTTGAAATACGAAGGACGAAACGGGAAAGGGCCAAATGCAACGGGTCAAAGCGAGATCTTTTTGAGAATGGTTGTTTTGAGAAGGGCCAAGTGAGAAGCGCGAAAAGAGAACGGGCTCAAATAAAGGGCGTTGAATTACGAAGGACGAAAGGGGAAAGGGCCAAATGCAACGGGTCAAATCGAGAAGATCTTTTTGAGAATGCTTGTTTTGAGAAGGGCCAAGTGAGAAGGGCGAAAAGAGAACGGGTTCAAATAAGGGGTGTTGAAATACGAAGGACGAAACGGGAAAGGGCCAAATGCAACGGGTCAAAGCGAAAAGATCTTTTTGAGAATGGTTGTTTTGAGAAGGGCCAAGTGAGAAGCGCGAAAAGAGAACGGGTTCAAATGAAGGGCGTTGAATTACGAAGGACGAAAGGGGAAAGGGCCGAATGCAACGGGTCAAAGCGAGAAGATCGTTTTGAGAATGGTTGTTTTGAAAAGGGCCAAGTGAGAAGCGCGAAAAGAGAACGGGCTCAAATGATGGGCGTTGAATTAAATAAGGACGAAACGGGAAAGGGCCAAATGCAACGGGTCAAAGCGAGAAGATCTTTTTGAGAATGCTTGTTTTGAGAAGGGCCAAGTGAGAAGGGCGAAAAGAGAACGGGCTCAAATGAAGGGCGTTGAATTACGAAGGACGAAACGGGAAAGGGCCAAATGCAACGGGTCAAAGCGAGAAGATCTTTTTGAGAATGCTTGTTTTGAGAAGGGCCAAGTGAGAAGCGCGAAAAGAGAACGGGCTCAAATGAAGGGCGTTGAATTAAATAAGGACGAAACGGGAAAGGGCCAAATGCAACGGGTCAAAGCGAAAAGATCTTTTTGAGAATGGTTGTTTTGAGAAGGGCCAAGTGAGAAGCGCGAAAAGAGAACGGGCTCAAATGAAGGGCGTTGAATTACGAAGGACGAAAGGGGAAAGGGCCAAATGCAACGGGTCAAAGCGAGAAGATCGTTTTGAGAATGGTTGTTTTGAGAAGGGCCAAGTGAGAAGCGCGAAAAGAGAACGGGCTCAAATGAAGGGCGTTGAATTAAATAAGGACGAAACGGGAAAGGGCCAAATGCAACGGGTCAAAGCGAGAAGATCTTTTTGAGAATGCTTGTTTTGAGAAGGGCCAAGTGAGAAGGGCGAAAAGAGAACGGGTTCAAATAAGGGGCGTTGAAATACGAAGGACGAAACGGGAAAGGGCCAAATGCAACGGGTCAAAGCGAAAAGATCTTTTTGAGAATGGTTGTTTTGAGAAGGGCCAAGTGAGAAGCGCGAAAAGAGAACGGGTTCAAATGAAGGGCGTTGAATTACGAAGGACGAAAGGGGAAAGGGCCGAATGCAACGGGTCAAAGCGAGAAGATCGTTTTGAGAATGGTTGTTTTGAAAAGGGCCAAGTGAGAAGCGCGAAAAGAGAACGGGCTCAAATGATGGGCGTTGAATTAAATAAGGACGAAACGGGAAAGGGCCAAATGCAACGGGTCAAAGCGAGAAGATCTTTTTGAGAATGCTTGTTTTGAGAAGAGCCAAGTGAGAAGCGCGAAAAGAGAACGGGCTCAAATGAAGGGCGTTGAATTACGAAGGACGAAACGGGAAAGGGCCAAATGCAACGGGTCAAAGCGAAAAGATCTTTTTGAGAATGGTTCTTTTGAGAAGGGCCAAGTAAGAAGCGCGAAAAGAGAACGGGCTCAAATGAAGGGCGTTGAATTACGAAGGACGAAACGGGAAAGCGCCAAATGCAACGGGTCAAAGCGAGAAGATCTTTTTGAGAATGCTTGTTTTGAGAAGGGCCAAGTGAGAGGGGCGAAAAGAGAACGGGTTCAAATAAGGGGCGTTGAAATACGAAGGACGAAACGGGAAAGGGCCAAATGCAACGGGTCAAAACGAAAATATCTTTTTGAGAATGGTTGTTTTGAGAAGGGCCAAGTGAGAAGCGCGAAAAGAGAACGGGCTTAAATGAAGGGCGTTGAATAACGAAGGACGAAAGGGGAAAGGGGCAAATGCAACGGGTCAAAGCGAGAAGATGTTTTTGAGAATGCTTGTTTTGAGAAGGGCCAAGTGAGAAGGGCGAAAAGAGAACGGGTTCAAATAAGGGGCGTTGAAATACGAAGGACGAAACGGGAAAGGGCCAAATGCAACGGGTCAAAGCGAAAAGATCTTTTTGAGAATGGTTGTTTTGAGAAGGGCCAAGTGAGAAGCGTGAAAAGAGAACGGGCTCAAATGAAGGGCGTTGAATTAAATAAGGACGAAACGGGAAAGGGCCAAATGCAACGGGTCAAAGCGAAAAGATCTTTTTGAGAATGGTTGTTTTGAGTAATGCCAAGTGAGAAGGGCGAAAAGAGAACGGGTTCAAATAAGGGGCGTTGAAATACGAAGGACGAAAGGGGAAAGGGCCAAATGCAACTTGTCAAAGCGAGAAGATCTTTTTGAGAATGCTTGTTTTGAGAAGGGCCAAGTGAGAAGCGCGAAAAGAGAACGGGCTCAAATGAAGGGCGTTGAATTACGAAGGACGAAACGGGAAAGGGCCAAATGCAACGGGTCAAAGCGAAAAGATATTTTTGAGAATGCTTGTTTTGAGAAGGGCCAAGTGAGAAGGGCGAAAAGAGAACGGGTTCAAATGAAGGGCGTTGAAATACGAAGGACGAAACTGGAAAGGGCCAAATGCAACGAGTCAAAGCGAAAAGATCTTTTTGAGAATGCTTGTTTTGAGAAGGGCCAAGTGAGAAGGGCGAAAAGAGAACGGGTTCAAATAAGGGGCGTTGAAATACGAAGGACGAAACGGGAAAGGGGCAAATGCAACGGTTCAAAGCGAGAAGATCTTTTTGAGAATGCTTGTTTTGAGAAGGGCCAAGTGAGAAGGGCGAAAAGAGAACGGGTTCAAATAAGGGGCGTTGAAATACGAAAAACGAAACGGGAAAGGGCCAAATGCAACGGGTCAAAGCGAAAAGATCTTTTTGAGAATGCTTGTTTTGAGAAGGGCCAAGTGAGAAGGGCGAAAAGAGAACGGGTTCAAATAAGGGGCGTTGAAATACGAAGGACGAAACGGGAAAGGGCCAAATGCAACGGGTCAATGCAAAAAGACCTTTTTGAGAATGGTTGTTTTGAGAAGGGCCAAGTGAGAAGCGCAAAAAGAGAACGGGCTCAAATGAAGGGCGTTGAATTACGAAGGACGAAAGTGGAAAGGGCCAAATGCAACGGGTCAAACCGAAAAGATCTTTTTGAGAATGCTTGTTTTGAGAAGGGCCAAGTGGGAAAGGCGAAAAGAGAACGGGCTCAAATGAAGGGCGTTGAATTACGAAGGACGAAACGGGAAAGGGCCAAATGCAACGGGTCAAAGCGAGAAGATCTTTTTGAGATTGCTTGTTTTGAGAAGGGCCAAGTGAGAGGGGCGAAAAGAGAACGGGTTCAAATAAGGGGCGTTGAAATACGAAGGACGAAACGGGAAAGGGCCAAATGCAACGGGTCAAAGCGAAAAGATCTTTTTGAAAATGGTTGTTTTGAGAAGGGCCAAGTGAGAAGCGCGAAAAGAGAACGGGCTTAAATGAAGGGCGTTGAATAACGAAGGACGAAAGGGGAAAGGGCCAAATGCAACGGGTCAAAGCGAGAAGATGTTTTTGAGAATGCTTGTTTTGAGAAGGGCCAAGTGAGAAGGGCGAAAAGAGAACGGGTTCAAATAAGGGGCGTTGAAATACGAAGGACGAAACGGGAAAGGGCCAAATGCAACGGGTCAAAGCGAAAAGATCTTTTTGAGAATGGTTGTTTTGAGAAGGGCCAAGTGAGAAGCGCGAAAAGAGAACGGGCTCAAATGAAGGGCGTTGAATTACGAAGGACGAAACGGGAAAGGGCCAAATGCAACGTGTCAAAGCGAGAAGATCTTTTTGAGAATGCTTGTTTTGAGAAGGGCCAAGTGAGAAGGGCGAAAAGAGAACGGGTTCAAATAAGGGGCGTTGAAATACGAAGGACGAAACGGGAAAGGGCCAAATGCAACGGGTCAAAGCGAGATCTTTTTGAGAATGGTTGTTTTGAGAAGGGCCAAGTGAGAAGCGCGAAAAGAGAACGGGCTCAAATGAAGGGCGTTGAATTACGAAGGACGAAAGGGGAAAGGGCCAAATGCAACGGGTCAAATCGAGAAGATCTTTTTGAGAATGCTTGTTTTGAGAAGGGCCAAGTGAGAAGGGCGAAAAGAGAACGGGTTCAAATAAGGGGTGTTGAAATACGTAGGACGAAACGGGAAAGGGCCAAATGCAACGGGTCAATGCGAAAAGATCTTTTTGAGAATGGTTGTTTTGAGAAGGGCCAAGTGAGAAGCGCGAAAAGAGAACGGGTTCAAATGAAGGGCGTTGAATTACGAAGGACGAAAGGGGAAAGGGCCGAATGCAACGGGTCAAAGCGAGAAGATCGTTTTGAGAATGGTTGTTTTGAAAAGGGCCAAGTGAGAAGCGCGAAAAGAGAACGGGCTCAAATGATGGGCGTTGAATTAAATAAGGACGAAACGGGAAAGGGCCAAATGCAACGGGTCAAAGCGAGAAGATCTTTTTGAGAATGCTTGTTTTGAGAAGGGCCAAGTGAGAAGGGCGAAAAGAGAACGGGCTCAAATGAAGGGCGTTGAATTACGAAGGACGAAACGGGAAAGGGCCAAATGCAACGGGTCAAAGCGAGAAGATCTTTTTGAGAATGCTTGTTTTGAGAAGGGCCAAGTGAGAAGCGCGAAAAGAGAACGGGCTCAAATGAAGGGCGTTGAATTAAATAAGGACGAAACGGGAAAGGGCCAAATGCAACGGGTCAAAGCGAAAAGATCTTTTTGAGAATGGTTGTTTTGAGAAGGGCCAAGTGAGAAGCGCGAAAAGAGAACGGGCTCAAATGAAGGGCGTTGAATTACGAAGGACGAAAGGGGAAAGGGCCAAATGCAACGGGTCAAAGCGAGAAGATCGTTTTGAGAATGGTTGTTTTGAGAAGGGCCAAGTGAGAAGCGCGAAAAGAGAACGGGCTCAAATGAAGGGCGTTGAATTAAATAAGGACGAAACGGGAAAGGGCCAAATGCAACGGGTCAAAGCGAGAAGATCTTTTTGAGAATGCTTGTTTTGAGAAGGGCCAAGTGAGAAGGGCGAAAAGAGAACGGGTTCAAATAAGGGGCGTTGAAATACGAAGGACGAAACGGGAAAGGGCCAAATGCAACGGGTCAAAACGAAAAGATCTTTTTGAGAATGGTTGTTTTGAGAAGGGCCAAGTGAGAAGCGCGAAAAGAGAACGGGCTTAAATGAAGGGCGTTGAATAACGAAGGACGAAAGGGGAAAGGGCCAAATGCAACGGGTCAAAGCGAGAAGATCTTTTTGAGAATGCTTGTTTTGAGAAGGGCCAAGTGAGAAGGGCGAAAAGAGAACGGGTTCAAATAAGGGGCGTTGAAATACGAAGGACGAAACGGGAAAGGGCCAAATGCAACGGGTCAAAGCGAGATCTTTTTGAGAATGGTTGTTTTGAGAAGGGCCAAGTGAGAAGCGCGAAAAGAGAACGGGCTCAAATGAAGGGCGTTGAATTACGAAGGACGAAAGGGGAAAGGGCCAAATGCAACGGGTCAAATCGAGAAGATCTTTTTGAGAATGCTTGTTTTGAGAAGGGCCAAGTGAGAAGGGCGAAAAGAGAACGGGTTCAAATAAGGGGTGTTGAAATACGAAGGACGAAACGGGAAAGGGCCAAATGCAACGGGTCAAAGCGAAAAGATCTTTTTGAGAATGGTTGTTTTGAGAAGGGCCAAGTGAGAAGCGCGAAAAGAGAACGGGTTCAAATGAAGGGCGTTGAATTACGAAGGACGAAAGGGGAAAGGGCCGAATGCAACGGGTCAAAGCGAGAAGATCGTTTTGAGAATGGTTGTTTTGAAAAGGGCCAAGTGAGAAGCGCGAAAAGAGAACGGGCTCAAATGATGGGCGTTGAATTAAATAAGGACGAAACGGGAAAGGGCCAAATGCAACGGGTCAAAGCGAGAAGATCTTTTTGAGAATGCTTGTTTTGAGAAGGGCCAAGTGAGAAGGGCGAAAAGAGAACGGGCTCAAATGAAGGGCGTTGAATTACGAAGGACGAAACGGGAAAGGGCCAAATGCAACGGGTCAAAGCGAGAAGATCTTTTTGAGAATGCTTGTTTTGAGAAGGGCCAAGTGAGAAGCGTGAAAAGAGAACGGACTCAAATGAAGGGCGTTGAATTAAATAAGGACGAAACGGGAAAGGGCCAAATGCAACGGGTCAAAGCGAAAAGATCTTTTTGAGAATGGTTGTTTTGAGAAGGGCCAAGTGAGAAGCGCGAAAAGAGAACGGGCTCAAATGAAGGGCGTTGAATTACGAAGAACGAAAGGGGAAAGGGCCAAATGCAACGGGTCAAAGCGAGAAGATCGTTTTGAGAATGGTTGTTTTGAGAAGGGCCAAGTGAGAAGCGCGAAAAGAGAACGGGCTCAAATGAAGGGCGTTGAATTAAATAAGGACGAAACGGGAAAGGGCCAAATGCAACGGGTCAAAGCGAGAAGATCTTTTTGAGAATGCTTGTTTTGAGAAGGGCCAAGTGAGAAGGGCGAAAAGAGAACGGGTTCAAATAAGGGGCGTTGAAATACGAAGGACGAAACGGGAAAGGGCCAAATGCAACGGGTCAAAGCGAAAAGATCTTTTTGAGAATGGTTGTTTTGAGAAGGGCCAAGTGAGAAGCGCGAAAAGAGAACGGGTTCAAATGAAGGGCGTTGAATTACGAAGGACGAAAGGGGAAAGGGCCGAATGCAACGGGTCAAAGCGAGAAGATCGTTTTGAGAATGGTTGTTTTGAAAAGGGCCAAGTGAGAAGCGCGAAAAGAGAACGGGCTCAAATGATGGGCGTTGAATTAAATAACGACGAAACGGGAAAGGGCCAAATGCAACGGGTCAAAGCGAGAAGATCTTTTTGAGAATGCTTGTTTTGAGAAGGGCCAAGTGAGAAGGGCGAAAAGAACACGGGCTCAAATGAAGGGCGTTGAATTACGAAGGACGAAAGGGGAAAGGGCCAAATGCAACGGGTCAAAGCGAAAAGATCTTTTTGAGAATGGTTGTTTTGAGAAGGGCCAAGTAAGAAGCGCGAAAAGAGAACGGGCTCAAATGAAGGGCGTTGAATTACGAAGGACGAAACGGGAAAGCGCCAAATGCAACGGGTCAAAGCGAGAAGATCTTTTTGAGAATGCTTGTTTTGAGAAGGGCCAAGTGAGAGGGGCGAAAAGAGAACGGGTTCAAATAAGGGGCGTTGAAATACGAAGGACGAAACGGGAAAGGGCCAAATGCAACGGGTCAAAACGAAAAGATCTTTTTGAGAATGGTTGTTTTGAGAAGGGCCAAGTGAGAAGCGCGAAAAGAGAACGGGCTTAAATGAAGGGCGTTGAATAACGAAGGACGAAAGGGGAAAGGGGCAAATGCAACGGGTCAAAGCGAGAAGATGTTTTTGAGAATGCTTGTTTTGAGAAGGGCCAAGTGAGAAGGGCGAAAAGAGAACGGGTTCAAATAAGGGGCGTTGAAATACGAAGGACGAAACGGGAAAGGGCCAAATGCAACGGGTCAAAGCGAAAAGATCTTTTTGAGAATGGTTGTTTTGAGAAGGGCCAAGTGAGAAGCGCGAAAAGAGAACGGGCTCAAATGAAGGGCGTTGAATTAAATAAGGACGAAACGGGAAAGGGCCAAATGCAACGGGTCAAAGCGAAAAGATCTTTTTTAGAATGGTTGTTTTGAGTAATGCCAAGTGAGAAGGGCGAAAAGAGAACGGGTTCAAATAAGGGGCGTTGAAATACGAAGGACGAAAGGGGAAAGGGCCAAATGCAACTTGTCAAAGCGAGAAGATCTTTTTGAGAATGCTTGTTTTGAGAAGGGCCAAGTGAGAAGCGCGAAAAGAGAACGGGCTCAAATGAAGGGGGTTGAATTACGAAGGACGAAACGGGAAAGGGCCAAATGCAACGGGTCAAAGCGAAAAGATATTTTTGAGAATGCTTGTTTTGAGAAGGGCCAAGTGAGAAGGGCGAAAAGAGAACGGGTTCAAATGAAGGGCGTTGAAATACGAAGGACGAAACTGGAAAGGGCCAAATGCAACGAGTCAAAGCGAAAAGATCTTTTTGAGAATGCTTGTTTTGAGAAGGGCCAAGTGAGAAGGGCGAAAAGAGAACGGGTTCAAATAAGGGGCGTTGAAATACGAAGGACGAAACGGGAAAGGGGCAAATGCAACGGGTCAAAGCGAGAAGATCTTTTTGAGAATGCTTGTTTTGAGAAGGGCCAAGTGAGAAGGGCGAAAAGAGAACGGGTTCAAATAAGGGGCGTTGAAATACGAAGGACGAAACGGGAAAGGGCCAAATGCAACGGGTCAAAGCAAAAAGATCTTTTTGAGAATGGTTGTTTTGAGAAGGGCCAAGTGAGAAGCGCAAAAAGAGAACGGGCTCAAATGAAGGGCGTTGAATTACGAAGGACGAAAGTGGAAAGGGCCAAATGCAACGGGTCAAACCGAAAAGATCTTTTTGAGAATGCTTGTTTTGAGAAGGGCCAAGTGGGAAGGGCGAAAAGAGAACGGGCTCAAATGAAGGGCGTTGAATTACGAAGGACGAAACGGGAAAGGGCCAAATGCAACGGGTCAAAGCGAGAAGATCTTTTTGAGAATGGTTGTTTTGAGAAGGGCCAAGTGAGAAGCGCGAAAAGAGAACGGGCTCAAATGAAGGGCGTTGAATTACGAAGGACGAAAGGGGAAAGGGCCAAATGCAACGGGTCAAAGCGAGAAGATCGTTTTGAGAATGGTTGTTTTGAGAAGGGCCAAGTGAGAAGCGCGAAAAGAGAACGGGCTCAAATGAAGGGCGTTGAATTAAATAAGGACGAAACGGGAAAGGGCCAAATGCAACGGGTCAAAGCGAGAAGATCTTTTTGAGAATGCTTGTTTTGAGAAGGGCCAAGTGAGAAGGGCGAAAAGAGAACGGGTTCAAATAAGGGGCGTTGAAATACGAAGGACGAAACGGGAAAGGGCCAAATGCAACGGGTCAAAACGAAAAGATCTTTTTGAGAATGGTTGTTTTGAGAAGGGCCAAGTGAGAAGCGCGAAAAGAGAACGGGCTTAAATGAAGGGCGTTGAATAACGAAGGACGAAAGGGGAAAGGGCCAAATGCAACGGGTCAAAGCGAGAAGATCTTTTTGAGAATGCTTGTTTTGAGAAGGGCCAAGTGAGAAGGGCGAAAAGAGAACGGGTTCAAATAAGGGGCGTTGAAATACGAAGGACGAAACGGGAAAGGGCCAAATGCAACGGGTCAAAGCGAGATCTTTTTGAGAATGGTTGTTTTGAGAAGGGCCAAGTGAGAAGCGCGAAAAGAGAACGGGCTCAAATGAAGGGCGTTGAATTACGAAGGACGAAAGGGGAAAGGGCCAAATGCAACGGGTCAAATCGAGAAGATCTTTTTGAGAATGCTTGTTTTGAGAAGGGCCAAGTGAGAAGGGCGAAAAGAGAACGGGTTCAAATAAGGGGTGTTGAAATACGAAGGACGAAACGGGAAAGGGCCAAATGCAACGGGTCAAAGCGAAAAGATCTTTTTGAGAATGGTTGTTTTGAGAAGGGCCAAGTGAGAAGCGCGAAAAGAGAACGGGTTCAAATGAAGGGCGTTGAATTACGAAGGACGAAAGGGGAAAGGGCCGAATGCAACGGGTCAAAGCGAGAAGATCGTTTTGAGAATGGTTGTTTTGAAAAGGGCCAAGTGAGAAGCGCGAAAAGAGAACGGGCTCAAATGATGGGCGTTGAATTAAATAAGGACGAAACGGGAAAGGGCCAAATGCAACGGGTCAAAGCGAGAAGATCTTTTTGAGAATGCTTGTTTTGAGAAGGGCCAAGTGAGAAGGGCGAAAAGAGAACGGGCTCAAATGAAGGGCGTTGAATTACGAAGGACGAAACGGGAAAGGGCCAAATGCAACGGGTCAAAGCGAGAAGATCTTTTTGAGAATGCTTGTTTTGAGAAGGGCCAAGTGAGAAGCGTGAAAAGAGAACGGGCTCAAATGAAGGGCGTTGAATTAAATAAGGACGAAACGGGAAAGGGCCAAATGCAACGGGTCAAAGCGAAAAGATCTTTTTGAGAATGGTTGTTTTGAGAAGGGCCAAGTGAGAAGCGCGAAAAGAGAACGGGCTCAAATGAAGGGCGTTGAATTACGAAGGACGAAAGGGGAAAGGGCCAAATGCAACGGGTCAAAGCGAGAAGATCGTTTTGAGAATGGTTGTTTTGAGAAGGGCCAAGTGAGAAGCGCGAAAAGAGAACGGGCTCAAATGAAGGGCGTTGAATTAAATAAGGACGAAACGGGAAAGGGCCAAATGCAACGGGTCAAAGCGAGAAGATCTTTTTGAGAATGCTTGTTTTGAGAAGGGCCAAGTGAGAAGGGCGAAAAGAGAACGGGTTCAAATAAGGGGCGTTGAAATACGAAGGACGAAACGGGAAAGGGCCAAATGCAACGGGTCAAAGCGAAAAGATCTTTTTGAGAATGGTTGTTTTGAGAAGGGCCAAGTGAGAAGCGCGAAAAGAGAACGGGTTCAAATGAAGGGCGTTGAATTACGAAGGACGAAAGGGGAAAGGGCCGAATGCAACGGGTCAAAGCGAGAAGATCGTTTTGAGAATGGTTGTTTTGAAAAGGGCCAAGTGAGAAGCGCGAAAAGAGAACGGGCTCAAATGATGGGCGTTGAATTAAATAACGACGAAACGGGAAAGGGCCAAATGCAACGGGTCAAAGCGAGAAGATCTTTTTGAGAATGCTTGTTTTGAGAAGGGCCAAGTGAGAAGGGCGAAAAGAACACGGGCTCAAATGAAGGGCGTTGAATTACGAAGGACGAAAGGGGAAAGGGCCAAATGCAACGGGTCAAAGCGAAAAGATCTTTTTGAGAATGGTTGTTTTGAGAAGGGCCAAGTAAGAAGCGCGAAAAGAGAACGGGCTCAAATGAAGGGCGTTGAATTACGAAGGACGAAACGGGAAAGCGCCAAATGCAACGGGTCAAAGCGAGAAGATCTTTTTGAGAATGCTTGTTTTGAGAAGGGCCAAGTGAGAGGGGCGAAAAGAGAACGGGTTCAAATAAGGGGCGTTGAAATACGAAGGACGAAACGGGAAAGGGCCAAATGCAACGGGTCAAAACGAAAAGATCTTTTTGAGAATGGTTGTTTTGAGAAGGGCCAAGTGAGAAGCGCGAAAAGAGAACGGGCTTAAATGAAGGGCGTTGAATAACGAAGGACGAAAGGGGAAAGGGGCAAATGCAACGGGTCAAAGCGAGAAGATGTTTTTGAGAATGCTTGTTTTGAGAAGGGCCAAGTGAGAAGGGCGAAAAGAGAACGGGTTCAAATAAGGGGCGTTGAAATACGAAGGACGAAACGGGAAAGGGCCAAATGCAACGGGTCAAAGCGAAAAGATCTTTTTGAGAATGGTTGTTTTGAGAAGGGCCAAGTGAGAAGCGCGAAAAGAGAACGGGCTCAAATGAAGGGCGTTGAATTAAATAAGGACGAAACGGGAAAGGGCCAAATGCAACGGGTCAAAGCGAAAAGATCTTTTTTAGAATGGTTGTTTTGAGTAATGCCAAGTGAGAAGGGCGAAAAGAGAACGGGTTCAAATAAGGGGCGTTGAAATACGAAGGACGAAAGGGGAAAGGGCCAAATGCAACTTGTCAAAGCGAGAAGATCTTTTTGAGAATGCTTGTTTTGAGAAGGGCCAAGTGAGAAGCGCGAAAAGAGAACGGGCTCAAATGAAGGGGGTTGAATTACGAAGGAGGAAACGGGAAAGGGCCAAATGCAACGGGTCAAAGCGAAAAGATATTTTTGAGAATGCTTGTTTTGAGAAGGGCCAAGTGAGAAGGGCGAAAAGAGAACGGGTTCAAATGAAGGGCGTTGAAATACGAAGGACGAAACTGGAAAGGGCCAAATGCAACGAGTCAAAGCGAAAAGATCTTTTTGAGAATGCTTGTTTTGAGAAGGGCCAAGTGAGAAGGGCGAAAAGAGAACGGGTTCAAATAAGGGGCGTTGAAATACGAAGGACGAAACGGGAAAGGGGCAAATGCAACGGGTCAAAGCGAGAAGATCTTTTTGAGAATGCTTGTTTTGAGAAGGGCCAAGTGAGAAGGGCGAAAAGAGAACGGGTTCAAATAAGGGGCGTTGAAATACGAAGGACGAAACGGGAAAGGGCCAAATGCAACGGGTCAAAGCAAAAAGATCTTTTTGAGAATGGTTGTTTTGAGAAGGGCCAAGTGAGAAGCGCAAAAAGAGAACGGGCTCAAATGAAGGGCGTTGAATTACGAAGGACGAAAGTGGAAAGGGCCAAATGCAACGGGTCAAACCGAAAAGATCTTTTTGAGAATGCTTGTTTTGAGAAGGGCCAAGTGGGAAGGGCGAAAAGAGAACGGGCTCAAATGAAGGGCGTTGAATTACGAAGGACGAAACGGGAAAGGGCCAAATGCAACGGGTCAAAGCGAGAAGATCTTTTTGAGAATGCTTGTTTTGAGAAGGGCCAAGTGAGAGGGGCGAAAAGAGAACGGGTTCAAATAAGGGGCGTTGAAATACGAAGGACGAAACGGGAAAGGGCCAAATGCAACGGGTCAAAGCGAAAAGATCTTTTTGAAAATGGTTGTTTTGAGAAGGGCCAAGTGAGAAGCGCGAAAAGAGAATGGGCTTAAATGAAGGGCGTTGAATAACGAAGGACGAAAGGGGAAAGGGCCAAATGCAACGGGTCAAAGCGAGAAGATGTTTTTGAGAATGCTTGTTTTGAGAAGGGCCAAGTGAGAAGGGCGAAAAGAGAACGGGTTCAAATAAGGGGCGTTGAAATACGAAGGACGAAACGGGAAAGGGCCAAATGCAACGGGTCAAAGCGAAAAGATCTTTTTGAGAATGGTTGTTTTGAGAAGGCCCAAGTGAGAAGCGCGAAAAGAGAACGGGATCAAATGAAGGGCGTTGAATTACGAAGGACGAAACGGGAAAGGGCCAAATGCAACGTGTCAAAGCGAGAAGATCTTTTTGAGAATGCTTGTTTTGAGAAGGGCCAAGTGAGAAGGGCGAAAAGAGAACGGGTTCAAATAAGGGGCGTTGAAATACGAAGGACGAAACGGGAAAGGGCCAAATGCAACGGGTCAAAGCGAGATCTTTTTGAGAATGGTTGTTTTGAGAAGGGCCAAGTGAGAAGCGCGAAAAGAGAACGGGCTCAAATGAAGGGCGTTGAATTACGAAGGACGAAAGGGGAAAGGGCCAAATGCAACGGGTCAAATCGAGAAGATCTTTTTGAGAATGCTTGTTTTGAGAAGGGCCAAGTGAGAAGGGCGAAAAGAGAACGGGTTCAAATAAGGGGTGTTGAAATACGAAGGACGAAACGGGAAAGGGCCAAATGCAACGGGTCAAAGCGAAAAGATCTTTTTGAGAATGGTTGTTTTGAGAAGGGTCAAGTGAGAAGCGCGAAAAGAGAACGGGTTCAAATGAAGGGCGTTGAATTACGAAGGACGAAAGGGGAAAGGGCCGAATGCAACGGGTCAAAGCGAGAAGATCGTTTTGAGAATGGTTGTTTTGAAAAGGGCCAAGTGAGAAGCGCGAAAAGAGAACGGGCTCAAATGATGGGCGTTGAATTAAATAAGGACGAAACGGGAAAGGGCCAAATGCAACGGGTCAAAGCGAGAAGATCTTTTTGAGAATGCTTGTTTTGAGAAGGGCCAAGTGAGAAGGGCGAAAAGAGAACGGGCTCAAATGGAGGGCGTTGAATTACGAAGGACGAAACGGGAAAGGGCCAAATGCAACGGGTCAAAGCGAGAAGATCTTTTTGAGAATGCTTGTTTTGAGAAGGGCCAAGTGAGAAGCGCGAAAAGAGAACGGGCTCAAATGAAGGGCGTTGAATTAAATAAGGACGAAACGGGAAAGGGCCAAATGCAACGGGTCAAAGCGAAAAGATCTTTTTGAGAATGGTTGTTTTGAGAAGGGCCAAGTGAGAAGCGCGAAAAGAGAACGGGCTCAAATGAAGGGCGTTGAATTACGAAGGACGAAAGGGGAAAGGGCCAAATGCAACGGGTCAAAGCGAGAAGATCGTTTTGAGAATGGTTGTTTTGAGAAGGGCCAAGTGAGAAGCGCGAAAAGAGAACGGGCTCAAATGAAGGGCGTTGAATTAAATAAGGACGAAACGGGAAAGGGCCAAATGCAACGGGTCAAAGCGAGAAGATCTTTTTGAGAATGCTTGTTTTGAGAAGGGCCAAGTGAGAAGGGCGAAAAGAGAACGGGTTCAAATAAGGGGCGTTGAAATACGAAGGACGAAACGGGAAAGGGCCAAATGCAACGGGTCAAAGCGAAAAGATCTTTTTGAGAATGGTTGTTTTGAGAAGGGCCAAGTGAGAAGCGCGAAAAGAGAACGGGTTCAAATGAAGGGCGTTGAATTACGAAGGACGAAAGGGGAAAGGGCCAAATGCAACGGGTCAAAGCGAGAAGATCGTTTTGAGAATGGTTGTTTTGAAAAGGGCCAAGTGAGAAGCGCGAAAAGAGAACGTGATCAAATGAAGGGCGTTGAATTAAATAAGGACGAAACGGGAAAGGGCCAAATGCAACGGGTCAAAGCGAGAAGATCTTTTTGAGAATGCTTGTTTTGAGAAGGGCCAAGTGAGAAGGGCGAAAAGAGAACGGGCTCAAATGAAGGGCGTTGAATTACGAAGGACGAAACGGGAAAGGGCCAAATGCAACGGGTCAAAGCGAGAAGATCTTTTTGAGAATGCTTGTTTTGAGAAGGGCCAAGTGAGAAGCGCGAAAAGAGAACGGGCTCAAATGCAGGGCGTTGAATTAAATAAGGACGAAACGGGAAAGGGCCAAATGCAACGGGTCAAAGCGAAAAGATCTTTTTGAGAATGGTTGTTTTGAGAAGGGCCAAGTGAGAAGCGCGAAAAGAGAGCGGGTTCAAATAAGGGGCGTTGAAATACGAAGGACGAAACGGGAAAGGGCCAAATGCAACGGGTCAAAGCAAAAAGATCTTTTTGAGAATGGTTGTTTTGAGAAGGGCCAAGTGAGAAGCGCGAAAAGAGAACGGGCTCAAATGAAGGGCGTTGAATTACGAAGGACGAAACGGGAAAGGTCCAAATGCAACGGGTCAAATCAAAAAGATCTTTTTGAGAATGGTTGTTTTGAGAAGGGCCAAGTGAGAAGCGCGAAAAGAGAACGGGCTAAAATGAAGGGCGTTGAATTACGAAGGACAAAAGGGGAAAGGGCCAAATGCAACGGGTCAAAGCGAGAAGATCGTTTTGAGAATGGTTGTTTTGAGAAGGGCCAATTGAGAAGCGCGAAAAGAGAACGGGCTCAAATGAAGGGCGTTGAATTACGAAGGACGAAACGGGTAAGGGCCAAATGCAACGGGTCAAAGCGAGAAGATCGTTTTGAGAATGGTTGTTTTGAGAAGGGCCAAGTGAGAAGCGCGAAAAGAGAACGGGCTCAAATGAAGGGCGTTGAATTAGGAAGGACGAAAGGGGAAAGGGCCAAATGCAACGGGTCAAAGCGAGAAGATCGTTTTGAGAATGGTTGTTTTGAGAAGGGCCAAGTGAGAAGCGCGAAAAGAGAACGGGCTCAAATGAAGGGCGTTGAATTACGAAGGACGAAACGGGAAAGGGCCATTGCAACGGGTCAAAGCGAGAAGATCTTTTTGAGAATGCTTGTTTTGAGAAGGGCCAAGTGAGAAGCGCGAAATGAGAACGGGCTCAAATGAAGGGCGTTGAATTACGAAGGACGAAACGGGAAAGGGCCAAATGCAACGGGTCAAAGCAAGAAGATCTTTTTGAGAATGCTTGTTTTGAGAAGGGCCAAGTGAGAAGGGCGAAAGAGAACGGGTTCAAATAAGGGGCGTTGAAATACGAAGGACGAAAGGGGAAAGGGCCAAATGCAACGGGTCAAAGCGAAAAGATCTTTTTGAGAATGGTTGTTTTGAGAAGGGCCAAGTGAGAAGCGCGAAAAGAGAACGGGCTCAAATGAAGGGCGTTGAATTAAATAAGGACGAAACGGGAATGGGCCAAATGCAACGGGTCAAAGCGAGAAGATCTTTTTGAGAATGCTTGTTTTGAGAAGGGCCAAGTGAGAAGGGCGAAAAGAGAACGGGTTCAAATAAGGGGCGTTGAAATACGAAGGACGATAGGGGAAAGGGCCAAATACAACGGGTCAAAGCGAAAAGATCTTTTTGAGAATGGTTGTTTTGAGAAGGGCCAAGTGAGAAGCGCGAAAAGAGAACGGGCTCAAATGAAGGGCGTTGAATTACGAAGGTCGAAAGGGGAAAGGGCCAAATGCAACGGGTCAAAGCGAGAAGATCGTTTTGAGAATGGTTGTTTTGAGAAGGGCCAAGTGAGAAGCGCAAAAAGAGAACGGGCTCGAATGAAGGGCGTTGAATTAAATAAGGACGAAACGGGAAAGGGCCAAATGCAACGGGTCAAAGCGAGAAGATCTTTTTGAGAATGCTTGTTTTGAGAAGGGCCAAGTGAGAAGGGCGAAAAGAGAACGGGTTCAAATAAGGGGCGTTGAAATACGAAGGACGAAACGGGAAAGGGCCAAATGCAACGGGTCAAAGCGAAAAGATCTTTTTGAGAATGGTTGTTTTGAGAAGGGCCAAGTGAGAAGCGCGAAAAGAGAACGGGTTCAAATGAAGGGCGTTGAATTACGAAGGACGAAAGGGGAAAGGGCCAAATGCAACGGGTCAAAGCGAGAAGATCGTTTTGAGAATGGTTGTTTTGAAAAGGGCCAAGTGAGAAGCGCGAAAAGAGAACGGGATCAAATGAAGGGCGTTGAATTAAATAAGGACGAAACGGGAAAGGGCCAAATGCAACGGGTCAAAGCGAGATCTTTTTGAGAATGCTTGTTTTGAGAAGGGCCAAGTGAGAAGGGCGAAAAGAGAACGGGCTCAAATGAAGGGCGTTGAAATACGAAGGACGAAACGGGAAAGGGCCTAATGCAACGGGTCAAAGCGAGAAGATCTTTTTGAGAATGCTTGTTTTGAGAAGGGCCAAGTGAGAAGCGCGAAAAGAGAACGGGCTCAAATGAAGGGCGTTGAATTAAATAAGGACGAAACGGGAAAGGGCCAAATGCAACGGGTCAAAGCGAAAAGATCTTTTTGAGAATGGTTGTTTTGAGAAGGGCCAAGTGAGAAGCGCGAAAAGAGAACGGGCTCAAATGAAGGGCGTTGAATTACGAAGGACGAAAGGGGAAAGGGCCTAATGCAACGGGTCAAAGCGAGAAGATCGTTTTGAGAATGGTTGTTTTGAGAAGGGCCAAGTGAGAAGCGCGAAAAGAGAACGGGCTCAAATGAAGGGCGTTGAATTAAATAAGGACGAAACGGGAAAGGGCCAAAAGCAACCGGTCAAAGCGAGAAGATCTTTTTGAGAATGCTTGTTTTGAGAAGGGCCAAGTGAGAAGGGCGAAAAGAGAGCGGGTTCAAATAAGGGGCGTTGAAATACGAAGGACGAAACGGGAAAGGGCCAAATGCAACGGGTCAAAGCAAAAAGATCTTTTTGAGAATGGTTGTTTTGAGAAAGGCCAAGTAAGAAGCGCGAAAAGAGAACGGGCTCAAATGAAGGGCGTTGAATTACGAAGGACGAAACGGGAAAGGTCCAAATGCAACGGGTCAAAGCGAGAAGATCGTTTTGAGAATGGTTGCTTTGAGAAGGGCCAAGTGAGAAGCGCGAAAAGAGAACGGGCTCAAATGAAGGGCGTTGAATTAAATAAGGACTGAACGGGAAAGGGCCAAATGCAACGGGTCAAAGCGAGAAGATCGTTTTGAGAATTGTTGTTTTGAGAAGGGCCAAGTGAGAAGCGCGAAAAGAGAACGGGCTCAAATGAAGGGCGTTCAATTAAAAAAGGACGAAACGGGAAAGGGCCAAATGCAACGGGTCAAAGCGAAAAGATCTTTTTGAGAATGGTTGTTTTGAGAAGGGCCAAGTGAGAAGCGCGGAAAGAGAACGGGCTCAAATGAAGGGCGTTGAATTACGAAGGACGAAACGGGAAAGGGCCAAATGCAACGGGTCAAGGCGAGAAGATCGTTTTGAGAATGGTTGTTTTGAGAAGGGCCAAGTGAGAAGCGCGGAAAGAGAATGGGCTCAAATGAAGGGCGTTGAATTAAATAAGGACGAAACGGGAAAGGGCCAAATGCAACGGGTCAAAGCGAAAAGATCTTTTTGAGAATGGTTGTTTTGAGAAGGGCCAAGTGAGAATCGCGAAAAGAGAACGGGCTAAAATGAAGGGCGTTGAATTACGAAGGACGAAAGGGGAAAGGGCCAAATGCAACGGGTCAATGCGAGAAGATCGTTTTGAGAATGGTTGTTTTGAGAAGGGCCAATTGAGAAGCGCGAAAAGAGAACGGGCTCACATGAAGGGCGTTAAATTACGAAGGACGAAAGAGGAAAGGGCCAAATGCAACGGGTCAAAGCGAGAAGATCGTTTTGAGAATGGTTGTTTTGAGAAGGGCCAAGTGAGAAGCTCGAAAAGAGATCGGGCTCAAATGAAGGGCGTTGAATTACGAAGGACGAAACGGGAAAGGGCCAAATGCAACGGGTCAAAGCGAGAAGATCGTTTTGAGAATGGTTGTTTTGAGAAGGGCCAAGTGAGAAGCTCGAAAAGAGATCGGGCTCAAATGAAGGGCGTTGAATTACGAAGGACGAAAGGGGAAAGGGCCAAATGCAACGGGTCAAAGCGAAAAGATCTTTTTGAGAATGGTTGTTTTGAGAAGGGCCAAATGAGAAGCGCGAAAAGAGAACGGGCTAAAATGAAGGGCGTTGAATTACGAAGGACGAAAGGGGAAAGGGCCAAATGCAACGGGTCAAAGCGAGAAGATCGTTTTGAGAATGGTTGTTTTGAGAAGGGCCAATTGAGAAGCGCGAAAAGAGAACGGGCTCAAATGAAGGGCGTTGAATTACGAAGGACGAAAGAGGAAAGGGCCAAATGCAACGGGTCAAAGCGAGAAGATCGTTTTGAGAATGGTTGTTTTGAGAAGGGCCAAGTGAGAAGCGCGAAAAGAGAACGGGCTCAAATGAAGGGCGTTGAATTACGAAGGACGAAAGGGGAAAGGGCCAAATCCAACGGGTCAAAGCGAAAAGATCTTTTTGAGAATGCTTGTTTTGAGAAGGGCCAAGTGAGAAGCGCGAAAAGAGAACGGGCTCAAATGAAGGGCGTTGAATTACGAAGGACGAAAGGGGAAAGGGCCAAATGCAACGGGTCAAAGCGAGAAGATCGTTTTGAGAATGGTCGTTTTGAGAAGGGCCAAGTGAGAAGCGCGAAAAGAGAACGGGCTCAAATGAAGGGCGTTGAATTACGAAGGACGAAACCGGAAAGGGCCAAATGCAACGGGTCAAAGCGAGAAGATCGTTTTGAGAATGGTTGTTTTGAGAAGGGCCAAGTGAGAAGCGCGAAAAGAGAACGGGCTCAAATGAAGGGCGTTGAATTACGTAGGACGAAACGGGAAAGGGCCAAATGCAACGGGTCAAAGCGAGACGATATTTTTGAGAATGCTTGTTTTGAGAAGGGCCAAGTGAGAAGCGCGAAAAGAGAACGGGCTCAAATGAAGGGCGTTGAATTAAATAAGGACGAAACGGGAAAGGGCCAAATGCAACGGGTCAAAGCGAGAAGATCTTTTTGAGAATGCTTGTTTTGAGAAGGGCCAAGTGAGAAGCGCGAAAAGAGAACGGGCTCAAATGAAGGGCGTTGAATTACGAAGGACAAAACGGGAAAGGGCCAAATGCAACGGGTCAAAGCGAGAAGATCTTTTTGAGAATGCTTGTTTTGAGAAGGGCCAAGTGAGAAGGGCGAAAAGAGAACGGGTTCAAATAAGGGGCGTTGAAATACGAAGGACGAAAGGGGAAAGGGCCAAATGCAACGGGTGAAAGCGAGAAGATCGTTTTGAGAATGCTTGTTTTGAGAAGGGCCAAGTGAGAAGGGCGAAAGGAGAACGGGCTCAAATGAAGGGCGTTGAATTAAATAAGGACGAAACGGGAAAGGGCCAAATGCAACGGGTCAAAGCGAAAAGATCTTTTTGAGAATGGTTGTTTTGAGAAGGGCCAAGTGAGAAGCGCGAAAAGAGAACGGGCTCAAATGAAGGGCGTTGAATTAAATAAGGACGAAACGGGAAAGGGCCAAATGCAACGGGTCAAAGCGAAAAGATCTTTTTGAGAATGGTTGTTTTGAGAAGGGCCAAGTGAGAAGCGCGAAAAGAGAACGGGCTCAAATGAAGGGCGTTGAATTACGAAGGACGAAACCGGAAAGGGCCAAATGCAACGGGTCAAAGCGAGAAGATCGTTTTGAGAATGGTTGTTTTGAGAAGGGCCAAGTGAGAAGCGCGAAAAGAGAACGGGCTCAAATGAAGGGCGTTGAATTACGTAGGACGAAACGGGAAAGGGCCAAATGCAACGGGTCAAAGCGAGACGATATTTTTGAGAATGCTTGTTTTGAGAAGGGCCAAGTGAGAAGCGCGAAAAGAGAACGGGCTCAAATGAAGGGCGTTGAATTAAATAAGGACGAAACGGGAAAGGGCCAAATGCAACGGGTCAAAGCGAGAAGATCTTTTTGAGAATGCTTGTTTTGAGAAGGGCCAAGTGAGAAGCGCGAAAAGAGAACGGGCTCAAATGAAGGGCGTTGAATTACGAAGGACAAAACGGGAAAGGGCCAAATGCAACGGGTCAAAGCGAGAAGATCTTTTTGAGAATGCTTGTTTTGAGAAGGGCCAAGTGAGAAGGGCGAAAAGAGAACGGGTTCAAATAAGGGGCGTTGAAATACGAAGGACGAAAGGGGAAAGGGCCAAATGCAACGGGTGAAAGCGAGAAGATCGTTTTGAGAATGCTTGTTTTGAGAAGGGCCAAGTGAGAAGGGCGAAAGGAGAACGGGCTCAAATGAAGGGCGTTGAATTAAATAAGGACGAAACGGGAAAGGGCCAAATGCAACGGGTCAAAGCGAAAAGATCTTTTTGAGAATGGTTGTTTTGAGAAGGGCCAAGTGAGAAGCGCGAAAAGAGAACGGGCTCAAATGAAGGGCGTTGAATTAAATAAGGACGAAACGGGAAAGGGCCAAATGCAACGGGTCAAAGCGAAAAGATCTTTTTGAGAATGGTTGTTTTGAGAAGGGCCAAGTGAGAAGGGCGAAAAGAGAACGGGTTCAAATAAGGGGCGTTGAAATACGAAGGACGAAAGGGGAAAGGGCCAAATGCAACGGGTCAAAGCGAGAAGATCGTTTTGAGAATGCTTGTTTTGAGAAGGGCCAAGTGAGAAGGGCGAAAAGAGAACGGGCTCAAATAAGGGGCGTTGAAATACGAAGGACGAAAGGGGAAAGGGCCAAATGCAACGGGTCAAAGCGAAAAGATCTTTTTGAGAATGGTTGTTTTGAGAAGGGCCAAGTGAGAAGCGCGAAAAGAGAACGGGCTCAAATGAAGGGCGTTGAATTAAATAAGGACGAAACGGGAATGGGCCAAATGCAACGGGTCAAAGCGAGAAGATCTTTTTGAGAATGCTTGTTTTGAGAAGGGCCAAGTGAGAAGGGCGAAAAGAGAACGGGTTCAAATAAGGGGCGTTGAAATACGAAGGACGAAACGGGAAAGGGCCAAATGCAACAGGTCAAAGCGAAAAGATCTTTTTGAGAATGGTTGTTTTGAGAAGGGCCAAGTGAGAAGCGCGAAAAGAGAACGGGCTCAAATGAAGGGCGTTGAATTACGAAGGACGAAACGGGAAAGGGCCATTGCAACGGGTCAAAGCGAGAAGATCTTTTTGAGAATGCTTGTTTTGAGAAGGGCCAAGTGAGAAGCGCGAAATGAGAACGGGCTCAAATGAAGGGCGTTGAATTACGAAGGACGAAACGGGAAAGGGCCAAATGCAACGGGTCAAAGCAAGAAGATCTTTTTGAGAATGCTTGTTTTGAGAAGGGCCAAGTGAGAAGGGCGAAAAGAGAACGGGTTCAAATAAGGGGCGTTGAAATACGAAGGACGAAAGGGGAAAGGGCCAAATGCAACGGGTCAAAGCGAAAAGATCTTTTTGAGAATGGTTGTTTTGAGAAGGGCCAAGTGAGAAGCGCGAAAAGAGAACGGGCTCAAATGAAGGGCGTTGAATTAAATAAGGACGAAACGGGAATGGGCCAAATGCAACGGGTCAAAGCGAGAAGATCTTTTTGAGAATGCTTGTTTTGAGAAGGGCCAAGTGAGAAGGGCGAAAAGAGAACGGGTTCAAATAAGGGGCGTTGAAATACGAAGGACGATAGGGGAAAGGGCCAAATACAACGGGTCAAAGCGAAAAGATCTTTTTGAGAATGGTTGTTTTGAGAAGGGCCAAGTGAGAAGCGCGAAAAGAGAACGGGCTCAAATGAAGGGCGTTGAATTACGAAGGACGAAACGGGAAAGGGCCAAATGCAACGAATGAAAGCGAGAAGATCGTTTTGAGAATGCTTGTTTTGAGAAGGGCCAAGTGAGAAGGGCGAAAGGAGAACGGGCTCAAATGAAGGGCGTTGAATTAAATAAGGACGAAACGGGAAAGGGCCAAATGCAACGGGTCAAAGCGAAAAGATCTTTTTGAGAATGGTTGTTTTGAGAAGGGCCAAGTGAGAAGGGCGAAAATAGAACGGGTTCAAATAAGGGGCGTTGAAATACGAAGGACGAAACGGGAAAGGGCCAAATGCAACGGGTCAAATCGAGAAGATCTTTTTGAGAATGCTTGTTTTGAGAAGGGCCAAGTGAGAAGGGCGAAAGGAGAACGGGCTCAAATGAAGGGCGTTGAATTACGAAGGACGAAACGGGAAAGGGCCAAATGCAACGGGTCAAAGCGAAAATATCTTTTTGAGAATGGTTGTTTTGAGAAGGGCCAAGTGAGAAGGGCGAAAAGAGAACGGGTTCAAATAAGGGGCGTTGAAATACGAAGGACGAAACGGGAAAGGGCCAAATGCAACGGGTCAAAGCGAGAAGATATTTTTGAGAATGCTTGTTTTGAGAAGGGCCAAGTGAGAAGGGCGAAAGGAGAACGGGCTCAAATGAAGGGCGTTGAATTACGAAGGACGAAACGGGAAAGGGCCAAATACAACGGGTCAAAGCGAGAAGATCGTTTTGAGAATGGTTGTTTTGAGAAGGGCCAATTGAGAAGCGCGAAAAGAGAACGGGCTCAAATGAAGGGCGTTGAATTACGAAGGACGAAAGAGGAAAGGGCCAAATGCAACGGGTCAAAGCGAGAAGATCGTTTTGAGAATGGTTGTTTTGAGAAGGGCCAAGTGAGAAGCGCGAAAAGAGAACGGGCTCAAATGAAGGGCGTTGAATTACGAAGGACGAAAGGGGAAAGGGCCAAATCCAACGGGTCAAAGCGAAAAGATCTTTTTGAGAATGCTTGTTTTGAGAAGGGCCAAGTGAGAAGCGCGAAAAGAGAACGGGCTCAAATGAAGGGCGTTGAATTACGAAGGACGAAAGGGGAAAGGGCCAAATGCAACGGGTCAAAGCGAGAAGATCGTTTTGAGAATGGTCGTTTTGAGAAGGGCCAAGTGAGAAGCGCGAATTGAGAACGGGCTCAAATGAAGGGCGTTGAATTACGAAGGACGAAACGGGAAAGGGCCAAATGCAACAGGTCAAAGCGAGAAGATCGTTTTGAGAATGGTTGTTTTGAGAAGGGCCAAGTGAGAAGCGCGAAAAGAGAACGGGCTCAAATGAAGGGCGTTGAATTACGAAGGACGAAACGGGAAAGGGCCAAATGCAACGGGTCAAAGCGAGACGATATTTTTGAGAATGCTTGTTTTGAGAAGGGCCAAGTGAGAAGCGCGAAAAGAGAACGGGCTCAAATGAAGGGCGTTGAATTAAATAAGGACGAAACGGGAAAGGGCCAAATGCAACGGGTCAAAGCGAGAAGATCTTTTTGAGAATGCTTGTTTTGAGAAGGGCCAAGTGAGAAGCGCGAAAAGAGAACGGGCTCAAATGAAGGGCGTTGAATTACGAAGGACAAAACGGGAAAGGGCCAAATGCAACGGGTCAAAGCGAGAAGATCTTTTTGAGAATGCTTGTTTTGAGAAGGGCCAAGTGAGAAGGGCGAAAAGAGAACGGGTTCAAATAAGGGGCGTTGAAATACGAAGGACGAAAGGGGAAAGGGCCAAATGCAACGGGTCAAAGCGAGAAGATCGTTTTGAGAATGCTTGTTTTGAGAAGGGCCAAGTGAGAAGGGCGAAAGGAGAACGGGCTCAAATGAAGGGCGTTGAATTAAATAAGGACGAAACGGGAAAGGGCCAAATGCAACGGGTCAAAGCGAAAAGATCTTTTTGAGAATGGTTGTTTTGAGAAGGGCCAAGTGAGAAGCGCGAAAAGAGAACGGGCTCAAATGAAGGGCGTTGAATTAAATAAGGACGAAACGGGAAAGGGCCAAATGCAACGGGTCAAAGCGAAAAGATCTTTTTGAGAATGGTTGTTTTGAGAAGGGCCAAGTGAGAAGGGCGAAAAGAGAACGGGTTCAAATAAGGGGCGTTGAAATACGAAGGACGAAAGGGGAAAGGGCCAAGTGCAACGGGTCAAAGCGAGAAGATCGTTTTGAGAATGCTTGTTTTCAGAAGGGCCAAGTGAGAAGGGCGAAAAGAGAACGGGCTCAAATGAAGGGCGTTGAATTAAATATGGACGAAACGGGAAAGGGCCAAATGCAACAGGTCAAAGCGAAAAGATCTTTTTGAGAATGGTTGTTTTGAGAAGGGCCAAGTGAGAAGCGCGAAAAAAGAACGGGCTCAAATGAAGGGCGTTGAATTAAATAAGGACGAAACGGGAAAGGGCCAAATGCAACGGGTCAAAGCGAAAAGATATTTTTGAGAATGGTTGTTTTGAGTAATGCCAAGTGAGAAGGGCGAAAAGAGAACGGGTTCAAATAAGGTTCGTTGAAATACGAAGGACGAAAGGGGAAAGGGCCAAATGCAACTTGTCAAAGCGAGAAGATCTTTTTGAGAATGCTTGTTTTGAGAAGGGCCAAGTGAGAAGCGCGAAAAGAGAACGGGCTCAAATGAAGGGCGTTGAATTACGAAGGACGAAACGGGAAAGGGCCATTGCAACGGGTCAAAGCGAGAAGATCTTTTTGAGAATGCTTGTTTTGAGAAGGGCCAAGTGAGAAGTGCGAAATGAGAACGGGCTCAAATGAAGGGCGTTGAATTACGAAGGACGAAACGGGAAAGGGCCAAATGCAACGGGTCAAAGCAAGAAGATCTTTTTGAGAATGCTTGTTTTGAGAAGGGCCAAGTGAGAAGCGCGAAAAGAGAACGGGCTCAAATGAAAGGCGTTGAATTAAATAAGGACGAAACGGGAATGGGCCAAATGCAACGGGTCAAAGCGAGAAGATCTTTTTGAGAATGCTTGTTTTGAGAAGGGCCAAGTGAGAAGGGCGAAAAGAGAACGGGTTCAAATAAGGGGCGTTGAAATACGAAGGACGATAGGGGAAAGGGCCAAATACAACGGGTCAAAGCGAAAAGATCTTTTTGAGAATGGTTGTTTTGAGAAGGGCCAAGTGAGAAGCGCGAAAAGAGAACGGGCTCAAATGAAGGGCGTTGAATTACGAAGGACGAAACGGGAAAGGGCCAAATGCAACGAATCAAAGCGAGAAGATCGTTTTGAGAATGCTTGTTTTGAGAAGGGCCAAGTGAGAAGGGCGAAAGGAGAACGGGCTCAAATGAAGGGCGTTGAATTAAATAAGGACGAAACGGGAAAGGGCCAAATGCAACGGGTCAAAGCGAAAAGATCTTTTTGAGAATGGTTGTTTTGAGAAGGGCCAAGTGAGAAGGGCGAAAATAGAACGGGTTCAAATAAGGGGCGTTGAAATACGAAGGACGAAACGGGAAAGGGCCAAATGCAACGGGTCAAATCGAGAAGATCTTTTTGAGAATGCTTGTTTTGAGAAGGGCCAAGTGAGAAGGGCGAAAGGAGAACGGGCTCAAATGAAGGGCGTTGAATTACGAAGGACGAAACGGGAAAGGGCCAAATGCAACGGGTCAAAGCGAAAATATCTTTTTGAGAATGGTTGTTTTGAGAAGGGCCAAGTGAGAAGGGCGAAAAGAGAACGGGTTCAAATAAGGGGCGTTGAAATACGAAGGACGAAACGGGAAAGGGCCAAATGCAACGGGTCAAAGCGAGAAGATCGTTTTGAGAATGGTTGTTTTGAGAAGGGCCAATTGAGAAGCGCGAAAAGAGAACGGGCTCAAATGAAGGGCGTTGAATTACGAAGGACGAAAGAGGAAAGGGCCAAATGCAACGGGTCAAAGCGAGAAGATCGTTTTGAGAATGGTTGTTTTGAGAAGGGCCAAGTGAGAAGCGCGAAAAGAGAACGGGCTCAAATGAAGGGCGTTGAATTACGAAGGACGAAAGGGGAAAGGGCCAAATCCAACGGGTCAAAGCGAAAAGATCTTTTTGAGAATGCTTGTTTTGAGAAGGGCCAAGTGAGAAGCGCGAAAAGAGAACGGGCTGAAATGAAGGGCGTTGAATTACGAAGGACGAAAGGGGAAAGGGCCAAATGCAACAGGTCAAAGCGAGAAGATCGTTTTGAGAATGGTTGTTTTGAGAAGGGCCAAGTGAGAAGCGCGAAAAGAGAACGGGCTCAAATGAAGGGCGTTGAATTACGAAGGACGAAACGGGAAAGGGCCAAATACAACGGGTCAAAGCGAGAAGATCGTTTTGAGAATGGTCGTTTTGAGAAGGGCCAAGTGAGAAGCGCGAAAAGAGAACGGGCTCAAATGAAGGGCGTTGAATTACGAAGGACGAAACGGGAAAGGGCCAAATGCAACAGGTCAAAGCGAGAAGATCGTTTTGAGAATGGTTGTTTTGAGAAGGGCCAAGTGAGAAGCGCGAAAAGAGAACGGGCTCAAATGAAGGGCGTTGAATTACGAAGGACGAAACGGGAAAGGGCCAAATGCAACGGGTCAAAGCGAGACGATATTTTTTAGAATGCTTGTTTTGAGAAGGGCCAAGTGAGAAGCGCGAAAAGAGAACGGGCTCAAATGAAGGGCGTTGAATTAAATAAGGACGAAACGGGAAAGGGCCAAATGCAACGGGTCAAAGCGAGAAGATCTTTTTGAGAATGCTTGTTTTGAGAAGGGCCAAGTGAGAAGCGCGAAAAGAGAACGGGCTCAAATGAAGGGCGTTGAATTACGAAGGACAAAACGGGAAAGGGCCAAATGCAACGGGTCAAAGCGAGAAGATCTTTTTGAGAATGCTTGTTTTGAGAAGGGCCAAGTGAGAAGGGCGAAAAGAGAACGGGTTCAAATAAGGGGCGTTGAAATACGAAGGACGAAAGGGAAAGGGCCAAATGCAACGGGTCAAAGCGAGAAGATCGTTTTGAGAATGCTTGTTTTGAGAAGGGCCAAGTGAGAAGGGCGAAAGGAGAACGGGCTCAAATGAAGGGCGTTGAATTAAATAAGGACGAAACGGGAAAGGGCCAAATGCAACGGGTCAAAGCGAAAAGATCTTTTTGAGAATGGTTGTTTTGAAAAGGGCCAAGTGAGAAGCGCGAAAAGAGAACGGGCTCAAATGAAGGGCGTTGAATTAAATAAGGACGAAACGGGAAAGGGCCAAATGCAACGGGTCAAAGCGAAAAGATCTTTTTGAGAATGGTTGTTTTGAGAAGGGCCAAGTGAGAAGGGCGAAAAGAGAACGGGTTCAAATAAGGGGCGTTGAAATACGAAGGACGAAAGGGGAAAGGGCCAAGTGCAACGGGTCAAAGCGAGAAGATCGTTTTGAGAATGCTTGTTTTGAGAAGGGCCAAGTGAGAAGGGCGAAAAGAGAACGGGCTCAAATGAAGGGCGTTGAATTAAATAAGGACGAAACGGGAAAGGGCCAAATGCAACAGGTCAAAGCGAAAAGATCTTTTTGAGAATGGTTGTTTTGAGAAGGGCCAAGTGAGAAGCGCGAAAAGAGAACGGGCTCAAATGAAGGGCGTTGAATTAAATAAGGACGAAACGGCAAAGGGCCAAATGCAACGGGTCAAAGCGAAAAGATATTTTTGAGAATGGTTGTTTTGAGTAATGCCAAGTGAGAAGGGCGAAAAGAGAACGGGTTCAAATAAGGTTCGTTGAAATACGAAGGACGAAAGGGGAAAGGGCCAAATGCAACTTGTCAAAGCGAGAAGATCTTTTTGAGAATGCTTGTTTTGAGAAGGGCCAAGTGAGAAGCGCGAAAAGAGAACGGGCTCAAATGAAGGGCGTTGAATTACGAAGGACGAAACGGGAAAGGGCCATTGCAACGGGTCAAAGCGAGAAGATCTTTTTGAGAATGCTTGTTTTGAGAAGGGCCAAGTGAGAAGCGCGAAATGAGAACGGGCTCAAATGAAGGGCGTTGAATTACGAAGGACGAAACGGGAAAGGGCCAAATGCAACGGGTCAAAGCAAGAAGATCTTTTTGAGAATGCTTGTTTTGAGAAGGGCCAAGTGAGAAGGGCGAAAAGAGAACGGGTTCAAATAAGGGGCGTTGAAATACGAAGGACGAAAGGGGAAAGGGCCAAATGCAACGGGTCAAAGCGAAAAGATCTTTTTGAGAATGGTTGTTTTGAGAAGGGCCAAGTGAGAAGCGCGAAAAGAGAACGGGCTCAAATGAAGGGCGTTGAATTAAATAAGGACGAAACGGGAATGGGCCAAATGCAACGGGTCAAAGCGAGAAGATCTTTTTGAGAATGCTTGTTTTGAGAAGGGCCAAGTGAGAAGGGCGAAAAGAGAACGGGTTCAAATAAGGGGCGTTGAAATACGAAGGACGAAAGGGGAAAGGGCCAAATGCAACGGGTCAAAGCGAAAAGATCTTTTTGAGAATGGTTGTTTTGAGAAGGGCCAAGTGAGAAGCGCGAAAAGAGAACGGGCTCAAATGAAGGGCGTTGAATTAAATAAGGACGAAACGGGAATGGGCCAAATGCAACGGGTCAAAGCGAGAAGATCTTTTTGAGAATGCTTGTTTTGAGAAGGGCCAAGTGAGAAGGGCGAAAAGAGAACGGGTTCAAATAAGGGGCGTTGAAATACGAAGGACGATAGGGGAAAGGGCCAAATGCAACGGGTCAAAGCGAAAAGATCTTTTTGAGAATGGTTGTTTTGAGAAGGGCCAAGTGAGAAGCGCGAAAAGAGAACGGGCTCAAATGAAGGGCGTTGAATTAAATAAGGACGAAACGGGAATGGGCCAAATGCAACGGGTCAAAGCGAGAAGATCTTTTTGAGAATGGTTGTTTTGAGAAGGGCCAAGTGAGAAGCGCGAAAAGAGAACGGGCTCAAATGAAGGGCGTTGAATTACGAAGGACGAAACGGGAAAGGGCCAAATGCAACGAATCAAAGCGAGAAGATCGTTTTGAGAATGCTTGTTTTGAGAAGGGCCAAGTGAGAAGGGCGAAAGGAGAACGGGCTCAAATGAAGGGCGTTGAATTAAATAAGGACGAAACGGGAAAGGGCCAAATGCAACGGGTCAAAGCGAAAAGATCTTTTTGAGAATGGTTGTTTTGAGAAGGGCCAAGTGAGAAGGGCGAAAATAGAACGGGTTCAAATAAGGGGCGTTGAAATACGAAGGACGAAAGGGGAAAGGGCCAAATGCAACGGGTCAAAGCGAAAAGATCTTTTTGAGAATGGTTGTTTTGAGAAGGGCCAAGTGAGAAGCGCGAAAAGAGAACGGGCTCAAATGAAGGGCGTTGAATTAAATAAGGACGAAACGGGAATGGGCCAAATGCAACGGGTCAAAGCGAGAAGATCTTTTTGAGAATGCTTGTTTTGAGAAGGGCCAAGTGAGAAGGGCGAAAAGAGAACGGGTTCAAATAAGGGGCGTTGAAATACGAAGGACGATAGGGGAAAGGGCCAAATACAACGGGTCAAAGCGAAAAGATCTTTTTGAGAATGGTTGTTTTGAGAAGGGCCAAGTGAGAAGCGCGAAAAGAGAACGGGCTCAAATGAAGGGCGTTGAATTACGAAGGACGAAACGGGAAAGGGCCAAATGCAACGAATCAAAGCGAAAATATCTTTTTGAGAATGGTTGTTTTGAGAAGGGCCAAGTGAGAAGGGCGAAAAGAGAACGGGTTCAAATAAGGGGCGTTGAAATACGAAGGACGAAACGGGAAAGGGCCAAATGCAACGGGTCAAAGCGAGAAGATCTTTCTGAGAATGCTTGTTTTGAGAAGGGCCAAGTGAGAAGGGCGAAAGGAGAACGGGCTCAAATGAAGGGCGTTGAATTACGAAGGACGAAACGGGAAAGGGCCAAATACAACGGGTCAAAGCGAGAAGATCGTTTTGAGAATGGTTGTTTTGAGAAGGGCCAATTGAGAAGCGCGAAAAGAGAACGGGCTCAAATGAAGGGCGTTGAATTAAATAAGGACGAAACGAGAAAGGGCCAAATGCAACGGGTCAAAGCGAAAAGATCTTTTTGAGAATGGTTGTTTTGAGAAGGGCCAAGTGAGAAGCGCGAAAAAAGAACGGGTTCAAATAAGGGGCGTTGAAATACGAAGGACGAAAGGGGAAAGGGCCAAGTGCAACGGGTCAAAGCGAGAAGATCGTTTTGAGAATGCTAGTTTTGAGAAGGGCCAAGTGAGACGGGCGAAAAGAGAACGGGCTCAAATGAAGGGCGTTGAATTAAATAAGGACGAAACGGGAAAGGGCCAAATGCAACGGGTCAAAGCGAAAAGATCTTTTTGAGAATGGTTGTTTTGAGAAGGGCCAAGTGAGAAGCGCGAAAAGAGAACGGGCTCAAATGAAGGGCTTTGAATTAAATAAGGACGAAACGGGAAAGGGCCAAATGCAACGGGTCAAAGCGAAAAGATCTTTTTGAGAATGGTTGTTTTGAGTAATGCCAAGTGAGAAGGGCGAAAAGAGAACGGGTTCAAATAAGGGGCGTTGAAATACGCAGGACGAAAGGGGAAAGGGCCAAATGCAACTTGTCAAAGCGAGAAGATCTTTTTGAGAATGGTTGTTTTGAGAAGGGCCAAGTGAGAAGCGCGAAAAGAGAACGGGCTCAAATGAAGAGCGTTGAATTAAATAAGGACGAAACGGGAAAGGGCCAAATGCAACGGGTCAAAGCGAGAAGATCTTTTTGAGAATGCTTGTTTTGAGAAGGGCCAAGTGAGAAGGGAGAAAAGAGAACGGGTTCAAATAAGGGGCGTTGAAATACGAAGGACGAAAGGGGAAAGGGCCAAATGCAACTTGTCAAAGCGAGAAGATCTTTTTGAGAATGCTTGTTTTGAGAAGGGCCAAGTGAGAAGGGCGAAAAGAGAACGGGTTCAAATAAGGGGCGTTGAAATACGAAGGACGAAAGGGGAAAGGGCCAAATGCAACGGGTCAAAGCGAAAAGATCTTTTTGAGAATGGTTGTTTTGAGTTATGCCAAGTGAGAAGGGCGAAAAGAGAACGGGTTCAAATAAGGGGCGTTGAAATACAAAGGACGAAAGGGGAAAGGGCCAAATGCAACTTGTCAAAGCGAGAAGATCTTTTTGAGAATGGTTGTTTTGAGAAGGGCCAAGTGAGAAGCGCGAAAAGAGAACGGGCTCAAATGAAGGGCGTTGAATTACGAAGGACGAAACGGGAAAGGGCCAAATGCAACGGGTCAAAGCAAGAAGATCTTTTTGAGAATGCTTGTTTTGAGAAGGGCCAAGTGAGAAGGGCGAAAAGAGAACGGGTTCAAATAAGGGGCGTTGAAATACGAAGGACGAAAGGGAAAAGGGCCAAATGCAACGGGTCAAAGCGAAAAGATCTTTTTGAGAATGGTTGTTTTGAGAAGGGCCAAGTGAGAAGCGCGAAAAGAGAACGGGCTCAAATGAAGGGCGTTGAATCAAATAAGGACGAAACGGGAAAGGGCCAAATGCAACGGGTCAAAGCGAGAAGATCTTTTTGAGAATGCTTGCTTTGAGAAGGGCCAAGTGAGAAGGGCGAAAAGAGAACGGGTTCAAATAAGGGGCGTTGAAATACGAAGGACGAAAGGGGAAAGGGCCAAATGCAACTTGTCAAAGCGAGAAGATCTTTTTGAGAATGGTTGTTTTGAGAAGGGCCAAGTGAGAAGCGCGAAAAGAGAACGGGCTCAAATGAAGGGCGTTGAATTACGAAGGACGAAACGGGAAAGGGCCAAATGCAACGGGTCAAAGCAAGAAGATCTTTTTGAGAATGCTTGTTTTGAGAAGGGCCAAGTGAGAAGGGCGAAAAGAGAACGGGTTCAAATAAGGGGCGTTGAAATACGAAGGACGAAAGGGGAAAGGGCCAAATGCAACGGGTCAAAGCGAAAAGATCTTTTTGAGAATGGTTGTTTTGAGTAATGCCAAGTGAGAAGGGCGAAAAGAGAACGGGTTCAAATAAGGGGCGTTGAAATACGAAGGACGAAAGGGGAAAGGGCCAAATGCAACTTGTCAAAGCGAGAAGATCTTTTTGAGAATGGTTGTTTTGAGAAGGGCCAAGTGAGAAGCGCGAAAAGAGAACGGGCTCAAATGAAGGGCGTTGAATTAAATAAGGACGAAACGGGAAAGGGCCAAATGCAACGGGTCAAAGCGAAAAGATCTTTTTGAGAACGGTTGTTTTGAGTAATGCCAAGTGAGAAGGGCGAAAAGAGAACGGGTTCAAATAAGGGGCGTTGAAATACGAAGGACGAAAGGGGAAAGGGCCAAATGCAACTTGTCAAAGCGAGAAGATCTTTTTGAGAATGGTTGTTTTGAGAAGGGCCAAGTGAGAAGCGCGAAAAGAGAACGGGCTCAAATGAAGGGCGTTGAATTAAATAAGGACGAAACGGGAAAGGGCCAAATGCAACGGGTCAAAGCGAGAAGATCTTTTTGAGAATGGTTGTTTTGAGTAATGCCAAGTGAGAAGGGCGAAAAGAGAACGGGTTCAAATAAGGGGCGTTGAAATACGAAGGACGAATGGGGAAAGGGCCAAATGCAACTTGTCAAAGCGAGAAGATCTTTTTGAGAATGGTTGTTTTGAGAAGGGCCAAGTGAGAAGCGCGAAAAGAGAACGGGCTCAAATGAAGGGCGTTGAATTAAATAAGGACGAAACGGGAAAGGGCCAAATGCAACGGGTCAAAGCGAAAAGATCTTTTTGAGAATGTTTGTTTTGAGTAATGCCAAGTGAGAAGGGCGAAAAGAGAACGGGGTCAAATAAGGGGCGTTGAAATACGAAGGACGATAGGGGAAAGGGCCAAATGCAACGGGTCAAAGCGAAAGGATCTTTTTGAGAATGGTTGTTTTGAGAAGGGCCAAGTGAGAAGCGCGAAAAGAGAACGGGCTCAAATGAAGGGCGTTGAATTACGAAGGACGAAACGGGAAAGGGCCAAAGGCAACGGGTCAAAGCGAGAAGATCTTTTTGAGAATGGTTGTTTTGAGAAGGGCCAAGTGAGAAGGGCGAAAAGAGAACGGGTTCAAATAAGGGGCGTTGAAATACGAAGGACGAAAGGGGAAAGGGCCAAATGCAACGGGTCAAACCGAAAAGATCTTTTTGAGAATGGTTGTTTTGAGAAGGGCCAAGTGAGAAGCGCGAAAAGAGAACGGGCTCAAATGAAGGGCGTTGAATTAAATAAGGACGAAACGGGAAAGGGCCAAATGCAACGGGTCAAAGCGAAAAGATCTTTTTGAGAATGGTTGTTTTGAGAAGGGCCAAGTGAGAAGCGCGAAAAGAGAACGGGCTCAAATGAAGGGCGTTGAATTAAATAAGGACGAAACGGGAAAGGGCCAAATGCAACGGGTCAAAGCGAAAAGATCTTTTTGAGAATGGTTGTTTTGAGTAATGCCAAGTGAGAAGGGCGAAAAGAGAACGGGTTCAAATAAGGGTCGTTGAAATACGCAGGACGAAAGGGGAAAGGGCCAAATGCAACTTGTCAAAGCGAGAAGATCTTTTTGAGAATGGTTGTTTTGAGAAGGGCCAAGTGAGAAGCGCGAAAAGAGAACGGGCTCAAATGAAGGGCGTTGAATTAAATAAGGACGAAACGGGAAAGGGCCAAATGCAACGGGTCAAAGCGAGAAGATCTTTTTGAGAATGCTTGTTTTGAGAAGGGCCAAGTGAGAAGGGCGAAAAGAGAACGGGTTCAAATAAGGGGCGTTGAAATACGAAGGACGAAAGGGGAAAGGGCCAAATGCAACTTGTCAAAGCGAGAAGATCTTTTTGAGAATGGTTGTTTTGAGAAGGGCCAAGTGAGAAGCGCGAAAAGAGAACGGGCTCAAATGAAGGGCGTTGAATTACGAAGGACGAAACGGGAAAGGGCCAAATGCAACGGGTCAAAGCAAGAAGATCTTTTTGAGAATGCTTGTTTTGAGAAGGGCCAAGTGAGAAGGGCGAAAAGAGAACGGGTTCAAATAAGGGGCGTTGAAATACGAAGGACGAAAGGGGAAAGGGCCAAATGCAACGGGTCAAAGCGGAAAGATCTTTTTGAGAATGGTTGTTTTGAGTAATGCCAAGTGAGAAGGGCGAAAAGAGAACGGGTTCAAATAAGGGGCGTTGAAATACGAAGGACGAAAGGGGAAAGGGCCAAATGCAACTTGTCAAAGCGAGAAGATCTTTTTGAGAATGGTTGTTTTGAGAAGGGCCAAGTGAGAAGCGCGAAAAGAGAACGGGCTCAAATGAAGGGCGTTGAATTACGAAGGACGAAACGGGAAAGGGCCAAATGCAACGGGTCAAAGCAAGAAGATCTTTTTGAGAATGCTTGTTTTGAGAAGGGCCAAGTGAGAAGGGCGAAAAGAGAACGGGTTCAAATAAGGGGCGTTGAAATACGAAGGACGAAAGGGGAAAGGGCCAAATGCAACGGGTCAAAGCGAAAAGATCTTTTTGAGAATGGTTGTTTTGAGAAGGGCCAAGTGAGAAGCGCGAAAAGGGAACGGGCTCAAATGAAGGGCGTTGAATTAAATAAGGACGAAACGGGAAAGGGCCAAATGCAACGGGTCAAAGCGAGAAGATCTTTTTGAGAATGCTTGTTTTGAGAAGGGCCAAGTGAGAAGGGCGAAAAGAGAACGGGTTCAAATAAGGGGCGTTGAAATACGAAGGACGAAAGGGGAAAGGGCCAAATGCAACTTGTCAAAGCGAGAAGATCTTTTTCAGAATGGTTGTTTTGAGAAGGGCCAAGTGAGAAGCGCGAAAAGAGAACGGGCTCAAATGAAGGGCGTTGAATTACGAAGGACGAAACGGGAAAGGGCCAAATGCAACGGGTCAAAGCAAGAAGATCTTTTTGAGAATGCTTGTTTTGAGAAGGGCCAAGTGAGAAGGGCGAAAAGCGAACGGGTTCAAATAAGGGGCGTTGAAATACGAAGGACGAAAGGCGAAAGGGCCAAGTGCAACGGGTCAAAGCGAGAAGATCGTTTTGAGAATGCTTGTTTTGAGAAGGGCCAAGTGAGAAGGGCGAAAAGAGAACGGGTTCAAATAAGGGGCGTTGAAATACGAAGGACGAAAGGGGAAAGGGCCAAGTGCAACGGGTCAAAGCGAGAAGATCGTTTTGAATATGCTTGTTTTGAGAAGGGCCAAGTGAGAAGGGCGAAAAGAGAACGGGTTCAAATAAGGGGCGTTGAAATACGAAGGACGATAGGGGAAAGGGCCAAATGCAACGGGTCAAAGCGAGAAGATCTTTTTGAGAATGGTTGTTTTGAGAAGGGCCAAGTGAGAAGGGCGAAAAGAGAACGGGTTCAAATAAGGGGCGTTGAAATACGAAGGACGAAAGGGGAAAGGGCCAAATGCAACGGGTCAAAACGAGAAGATCTTTTTGAGAATGGTTGTTTTGAGAAGGGCCAAGTGAGAAGGGCGAAAAGAGAACGGGTTCAAATAAGGGGCGTTGAAATACGAAGGACGATAGAGGAAAGGGCCAAATGCAACGGGTCAAAGCGAAAAGATCTTTTTGAGAATGGTTGTTTTGAGAAGGGCCAAGTGAGAAGGGCGAAAAGAGAACGGGTTCAAATAAGGGGCGTTGAAATACGAAGGACGAAAGGGGAAAGGGCCAAGTGCAACGGGTCAAAGCGAGAAGATCGTTTTGAGAATGCTTGTTTTGAGAAGGGCCAAGTGAGAAGGGCGAAAAGAGAACGGGCTCAAATGAAGGGCGTTGAATTACGAAGGACGAAAGGGGAAAGGGCCAAATGCACCGGGTCAAAGCGAAAAGATCTTTTTGAGAATGGTTGTTTTGAGAAGGGCCAAGTGAGAAGCGCGAAAAGAGAACGGGCTCAAATGAAGGGCGTTGAATTAAATAAGGACGAAACGGGAATGGGCCAAATGCAACGGGTCAAAGCGAGAAGGTCGTTTTGAGAATGGTTGTTTTGAGAAGGGCCAAGTGAGAAGCGCGAAAAGAGAACGGGCTCAAATGAAGGGCGTTGAATTACGAAGGACGAAACGGGAAAGGGCCAAATGCAACGGGTCAAAGCGAAAAGATCTTTTTGAGAATGGTTGTTTTGAGAAGGGCCAAGTGAGAAGCGCGAAAAGAGAACGGGCTCAAATGAAGGGCATTGAAATACGAAGGACGAAAGGGGGAAGGGCCAAATGCAACGGGTCAAAGCGAGAAGATCGTTTTGAGAATGCTTGTTTTGAGAAGGGCCAAGTGAGAACCGCGAAAAGAGAACGGGCTCAAATGAAGGGCGTTGAATTACGAAGGACGAAAGGGGAAAGGGCCAAATGCAACGGGTCAAAGCGAAAAGATCTTTTTGAGAATGGTTGTTTTGAGAAGGGCCAAGTGAGAAGCGAGAAAAGAGAACGGGCTCAAATGAAGGGCGTTGAATTAAATAAGGACGAAACGGGAAAGGGCCAAATGCAACGGGTCAAAGCGAGAAGATCTTTTTGAGAATGCTTGTTTTGAGAAGGGCCAAGTGAGAAGGGCGAAAAGAGAACGGGTTCAAATAAGGGGCGTTGAAATACGAAGGACGAAAGGGGAAAGGGCCAAATGCAACTTGTCAAAGCGAGAAGATCTTTTTGAGAATGGTTGTTTTGAGAAGGGCCAAGTGAGAAGCGCGAAAAGAGAACGGGCTCAAATGAAGGGCGTTGAATTACGAAGGACGAAACGGGAAAGGGCCAAATGCAACGGGTCAAAGCAAGAAGATCTTTTTGAGAATGGTTGTTTTGAGAAGGGCCAAGTGAGAAGGGCGAAAAGAGAACGGGTTCAAATAAGGGGCGTTGAAATACGAAGGACGAAAGGGGAAAGGGCCAAGTGCAACGGGTCAAAGCGAGAAGATCGTTTTGAGAATGCTTGTTTTGAGAAGGGCCAAGTGAGAAGGGCGAAAAGAGAACGGGTTCAAATAAGGGGCGTTGAAATACGAAGGACGAAAGGGGAAAGGGCCAAGTGCAACGGGTCAAAGCGAGAAGATCGTTTTGACAATGCTTGTTTTGAGAAGGGCCAAGTGCGAAGGGCGAAAAGAGAACGGGTTCAAATAAGGGGCGTTGAAATACGAAGGACGATAGGGGAAAGGGCATAATGCAACCGGTCAAAGCGAGAAGATCTTTTTGAGAATGGTTGTTTTGAGAAGGGCCAAGTGAGAAGGGCGAAAAGAGAACGGGTTCAAATAAGGGGCGTTGAAATACGAAGGACGAAAGGGGAAAGGGCCAAGTGCAACGGGTCAAAGCGAGAAGATCGTTTTGAGAATGCTTGTTTTGAGAAGGGCCAAGTGAGAAGGGCGAAAAGAGAACGGGTTCAAATAAGGGGCGTTGAAATACGAAGGACGATAGGGGAAAGGGCCAAATGCAACGGGTCAAAGCGAAAAGATCTTTTTGAGAATGGTTGTTTTGAGAAGGGCCAAGTAAGAAGGGCGAAAAGAGAACGGGTTCAAATAAGGGGTGTTGAAATACGAAGGACGAAAGGGGAAAGGGCCAAGTGCAACGGGTCAAAGCGAGAAGATCGTTTTGAGAATGCTTGTTTTGAGAAGGGCCAAGTGAGAAGGGCGAAAAGAAAACGGGCTCAAATGAAGGGCGTTGAATTACGAAGGACGAAACGGGAAAGGGCCAAATGCAACGGGTCAAAGCGAAAAGATCTTTTTGAGAATGGTTGTTTTGAGAAGGGCCAAGTGAGAAGCGCGAAAAGAGAACGGGCTCAAATGAAGGGCATTGAAATACGAAGGACGAAAGGGGAAAGGGCCAAATGCAACGGGTCAAAGCGAGAAGATCGTTTTGAGAATGCTTGTTTTGAGAAGGGCCAAGTGAGAAGGGCGAAAAGAGAACGGGCTCAAATGAAGCGCGTTGAATTACGAAGGACGAAAGAGGAAAGGGCCAAATGCAACGGGTCAAAGCGAAAAGATCTTTTTGAGAATGGTTGTTTTGAGAAGGGCCAAGTGAGAAGCGCGAAAAGAGAACGGGCTCAAATGAAGGGCGTTGAATTGAATAAGGACGAAACGGGAAAGGGCCAAATGCAACGGGTCAAAGCGAGAAGATCTTTTTGAGAATGCTTGTTTTGAGAAGGGCCAAGTGAGAAGGGCGAAAAGAGAACGGGTTCAAATAAGGGGCGTTGAAATACGAAGGACGAAAGGGGAAAGGGCCAAATGCAACTTGTCAAAGCGAGAAGATCTTTTTGAGAATGGTTGTTTTGAGAAGGGCCAAGTGAGAAGCGCGAAAAGAGAACGGGCTCAAATGAAGGGCGTTGAATTACGAAGGACGAAACGGGAAAGGGCCAAATGCAACGGGTCAAAGCAAGAAGATCTTTTTGAGAATGGTTGTTTTGAGAAGGGCCAAGTGAGAAGGGCGAAAAGAGAACGGGTTCAAATAAGGGGCGTTGAAATACGAAGGACGAAAGGGGAAAGGGCCAAGTGCAACGGGTCAAAGCGAGAAGATCGTTTTGAGAATGCTTGTTTTAAAAAGGGCCAAGTGAGAAGGGCGAAAAGAGAACGGGTTCAAATAAGGGGCGTTGAAATACGAAGGACGAAAGGGGAAAGGGCCAAGTGCAACGGGTCAAAGCGAGAAGATCGTTTTGACAATGCTTGTTTTGAGAAGGGCCAAGTGAGAAGGGCGAAAAGAGAACGGGTTCAAATAAGGGGCGTTGAAATACGAAGGACGATAGGGGAAAGGGCCAAATGCAACGGGTCAAAGCGAGAAGATCTTTTTGAGAATGGTTGTTTTGAGAAGGGCCAAGTGAGAAGGGCGAAAAGAGAACGGGTTCAAATAAGGGGCGTTGAAATACGAAGGACGAAAGGGGAAAGGGCCAAATGCAACGGGTCAAAGCGAGAAGATCTTTTTGAGAATGGTTGTTTTGAGAAGGGCCAAGTGAGAAGGGCGAAAAGAGAACGGGTTCAAATAAGGGGCGTTGAAATACGAAAGACGATAGGGGAAAGGGCCAAATGCAACGGGTCAAAGCGAAAAGATCTTTTTGAGAATGGTTGTTTTGAGAAGGGCCAAGTGAGAAGGGCGAAAAGAGAACGGGTTCAAATAAGGGGTGTTGAAATACGAAGGACGAAAGGGGAAAGGGCCAGGTGCAACGGGTCAAAGCGAGAAGATCGTTTTGAGAATGCTTGTTTTGAGAAGGGCCAAGTGAGAAGGGCGAAAAGAGAACGGGCTCAAATGAAGGGCGTTGAATTACGAAGGACGAAAGGGGAAAGGGCCAAATGCAACGGGTCAAAGCGAAAAGATCTTTTTGAGAATGGTTGTTTTTGAGAAGGGCCAAGTGAGAAGCGCGAAAAGAGAACGGGCTCAAATGAAGGGCGTTGAATTAAATAAGGACGAAACGGGAATGGGCCAAATGCAACGGGTCAAAGCGAGAAGATCGTTTTGAGAATGGTTGTTTTGAGAAGGGCCAAGTGAGAAGCGCGAAAAGAGAACGGGCTCAAATGAAGGGCGTTGAATTACGAAGGACGAAACGGGAAAGGGCCAAATGCAACGGGTCAAAGCGAAAAGATCTTTTTGAGAATGGTTGTTTTGAGAAGGGCCAAGTGAGAAGCGCGAAAAGAGAACGGGCTCAAATGAAGGGCGTTGAAATACGAAGGACGAAAGGGGAAAGGGCCAAATGCAACGGGTCAAAGCGAGAAGATCGTTTTGAGAATGCTTGTTTTGAGAAGGGCCAAGTGAGAAGGGCGAAAAGAGAACGGGCTCAAATGAAGGGCGTTGAATTACGAAGGACGAAACGGGAAAGGGCCAAATGCAACGGGTCAAAGCGAAAAGATCTTTTTGAGAATGGTTGTTTTGAGAAGGGCCAAGTGAGAACCGCGAAAAGAGAACGGGCTCAAATGAAGGGCGTTGAATTAAATAAGGACGAAACGGGAAAGGGCCAAATGCAACGGGTCAAAGCGAGAAGATCGTTTTGAGAATGCTTGTTTTGAGAAGGGCCAAGTGAGAAGGGCGAAAAGAGAACGGGCTCAAATGAAGGGCGTTGAATTACGAAGGACGAAACGGGAAAGGGCCAAATGCAACGGGTCAAAGCGAGAAGATCTTTTTGGGAATGCTTGTTTTGAGAAGGGCCAAGTGAGAAGCGCGAAAAGAGAACGGGCTCAAATGAAGGGCGTTGAATTACGAAGGACGAAACGGGAAAGGGCCAAATGCAACGGGTCAAAGCGAGAAGATCTTTTTGAAAATGCTTGTTTTGAGAAGGGCCAAGTGAGAAGGGCGAAAAGAGAACGGGTTCAAATAAGGGGCGTTGAAATACGAAGGACGAAAGGGGAAAGGGCCAAGTGCAACGGGTCAAAGCGAGAAGATCGTTTTGAGAATGCTTGTTTTGAGAAGGGCCAAGTGAGAAGGGCGAAAAGAGAACGGGCTCAAATGAAGGGCGTTGAATTAAATAAGGACGAAACGGGAAAGGGCCAAATGCAACGGGTCAAAGCGAAAAGATCTTTTTGAGAATGGTTGTTTTGAGAAGGGCCAAGTGAGAAGCGCGAAAAGAGAACGGGCTCAAATGAAGGGCGTTTAATTAAATAAGGACGAAACGGGAAAGGGCCAAATGCAACGGGTCAAAGCGAAAAGATCTTTTTGAGAATGGTTGTTTTGAGTAATGCCAAGTGAGAAGGGCGAAAAGAGAACGGGTTCAAATAAGGGGCGTTGAAATACGCAGGACGAAAGGGGAAAGGGCCAAATGCAACTTGTCAAAACGAGAAGATCTTTTTGAGAATGGTTGTTTTGAGAAGGGCCAAGTGAGAAGCGCGAAAAGAGAACGGGCTCAAATGAAGGGCGTTGAATTAAATAAGGACGAAACGGGAAAGGGCCAAATGCAACGGGTCAAAGCGAGAAGATCTTTTTGAGAATGCTTGTTTTGAGAAGGGCCAAGTGAGAAGGGCGAAAAGAGAACGGGTTCAAATAAGGGGCGTTGAAATACGAAGGACGAAAGGGGAAAGGGCCAAATGCAACTTGTCAAAGCGAGAAGATCTTTTTGAGAATGGTTGTTTTGAGAAGGGCCAAGTGAGAAGGGCGAAAAGAGAACGGGTTCAAATAAGGGGCGTTGAAATACGAAGGACGAAAGGGGAAAGGGCCAAGTGCAACGGGTCAAAGCGAGAAGATCGTTTTGAGAATGCTTGTTTTGAGAAGGGCCAAGTGAGAAGGGCGAAAAGAGAACGGGTTCAAATAAGGGGCGTTGAAATACGAAGGACGAAAGGGGAAAGGGCCAAATGCAACGGGTCAAAGCGAAAAGATCTTTTTGAGAATGGTTGTTTTGAGAAGGGCCAAGTGAGAAGGGCGAAAAGAGAACGGGTTCAAATAAGGGGCGTTGAAATACGAAGGACGAAAGGGGAAAGGGCCAAGTGCAACGGGTCAAAGCGAGAAGATCGTTTTGAGAATGCTTGTTTTGAGAAGGGCCAAGTGAGAAGGGCGAAAAGAGAACGGGTTCAAATAAGGGGCGTTGAAATACGAAGGACGAAAGGGGAAAGGGCCAAGTGCAACGGGTCAAAGCGAGAAGATCGTTTTGACAATGCTTGTTTTGAGAAGGGCCAAGTGAGAAGGGCGAAAAGAGAACGGGTTCAAATAGGGGCGTTGAAATACGAAGGACGATAGGGGAAAGGGCCAAATGCAACGGGTCAAAGCGAGAAGATCTTTTTGAGAATGGTTGTTTTGAGAAGGGCCAAGTGAGAAGGGCGAAAAGAGAACGGGTTCAAATAAGGGGCGTTGAAATACGAAGGACGAAAGGGGAAAGGGCCAAATGCAACGGGTCAAAGCGAGAAGATCTTTTTGAGAATGGTTGTTTTGAGAAGGGCCAAGTGAGAAGGGCGAAAAGAGAACGGGTTCAAATAAGGGGCGTTGAAATACGAAGGACGATAGGGGAAAGGGCCAAATGCAACGGGTCAAAGCGAAAAGATCTTTTTGAGAATGGTTGTTTTGAGAAGGGCCAAGTGAGAAGGGCGAAAAGAGAACGGGTTCAAATAAGGGGCGTTGAAATACGAAGGACGAAAGGGGAAAGGGCCAAGTGCAACGGGTCAAAGCGAGAAGATCGTTTTGAGAATGCTTGTTTTGAGAAGGGCCAAGTGAGAAGGGCGAAAAGAGAACGGGCTCAAATGAAGGGCGTTGAATTACGAAGGACGAAAGGGGTAAGGGCCAAATGCAACGGGTCAAAGCGAAAAGATCTTTTTGAGAATGGTTGTTTTTGAGAAGGGCCAAGTGAGAAGCGCGAAAAAAGAACGGGCTCAAATGAAGGGCGTTGAATTAAATAAGGACGAAACGGGAATGGGCCAAATGCAACGGGTCAAAGCGAGAAGATCGTTTTGAGAATGGTTGTTTTGAGAAGGGCCAAGTGAGAAGCGCGAAAAGAGAACGGGCTCAAATGAAGGGCGTTGAATTACGAAGGACGAAACGGGAAAGGGCCAAATGCAACGGGTCAAAGCGAAAAGATCTTTTTTTGAATGGTTGTTTTGAGAAGGGCCAAGTGAGAAGCGCGAAAAGAGAACGGGCTCAAATGAAGGGCGTTGAAATACGAAGGACGAAAGGGGAAAGGGCCAAATGCAACGGGTCAAAGCGAGAAGATCGTTTTGAGAATGCTTGTTTTGAGAAGGGCCAAGTGAGAAGGGCGAAAAGAGAACGGGCTCAAATGAAGGGCGTTGAATTACGAAGGACGAAAGGGGAAAGGGCCAAATGCAACGGGTCAAAGCGAAAAGATCTTTTTGAGAATGGTTGTTTTGAGAAGGGCCAAGTGAGAACCGCGAAAAGAGAACGGGCTCAAATGAAGGGCGTTGAATTAAATAAGGACGAAACGGGAAAGGGCCAAATGCAACGGGTCAAAGCGAGAAGATCTTTTTGAGAATGCTTGTTTTGAGAAGGGCCAAGTGAGAAGGGCGAAAAGAGAACGGGCTCAAATGAAGGGCGTTGAATTACGAAGGACGAAACGGGAAAGGGCCAAATGCAACGGGTCAAAGCGAGAAAATCTTTTTGGGAATGCTTGTTTTGAGAAGGGCCAAGTGAGAAGCGCGAAAAGAGAACGGGCTCAAATGAAGGGCGTTGAATTACGAAGGACGAAACGGGAAAGGGCCAAATGCAACGGGTCAAAGCAAGAAGATCTTTTTGAAAATGCTTGTTTTGAGAAGGGCCAAGTGAGAAGGGCGAAAAGAGAACGGGTTCAAATAAGGGGCGTTGAAATACGAAGGACGAAAGGGGAAAGGGCCGAGTGCAACGGGTCAAAGCGAGAAGGGCGAAAAGAGAACGGGCTCAAATGAAGGGCGTTGAATTAAATAAGGACGAAACGGGAAAGGGCCAAATGCAACGGGTCAAAGCGAAAAGATCTTTTTGAGAATGGTTGTTTTGAGAAGGGCCAAGTGAGAAGCGCGAAAAGAGAACGGACTCAAATGAAGGGCGTTGAATTAAATAAGGACGAAACGGGAAAGGACCAAATGCAACGGTTCAAAGCGAAAAGATCTTTTTGAGAATGGTTGTTTTGAGTAATGCCAAGTGAGAAGGGCGAAAAGAGAACGGGTTCAAATAAGGGTCGTTGAAATACGCAGGACGAAAGGGGAAAGGGCCAAATGCAACTTGTCAAAGCGAGAAGATCTTTTTGAGAATGGTTGTTTTGAGAAGGGCCAAGTGAGAAGCGCGAAAAGAGAACGGGCTCAAATGAAGGGCGTTGAATTAAATAAGGACGAAACGGGAAAGGGCCAAATGCAACGGGTCAAAGCGAGAAGATCTTTTTGAGAATGCTTGTTTTGAGAAGGGCCAAGTGAGAAGGGCGAAAAGAGAACGGGTTCAAATAAGGGGCGTTGAAATACGAAGGACGAAAGGGGAAAGGGCCAAATGCAACTTGTCAAAGCGAGAAGATCTTTTTGAGAATGGTTGTTTTGAGAAGGGCCAAGTGAGAAGGGAGAAAAGAGAACGGGTTCAAATAAGGGGCGTTGAAATACGAAGGACGAAAGGGGAAAGGGCCAAGTGCAACGGGTCGAAGCGAGAAGATCGTTTTGAGAATGCTTGTTTTGAGAAGGGCCAAGTGAGAAGGGCGAAAAGAGAACGGGTTCAAATAAGGGGCATTGAAATACGAAGGACGAAAGGGGAAAGGGCCAAATGCAACGGGTCAAAGCGAGATCTTTTTGAGAATGGTTGTTTTGAGAAGGGCCAAGTGAGAACCGCGAAAAGAGAACGGGCTCAAATGAAGGGCGTTGAATTACGAAGGACGAAACGGGAAAGGGCCAAATGCAACGGGTCAAAGCAAGAAGATCTTTTTGAGAATGCTTGTTTTGAGAAGGGCCAAGTGAGAAGGGCGAAAAGAGAACGGGTTCAAATAAGGGGCGTTGAAATACGAAGGACGAAAGGGGAAAGGGCCAAGTGCAACGGGTCAAAGCGAGAAGATCGTTTTGAGAATGCTTGTTTTGAGAAGGGCCAAGTGAGAAGGGCGAAAAGAGAACGGGTTCAAATAAGGGGCGTTGAAATACGAAGGACGAAAGGGGAAAGGGCCAAATGCAACGGGTCAAAGCGAAAAGATCTTTTTGAGAATGGTTGTTTTGAGAAGGGCCAAGTGAGAAGGGCGAAAAGAGAACGGGTTCAAATAAGGGGCGTTGAAATACGAAGGACGAAAGGGGAAAGGGCCAAGTGCAACGGGTCAAAGCGAGAAGATCGTTTTGAGAATGCTTGTTTTGAGAAGGGCCAAGTGAGAAGGGCGAAAAGAGAACGGGTTCAAATAAGGGGCGTTGAAATACGAAGGACGAAAGGGGAAAGGGCCAAGTGCAACGGGTCAAAGCGAGAAGATCGTTTTGACAATGCTTGTTTTGAGAAGGGCCAAGTGAGAAGGGCGAAAAGAGAACGGGTTCAAATAGGGGCGTTGAAATACGAAGGACGATAGGGGAAAGGGCCAAATGCAACGGGTCAAAGCGAGAAGATCTTTTTGAGAATGGTTGTTTTGAGAAGGGCCAAGTGAGAAGGGCGAAAAGAGAACGGGTTCAAATAAGGGGCGTTGAAATACGAAGGACGAAAGGGGAAAGGGCCAAATGCAACGGGTCAAAGCGAGAAGATCTTTTTGAGAATGGTTGTTTTGAGAAGGGCCAAGTGAGAAGGGCGAAAAGAGAACGGGTTCAAATAAGGGGCGTTGAAATACGAAGGACGATAGGGGAAAGGGCCAAATGCAACGGGTCAAAGCGAAAAGATCTTTTTGAGAATGGTTGTTTTGAGAAGGGCCAAGTGAGAAGGGCGAAAAGAGAACGGGTTCAAATAAGGGGCGTTGAAATACGAAGGACGAAAGGGGAAAGGGCCAAGTGCAACGGGTCAAAGCGAGAAGATCGTTTTGAGAATGCTTGTTTTGAGAAGGGCCAAGTGAGAAGGGCGAAAAGAGAACGGGCTCAAATGAAGGGCGTTGAATTACGAAGGACGAAAGGGGTAAGGGCCAAATGCAACGGGTCAAAGCGAAAAGATCTTTTTGAGAATGGTTGTTTTTGAGAAGGGCCAAGTGAGAAGCGCGAAAAAAGAACGGGCTCAAATGAAGGGCGTTGAATTAAATAAGGACGAAACGGGAATGGGCCAAATGCAACGGGTCAAAGCGAGAAGATCGTTTTGAGAATGGTTGTTTTGAGAAGGGCCAAGTGAGAAGCGCGAAAAGAGAACGGGCTCAAATGAAGGGCGTTGAATTACGAAGGACGAAACGGGAAAGGGCCAAATGCAACGGGTCAAAGCGAAAAGATCTTTTTTTGAATGGTTGTTTTGAGAAGGGCCAAGTGAGAAGCGCGAAAAGAGAACGGGCTCAAATGAAGGGCGTTGAAATACGAAGGACGAAAGGGGAAAGGGCCAAATGCAACGGGTCAAAGCGAGAAGATCGTTTTGAGAATGCTTGTTTTGAGAAGGGCCAAGTGAGAAGGGCGAAAAGAGAACGGGCTCAAATGAAGGGCGTTGAATTACGAAGGACGAAAGGGGAAAGGGCCAAATGCAACGGGTCAAAGCGAAAAGATCTTTTTGAGAATGGTTGTTTTGAGAAGGGCCAAGTGAGAACCGCGAAAAGAGAACGGGCTCAAATGAAGGGCGTTGAATTAAATAAGGACGAAACGGGAAAGGGCCAAATGCGACGGGTCAAAGCGAGAAGATCTTTTTGAGAATGCTTGTTTTGAGAAGGGCCAAGTGAGAAGGGCGAAAAGAGAACGGGCTCAAATGAAGGGCGTTGAATTACGAAGGACGAAACGGGAAAGGGCCAAATGCAACGGGTCAAAGCGAGAAAATCTTTTTGGGAATGCTTGTTTTGAGAAGGGCCAAGTGAGAAGCGCGAAAAGAGAACGGGCTCAAATGAAGGGCGTTGAATTACGAAGGACGAAACGGGAAAGGGCCAAATGCAACGGGTCAAAGCAAGAAGATCTTTTTGAAAATGCTTGTTTTGAGAAGGGCCAAGTGAGAAGGGCGAAAAGAGAACGGGTTCAAATAAGGGGCGTTGAAATACGAAGGACGAAAGGGGAAAGGGCCGAGTGCAACGGGTCAAAGCGAGAAGGGCGAAAAGAGAACGGGCTCAAATGAAGGGCGTTGAATTAAATAAGGACGAAACGGGAAAGGGCCAAATGCAACGGGTCAAAGCGAAAAGATCTTTTTGAGAATGGTTGTTTTGAGAAGGGCCAAGTGAGAAGCGCGAAAAGAGAACGGACTCAAATGAAGGGCGTTGAATTAAATAAGGACGAAACGGGAAAGGACCAAATGCAACGGTTCAAAGCGAAAAGGTCTTTTTGAGAATGGTTGTTTTGAGTAATGCCAAGTGAGAAGGGCGAAAAGAGAACGGGTTCAAATAAGGGTCGTTGAAATACGCAGGACGAAAGGGGAAAGGGCCAAATGCAACTTGTCAAAGCGAGAAGATCTTTTTGAGAATGGTTGTTTTGAGAAGGGCCAAGTGAGAAGCGCGAAAAGAGAACGGGCTCAAATGAAGGGCGTTGAATTAAATAAGGACGAAACGGGAAAGGGCCAAATGCAACGGGTCAAAGCGAGAAGATCTTTTTGAGAATGCTTGTTTTGAGAAGGGCCAAGTGAGAAGGGCGAAAAGAGAACGGGTTCAAATAAGGGGCGTTGAAATACGAAGGACGAAAGGGGAAAGGGCCAAATGCAACTTGTCAAAGCGAGAAGATCTTTTTGAGAATGGTTGTTTTGAGAAGGGCCAAGTGAGAAGGGCGAAAAGAGAACGGGTTCAAATAAGGGGCGTTGAAATACGAAGGACGAAAGGGGAAAGGGCCAAGTGCAACGGGTCGAAGCGAGAAGATCGTTTTGAGAATGCTTGTTTTGAGAAGGGCCAAGTGAGAAGGGCGAAAAGAGAACGGGTTCAAATAAGGGGCATTGAAATACGAAGGACGAAAGGGGAAAGGGCCAAATGCAACGGGTCAAAGCGAAAAGATCTTTTTGAGAATGGTTGTTTTGAGAAGGGCCAAGGGAGAAGCGCGAAAAGAGAACGGGCTCAAATGAAGGGCGTTGAATTAAATAAGGACGAAACGGGAAAGGGCCAAATGCAACGGGTCAAAGCGAGAAGATCTTTTTGAGAATGCTTGTTTTGAGAAGGGCCAAGTGAGAAGGGCGAAAAGAGAACGCGTTGAAATAAGGGGCGTTGAAATACGAAGGACGAAAGGGGAAAGGGCCAAATGCAACTTGTCAAAGCGAGATCTTTTTGAGAATGGTTGTTTTGAGAAGGGCCAAGTGAGAACCGCGAAAAGAGAACGGGCTCAAATGAAGGGCGTTGAATTACGAAGGACGAAACGGGAAAGGGCCAAATGCAACGGGTCAAAGCAAGAAGATCTTTTTGAGAATGCTTGTTTTGAGAAGGGCCAAGTGAGAAGGGCGAAAAGAGAACGGGTTCAAATAAGGGGCGTTGAAATACGAAGGACGAAAGGGGAAAGGGCCAAGTGCAACGGGTCAAAGCGAGAAGATCGTTTTGAGAATGCTTGTTTTGAGAAGGGCCAAGTGAGAAGGGCGAAAAGAGAACGGGTTCAAATAAGGGGCGTTGAAATACGAAGGACGAAAGGGGAAAGGGCCAAGTGCAACGGGTCAAAGCGAGAAGATCGTTTTGACAATGCTTGTTTTGAGAAGGGCCAAGTGAGAAGGGCGAAAAGAGAACGGGTTCAAATAAGGGGCGTTGAAATACGAAGGACGATAGGGGAAAGGGCCAAATGCAACGGGTCAAAGCGAGAAGATCTTTTTGAGAATGGTTGTTTTGAGAAGGGCCAAGTGAGAAGGGCGAAAAGAGAACGGGTTCAAATAAGGGGCGTTGAAATACGAAGGACGATAGGGGAAAGGGCCAAATGCAACGGGTCAAAGCGAAAAGATCTTTTTGAGAATGGTTGTTTTGAGAAGGGCCAAGTGAGAAGCGCGAAATGAGAACGGGCTCAAATGAAGGGCGTTGAATTACGAAGGACGAAACGGGAAAGGGCCAAATGCAACGGGTCAAAGCAAGAAGATCTTTTTGAGAATGCTTGTTTTGAGAAGGGCCAAGTGAGAGGGGCGAAAAGAGAACGGGTTCAAATAAGGGGCGTTGAAATACGAAGGACGAAAGGGGAAAGGGCCAAATGCAACGGGTCAAAGCGAAAAGATCTTTTTGAGAATGGTTGTTTTGAGAAGGGCCAAGTGAGAAGCGCGAAAAGAGAACGGGCTCAAATGAAGGGCGTTGAATTAAATAAGGACGAAACGGGAATGGGCCAAATGCAACGGGTCAAAGCGAGAAGATCTTTTTGAGAATGCTTGTTTTGAGAAGGGCCACGTGAGAAGGGCGAAAAGAGAACGGGTTCAAATAAGGGGCGTTGAAATACGAAGGACGATAGGTGAAAGGGCCAAATGCAACGGGTCAAAGCGAAAAGATCTTTTTGAGAATGGTTGTTTTGAGAAGGGCCAAGTGAGAAGCGCGAAAAGAGAACGGGCTCAAATGAAGGGCGTTGAATTACGAAGGACGAAACGGGAAAGGGCCAAATGCAACGGGTCAAAGCGAGAAGATCTTTTTGAGAATGGTTGTTTTGAGAAGGGCCAAGTGAGAAGGGCGAAAAGAGAACGGGTTCAAATAAGGGGCGTTGAAATACGAAGGACGAAACGGGAAAGGGCCAAATGCAACGCGCCAAAGCGAGATCTTTTTGAGAATGCTTGTTTTGAGAAGGGCCAAGTGAGAAGGGCGAAAAGAGAACGGGTTCAAATAAGGGGCGTTGAAATACGAAGGACAATAGGGGAAAGGGCCAAATGCAACGGGTCAAAGCGAAAAGATCTTTTTGAGAATGGTTGTTTTGAGAAGGGCCAAGTGAGAAGCGCGAAATGAGAACGGGCTCAAATGAAGGGCGTTGAATTACGAAGGACGAAACGGGAAAGGGCCAAATGCAACGGGTCAAAGCAAGAAGATCTTTTTGAGAATGCTTGTTTTGAGAAGGGCCAAGTGAGAGGGGCGAAAAGAGAACGGGTTCAAATAAGGGGCGTTGAAATACGAAGGACGAAAGGGGAAAGGGCCAAATGCAACGGGTCAAAGCGAAAAGATCTTTTTGAGAATGGTTGTTTTGAGAAGGGCCAAGTGAGAAGCGCGAAAAGAGAACGGGCTCAAATGAAGGGCGTTGAATTAAATAAGGACGAAACGGGAATGGGCCAAATGCAACGGGTCAAAGCGAGAAGATCTTTTTGAGAATGCTTGTTTTGAGAAGGGCCACGTGAGAAGGGCGAAAAGAGAACGGGTTCAAATAAGGGGCGTTGAAATACGAAGGACGAAAGGGGAAAGGGCCAAGTGCAACGGGTCAAAGCGAGAAGATCTTTTTGAGAATGCTTGTTTTGAGAAGGGCCAAGTGAGAAGGGCGAAAAGAGAACGGGTTCAAATAAGGGGCGTTGAAATACGAAGGACGATAGGGGAAAGGGCCAAATGCAACGGGTCAAAGCGAAAAGATCTTTTTGAGAATGGTTGTTTTGAGAAGGGCCAAGTGAGAAGCGCGAAATGAGAACGGGCTCAAATGAAGGGCGTTGAATTACGAAGGACGAAACGGGAAAGGGCCAAATGCAACGGGTCAAAGCGAGAAGATCTTTTTGAGAATGGTTGTTTTGAGAAGGGCCAAGTGAGAAGCGCGAAAAGAGAACGGGCTCAAATGAAGGGCGTTGAATTAAATAAGGACGAAACGGGAATGGGCCAAGTGCAACGGGTCAAAGCGAGAAGATCGTTTTGAGAATGCTTGTTTTGAGAAGGGCCAAGTGAGAAGGGCGAAAAGAGAACGGGTTCAAATAAGGGGCGTTGAAATACGAAGGACGAAAGGGGAAAGGGCCAAGTGCAACGGGTCAAAGCGAGAAGATCTTTTTGAGAATGCTTGTTTTGAGAAGGGCCAAGTGAGAAGGGCGAAAAGAGAACGGGTTCAAATAAGGGGCGTTGAAATACGAAGGACGATAGGGGAAAGGGCCAAATGCAACGGGTCAAAGCGAGAAGATCTTTTTGAGAATGGTTGTTTTGAGAAGGGCCAAGTGAGAAGGGCGAAAAGAGAACGGGTTCAAATAAGGGGCGTTGAAATACGAAGGACGATAGGGGAAAGGGCCAAATGCAACGGGTCAAAGCGAAAAGATCTTTTTGAGAATGGTTGTTTTGAGAAGGGCCAAGTGAGAAGCGCGAAATGAGAACGGGCTCAAATGAAGGGCGTTGAATTACGAAGGACGAAACGGGAAAGGGCCAAATGCAACGGGTCAAAGCAAGAAGATCTTTTTGAGAATGCTTGTTTTGAGAAGGGCCAAGTGAGAGGGGCGAAAAGAGAACGGGTTCAAATAAGGGGCGTTGAAATACGAAGGACGAAAGGGGAAAGGGCCAAATGCAACGGGTCAAAGCGAAAAGATCTTTTTGAGAATGGTTGTTTTGAGAAGGGCCAAGTGAGAAGCGCGAAAAGAGAACGGGCTCAAATGAAGGGCGTTGAATTAAATAAGGACGAAACGGGAATGGGCCAAATGCAACGGGTCAAAGCGAGAAGATCTTTTTGAGAATGCTTGTTTTGAGAAGGGCCACGTGAGAAGGGCGAAAAGAGAACGGGTTCAAATAAGGGGCGTTGAAATACGAAGGACGATAGGTGAAAGGGCCAAATGCAACGGGTCAAAGCGAAAAGATCTTTTTGAGAATGGTTGTTTTGAGAAGGGCCAAGTGAGAAGCGCGAAAAGAGAACGGGCTCAAATGAAGGGCGTTGAATTACGAAGGACGAAACGGGAAAGGGCCAAATCCAACGGGTCAAAGCGAGAAGATCTTTTTGAGAATGGTTGTTTTGAGAAGGGCCAAGTGAGAAGGGCGAAAAGAGAACGGGTTCAAATAAGGGGCGTTGAAATACGAAGGACGAAACGGGAAAGGGCCAAATGCAACGCGCCAAAGCGAGATCTTTTTGAGAATGCTTGTTTTGAGAAGGGCCAAGGGAGAAGGGCGAAAAGAAAACGGGTTCAAATTAGGGGCGTTGAATTACGAAGGACGAAACGGGAAAGGGCCAAATGCAACGGGTCAAAGCGAGAAGATCTTTTTGAGAATGCTTGTTTTGAGAAGGGCCAAGTGAGAAGGGCGAAAAGAGAACGGGTTCAAATAAGGGGCGTTGAATTACGAAGGACGAAACGGGAAAGGGCCAAATGCAACAGGTCAAAGCGAGATCTTTTTGAGAATGCTTGTTTTGAGAAGGGCCAAGTGAGAAGGGCGAAAAGAGAACGGGTTCAAATTAGGGGCGTTGAATTACGAAGGACGAAACGGGAAAGGGCCAAATGCAACGGGTCAAAGCGAGAAGATCTTTTTGAGAATGCTTGTTTTGAGAAGGGCCAAGTGAGAAGGGCGGAAAGAGAACGGGTTCAAATTAGGGGCGTTGAAATACGAAGGACGAAACGGGAAAGGGCCAAATGCAACGGGTCAAGGCGAGAACATCTTTTTGAGAATGCTTGTTTTGAGAAGGGCCAAGTGAGAAGGGCGAAAAGAGAACGGGTTCAAATTAGGGGCGTTGAAATACGAAGGACGAAACGGGAAAGGGCCAAATGCAAAGCGTCAAAGCGAGAAGATCTTTTTGAGAATGCTTGTTTTGAGAAGGACCAATTGAGAAGGGCGAAAAGAGAACGGGTTCAAATTAGGGGCGTTGAAATACGAAGGACGAAACGGGAAAGGGCCAAATGCAACGGGTCAAAGTGAGAGGATCTTTTTGAGAATGCTTGTTTTTGACCGGAGCGCCCTCTCGTCTATAAACGTTGAGCCAATGCATGCAAAGTTTAACGCGATTATAAACGCATTTGACCGCAGCGCCCTCTCCTGTATAGAAGTTGAGCGGTTACATGCAACGTTTCATCCATGACATCCCCAGCTCTTTAGTAACTACCACATCTCAGAGCCCCCTACTCGTCCCGCAGTCGTGGCCGAGTGGAGGTTAATGCGCTGGACTAGAAATTCATTGGGGTCTCCCCGCACATGTTCGAATCCTGTCGACTGCAAACATTTTTTTTTCTTTTTATGTTAGCACGGACGCCGGACGGACGGACGGACGGACGGAAGGCTAGACCCTAAGGAGCTTCGCCCCTAAAAACGGCCTCCCGCGGCAGAGGGACGCGCGGCTTGCGCCCTCGTGTGCTCGCCGCGGGATCTCCTATCTCCACCCACGGCGTTGGAGCCTCGGTTCGGCTGCCACCGCGCGCACGGTCTTCTCGTACAGCGCCGGCAAAATGAAAGCTGCGCCCGACGATCGTGGCGAGTGGCGCATTCCGGAGGGGCTGGCGCGTAGACGGAACTATACGTAGCGCTGATTGGTTGCTTGTGGCCCTGTTGACACTGATAGAGACGCCGACTAGACCCTCGATAGAGAAAGCAAAACAGGGATGGGCAAAATACATGCAGATATGCATCGAAATAAAATACAAAATACTTCGTCAAAAGTGTATTTAATTACAAATCTAATTACATTTCCAAAAAAGCATTTAAATACAAGATACAAATACAACCAAATGTATTCGGTCTCCTCCAAGTACTTTTCCAAATAAATTCTTCAAAATTTGCGTCAGCGACTTTAGGGCTTCTGCAACGGGTTTCTGGGTATCTCATTTTAATTTCGCATGGCACACTCGGGAGTTAGTGCGCGAGGCTCTAGTAACGTAATAGAAATATAATCACAAAAAAAATGTAATCAGCTTGGACGTAATAGGTGAAAAAAAAACAGAGCTTCAAGCAGCTTTTTTTTTTATTACATTTTAGTATAGAGTGGGGTCTCAAACACGCGGCTTGCGGGCCGCATGCGGCTCACGAGTCGCTGGGACGCGGCCCGCGGGCGACGGTCTGCAAGCCCTCGTTCCCATGCACTGAGCGCAAGAAATGGCATGCGCTATAATGATATCATGTTGCAGATTTATTTTCGCTTAAACATAGCTCTGCTCTTATAACGTATCCACACAGTTACCATTGTGCTTTCATTTGCCTTGAGTCTTCTTTTTTTTTCCCCAAATATTGTCACGTTAGTCACCCGTACCACAATTTCGCTTTGGGGCTCCAAGCGCGAGCACTTTGTTCAAGGACATACTTCGCTCAGCAGAGGAATGGTCAAAGGTAAAGCTAAGAGCTTGAGATTTCTTCCTTCAGAAAAAATCGCCATTCGACTACAATTATTTTTTTAGACTGCTGCTATCAAGAATTCCCTAGAAACAAAGCACTGTGATATGAAGAGATTTCTTCCTCTTTTAAAGAAATCTAGAGCTTGAATAATTCCCGAGTGAATTGGTGAACAAAAACAGCAGTGTGAATGCTCTCTTAGGAGCAGTGCCCATTTAATTATTGTTATCACATCAGGCAAGGGCCCAAATTAGTCGTATAAAGAAAGCAAAACTGAAGATGTCAGTACCTACACCGGGAGATTACAAAAAAAAAAAAAAGCGAGAGCATGACCTTTAAGCCCCGCCCGCCCCCCTCCCTCCCCCCCCCCCCCCCCCCCCCCTAAGTTGGCCCTCGACCTTTCGGGGGATGGGGTAATTGGCCCTCGCACTCAAATCAGTTTGAGACCCCTAGACCAACAAAGAACCGAGACGACCAAGATGCGCACCACTAGCTAGAGAATATTTTATTGTTGCAACTCGCACCAGTTACGAAAATATGGACGAGCCGCGCATTTAGAATGTTCCAGGCAAAAATATGGATGGAAATCAGGCTGTAAAGCATCACAAGTTGTCACAGGCACTTAATTATTTAGGCAGTCTGCCTGTGAACGTCGATTTCGTCACTATTTTTGCTTTGGACTAGCACCGTAATCACAAAGTTACTAAACGCTTGTGCTTGATTGAGAGACACTGCATTCAGTGCAGAACGTAGTTTTCTTCTTGCTCTGGAGAGTGACAATAAATTTAAGGGATGTATTTTCGCCCACAAAATTGTATTTAATTACAATTGTATTTGAAATACCCACGTTTTAGTATTTAAATACACACGTCAAATACATTACCTAATTTGTAATTAAATACAAATGCAAAATACACAAAGTATTTGAAATACGTATTTCAAATACTTGTATTTGAAATACTGCCCATCCCTGAAGAATAATATAGCTGACATTGGAGGATCTTAGATAGAAGCGTCCATTTCTCGCGGAAAATAGTCTATGTATGTCTATAGACAAACATACATATAGCTATAACCGTCTATGGCCCTCTATATTCGGCGATAAAAAAATTATGACACTAGTTAAAGGGGCACTGACACATCAAAATCATATTTTTTTTTATTATCCGAAACGATTGAAAACGATGCCGGGACATTACCCTCAAAATTTGAAATTTGGGAGTTCAGTATTTGTGAAGTCAAAAAACAATTTCCAAATGCCGAATTCGAAGTTCCCGCGCGATCGGCGCCGGTGCCTTGACGTCAAAAATCGCGGAGACCTGAGGGTCGACTTTCTTTCACCACTCCCTGCTGTTGCCAAGGCGAGGAGGAAAGGAGTGAGCGGCGACGTTACGGCGGACCGGTTTTGAGCGGTGTCGCCTGTTTTCCGTTGGAGGATACAAATCCAGGAGACGGCACCACAACGAACTCCCGATTTTTGGTATTTCAAAAAGAAGGGCCGTAGTGCGTTCGAAAATGCGTTAAAAAACATGTTTTACGATTGCCGTAATTAAATGTTATAGAGATGTCGCCTACAAAGCTTCTAAATTTCCTGATTTTTGACGTCACCGATCAAAAGAAGCGAGGAGGCGAGAGGCGGGAAAATCAAACGCCAAAAATAAAAAGGCGCGCGCGCGCGCGGGAAAATTTTTTTTCGCGATGCGGTTTTTTTTTTTTGCGTGTCTATGACTGCAACTTGCATCGTTTTAGACAATAAAAATAAATACGACCTTTGGGGTGTCAGTGCCCCTTTAAAACCCTCAACAAAAAGTTTTTTTTTTTTGTTTTTGTTTTTTATGGCACATAGGTTAGAGATTTGTAACCGTAACATTTCCTTTAAACGGCTATAGAAATCTGTATTTATCCGAAACTAGCCACATTAAATTATTCAAATGCTCCATAGCCGGTTACAGATAGGTTTATATCTCCAAGGCTATAGAGGTTTGACCATTCGGTTGTCTGTAGCCTGCTAGAGAAAAGTATCAATGTATTTAAAGCTCTAGACCCGCGGACACTTAATTGCTTGTAGATAGCTATAGACAAGGGTCTGTCCCAAAAGCTAAAGAAAGGCAACCATTTAATTTCCTGTAGCCAGCAATAGTTATTGCCTCAGAGCTATCCGACGCGCAGGCTCGTCTGCTTCTTGCACAGCTAAGGGTTGCTTCTGCTTCTTGCACAAGTGTTGAAACAAATAGTGGGTAGACCTGGAGGCATCTAGCATCGAGGTCTACCCACTATCCTTTCAATCAAACTTAATTAGAGCTCGGTGTTGTTCTGACGTCACGGCATATCCTGCACTAGAAGCAGACAACTTGCTCTTCCTATAGACGCACGACCCTTCACTGGTCTGCAGCCATCCATAGAAATGCGCTGTTGCTGATTTTTCTTTTTTTTAATTTTATTATAAGATATTAAAGTCGTTTGAGCTTCTTCGAGCCCACAAATCTACAATGTGTTCTCCTCGTGGTTGGCAGAGATGGTTTATTTGATGACAGCCCTATAAATTGAAGCTACGAATGAAAAAAAAATATTACGACCTAAACCGTACCATACATTTCGCAGCACGCCGATGATAGCACAAATATATATATATATATATATATATATATATATATATTGCAAGGGCCGTGTACATGCAGCAAAGAAACTGTATCATTTCTTAAACAGTATAATAATAAAAACAACAAGGATGCAAAGATTCTGACCGCTGAATTTAAAGAACGCGAATCTAACAGTGTACCCATAATTTTAAATTTCTTGTTAATATATATTTATTTCCGGACATCGTGCGCAGAAAGGAGTCGCGGTTAATTCTGCATTTGAATTTAAAATGTGCATTATACGATGTAAAGCAGAGGATATTCATACTTCCCGTTTTTTGTATTCACTTTGGGGCTTGGCGATGTCTTTTGAACTTTCAAAACTAAACTTCATGTAGCTGTCCTGCTCACTCGGTGTTTAAAGCAGAGTAGACGCAAAGCTGTTCTAGGCCAAGCTTGTCTCCGGTTAGGGTCACCTGGTCACAGCCTCCAAGCTGGTGATAAGGCAGAGCACGGCACCTACCTGAAGGCCACTTGTTGGTAGGCCACACACAGAGCATCCACTGCACTATCAGTATCAACTTTGCGACGAACTTACAAGACGATACAAGTGATAAATCCTCTCGCTGTGTTCATTCTTGGGATGCTCCCTGAAAATTATCATTTTGTCAGCGCTCTGAGTTCTGGCCATAAAGGAGCTCCTGCTTTCCTACTCTTCTCTCTCTCTCTCTCTCTCTCTCTAAGCAAAGAGGGTGGTTGAAGTTGCGTGCTCGCCGGACCAATTAACCGTAGGCTTTTTGTTACTTGATTCGGCTCTCTGTGCGTGTGATTACGTGGTAAAAGATTGACGGATAACGCAGTAGAGTTTCCCAATCCCGGATTGCCTGCATGCAGAACTTGTTGTGTTTGTGCTGCGGCCTGAGGGGCTACCATGGATTTCGGTGGTAAATGGTCCGAAAAGTCCTACGCTTATGTCGGCAACCAGCAATTTCTTCAAAGAGGCCAATAAATTTTTGTGACGCGTGCATTGTTCGGCTCGGCAAATGACAGCTTGTGCCACATCGCGTTGAATATTCACGGAGCACTTTTCGTTTTTGTGTTTGTGTGGTTTTACTGCAGTACCCGCGTCGACATATACCTCGGATTGCATCTTTCAAGTTCGCTTTTTTCATTACATGTGCACCGCAATCTACTTCTTGGATACGATTCACCGTTTTTTTACCGGTACTTTTACGGATTACCTCTAAGAGTATGCAGTATCTATTTTCCCGGCAGCAGCGAGAATAATTTCCCCGAAGTTCCACCGGCAGTCGTCTCCCAGATGCTATTTGAATTCACGTGACAACAGCCAGTAAAATACTGACTTTCTTAATTTCCCGGCGTGTAGTGGAAACACCTGTCATGGATAACTTTTCGTGGATACATGTTTCATGAACGTACGTTTCGTTGCCACTAACGTTCCTTCAACATTCATTACGCGAATTGAACACTGTAGGGACATATTGGTTGTCGTGTACCGTGCGCGAACCTCCAAGAACGTAAGAGACGAGGTCGAGGTGAACGTTTGTTTTCCGCTCTTTTAATATGGCGTCTCTCGCCGAACAAGCGTTGCCAGACTTCTTTCAGTCTCTGAACACGACACCTTCCCTTTTAAAACCTATTGTCTATATCGTGCCGGTGCTCTAGAGATCCTTCCGCTTCTGGTCACCCGGCCGTTATTGCTGCCAGATGAAGCTGGTGGTCCCTTGTCTGCGACCATACTGGGTGTGGTGTCTTGTCTCGCAGTCTGCAGATGTCTGGTAGTGCGACGTAATGCACCATGTTCAGTCTGCACCAGGTATGACCGTGGTTCGCGGGTCTGCTGTAGCACCACTTCTTGGTGTGCGGCGTTTGCGTACATCCAGACTGCCGATCTCGGTGCCAATTCAGCTCTGTCTCTTGCTCTTTGACGCTTGTTGTAGTGGCTTGCCTCTATGGCTTTCACTACGTTGTGACGCTGCCTATAGCGAGCAGTGTATTTCCAGTTGGGCGTCAGAAGCTTCGGTGACACAGGAACTGTAGACTTCAGTCGTCGTTCCATCAACAGTTCCGCTGGCAAATAGCCCTCCTTTCCTGGCGTAGTCCTGTGAGCCAGAAGAGCCTGTGCAGGGACCTCGGACTTCCTAAGCGGGTTCTTTACGGTTTGGACGGCTCCTTCTGCCTCGCCATTGCTTTGAGGATAGTAGGGACTTAACGTTACTTCTCACGCTTTCCACTTGTGTGTAAAGCACTTGAATTCGCTTGATGCAAACTGGGGTCCACCGTCGGAACGAATGACCTCCGGGATTTCAAATCGTGCGAATATTTCACTCAGTGCTTCGATGACGTCTTTTGACGTCGTCTTGCTTAAGCTCAAAGAACCTGGAGAAGTAGTAAATGACCACCAAGTAGTTTTTCCCGTCCAACAGGAACAGATCCATACCGATTTCCTGCCATGGGCGTTCGGGCAGATGTGTCAGGATTATGGGCTCTGCACCTGGTTGCCGGAACTTCTGGCAGGTAGGGCACAGGTTGACGTAATCGGGGATCTGTTGACTGACGCCTGGCCACCAAACCAAGTCCCTTACCCTGGCTCGACATCTCACGATGGCCTGGTGTCTACTGTGCAGGCGTTCGAAAATGTCTTGCCGCATTACAGGTGGAATAGCAAGTCTGCTTTTCCTCATCAGGAGTCCTTGAACTGTGGTAAGTTCTAATGCCACGCTCCCGTACTTCCCTGCTTCGGGTGTCAAGTCTATGAGCACCGGCCACTGGCTTTTGCAGTAGAGCATGATCCGTGCCGTGGTCACATCCTTAATCTATTCGGACCTGAGTCTGTCGAGTAGTTCAGATGACACAGGCAAGAGTTCCAGGGCTAAGAGTTCATACTCTTTTATGTAGGATTCCTCCTTGTCTGTGAGGCTTGCTTGGGATGTGTGGAGCTTCCGCGATAGTACGTCGGCGGTGTGCATCTCCTTGCCTGGTGTGTGAGATATTGTGAAGTCGTTCTCCAGGATCCCTCATCCGCAAGCGTTGTAGACGTGGTGTCATCGGGTGGTTCTCAGTTGAACCCGTTCGCATTTCTACCTTCTCGTTTTTACCTTCTCATTTCAACCGAGCGCAAAACAACTTTCGCGTTTCTCCCTTTCTCATTTAAACCGTTCTCAAAACAAACTTTCGGGTTTTGACCCTTCTCAAAACGACTTTTCTCATTTTAACCTTTCTCATTTCAAATTTTCTCAAAACATACTTTCTGGTTTTGACCATTGTCAGAAAGACTTTTCTCATTTTAACCTCTCTCATTTCGAACCCAAATTAATCCAACATCATGATCTCGCAATCTTTCTGCGGTATTTATGGCGAATTCGGGTAATTAATTGCCTTCGAGCCCTTGCCTGTTGCACCGGCGACCAAAAACGCGCCAGCGGCGCATCACGTCTCCAACCGAATGCAAAGTACAATGAACAGGCGTTTTTGGGTCGCGAGTGAGCTCTGTTAACTTCTTCTTCGATCATTCTATGGTACCATGAGCACGCTGCATACGCCAACAACATAAATTACGACTCTTTGCGATATGTGTAAACAGAGGCGGCTTCACAAAACTTTTCAAAATATTGGCATTACCACAAGTCCGTACAGCTGACAGAATATTAAAATATAAAATCAATGAAAGGGCAGATCTATAAATCAGTGTGGTGCTGCCCGCACGCGCGTCAAATTTTAATAAACTTCGTCTGGATTTTCGATTAACTGTTGCCACGGAGGCTTGCTAGCGTCGCTTTCCATATTCTGCTTACTGTTAGTAGAGAGTTTTTGTCGATCGTTCCCATGACTCCGATAACGATACCCGATACTCCGCCACCGCCTTCCTTGCGCATGCATAGTATCGTTATCGCGGCTATCGGGGGTATCGGAACGATCTACTAAAACTTTCTAGTACCTTTTTTGGAATCCTCAGTCTTCTCATTGCACCCACCCTCCTTGAAATTGTCATGCGTGTTTAAGTTTCAAACTGCATCACTATGCATACTTTCTTTTTCAGCGGTGTAATACCTTGTTATTACAGAGTTGTAAAATAAAATGATGTATGATGCAGCCCGTGTCTCAAAGAAAACATACCTTGCTCAGGCTGGATAAATTCTTCCAAAAATTTTTACTTTCTTTGAAACATAGATTATCTTTCGCTTCGTTGTTTTTGCTATCTTGTCTCAGAGCACAAAAGGGTGCCTGTCTCGATGGCTTCGTTTGCCACTCGAACCCGCTATTTGCCGCCTCAGCGAGCATTGTTTCGTTTGGTTCCCTATCCCGATTCGGATGTGACGATACCGGATACAGTCTGGCAGACAAGCTGCCCGACCTCTTGGAGCTCGGGAAAACTTCTGCCAGTACACGCCTGAGAAGCGCAACCCGAAAAGCTTGCACTCACCAGCCTTTGACCACGCGAACGCCCTTGCCGAAGATATGGGAAAATATTTTTTTCAGGGAAAATGACCATCCGAATTGGCCATTACAAGCAATAACACACGACTAGCACAATGATCCATCCGCTCCAAACGACGACATCTTAACGACATACAGCGACAGGAGAGAATTGAAGTACCGAATCTGCGCTAGCACTTTTGAGACCACGTCACCATGTGACCACGTAGCTACGTCAACAGACTCGGGGTGGCACGCAGGCATAAGGAAAATTGTTTCATGTGCTATGCAAGAGATGGTGCCGCTTCGCTTCATCTTCAACCTTCATCCTCAACTGTTTTTCCTTCTTTCTATACCTCACTACGGTGTTCAAATGACAACGGGTTCAAATGAGAAAGGGTCGAAACGCGAAAGGTTAAAACGCGAAGGGTGTTTTGCGAATGGGTTCAGACGAGAAGGGTTCAAATGAGAATGAGTTCAAATGAGACGGGTATAAATAAGAAAGGGTCGAAACGTGAAAGGTTAAAACGAGAAGGGCGTTTTGCGAATGGGTTCAAACGAGAAGTGTTCAAATAAGAGTGGGTTGTTTCGAGATACACCCGGCGTCATCTAGTCTAGTCATTTTGTTGAGAACAACGGTCCCAGTGGTTTGTGGTACAGTTCCACGTGAAATCTCAGTCTTAGTAGGTACATTCGGAAGTGTTCGCATGCCCATGTGAGAGCGAGCGCTTCCTTTTCTACTCGAGTGTATTTTTGTCCCGCTTCCGTCATGGCTTGAGAAGCGTAAGCCACAAGAAGTCTTTTGCCATCTTGGTCTTCCTGTAGCAGTACAGACCCAAGTCCGCATGATGACGCATTCGATGAAAGAGTGATCTGCGCTTGAGGATTATAGTAAGCGAGGACCGGAGTCGTACTCAGTTCGGCCTTGATTTGTTGAAAGGCGTTCTCTTGTGGTTCCCCCCAATACCAACTTGCGTCGCTGTGTAGCAAGTCCCTCAGCGGCCTTGTCTTTTGTGCCGTCATGGGAAGGAATTTTGCCAGATGGTTGACCATTTCTAGGAAAGACCGCAGCTCTTCAGGTTTAAAGGTACTGGCATGTTGGTCACAGCTGCTGTCTTCTGTGGGTCAGCTGTGATGCGTGTGCTGTCCACGATGTGACCCAAGAGCTTGACTTTGTTTTTTACAATTTGACATATTTGTTCTTGCTTAGGGCGGCTCCTGCGTTGCGTAGACATTGAAGTACCTGCTCGAGGTTCCTGTCATGTTCTTTCCTGTCAGTCCCGAACACCAATATGTCGTCCATGTGACATACTTGACCTGGTATACCCTCGACAAATCGGAGCATCTCTTTCTGGAAGAATTCAGGTGCTGTTGAGATACCAAATGGCAGCCGTTGGAGCTGGAAGCATCCTACGGGCGTGATGAACGTTGTCAGTTTCTTGGATTCGGGTGTCAAGGGAACCTGCCAGTAACCCGCGTCTGCGCTCAGCTTGCTAAAAATACGCGCTCCAGCGAGCTTTGCCAAGTTCTCTACGACTGTGGGCATAATGACGCGTTCTCGAATGACCTGGTTGTTGAGCTCTGTGCAGTCGACACAGATCCTCAGGCTGTCGTCTTTTTTCTTTGCGACTACCATTGGCGCACACCATTCCGTTGCGTGCTGTACCTGTTGGATCCCTCCCAAATCCAGCATTCGCTGTATCTCCTGACGAACTTTTGGAGGGATTGAGATAGGCACACGTCGAGGATATGTGATCGCAAAGGGCTTGGCATCAGGGTGAAGTGCGATCTTGTACGTTGTCTTCATTGTTCCCAGACGATCCTCCAGAAGCGATTCGTATTCCTTTGGACAATGGCTGCTGGTAGTGCTGATCTCATGCATTGCCGGGAGCACGTTGAGTGCTTGAATCGCTGAACGTCCCAGTAATGCGAAGTGGAGACCTTCAGCAACAAAGATGTTCTGCTGGGTCGTCTTGTCGTTCCACTGGGTTGACGAGATGAACTGTCCAAGGGTGGGGAGGTGTGCTCTTCCTATCGTGAGAAGCTTGTTGTTGGCCATCGTCAGGGTACGCATGGCACATTCATCATATTCTGTGGCGGGAATCACCGTGACATCTGCACCGGTGACGACCTTGAATGTCAGCGTCTTTTGTCCAATTCTGGTTCTTACCGTCCATGGTCGTCCGTTCCTTGAGTGTAGCACCTGTCCCACGAATAGCTCCTCCACAGCGGAGTTTCTTTGCCTCCCATTGTTGCTTGAGCGTGCATGTGTTGGACGGTCTCTGACCATGCACACCGCTTGAAAATGGCCAGTTTTCTTGCATCTATTGAACTGCATCTATTGCATTTCTTCCCCTTTGCTGGGCACTGCGTCTTGCTATATCTCAGAGTGCCGTCACACCATCTGCAGGACCACGATGTTTCGACGCTGTCGGTAGCTTTTTATGTTCGCGGTGCGGTGGACAATAACGGCCTCCTCGCTTTTGAACTTCGTCGACGTCGGCACGCGCTGCCTCGTGACCACGCAGTTCATGCTGTTGACGCTTAACTGTTTCGGAGTTACGAGCCACCGCAATCGCTCCTTGTAGCGTTAGTCTTGCGTCAAGTTGAAGCTTTTCACTCAACTTATTATCTAGGAGGCCCACGACCAGCCGATCTCTGATCAGGTCTTCCCTGAGGCTTCCGTAGTCGGAGGTGTCTGCCATCCTGCGCAAGTCTGTTATGAATGCCTCCGCTGCCTCGTGCGTTTCTTGTTTCCTCATGTTAAACTTTGCCCGTTCAAATATGACGTTCGTATGATGAATTAAGAGGGCTTCAAACCTTTCTTTCACTGTATCGTAGACGTTTAGTTCGTCCGCTGACAGCTTCAGTGAAAATATAACGCCCTCGGCCTCTCGTCCCATAGCGTAGAGAAATGTGTTCACCTGGGTCGTTTGGTCTCGTAGATGGAGCCCGGAGATGATGCGATAGCGTTCCCATTGTGCGATCCACCTCCTCCAGTCGTTTGGGTCTCTAAAGTCGAGCTTCGCCGGAGTTTCAACGGCGAACGGGTTGAAGAACGAAGCCTCGCCCGCTTGTGCAGCGGTATCTCCCGCTTGAGAAGGCCCCGGCTGGTTTTCTGCCATCGGAAACCGACTCCAGCCAGTCTCTTCGGAGGCGTCGGCTCGAATCTCACCGCTGCCACCATGTCGTGTACCGTGTGCGAACCTCCAAGAGCGTAAGAGACGAGATCGAGGTGAACGTTTGTTTCCCGCTCTTTTGATATGGTGTCTCTCGCCGAACCAGCATTGCCAGACTTCTTTCAGTATCTGGACACGACAGATGGGTGTCTATAACTGAGGCACGTGTAAACCGACTCAGCCCAACCGTTCATGCCACTTCGAGGCGACAGTTTAAGCGCGCTCGTTACAAAAGCGTTAACCCACCTGGTCCACCCGGACACGTCGCTTCGCGGCGATAGTATCCGGGGTGGCTCATTTTAGATTAAAAGCTAATCTCAGCTCTATGTGAAACGATCTGTAGGTGAAACATCGTTCGATGAACTGAATGTCACCGCCAATGAGAGGCGACTGCCAGTAGAATTTCGGGGAAATTATTCTCTCGGCGGCCGGAAGAATAGATGCTGCCCTAGAATTACCCCGATTCTTGATTGCTTTGCACTCCTTGTCTACGGAATAGGCTGTGCGTAATAAACTTCTAGGATATTACAAAACAATGCCCTATGTCTGTTTGCCTGTCTATTCCCAAGCATGTGGGCAAGTAGATTTTTTAAGGTGTTTCGACCATGTTTTAAATAGGTTTATTAAGTTCTACACGTTTTAAATAAGTTTGAGACGTCCAAACTTCTTTTTATATCCAGCAACAAGGTCGGCGCTTTTATTTGCTAAGATGTAGCGACAACAAATAATTTGTTTTACATTTTATACGATTGCGGTAAACAGGAAACACTGTAAGCAGCTATAGCAATGTGGGACCGATAGGGCGAGTTATATAATAACCTATGTCAGACCGTAGGAAAGCCAATAGGCGGCTAAGGTAACAATATGTAAAGCTATAGCGCGATGTGCAAAAAGAATCATTGGACGAGCTATGGAATAAGCTATACCAGCCCCTGCAGAGGGCAATATGGGTGCTAAAAAGACATAGGAAACGTCATAGGCGGCTATACCACGCTGGCTAGAAAAATGCATAGAGTAACCCCTAGAAATCTCTATAGCCAACCATACAAGAAGCTATAGGTGACTAAAGCAACCAAGGGGAAACTATCAGCAGCCATAGCTCGCTGGAAAAAGAGATCCATAAAAAAATGAAAGACGTGTACAATTAATTCCCTGTAATGCCGAATTAGAGCGCAGCTCTTGAGGAGGAGAGGAGGCTATGCCCTTCACATCCTCCGTACCCTCCCCTCCTCCTCTCCTTCTCCTTCTCCCCTTCTCCTCCTCCCCTTCTCCTCCCCATCCTTCATCCTCCTCCTCTCCTCCTCCCTTCGTCCCCCCTCCCTCCCCCCTCGTGACGTCATTCGGGACCTTCGCGACGTCATGAGGGTCATGTGAAGGTCGTGACTTTCGTCGTGAAGGCCACGACGAAGGTCACGAGTGACGGTCACGAAGGTCACTGTGAAGGTTGTAACCTTCGTCGTGACCTTCCCGAGTGACGTCACGGTCACTCGTGACCCTCGTGACGTCACGTGTGATGTCATTATGGGAAACTTCCCATAATGCAATGCGCGGTTACGCCCACGGCGACGGCGTCGCTGCTCAAGCCGGAAACGAGAGGCTAAGAGCTGCGCTCTAAAAAGCCATACAAATCTATAACAGACCGTACAAGAAGCAATATATGGGTAAAGGAACCATAGCCATAGGAATCTCTATAGCATATCATACAAGAAGCTATAGAGGGCTAAAAAAACTACAAGAGAAGCCATGGGCGGCTGTACAAACATGCTGGCTAAAGACACCCATAGAAATATCTATAAGAGACCATACAAGGAGCTATAGACGGCTAAAGAAACCAAAGGAAATGCTATGTAGCTATAGCATGCTGGCTAAAAAGATTCATAAAATAAACCAAACAAAATTCTAAAGTTAACCATTGACAACGCTATTACTCGGGCCTCTATTGTTCCTAATATATATCAATGACCTACCATCATCAATTAAATCGACAATTAGACTATTCGCTGATGGCTGAGTTATTTACCGGAACATTAATACACCTAATGATCACAATATTGTCCAAGACGATTTAGATACGATATCATCATGGTGTTACCGATAGCAGATGAACATTAACACTCGTAAATGCAAACAAATGTCCGTAACTAAATCCTCCACTAAAACACTAACCCAATACTCATTACTTTCACAACCACAAGAACACTCATTTTCGTACAAGTATTTGGGCGTGTATTTTACAGACTCGTTATCATGGATTGAGCAAATAACAAATAGCGCACTAAAAACACTTGTTTTCATTAGGTGGGCATTATATATAGCTTCCATTGAAACAAAACTACTCGCGTACAAAACATTTAATCCTCCCAAAATTAGAATACGCAAGCATAATTTGGAATCCACACATAAGTTACCTAATCTCGAGGCTCGAATCTTCAGAACAAAGCAGCCAGATTTATATGCAGTGATTATTCACCCGAAACTAGTGTCTCCGCTTTAAAAGCTAACATAAATCCTCCTCATCTAGAAAGAAGACGAAAAATAGCCCGATTGTTTTTTTTTTTTGTTGTTTTTTTTTTCAAGATGTATATTAGTCAGATTCCGATTTTCAATCTACTTACTGCCGGGCTGCCAATTTTATATCATCTATATTAGATAATTCCCGCAGGATTCAACCCTTTCAGTGGGCACGGCGACTCCACCAGGACTATGCGCCTAAACAACCCTTTCGCTTTTTTCGTCCAGATACTGGCAGTGCAAGTGGCTTTTCCGATTCTCGCAACTGGGCGAGGAACAGTCATCGAACGACCTGCGACGAACCGGGACTGCGTATCGCTTTGGACCACGCCAGTACGCGCTGACAAAGCAACAATCAACAATCCCACGGCGGACAATTTTTTGCATCGACAACTTCGGCTAGCCCCATCGATAACGTCATCGCAGTCAACGCTGGATACAAAACTACGCCCACACTTGGGAGTCGTCAGTGGGCACGGCGACTCCACCAGGACTATGCGCCTATAAACAACCCTTTCGCTCTTTTCGTCCAGATACTGGCGGTGCAAGTGGCTTTTCCGATTCTCGCAACTGTGCGAGGAGCAGTCATCGAACGACCTGCGACGAACCGGGACTGCGTATCGCTTTGGACCACGCCAGTACGCGCTGACAAAGCAACAATCAACAATCCCACGGCGGACAATTTTTTGCATCGGCAACTTCGGCAAGCCCCATCGATAACGTCATCGCAGTCAACGCTGGATACAAAACTACGCCCACACTTGGGACTCGTCAGTGGGCACAGCGACTCCACCAGGACTATGCGCCTAAACAGCCCTTTCGCTCTTTTCGTCCAGGTAAGAGACGAACGTTACGAACAGTGCTATAGTAGCAATGATGTTTGTCTGTTCGAGTTGCCGTGCCCACGGCCATTGTGCGATGTTATTCGCCTTTGTAGGAGTGTATTTAGTATGCGGACCCGACATGGCTCAGCTTACGGAACAGCTGCAGATAATCGCCAGAGACGTGAAAGATATCAAAGAAGGGAAGGCTGTGACGGACTCACTAATAGCAGAAACGGGAGACTGACCACAATCGAACAAAGAGTGGACAGCCTGACCGAGCTGACAGCAACTGTGACGGCCTTCCAGGATAAGATCTTGTCTCTTGACAAGAATGTCAACTTTCTAATGGCTAAAATTGATGACTTAGAAAACCGGAGCAGACGTAATAACTTGATTGTGTGCGGAATTCACGAATCAACGGATGAGGATAACACCTTTCTTGAAAACTTTGTGGAGAAGGATGTGTTTCAAAGTATCCTGAAAGTTCAAACTGCTGGAGTAGAAAGAATACATCGACTGGGCAGGAAAAGCCCAAACAAAACCAGGCCAATCATTCTTAAACTGCTTGATGGTAGGGACAAAACTAAAATTTTGACCAGTTGCCGGCTTCTGAAGGGTTCGGCTTATAGCATTTCGGAAGATGTTTCCCCACGAGTGCAACAAATTCGAAAAAAGCTATGGGAAAGTTCCGAAGACCTACGAAAAAATGGCGATAAAGTTATCTTATCTTTCGACAAAATAAAAATAAATGGCAAGGCCTTTCGCTGGGATGACAGTGCGAACAAAAGAGTGCCACTAAACTATACCAGGCACGAAGATACTAATTGACTACGGGCCAGTACCCTCCCCCCCCCCCCCCCCCCAGTTTTAGACCGGTTTCCGTCAACTGCTCCCGAAAATAATCCTTGTACTGTAACTAATAATCCCCGCACCGTAGCTAATAAAGCGCTTAGATTAATTAACTTAAATGCTAGAAGCATTGTAAATAAAACGGTTGAAATCGAAGATATAATTCTCAGTTATGACCCCGATATAATAATAGTTACTGAGACTTGGCTCACGGATAGTATATCTGATATTGAGATTGTTCCGCAGTCTTATAAAATTGTTCGTAAGGACCGTTCCTCCCGAGGAGGGGGGGGGGGGTCGCAATCGTTATTAAAAATAGCATCGATTTTTTTCCAGCTAAATACGAAGTTCACAGCTGAGGTTCTATGGGTGAAACTTTTTCTCTGTAACTCATTTCTTCTTGTTGGAGCTGTTTACAGGCCACCAAGTGCTGGCATAGCTGTGATGTATGAACTTCAAGACTTCTTACAAGAGCAATCTAAGAGTTTCATGAATATAATAATGGGGGGTGACTTCAATCTCCCAAACATCGATTGGCCTTCGATGACCACAGTGGCCTCTTGTAAACATTCTGATGCTTTAATTGATATCGCCTTCGCATATAACCTAACACAAATAGTGTCAAGTCCCACTCGCATCACAGATTCTACTAGTTCGATCCTTGATCTTGTTTTTGTTTCTCAGAATTTGTATGTTGCCGATGATCACTGTGTGGTCACAGAGGGTTTATCCGACCACCATATGGTTGTTTTTGATTGTCCGGGACTTGTCCCCAAACGTTGTCTTGATAAGAGAGCAAAGTTTAAGGACTATAATAGAGCACAAGACGAAAGTATAATAGATTACCTCGAGCTATCGTTCGACAGATTTGCTGATAGGGCTTCAGTTCCGGGATGCGATATAGACGAACTATGGTGCACTTTTCAAAATGCGGTGCACACGTGTATAGAAAGATTTGTGCCATCTCGTAGGAAGCGAACTAAAAAGAATAACCCATGGATCACAAGGGAGATTTTACAAATCAAAAGGAAAGCCAATAGGCTAAGCAGAAAACGCGGAAAAAAAAATAGAATTGACTGCCTTACGTCATAAATTGAGAACATTCATTAAGAATTCCAAGTATGAGTATTTCAACGTTAAAATGTCGAACTTCCTTCGTAACGATCCCCAGAAGTTTTGGAGGCATATATCGGGTTCAAGACACTCAGTTAACAAGATCATTCAACATGGGAGGGAATTCGTTGATAATAGTTCAATCGCGAAGATATTTAACGACTACTTTGCCTCTGTGTACACCACAAGTGACAGCTTCTTTCCTGAGTTCTCGATTAAACTCGCTCACGTACCAGACATACAACTATCAGAGGAGGGAATCTTCTCTGCGTTACTAAATTTGAATACAAAAAAGTCTTGCGGTCCAGACAAAATTCCTAATGTGTTTTTAAAAAGGTACGGTGAGTGGTGTTCTAAATTTTGTTTTCTAATTTATAGCAGATCGCTAGAGAGAGGGGTGGTACCTAATCAGTGGAAAGTGGCAAAAGTTATACCCATTCATAAGAAAAGAGATAAACATGACGCATCGAATTATAGGCCCGTTTCCTTGCTCTGCTCGTGCAGCAAGGTTCTAGAGCATTTTTTTATTTAGTAATCTCGTGTCACATTTTGAATCGAATAATTTTTTATCAGAGAGCCAGCATGGTTTCCGGCGTGGCTACTCTACGGTAACTCAGCTCCTTTATATAGTAAATGAACTTGCAAAAGTCGTTGACAAGGTGGGGGGGGGCAAATGGATGTAGTATTCCTAGATTTCGCCAAGGCTTTTGATCGCCTGTCACACAGCAAACTACTTATCAAGCTAAGAGTGATTCTAGGAAACGATAATCTTTTGCGATGGTTGGATTCATACTTGAGCAACCGTCATCAGTTCGTTGAAGTAGGTGGGGCTTGTTCCCCAATTGTATCAGTTATCTCGGGCGTTCCGCAAGGATCGGTGCTGGGCCCGCTGCTCTTTCTTGTTTTTCTAAACGATTTGACGGTTGATGAGCGTATACACTGCCGGTTTTTCGCAGATGACTGTGTGCTTTTTACTGAAATAGCTTCAAGCAATGACCAACTTAATTTAAACAAGTGCCTGTGTTCAATTTCTCAATGGTGTAACGAATGGCAAATGTTGCTAAACAGCTCGAAAAGTGTACAAATGAGAGTAATGGGCAAGAGGTCACCCTTGGAATTTAACTGCTGTATACAAAACTCACCTTTACAAGTTCCTCAGTTGGAACAGCCACATATCCTGGACTGCTCAGAAGGCATCAGCAAAGCTATGGTCATTGAAGAGGCGGCTGAAGCACTGTACCCCTGAAACCAAGCTAGCAATCTACACGACAGTAATACGACCTGTCTTAGAATACGCGGATGTTGTTTGGGACCCTGCGACTAAACTTAATATTGATCGACTCGAGGGGGTACAGAAGAAAGCCCTGCGCTTCATTTACAACGAGTACAGGAGAATGAGTTCTATCACTAACTTGTACAATAGGTCGAAAATTGAGCTTCTTTCAACCCGGCGCAAAATTAATCGTCTAAAGCTTTTGTATACCATTGTACACGACTCATCTCGCCTTTCATTCGAGAGATTTATGCAATTTAACACATCCCGTCACACACGACACAAGCACTCCAACACTATTGTGGTACCTTACAGCAGAACCCAATGTTTAAAAAACTACTTTTTCGTACGAACCATTAACGAATGGAACAGTCTTCCTGCCAAGATTACCAATGTCTCGTCCGTTCAGGAATTCGCCTCATCACTACAGCGTTATTTCTTAGATGTGCAGTCCTAGATGTTTTTCCTTTTGCTAGCTTGCAATGTGGTTTTCTTCTTGTGTGTTGCCCTGTGTGCCCTCTCCTGCCCTGGCTGCCAAATGGCAGCCGGCAGTATGTCTAAATAAATAAATAAAATACTAACACTTTCATCTTTTCTTCCTTAGTACTCTGCACCACTGACTGAAACAAACTACCCGACCATATTGTAACTCAGCGATATCCTATTTCATTTAAGAAGTGCATTAATTTGTGTAACGGTGAACCTTGATATGGTAAAACTGCATCATAACAATAACATGATATTAAGCGTTTTTTTGTGTGTTTTTTTTTGTATGCGTGTGTGTCATTTTTACTTGTTCGTATCTATTTTTTATGTAAATTACTTTTTTGTCTTAATTTTTGAATCCCCCTGATGTAATTCCTCTTAGGATGCCTTTGAGGTGAATAAAATGAAATGAAATGAATGCCTCTGCATCACTTATCCGATCGTTACTGTAGTTCATTTTATCTAATCCTACTACTTCGATTATTGCCATTTCATAGGGATCATTTTTTTTTATACAACTCCCGTGTTGTTCAGAGATAATTACACCACAAAGTGTATCGCTTAAAAATATAACCCTTCTGTCTCAAGATATCGCATACTTGCAATTCAGTACAATAATTGTATGTTATAATAATTTTCCTGCGTTCTAAAATTTCTTCTTTAAATCACTCGGCGTTCACAGCTCACATGTTAGCTCATAAAAAATAAATAGTGCGAAAACCCACTTTTCTACAACTTCTAAGCTGGGCGCGAAGCTTTCAGCTGAGCTCTATGGCGCGGCGCACGTCAGCCTGCTGCCGTTACGTCACTGGACGCATGTTCTGGTCTTCTCCTCGAGGTGGTGTTGGGTAAAGAAGGTTTTTTGGACGAGAAGGGAAGAAGAATACGCCACTTTTCGCAGATGCAGGGACTTTAGCCTCCCGTCGGCCAAAGCGCCAACTAGATTTTTATTTACGAACTGTTTCAGCCATAGAGTACGGTGGAACGCCATCTAGACGCTGCGCTTCGAAACATACGTATCGCATAGAATACAATGCAGTTACCAAAGCAGCCGTCCGGCGCGTCGAACGACCGGAGGCAACACCTCCTAGAAGGGAAGGCCGCAGAAGCTCCGAGTGGTTACGTCACAATGTCGGAGAAGGAAGGCCATAACGCAACTGCGTAAAAAAATATTTAAAAACATTGTTGTGCGGCGCAGTAGTGTTTGAGCGCGTTTATCAACATAAATATATGTTTTAAAAGCGCAGTCTTGTACAATGTATTATCTATATAACATATAAACGTAATATGCACGAACTCCACTCTGTTACGTCACAGCGTGGTGGTGGCGCATCGGGCACACTTCCGGTCTGGGGCTGTGGGCGGAAGTCCCCTTCTGAGACGTGTCTTCCTGCGTTGTTTTGAAGAAATAAAAAACAAAAAAAACTGCCTTCTCGTCAAAACGCCGCGAATGGAGCTGTACCAAAAGGGTCAAAAAAGGTTTGCAGGTCAGTTTTCATGTACTCGGTTCCTCCGAGAGCGTGGATATGTGCCTTGAAAAGGGAAAGCCAGACACCGTCAGACCACGATTGCTTGGGCGGGAAGCACTTTGGGTTGAATTCACGGATACTTGTGGTCATCAGATTTATTTGTTTTGTTCCAACATGAACTCCGGAAAACCGTCAAGTTGTACGGACCCCCCGCCGGACTTCGTTCAGTGCGTCTCCGAGTTCAAATGGCCGCTTGATCGTTCGAACTGTCGTCTGCTCCTTCGAACGTTTCTGCTTGTTTTCTCCTCTTTTAGAGGACACCGGCCCGTAGACAAAATGTTGGCCCGGTACTTGCGATAAGAAGTAAGTGTAGACCTCAAAATGCTTACGTTTGAAGGTTGGTAAGCAGGCTCGATGTAAACAGTAGATACAATGGGATGTTGATCATTGCTACCAGCGGCCGTCACCGATTTGTTATGCCTGATTCACTGGGTCCGATTCTGCTTGCGATTTTCAGTATCGACGTCGACCATCTCAGCTACGGTTCACGCTTTTGCAGCCCGAGCGACGTCGCGACTGAAAATTGCGAGTGAAATCTCATCATGCAAATCGGGCTTTAGCGTCCATTCTACGGCGTCCACGCGGAATGAATCGCCCATGTCACATCACTCACGCGACGTTTTGCGGAGTAACAAGCCTAGTTAATTTCGCTGAGGCCGCTAAAGTAGTCGGACATTGCCCAGAAAGACGTAGAATCAACAATTCGAACGCGAAAAAGGGCAGGGGGACCCACAGCGACGCCGACAACATCACATTTCAAAGATTTGTTTAAGGGCGACGGCGAGTTTCTTGCCCACACTCCATCGCACAGGCGCGGCGCTGATGGCGTCCGCTGGGGCGCTCCGGTTTGTTTGTAAACATGATTTGGTGTATAGAAGGTGTTACCAAGGTTGAATGAACCAAATTTATGTTTATGGTTATCCCCGTAACCGCGCGACTATGTGAAGTCCCGCAGCTCCGCGCACATTTCGAATGATCCGGCTCCGATGCGACATCATCTTCCCTCATACGGGCTCCGATTCTGGTAAATTTACGTTGTGTGTGAGCTGCTGACTGTCTGAAAAGGAACGCTGAGACATTTGAGAAAGGAAGGGAACCAAAATAAATCAGTCATCGCCGCAGGGAACGCACACGAGCAAGAGATGGGTCGACAAGGTTAAGCCTTTCCTGTCACACTGCTGCCGCTACTCTCGTGCGTGGATCTTTTGATGCATTTCTTCCCGTTGTTTTTCTCTCGTCGCCGCAGTCTCGGGTAGTTCTTTTGTTTTCGCTTGATACTACGACATTTACGTGGGTTCGCGGAACAAGTCCTGCTACGGTTTGAGTGACGTGTCGCAACTAGCCAACGATGGCACATGGTAATTTACCGATAGACCTTTCTCTCGGCAGAGAGATTTCTTGGAGCCTGTGTTCAAATGGTTTCGTGACGGATATTGTGGGACGTACGGATAAAATCGACAGGTGAGTAGAAACTTATTTACGAATTTTCTTCGTCATGTAGAACGCAAATAAAGTGTCGCAGTCGTTTTTTTTTTATTTATTTAAATCTTGTGATAGAATGGAATCTCGTTCTTCGTCGTTATCCATGTGCAGTTGCGTCCACATATGTAAATATCCGTGATAATATTCTAGTTTTCACTGGAAGGTGAATAACAAGTTTGCGTTATTGAAAGTGCGTTATTTTTGCTTATGTGTTTATTTATACTAATGTTATGTTATTGCCTTTACTGCGTTTATACTAGAATCTTAACTGTATTAAGGTAATACTATCATTTTATACAAAATAAGTTATATTTTGTTCTAAGGCAGCTCTAGCCCACAGGGAGAAATTATTTTACTGTAAATAATAAGTCTAGTAACCCTGCCGCACGAAAAAGTTAATATATTTTTCCTAAATGATACGGGATTTAATCAGCTGGCGGTCTTGTGTGATTATACAAGCGTCGCAAGCCGATTTGTCGACCCCATATTGTCACGAATGACGAGGTGAAACAAAGAATAACTGGAGAAACAGAAAAGTTTAATGGGGGCGAACTTGTGCCCTAAAATAAACGAAAGCAAACAGAAGATTACAGCAGAGCGTCGTGGGCGTCGAAGTCGGCGGAAGAGCAGAGTCGAACGCTGGGGCGAAACTGGCCCTGGCTCGCAACGCGAAGCCACTTATGTACACGAGTGGGCTTCTGGAATAATCTGCGCAGAAAGTTCGACGCACAGAACAATCAGGAATCTCGAAATTACCAGAACAATAAGTTTCAGGGATAAGCAAAAGACACGTCGCTCCCAGGAATCGAACCCTGCCTTTTCGCGTGAGAGGCATGTACGATAATCGTTAGGCCACGCGCGCGCCGCCTACTTGGCCAGCTGCGCGCGCGGCATTACTCCCCCCTTTAAAAAGTAGATCGCCCCGATGCAACACAAAACAAAACAAAATAAAAAAGAACGATAAACTAAGGAGTCATTTGGAACACATTCACAGTCCTATCGAGCGTAGTACGGCTTCAGGCGCATGACGTGGACGACTTAATGTCCTGGTGGGCGGCGTGATGATGTTCTTGTTCCGTCGGGTATCACCTCGTATCTAAGATCGCCAAGTCGACGCAGTACCTTGTAGGGTCCAAAATACCGTTTTAGAAGCTTCTCGCTGAGACCACGCCGGCGAATCGGCGTCCAGACCCATACTCTGTCTCCGGGCTGGAAGTGGACGTCCCGACGACGAAGGTTGTAGCGGCCCGTGTCGACACATTGCTCGCCAGACACATCCGGTGTCTGGCGAGCTATCGGACTTTTTTTGTCCGTTGGACTGCCACCAAGGCGTCGTCGGTTCCGTCGCCAGCCGGTTTATGGGGTAACATCGCGTCTAGCATTGACGCTACTTTCTTACCATGAACGAGTTGAAATGGTGTCACCCCGGTGGTCTCTTGCACGGCCGTGTTGTAGGCAAATGTGACGTACGGCAACACCTCGTCCCATGTCTTGTGCTCCACGTCGACGTACATGGAGATCATGTCGGCGATTGTCTTGTTAAAGGGGCACTCAAGCGGTTTTTAGAGAAGCTACTTTTTGGTGCGATGGCGTTAAGGAAGTGTCAGTGAATAAGTATCTTCAGTTTTAGAAGGCAGAACCGCCTATTAATCACACAGGAATAAAATACGTGCGGACTCTTTTCTGTACTTGCGAGGACCAATGAAATTATCGTATGTTTGAAAATTTTGGCGGTCTTTGTAAAGTTTGGCTAAAGAAACAATTTTCAGTTCATTTAAATATGCTGTGCATGATAATTGCACAAAACGTAAAATATTTCTAGTTTAGAATACGCGATAGTGCAATTATCGTTTCACAAACAAGGGACTACGTTTTCTCCTTGCCTTCCTCCGCGGGGGGTGAATTTCCCCAGGGATGCGGGGAAGCGCACTTATCTCCGCGCGTTGCAGGCCGGTCTGGGCCGGTCGTGCCGGTCGCGGTAGCCACTGTAGTCGCGGGCCGGCCGGCTCCTTCTATCCGCAAACGTGGTGTCGGTGGGGATCATCGGCGTGGACCGCGTGGTGAAAGCTCATCGTTCCGCGTAAAAGCGCTATCCTTGACTGTGAATTTTCGTCGTGTGTCGCTATGATAACCCAGCACGTACTAGAAGGGAAGATCCACCTACGCGTGCGGCGATGTCGTGGCGGTACTCTCAAGACAGCAGAAACGCCGGTGCCGTCGTGTTTGTTTACTTCGACTGCAGTGGTGCTTTCTTAGCATTTGTGTCCTCGAACATCGCCCGGATTTCTTATTTGGCGCATTTCATGCGTGTGCTCAAGTTCAAGGTGTTACTAGCGCGTACCGTATAAGGGATGCGAATTTTCACGCGTTTTCATCACCGGAGAAAAGTGATTAGTGTTAGCAATCCTGAACGCTCGCAACGTCTATCTGATTACGAAATCATATTTCTACGTTGCTATATCGCTGCTAAGATTACATTGTCTTTTATAATCGTAGAAAAGGTATGTGACGATATTTGTACTATTGCAATGTCGTGTATTACAGTCGTGGTCGTCCAAGACAGCGGACTGCATTGTTTTATTTTCTTTTTTTCATCCACTGTACCCTGCAAGCCTATAAAAAAAAATAATAATAAAGCATTAGGCTATAGAAAACTGTTACGGCATTGAGTAGCGGTGCGTCCCCTTTTTAGAGGGGCCGCTGAAACAGCTGACGGCGGCGTATAGAAGCGGTCGCCGTGCTGACGACCCGCTGCGCTTGTTGTAGTGGTCGGTCCGGTCGCCCCGGTTGCAACGGACGCAGTCGTAGGTTCGCGCTCGTTGCACATGTCTGAATCAGCCTTCCCCCCGTCCTCCCGAGGCGAAAGTCAACGTGGCGACATCATTTGACATCACGTACCAGAGGTAACGCTGCGATGTCAAACGTTGGTTACGACTTGCCCCAACCGCAAATCGAAGAACGCCCGAAAAGGCCTGCGTTTCGTCGTCCTCGGAACCCGAACATGACTCCGAAGCGCTGCTATCGTCCACATCGCACGTCGGAGTGGCGGCATAGGAAATCATCCCCAGGTCGGCTGTCCGCCGAAGAATTTCAACCTCTATCGGCGTCAGGTCCTCGAGCGTAGAGAAATCGGCCATGATCGAAGCTCGAATGACAAAGAGGTTCGGCCGATGCGGCTACCTCGGGATCACTGCGCGACGGAACGTCGTCCAACGCCATTGGCCCTAGATCCTTTCGATAAGCGTGCGAGGACCAATGAGAGTGGTTTCGTTTTCGGATGGATCCGAGGTTTGGCGGCCTTCAATTACATTTTTATTAAAGAAAAATTCACCGTATGACTATACTTTTTGGTTTTTAGGGATACTTAGGGCGTCTAAATTCAGCTGTCATCATCAAAACACGAACTTAAAATCCACTTGAGTGCCCCTTCAAAGGGGCACTCAAATGGATTTTAAGTTCGTGTTTAAGTGTGTAGTGGTCGGTCCGGGGCGACCGGACCGACCACTACAACAAGCGCAGCGGGTCGTCAGCACGGCGACCGCTTCTATACGCCGCCGTCAGCTGTTTCAGCGGCCCCTCTAAAAAGGGGACGCACCGCTATTCAATGCCGTAACAGTTTTCTATAGCCTAAAGCTTTATTATTATTTTTTCTTGATAGGCTTGCAGGGTACAGTGGATGAAAAAAAGAAAATAAAACAATGCAGTCCGCCGTCTTGGACGATCACGACTGTAATACACGACATTGCAATAGTACAAATATCGCCGCATACCTTTTCTACGATTATAAAAGACAATGTAATCTTAGCAGTGATATAGCAACGTAGAAATATGATTTCGTAATCAGATAGACGTTGCGAGCGTTCAGGATTGCTAACACTAATCACTTTTCTCCGGTGATGAAAACGCGTGAAAATTCGCATCCTTTATACGGTACGCGCTAGTAACACCTTGAACTTGAGCACACGCATGAAATGCGCCAAATAAGAAATCCGGGCGATGTTCGAGGACACAAATGCTAAGAAAGCACCACTGCAGTCGAAGTAAACAAACACGACGGCACCGGCGTTTCTGCTGTCTTGAGAGTACCGCCACGACATCGCCGCACGCGTAGGTGGATCTTCCCTTCTAATACGTGCTGGGTTATCATAGCGACACACGACGAAAATTCAGAGTCAAGGATAGCGCTTTTACGCGGAACGATGAGCTTTCACCACGCGGTCCACGCCGATGATCACCACCGACGCCACGTTTGCGGATAGAAGGAGCCGGCCGGCCCGCGACTACAGTGGCTACCGCGACCGGCACGACCGGCCCAGACCGGCCTGCAACGCGCGGAGATAAGTGCGCTTCCCCGCACCCCTGGGGAAATTCACCCCCCGCGGAGGAAGACAAGGAGAAAACGTAGTCCCTTGTTTGTGAAATGATAATTGCACTATCGCGTATTCTAAACTAGAAATATTTTACGTTTTGTGAAATTATCATGCACAGCATATTTAAATGAACTGAAAATTGTTTCTTTAGCCAAACTTTACAAAGACCGCCAAACTTTTCAAACATACGATAATTTCATTGGTCCTCGCAGAAAAGTACAGAAAAGAGTCCGCACGTATTTTATTCCTGTGTGATTAATAGGCGGTTCTGCCTTCTAAAACTGAAGATACTTATTCACTGACATTTCCTTAACGCCATCGCACCAAAAAGTAGCTTCTCCAAAAACCGCTTGACTGCCCCTTTAAGCCGCTCCGTCAGCCCGTTGGTCTGCGGTTGGTACGCAGTGGTACGACGATGGCTGGTGTGACTGAGCCGAGGGATTTCTCGGGTCAGCTGTGCCATGAACGATGATCCGCGATCTGTAATCAGAACTTCGGGAGCGCCATGCCGGAGGACGATGGACTCGATGAAAATCTTAACGACTTCAGCAGCTGTACCTGAATGAAGGGCTTTCGTTTCAGCGTACCGCTTGAGATAATCTGTGGCGACGATTATCCACCGGTTTGCCAGGGTCGACGGCGGAAAAGGACCAAGTAGATCTATTCCGATCTGCTGGAACGGTGCAGTTGGAGGAGGAATAGGCTGCAGGAGACCTGCCAGCTTCGTTGGCGGTTTCTTGCGTCGCTGGCACTCGTGGCAGGAGCGGGTGTAGAGGTGGACGGTTTTGGGGAGATTGGGCCAGTAATACTTTTCGCGAATACGGTCCAATGTCCGGCTGTAACCAAGGTGTCCGGACGTAGGGTCGTCGTGACACGATTGAAAGACCTCGTCTCGAAGGTCGGCCGGGATTACCAGCAGCCACGGCGAGTTGCTGTCCCCAAAGTTCTCTTTACAGAGGTCACCTTATCGAAGGGCGAAGGTCGGCAGGGTTCGTGAGAAAACACGGGGCACGGTACTCCCCCGCCCTTCCAGGTGCTGAATTAATGCGCGCAACTCAGGATCGTTCCGTTGACGTCGTGCCAGGTCGTCGGTGGTCACTGCTCTTAGGAAGCACTCGTCGTCATTCTCGTCACTGCGGCCGGAAGGTGTTTCGACAGGGGCCCTGGACAAGCAGTCGTCGTCGCTGTGCTTGTGGCCTGACTTGTAGACTACAGTCATGTTGAACTCCTGTAGTCGGAGACTCCATCGAGCGAGGCGTCCTGAAGGGTCCTTGAGGTTCGCAAGCCAGCAGTGCGAGTGGTGGTCTCTGACTACGCGGAACGGGCTCCCGTCAAAGTACGGGCGGAACTTCGTGATTGCCCAGACGACCGCAAGACACTCCTTTTCAGTCGTGGAGTAATTTTTCTCCGATTTGGACAGCGTCCGACTTGCGTAGGCGATAACCCGCTCGGTGCCTTCTTGCACTTGAACCAGTACCGCTCCACGTCCTGCATTACTAGCGTCCGTGTGAATCTCGGTTTCCGCATCCTGATCAAAGTGTCCTAGGACAGGAGGAGTCTGGAGTCTTCGCTTCAGCTCGTCGAATGCCTGCTGCTGTTCCTCGGCCCATTCGAATTTCTTGGCATCCTTCGTGAGGTTTGTGAGCGGTACGGAAATCCTTGCGAAATCCCGAACGAAGCGTCGATAGTAGGCACAAAGTCCGAGGAATCTTCACACGGCCTTCTTGCCTTTCGGCGTCGGGAATGCCGCGACGGCGCGAGTCTTCTCGAGGTCTGGGCGGACGCCTTCGTTACTAACCACGTAGCCTAGGAACTTCAGTTCGTCATAGGCGAACGGGCACTTTGACGCCTTGAGGGTGAGCCCGGCGGTCTCTATGGCTTGGAGAACAGCTCGGAGTCGTCGCAAGTGCTCGTCGAAGTCAGTTGAAAACACTACGACGTCGTCAAGGTAGACAAGATAGCTCTGCCACTTCAGCCCTGCCAGTACGGTGTCCATGACACGCTGGAACGTTGCTGGTGCCGTGCATAGTCCGAAGGGCATCACTTTGAACTCGTACAGTCCATCCGGCGTGACGAAGGCTGTCTTGTCTCGGTCCCGTTCGTCGACTTCGGTCTGCCAGTAGCTGCTTTTCAGGTCCATCGATGAGAAATATCGAGAGTGGCGCAGCCGGTCTAGAGTGGCGCCAATGCGGGGGAGTGGGTAGACATCTTTCTTCGTCACCGCGTTCAGCTGCCGGCAGTCCACGCAGAACCTAAGCGTTCCGTCCTTCTTAACCAGCCCGACTGGAGAGGCCCACGGACTATTTGAAGGTTGGATTATGCCGTCTCCCAGCATCTCTTAAAATTGCTCCTGGATTACCTCCCTCTCTTTAACGAAGACTCGGTACGGTGATCGATGCACAGGGCACGCGTCATCCTCGATAACGATGCGGTGCTTCGCAACGGCGGTTTGGCGTACCTTCGACGACGCCGCAAAGCAGTTGCGGTATTCGGCGAGGAGGTTAAGCAGCTGCCGTCGTTTCGGGCCTGGAAGCTTAGGGTCAATGTCGAGCTGCGCTGGCGACGTACTGTCTTCCTGAGGTGGCAAGGTTTCGTCAGTAATCACGGCAATTTCGGCGGCGTTTCGAAGTTCCTCGACGTGGCCCACGGCTGCACCTTTCGTTAGGTGTTGCGTTTCATTTTGGAAGTTCGTCACGAGGACCACAGTCCGCCCATCCTGAAGTTCAGCTATCCTCTTGCGACGCCTATTCCTCTTCCCAGGAGCAATTAAAGGTTGCCTTCCACGACAACTTCGCCGCAGTTAGCTGTATCGGCCACGACTGGTACGACAACACTTGATCGCGGCGGCAGGTTCACGTGGTCGGCGGCGACTCGGACGGCGGGTGACGCAGTTCGGGGTTCTTTTTAAGGCGAAACAGGCTTCCGCAGCGTCAATCTGTTCTCGCCCAGGTCGATGACGGCGCCGTATTCGCACGGAAAGTCCATGCCGAGAATGACATCTCTGGAACAGTCTTGTACAACAACGAATTTCACAGGGCACGTTTCGCCGTGAATTTCGACGCGAGCAGTGAAACTTCCGACTGGCGTGATAAGGTGCCCTTCGGTGGTTCGGATTTGTGGTCCTCCCCAGGGCGGTTGTAACTTTTCGCAGGCGGCGAGAAAGCCTCCCACTCATGACTGAGTCGTCTGCTCCGGTGTCCACGAGTGCCGATGCGTCGTAGCCGTCGATAGCAACATTTAGGTTGTTGGACACCGTTGAAGGAGCTTCGTTGCGATGCATGGCGTCGGGAGAGTGGGAGCGCTCCAGCGATCTTAGAGGCTCTTTACTTTGGTCGTCTTCGGCAACGCCACCTCCAGGCGTTGCCACACTTAGTTTTCCCGACGAGATAGGGGGGACAGACTGTCCCGACGAGAGCGGCGGAAAGGCAAAAGCGCACGTCGAGGCAAAGGCGAACGGGAACCTCGGGGTGGAGTCGGCACCGGGGACAGGGGTCGTCGAAGATACTCCTCGATGTCTCTCGGTCGCTTCCCAAGACGAGGTCGCGGGTCGCTCGGCGCGAAGCCTCGCAGGCCCATTTGTCGGTACGGGCACCTCCGGTAGACGGGATCGGCCTCGCCGCAGTGATAACACAGCGGTCGTCGATCGGCCGTGCGCCAGACATCTCTCTACCTAGGCGCCGGTTGTTCAGTGCGGACGAGCTGGGGTTGCCCTTCCCGACGTCGGAAAGTCTGCGGCTCTGGTAGGTCACGTCGAGATGGCGTCGAATACTCCCGGGCAGCGGGAGCTGGTCTCCGAGCTACCGCGGCGTATTTCAGAGAAGGCTCCTCGGGTACTGCTGCGCTGGCAGGAGCCTCAGGTTGAATGCCCGCTGAACTTCCTCGCGGACAACTTCGGCTATTGACAGCGAAGCAGGCTGGTGGGCAGCACGCAGGAACTTCTTGATTTCCTCCCGGACGACGTACCGGATGATGTCGCGGATGTCCGGGATGCTACAGCTGGATGGCGAGAGGGCAGCGAAGCCGGGAAGTCTCTGGTAGTGTGAGGCCCGTGCGTGAAGGGCACGTTCGATGTTGGTGGCCTCAGTGATGAAACCTTCGACGGTGGTAGGCGGGCTCCGCACGAGGCCCCCGAAGATGTTTTCTTTCACGCCCCGCATTAGGACCCGCAACTTTTTCTCTTCGGGAGCGTTTTGGTCGGCGCGGTTCATGAGGCGGAGAACGTCTTCGACGAAGCTTGTGACGCTCTCGTTTGGCCCTTGGTGTCTTGCTTGGAGAAGTTCTTCGGCACGCTGTCGTCGCTGCTGGTTGGCAAAGGTGCGTCGCAGCTCGGCCTGGAATTCTTCCCACGACGAAATCGACGCTTCGTGGTTCTCGAACCAGGTGCTTGCCGTGCCTTCCAGAGCGAAGTAGACATTCTGAAGGCACTGCTCCAGTGTCCATCGGTTATGGCGAGCCACTCGTTCGTAATGCGGTAGCCAACCCTCAACGTCCTCGTGGATCTCCCCGTGGAAGGGCGTCGGGGTCCGGGTTGCGACGGGCAGGTAAGTGATGGTAGAAGCGGCCGGGGTCTGCGACTACTGGTCGTCCATTGTCGCCCTCGTTGGCTGCTTGGTCCTGGGTGGCAGAAGTCCGTGTTCCGGGTGTAGACCTTGGATGCGGCGACTCGATCGGGTCTCGATCTGGTCTTCGTTGGATCCTCGGGAGCTAGGGTTCAGACTTGTAATGCGGAAACTCGGAGGGCTATGCTGCACGGACCATGCGGTACCCCGCACCTGCACCAAAATGTCACGAATGACAAGGTGAAACAAAGAATAACTGGGGAAACTGAAAAGTTTAGTGGAGCGAACTTGTGCTTAAAAATAAAAGAAAGGAAACAGAAGATTACAGCAGAGCGTCGCGGGCGTCGAAGTCGGCGGAAGAGCAGAGTCGAACGCTGGGGCGAAACTGACCCTGGCTCGCTACGCGAAGCCCCTTATGTACACGAGTGGGCTTCTGGAACCTGCCTTTTTGCGTGAGAGGCAGGTACGACAACCATAAGGCCACGCGCGCGCTGCCTACTTGGGCAGCTGCGCGCGCGGTAATATATTAATTTGATCGAAATTACATTAATTTTGCCATGTGACCGGGGTATGATGCAAGAATTCAGTGACTGCATGCGATAACATCGCTTACATGATCATGACACTTGTCTAGCCGTGTCCGCGTTGACTACGTCTACATGATTTTTAACTGTGATCTGTTTTGATATGTCCAATCACTGCGTGTCTCGCCATTTGTCGAAGTATTTCTGTATAAAATATGCATTCCTACAACAATAATTGCGTGGCTCAATGTTTTCGACTTAAAAGAATCACATTTTCCCATAGACGTCTTATAGGCATACCTTCTGCCATTTCGTACTGATTATTTAGCGGTATAGTATTTTGCCCATGTAATAAAATGATTTCTAGACCCGTTGCTATGTGGAGCTTTCATTTTAGCTAATAAGACACGCGCGTGTGACTAAAAGCACGTTGACGTTCGATCCACGTTCGTTGCCTTCGCTTCGACGCGTGCCCCCGATGGCCTTCCTTTGCGACGTCACGAGAAGACGGCCTTCTACTAGGATGTGTTGCGGGAGGCGAGTCGTGGTGAGTGAGGGAGGGTGCTGCTCGTGCATGCAGGTCTATGAGCAGTTCCCAATAAACCGCAGCTCCACCGCGACGTGACGTCACGCGGGTGCTGCGGCAGTGTTCCTTGACAAAAAGCTAACCAGCTTGCAGACCTCTAAAGAGTAGCTGGTCGCATCTTTAAAATCGGTTTCAGTGCAGTACGCGGCCTCACTTTGACGTAATATTTCGGCTGTGGTCATATTCTGTGCCATTAAAGCAATACCAGTCATTTATTTTGGTTTCGTTTTCGACCGGAGTTCGAGCCAGTGCTTCAACGCACTGAATGTTGGCAACCAAAGTGTCTCCAGCATATGTGTCCAGGATGCCTCGAAAGTAAAAAAAGGGTCAAGTGACTCAAACATGCCCCCAGTTGCACTTCTTGAGATTCGTCGTCAACAAAGCCACTCACCATGCTTCTACAGGGTGCGGCCGTAAACACTTTGACATTTGGCAAGACTAGCAAAAATCGATTTCCAAACGTACATACCTGAAATTGGGTACACGAGCGTCATTTATTTCAAAGTTTTCTGCCTATTTTTTAAGACGTCAACTCGGGAGTAGTGAATTATAATAAAGATAACAGAAATGGCAGACGTGCATTTCTGTTATCCGCCCGTTCGCCGTCTGCAATCTGGTTCGCGACGCCGCTCCCAGGTGGCGCACTGAACGCAAAAGCGCGGGAAACGCCGCACGAAAGACTGGCGTCGTGCAAGATAGTCGCGATAAAAAGTGATTTTAACGAAATATATGAACGATTATGCCCTTTTACTTGAAATTTAGAAGCTGGCGGACGTCCTCGTTTAAAACATATATTCTAAATCAGACGAATGTGTGTCTTCCTTTGTCGTCTGCTTATCTGTTGAAGGGTCCGTCCCCGGTGAAAGACTCGACCTTGGAATCAAGAGTGCCGCTGCTGCGGCATCTTGATTGCTCCCATTTATTATTTTTGTTGCACTATCCGCTGCAGTTATTGTGAAAATATTTTCCGCGCCGCCCTGCGATGTCGCAATACTCGGCAAATGAGTGTTCCCAGGCAGTGAAGTGGTACGCGCGGAACGGAACTCGGTGGCAACAGCACAACGAACATTTCGCACTGCATTTCATAAACGCCCACCTTCACGCCCGACAATTTTGACTTGGGCGGATTGTTTTGCGAGCGGAGAAGACTTTAAAAAGAAGAATCCAGTCAGTGAACGTGAGAGCCTGCTGAAAAATGAGGAGCTCCTTGAAGCGGTGCTTGCTGTTTTCGATAGCGACCCGCAATTGTCAACAAGACGAGCATCAGGCTGTTTGGAATTTCGGAAAAAAGCGTACGACGGATTCTGCGGAAAAAGCATTTTCGCCCGTACAGGATGAAAGTTGTCCAAGCCCTGCGCGACGGCGACAGCGTCCGACGTTTAGAATTTCGCAAGGCGGAGTTGTTGCGAATTAAGAGCGACCTGCGATTTCTTTTATTTAGTGACGAAGCAAACTTTCATCTTGATGGAGGTGTGAACCGCCAGAACAGCAGGATATGGGCTCGCAATATCCCTCATGCCGTAGACGAACGGGCATCTCCATTCACCGAAGGTGACAGTGTGGAAGTGTGATTTGGCGTAAAGGCATAGTGGGCCCCTTCTTTTTCGATGCACCGTAAACGCAGATGCCTACTTGGACATGCTGAAAACGGAAATGCTCCCTGAACCTGAAAGGTTCCACATGAAAAAAGAAAACTGCATATTTATGCAGGATGGGGCGGCTTCCCATTACGCAAAGAGTGTGAGGGCATGGCTCAATAACACATTCCCCTGGGCGGTGGATGGGTCGGGGATGAGATTATATGGACTGGCCTCCACGATCCCCCGGCTTAAATATGTACGACTTTTTCGTATGGGGATTAACAAAAGGACTTGCCTACAAGAAGAGGATCCCCAGCGCATGGAAGAGCTGAAAGAAAAAAATTCTGGGCGCGTTCCTCGAGATCGACGATGGGATGCGCGAAAGGAGTTTCCTGGCGTACAAAGCTCGACTTCGACTTTGGGTGTCTGTGAACGGCGGGCACCTTGAATCGGCCGAACCCTAGTCGTTTAAAGGGCCGCTGCAGCATCAACATTATTTCAAGTCGCCGTGACAGAAGAGGCGTATCAGAACATGCATTTTTCAAGAACAAACAATTGAATGAACGCACGACTTCCATTTCCTGACGGAATTTAAACTATTAGTTTCCCTTTAACCATTGTCTCTCATGCTGCTTGCGGCACGCGGAGAGCAAAGTAGAGGCTGCTGATAGAGGTACCAATGAGAAACCAGCAAAAAGACGACTATCTCTCTCAAATACAAACCATTTTATAACCGGCCCGCCGAAATTACTCTAGCGCCATAAATATTGCTCCAATTAATATTATTACTTTTTTTACAAATTATTATTATTATTAATAATATTATTTGACAATAATATTAGTCCTCACAACGGGGACAAAAATAGGGGTGAGCAACAAAGGTGAACATAAAATAGCCACGCAGAACATGGTGTACAACATAACATTACCAGCGTACTGTACGGTTATAATATCAAACACTATGGAAACACACTCACAAAAAGTACACAAAGCACTGTGAGCAACAGATTTAGATACATAAATTTCACAATAACTTTTTCAGACCTCTCATAAATTCAGAAACGGCTGCAACAGTGCTTTCTGGCAGCGCACTCCTTTATCGTTCGGGGGAAATATGAATTTTTAAAGCAATTTTTGGCGCAGCGATATTCTTCAAGTGTTCTAGACTGCTTGTTTCACGTAATTCTAGAGGTATGGTGTATTATCAATCTATCTTTGTCTAGCAGAAGTGTCTCGTTTAAAATCAAGTAATATGTCTTGCGACATGTGTGTTAGTTATGCCCCAGCTGTATGAAAAAAAAAATATTATTTTATTAATTCAGCGGCCCGGCAAAAATAAGAATGAAATGATAATTCAAAACGAACTTGTCTGCAACGGTAGCAGCACCACTTGCTATTCAAGGCTGTTAATAAATGATTTCGTCACATCATGGTATCTTTGCTTACATGACGATTTGTCAAAACTTGACTTGAAAGAGGTAATTTCAACAATCGTTCATATATTTCGTTAAAATCGCTTTTTATCGCGATTATCTTGCCCGACGCCAGCCTTTCGTTCGGCGTTTCCCGCGTTTTTGTTTTTGCGTTCAGTGCGCCACCTGGGAGCGGCGTCGCGAACCAGATTGCAGACGGCGAACACTTTGCAAGCCTGGCTCCAGGCCGCTGCCATCTTACTCGCTGAGGTGCGCTTGCCCTTACAAAAAACTGTGATGCTTGTCTGTTGAAACCCCGCAGGGGGCACCTGTGAAAGCAGGTGTTTGGAAAGTGGCGTCTCCACGGACCCCCAGCCATGCGGGTTCGCCCGCCCACGTCGGGCTGTGCGTGGCTTTCCCGTGTCCGGGGAAAAGGGCATCCTGGTGGTTGAGCCGAGCCCGGGGTAGGTTTGTACCCTTCGGGGCCCCCCGGGTGAGACAATACACCACTTCGGCCCCCGCTTCCCGTAGACGGGTGTCCTGGCTTGGCCCGACCAGGATGATTCAGTCAGTCGCCTTTTCTTCTACTATCCCCTCCCTTCTTTCTCCTTTCTCTGCTCTTCTCTTTTTCATTCTCACCTTCTTTGGCGGCAAGGGCTAACCTTGGGTGGAGACAGATACCTTTCTCGAACCACACTTGGTTATAGTTACTTGGTAGCACTGGTAGTGTAGCATACAAGCCATAGTTGCTATGGGGTGCTACCTACCCCCTTGTTGGGCTCGGTCGTGGGTGGTGCGCCACAGTTTCTGAACATCCTCCGCCTTTCATGGCTTCCTCAAACCCTAAACCGGTTCGGGACGAACCTCTAAGAGGCAGCGTCCAGAACCACAGACCATGGAAAAAGAAACTGTCGAAACATTTTCAAAGTTTTTTGCTATTCACTCCCATGACGAGCAAAAAGCTGTAGCAAAGATGTCACCCTTTATTGGCGCCAGTGTGCTAGAAAACCTTGTTGGATTTTCTTACCAGGGCAAGAAACTACACTCGGAAGACCTTCTTGTTGAAGTGAACACTAAAAAGCAAAGTGAAGCGCTTCTCAGACTGACCAACATTGTGGACGTGGAGGTGTCGGTGAGCCCTCACCGTACACTAAACACGGTCCGTGGTGTCCTGTCTGAAGAAGCCTTTCTTTACACCAGTGAAGATGAACTTCTTGAGGGACTAAAAAGTTCAGGTGTCGTCGATGTCAGACGCATAGTGTTCCGCAATAATGGTGAAAATATCCCTTCAAAACATGTTATCCTCACTTTTGAAAGACGGGCACTCCCGGAGACGGTCAAAGCCGGTTACCTCAACTGTCGCATCCGCCGATACATCCCCAACCCCCAGCAGTGTTTCCGTTGCCAGCGCTTTGGCCACGGATCACGCAGCTGTCGTGGGAAGGAGACATGTGCCAGGTGTGGAAATGAAGGTCACGTGTCTGATGGTTGCGAGGCAGAGGCACGCTGCGCGAATGGCAGAGGACCACATCCTGCCTACTACCGAAGCTGCCCCCTCTAGAAGCAAGAGAAGGACATTCTCGCAGTTAAGGTTAAAGAAAACCTGTCGTACGCAGGATGCAAAGAAGCGCTTTTCCTTCCTAAGGGAGGTTATGCCGAGGTGGTGCGCAGGGGCCCTGCAACACGCTCGGAGACTAAGGCCACTCAGGTCTCTCCTGAGATCTTGGTTGCCGACCTAAAGGCCCCATCCCCACAACAGAGGCAGCATGCTGCTCCCCTAGGCAAAGACGGGCCGGCGATAGCCGTGGCCCTCCCTTTCAAGACGGTGGCGAGGAGTCAGCAGGCTCACCCTTCTCGCGGAGAGGGCGCTCCAGCTGACTCCTCTGCTCAGGGCACGCCAGCACTGGCTGTACCTGTCAACACAGGCCACACTCCTAAGGAGAAGAAAAAGCAAGTACCTCAGCCTCGGTCTCTGGAGAGACAGCCAGGAACCAATTAGGCGCTGCGTTGGTCGCATGCAGCTCCCTTGTCGGGAAACGAGGTGGAACAGATGGACGGGGTAGAACCCCTCCCCTGTTCTTCAACCACCCTTCCACCCAGTTCTGATCGTGGCCGCGGATCGGGGCCTCGCGGCACGGACCCTCCCAGGCCGGCAGGCAAGTCTGCCTGCAAGGCTCAGGAAAACACTGGCGCTGCCTTGTCTGCCCCCTCGTCGACTCCGGGTTCTGACCAGGACGAGATGGAGTGGCAGACTACTAAGAAACAAAAATAGAAAAAACCCGTAATTCCTCCGAAGTGAAGCAACTGACTCACCCTTCCATGTGCTCCGGTTTTTGTCCCTAAAATGGCTTCAATACTCGTACAGTGGAACTGCCGTGGCCTTCTAAGAAACCTGGACGATGTAGAGCATCTTCTGGAGGAGTACAAGTCACGAGCGCTGTGCTTGCAAGAGACTCATTTGAGTCCCAGTCGCACTAATTTTCTGAGACGTTACCAGGTTTTCCGGAGGGATCGCCCGGGCTCTGGCAATTCTTCTGGTGGAGTTGCGGTGGTCCTCCCGAGAGACGTTCCCTGCACAGAGGTTCCACTGTCCACACCACTTGAAGCAGTGGCAGTTCGGTTCATGCACCATAAAGCTCTGACAGTATGCTCTTTATATTTACCACCTTCTTTCACTTTGAAATGTTCAGATTTTAACTCGCTGTTAGACCAGCTTCTAGAACCTTTCCTTTTGATGGGCGATTTTAATTGTCACAACCCTTTATGGGGGAGCACACGTCAGGATGTCAGAGGAAAAATTGTTGAGTCACTTTTAACCACACGAAGTCTCTGTCTTTTTAATACGGGCCAGCCAACCTATTTTAGTCCATCATCTTTGTCATCCCCTTCCATCGACCTTTCAATTGGTTCTGCTATTTTACTTCCAGATTTTTCCTGGAGTGTGGATTCCAATCCACGTGGAAGCGATCATTTCCCTACTCTTTTAACCTGTAGCGTTGCCCCTCCTTTAATTCATACACGCCCGCCTCGTTGGAACCTTGACAAGGCTGATTGGGGTCTTTTCAAGCAGGCATCGCTTTTAGCATATTCTCGTCTCGAAAGTCTCAAAATTGACGAACTCAATCACCTTTTAACCAAGCGCATTATCACAGCAGCCAAGTTGTTCATCCGGCAGATATCTCAATTTCTTCCTAGGAGGCCAAAGCCCTGGTGGAATTCGGAATGTGAAGAGACGCGCAAAAAACAAAATCGGGCTTGGGGTATTCTGAGACGATACCCCACTAGAGATAACCTCATATCCTTTCGGAAAATGAAGGCACGTGCACGCTACGTCCGAGGAAAAGCAAAACGGGAAAGTTGTCAAGGCTATGCTTCCTTTATAAATCAGGGGCGGATCCAGACCTCCATTTTAGGGGGGTGGGGAGTGTTTATATTTTTTGTGGAGTTATCGTTTTTACTAAACTCTGATAACATAATATAGATCTTGAGAGCTTTTGTATCGGTTTACCTGTCGGGGATGAACTTTTTGAATTAAAACCTTTCGGGTGACCACGCTAGAGGTAAGTATCTAGAAAATTGTGGTGGCACTATCCTTTCTGAACACCATAACGCAAGGAATTTTGTAGTTCATAGAAAACGGGATTACTCCATTCGCGTGGCAGCGCGCTGGAAATGGAACAAGAAGTTTAACTACTGGGGATGAATGTTTGGTGCTATAGCGGCTGTGACAATTGCAGACAGTGTAACTTGATGGCTCAGATATCCCCGCCGGGGCTACAACTTTCGGGCTTCTTTTGCTTGAATATTTATATATTCTCGTTACACCCGCAGAGCATGTACGGAGAGCCAACCTTTGCCAACTATACGGAGGAAGCTGATGCAGCTAATGACATTCCGAAAAACGTTTTAATCTAAAACTCGGCTGTTCTTTGAGATTAAGCTTGGCATAGTAGTTAGAGCTTTATATTCAGTGCCAAAATGCAGAACGTGGTTTTAAAACATACTTTTCATTATCGCCGGTTGCTTCAATGCAGCGAGTACGTTGCAAACAAGCGACAAAAATGGCCCGGCGGCTTCGACGCTGCTCGCGGCGTCGAAACACTGTTGGCGCAACGAGCGAAACGCAAGAACCGACGAACTTGCCAGGCAAGTTCGTCGGTTCTTCGCCGTATATTTGGAATGTCCAGAGCGCAGCACATGCGGCATTGCCAACCCAAACTCGTGTTTTCACGTGTTCTGGATGCAACTCGAGAGAACGAAAGCGAATCATTGTTGAATATTTTTGAAAGCATGTTGCAGTTCGGCAACTATAACTTTTAAACTTAGACAAGACCTTAAACCAGCAATGGATCCTTCCAAATTATATTCAATTGCACTTCGTCTGGATATTTTCTAAATGAAAGGAACACTTACTTGTCTCTGGGTAGTTAGCTCATTCGTCAGGGTCGAGAGGACAGGTGCAGAGATATGATGGGGCAGAGCGGTTGTCCGGTCGGCGAATCTCAACTGGGCTAAAGGCCGATCACGACTGCAGCATGGATGTTTGGGAGCCGGTGTTCACTCGAACGGGCACAGGCACTGTCTATTTAATTTTGAAAGAGCTTGTTTTCCCCAACTCCCTAGGTAGGGAATTCGAAGCCGCAGTTGCAAACCAGCAAGCCCCGCCTCTGTTCCGTTCGACACACACATATTCGCTCCTGCAAAGCCGCACGAAAGCTCTGCCGTCAATCCACAGAAGTCGCGTTTAACTCGAAAAGTAAAGACGGCGCCAAGGGGAGACAAGGGGTAGCGGGAGCCTTTCCTAAAATATGTCCCGCCACCCTAAGTTGAAACGGCATTGTATACAAACAAATGCCTACGGCGTCGGCTTGAGGACCCCATGTAAGCAGCCTCCAGCCTTTAGAGTGCTCGTACCGTTTATCTTTCTTTTATTAGCTTCCCGCCACGAGAAGTCGTACCGTAGGCAGTATGAAGCCCATTAGAGGAAACACCTCCCCCTTCTGGCGCTCGTCGGCTTCTTTCTGTGTTCCGCGCTGCGGCGCTGATCCTCAGTGAGGGATGGAGGCGAGGACGAAAGCGGGCTTATGTTTAAGCCAAGGTCGTGGGGAAGTTCGGAGCGTCTTTAAAAGAAGCTCAGACCCAGACTACACTGTACCCAGAGCATTTGCTTCCTCTCCCAGTTGAGAAGAAAAGCAATTGGTCAAGTGGTAGTACAAGCCGCATCCCCCCCCTGGAACGTTTCCTCCTGGTACGTCCCCTCCGCACTTCCCTTGGCAATGAGCACACCGTGCCAATAAGATACCTTTAGTGAGCCCGTGGTCGACAGCATCTCAAAGCAAGCCAAAAAAGACATGCCAAAAGACAAGCCCAGAACCACGAAGAAACCATCAAACGAAGAGTGATGAAAAGGCGGCCACTAGAGAGGAAGAATAATCCGCTGTGTATAGGATCGTACCGTTGAGGAAGGCAGCTTGGCGTCTGCGTTTGGGAGCTTTTAGGGCACAAATTTTTCGCAGACAACCTCCAGAGAGAGAGAGGGAGACAGAGAGAGAGAAAGGGAACTAGATATGTTGAAGGTATTTTCCCCCCGTGCCCGACGTGGTGGCCCTGTTTGGAAGTGTGCCTGCAGTCGAGGACCCTGATATTTGGTGCGCCTCCCCACTGTCTCTCCACTTCGAAACTCCTGGCGCCGTCCCTGTTGGGAAGACGTACCGTGACCTTGACGGACATAAACCCCACTTTGGAAGCGTCCAGCAGGCGCGTCCACCCACCGCTGTTTTAATCCTTTGTCCCTCGCGTCGACTGCTTACGTTTTTTCTTCGAGCTGACGAAGAACCCCGGGGGGGGGGGGGGGGGGGGGTGCCTGGCGAGGCGTTTGGGGGGGGGGGGGGGCGATCGCCCCCACCGCCCCCCCCCCCCCCTTAGATCCGCCACTGCTATAAATAGCAGTACCTCACCTAAGGAAATCTGGGATCGAATACACAAGATCAATGGTTCCTATTATGCATTTAAAATCCCCCTGCTTTTTTAGGAATGAAACATGCCCAGACACACTCGAGGAACAAGCTGATATTTTTGGAGAACATTTTAAATACATATCCAGTTCACATCATTATTCATCTAGTTTCCTTCGACACAAGCTGAAGGCTGAGAGCAATTTCTTGAAGACCTCAGGAGGTGAACAGGAAGAATATAATGCTACATTCAGCCTGCACGAGCTTCTCGCAGTTCTTCATAACACAAAGCCCTCAGCTCCTGGACCAGATGGTTTACATTATTCAATGCTACAGCATCTTTATCCTTCTACACTCGATGTCATTTTATATCTTTATAACCGCATATGGCAGGAGGGCTATTTCCCTTCATCTTGGACGGTAGCACATGTCCTTCCACTTTTGAAGGCTGGTAAGGATGCTTCTTGTGTTTCCAGTTATAGGCCCATTGCTCTTGCCAGTTGTCTCTGTAAGACACTGGAGCAAATGATTAATAATAATAATAATAGGAGTTTATTTTCCAACAAAGTACAGGTTGGAGGGCGGCTTGGAAAAAAAAGCTGTTAGCACAGCTTGACTGGTCCCAAGCCCCCACGACATCAGCAGCGGCAGAACAGTGAAAAAAAAAGAAAATCAACATTTTTACACGAAACAATCATTTGCACGTATATTAGAAACCAAGTCGAGCTCTATAAGAGGAAACTGCCGCAGTGTTTTCGAATGCAAACACATGAAATACACCCACAAGAAAAAGCATGCATTGCACAAAACACTCTCGTATAAGAAATACAACAAAACATTCAAAAACAATAAAACATTCAAAAGCATCTTTCAGTCATGGTCGTTCCGGCTAGAGAGTATCATTTTCCGCAGACCGCCCACTGATAGGTTATCAAGTTCTATGTGATTTGTAGAAAGCTGATTCAGAATTGTTGGAAGTGTGTGAGCTATGGTTTGACGACCGTAATCTGTTCTAGAGAAAGGCACTTGCCAGGGTAACATTTTACGTGTTTGATAACTGTAATCTCTTCTTTTTAGATTTGATAATTCTTTAAGATATTGTATGTGCATATTTTGTTCAATTTTATATATTAAGCATAGGCGATATCTATACAAATCAAAAATTTTCATTACACCAAGTTCATTGAAAAGCAAATCGTAGACTAATGTACTATTTGGAGCATGGTAAGGTACTCGACAAATTTGAGTGCGGCTATCGTTCATCAAGGCCTACAGTCGACCACTTGGTCCGTCTCGAAACTGTTGTGCGTGAGGCCTTTGCGCACGGGCAGCACTGCCTCTCCGTGTTCTTCGATTTCGAGAAAGCGTACGACACGGCTTGGCGCTTTGGCATTTTGAGGGACCTGTATGACCTCGGACTACGTGGTCGCATGCTTCGTGCAATTCAGAGCTATTTAGACGGGCGCACCTTTCGAGTCCAGCTGGGAAACACACTCTCCCGTGAATTTCTGCGGGAAAATGGAGTGCCACAGGGGGGAGTGCTAAGTGTCACCTTGTTTATAGTTAAAATGAACTCCATTGCTTCAGTAATCCCTCCGTCGGTTCAGTACTCTCTTTACGTCGACGATTTACAAATTTCAGTTTCCTCCTGTAACCTCTCAGTTGTGAACGCAGGGTTCAGCAAGGCATCAACAAGCTTACTAAGTGGGCTGACAGTAATGGGTTCAAGTTCTCTCCTGAGAAGACTGCATCTGTTTGCTTCAGCCGCAAACGTGGAATCCTTCTTGAACCATCCCTAACAATCTACAATAGTAATGTTAGTGTCCAACCTCAGCACAAATTTTTGGGTCTTACGTTTGATAGTAAACTGAATTTTATTGCTCAGGTAAAAAGTCTGAAATTGAGAGCTCACAAATCTCTCAATATCCTTAAAGCTCTCTCGCACCGGTCTTCTGGCTCAGATCGATTGTGCCTCCCGCGGATCTATCGCTCTTTGGTACGCTCCCGACTAGACTATGGCTGCTTTGTTTATGGGTCTGCCAGACAGTCTGTTCTGAAGATGTTGGATCCCATTAATCATTTTGGGCTTCGGTTGGCTACAGGTGCGTTTCGTACATCCCCTGTGCCCAGTCTATATGCAGAGGCTAACGAGTGCTGCCTCGAGAGACGTAGATTCGCATTGGGCATGATGTATTCTCTTCGCATCCGATCTGTCCCCCAGTACCCTACTCGAGAAGTAGTTCAAAAAACACGCTCGGAACGACTGTTTCTTGCAAAACCTAGCGTGATCCCTCCGTTCAGTATGCGACTGAAGACCTTGGCCGAGTCTGTCGGATTTGATGTGGCATCCCAGGTAGTAGAATTTCCTGGCATCATATCACCTTGGGAGCACCCTGACATACACTGCAACCTGTCTCTTGCACGGTATAACAAGAAAAACGCTCCAAGTGCTGTGCTTCTGCAAGAATTTTATGAACTGGCTCAATTGTATGAAGATCATACAAAGTTCCATACAGATGGAACAAAATCTGAGATCTTTGTTGGCTGCTCTGTCATTGGCTCTTCAGTGGAAGTTGTAAGGCGGATAAACACTGCCGCTACCATTTTGACAGCAGAGCTGTACGGCCTCCTGCTGGCTATGGAACACATAGCCCGCCACAGGATACCGCTAGCAGTAGTTTTCACGGACTCTCTTAGTGCCTTGCGAGCCATCTCTTCACTGCTGCCTACAAGGAACTCCCTTGTTGTTGAAGTTCAGAAGAAAGTTATTGTGGCAGCTAGAAAGCACTGCACCATTGTCTTTTGCTGGATTCCCAGTCATGTTGGTATCCCAGGCAATGAGGCGGCCGACCGTGCTGCTCGCACATGCGTCAGCAGGGAGGCAGACATAAAAGGGATCCCTTACGTGGTCTACCGCTCTTCTGTAAGGTCTCACATACAATCCCAATGGCAAGCCGAGTGGAATGAAGAGATCTACAATAAGCTGCATCTCATTAAGCCAAACCTGGGTGAATGGGCAAGCGCCCGACACCGAGAACGGTTTTACGAAGTAATACTGTGTCATTTGCGCATTGGCCACACGAATCTGACTCATGGCTACCTGCTCCGTGGGGAGGATGCCCCTTTGTGTGAACAATGCGATAAACCTCTAAGTGTTCTCCATTTTTTAATTGAGTGCCCTTTCTATGAATGGGAACGCCAATCTCACTTTGCACAGTTATACAGAAATCACACTCCCTTACACACAATGTTGTTGCTGGGTGATGAACCATTCGTAGCTTACAAGCAGGTTTCTAAGTGTTTAGATGATATTGGTCATCTACATCAATTGTAAATTTCAAACTTTTTCACTCATGCCCAATGTTCTTTGTGATTTAATCCGGTTTTATGTCTCATTCCTTTATTTTTAACCCTGACCACTAGAGTCCTTTCTTCTCGCTTCCCCTCAATGCAATAGTTTCTTTCTTTGGTCCTCTTTGGCCTCAGCAGCCCTTGCGCCATAAAACCCCAAATCCAATCAAATTTTCTGTTGAAAGGCTGTTGAAAAAGTCATCAGAGGATATAAAATATCAATAGCTTTTCATCTGATTTTCTCTAGCTTTTCTGGTGACTTTCTTTTGAATATTGGCCCACTTTGTAATAAGAAAATATTTTGTTAGTATGCCACTAAATCAGTAAATGTTAGTAAATAATGTGGTATTTCAAGGCACAACTACATAATCCCACAACTACACATTAGAAAGGAACACAAACACAAACACCGCGAAGCAGTGAACACCTGAATCACACTCCCATTTTCTGCTCCAGAGCTTTATATAGCCTACATGTTGAAGGTAATCATTTGGCCCGTGACCACCTTAGCACTTATTAAGGTTCCAAGTCTTTGACCTTCTCTTCGGGAGTCTGTCAAAGGGAAAACAGTGTTTCGAAGATCATGGACGATATCTCTTACTAAAACGCATTGGTACAGCTAATAATAATTCGGCGCAGTCGCTAAAACAACATCCACAAAAACGGCTTCTAGAAGAAATATTTTCGCTTCTCTGCACAGCACGACTCAGGACGAAGCGAGTCAGGGCAGTTTCTTCACTTTCAAATAGTTATTTTATTTTCTTTACTAGGTGACTATTTAATGTGGTCATTAAAGTCACTATAATCACAACGTCAGAACGGCAGGGCATGCCTTTCGAACGCCTGGCCTCCAAGACGCGCCCCATGCCTTCCGTCGTGCTTTGACTGCACGCGCTCGCTCGAGGTGCACGAACGCCGAAGCGTTGTCAAGGGTAGTATGCTCGCGCTGGAGGCGGGACAACTGAAGTTGCTTCCCGTTCTCACCTTATCAGAGACTACTGAGAAACTTAGCGACTTTTGGCATGTAGTCGGGGTGTACTATGTTTAATAAGAAGTCAACAGAAAGTTCTTAGCTTTTCTATTGACATTGGCTACCAAGAGTCAATTGAAATTTTTCAACACAAAGTAAACATAACGTCCGCAGTCATTCTGATGACACTGTCAACAGAAATTCAGCAGAAAAAAATTAACATAAAGATAATAGAAAGTCAACAGTGTTTCTTTTGACTCAGGCTGAAGAAAGTCATCAGAAAAGTTTCAACAGAAATTCAACAAACTTTCTGTGGACCCTGTCAACAAAAGTTCAGCAGAAAAAGTCAACAAAAAGTTAATAGAAAATCAACAGCTTTTACAATATTCGAAATATTCGAATTATTCGAAATATTCGAATTACAGATAATCGAATGCGTCTGTGGCTGCGCCCGTAATATTACACGGCTCAAGGGTACGTCATCAGCCGACGTGAAAGTGACCCGCTGCTCTGGTGATCCGAAACCCAGGAAGGAGGTCAGACGTGGCCTTGCTGTGCCAACCCAGACCTCGTACACCTGCGACTCGTCTCGAGCGCGCTGTTTCTCGGAGAATCCGCACCTCTGCCGGCAATATCAGGTCGCAATCCACGAGGTCTCTATTTGGAGTATGCAAGGCGAAACTTGATGACTGCAATCCATGCGTCGGTGGTGGAGGGTCAGCAGGAATTAAGGACCTTCACAACAGGGATGCCACCGTATACCCCGCAGGGGGCACCTGTGAAAGCAGGTGTTTGGTGAGTGGCGTCACCACGGACCCCGAGCCATGCGGGTTCACCCGCCCACGTCTGGCTGTGCGTGGCTGTCCCGTGTCTGGGGAAAAGGGCATCCTGGTGGTTGAGCCGAGCCCGGGGTAGGTTTGGACCCTTCGGGGCCCCCCGGGTGAGGCAATACACCACTTCGGCCCCCGCTTCTCATAAACGGGAGTCCTGGTAAGGCCCGGCCAGGATGATTCAGTCTAGTCGCCACTCCTTCTACTATCCCCTCCCTTCTTTCGCCTTTGTCTTCTTCTTTTCACTCTTCTCATTTCTCTTCCTTCCCTTTCAACTCCTTTGGCGGCAAGGGCTAACCTTGGGTGGTGACAGATACTCTCGTCCAGATCCACACGTGGTTATAGTTTCTGGGTAGCGCTAATAGAGTAATGCTTCCAGCAAAGCCATATTTGTTATGGGGTGTTTACCTATTCCCTTGTTGGGCTCCGTGGTGGGCGGCGCGCCACAGATTCCGAAAACCCTTTGCCTTTTTATGGCGCCCCTCTCTTCTCAGCCCCGAGCAGAGCGACCCCCGAAAAGGGTTCGCCCCGCTCCCCTTACTTTTGAAAAAGCTAATGAACCTGAAAAATATCCTCGATTTCTTGTAGTACACTCCGCAAGTGACACTGTGCATTTGTCAAAAGTTTCTCCCTTTGTGATTGCAAAGCATCTAGAACAAGTGGTTGGAAAATGTTACAAGGCAAAGAAGCTTGCTGGAGACCTCCTTGTTGAGGTAGAAAACAAGCCACAAAGCACAGCACTCTTGAAGATGACAAGCCTGGGAGACTACCCGGTTACTGTCACCCCCCCACCGTACCCTGAATACGGTTCGCGGTGTCATCTCAGAAGATGACCTTCTCGAATGCAGTGAAGACGAGATACTCGAAGGTCTTCGCAAGAGTGCTGTCGTTGCTGTTCGAAGAATCACCTTAAAACGTGACGGACAAGAAAAACCAACCCGCCATCTGATACTCACATTTAAGCTCCATGCCCTTCCATCCACCGTGAAGGGTGGGTACTTGAACTGTAGAGTCCGCCCTTTCATCCCAAATCCTCAGCGGTGTTTCCGCTGCCAACGTTTCGGACATGGTTCCCGAAACTGCCGCGGCCGAGAAACGTGTGGAAAGTGCGGTGGTACTGACCATGTAGCAGACATCTGCGAAAATGAAGTCAAATGTGTGAACTATAGCGGAGCTCACCCTGCTTTTTCTCGCTCCTGTCCAAAATGGAAAGAGAAAAAAAGATGTCCTCACTTTTAAAGTAAAACATAACCTTAGCTACCAAGCAGCCAAAGAACAGCTTGCCTTTCAGGCAAGGGGTTCTTATGCCCAGGCAGTGTTGAGGGGACCCCCACTGTCTACGGCATCTGTGGAGACGCAGACTTCTTCGGAAGACCTGTCCTCTCCACATGGGTCCCCTTCCGAACCTCTGAAGGGGACGCACACTCAGTCCCCTGCATGTTCTAAGGGTGCTGTACCCTCCAAGGAGGGTACCACTCCCTCCAAGGCACCAGAGGTGCCATCAGCGGCCCTAGCTGGCCCTTCTGGCAGGGGTTGAGGGCTCTCTCCTCGTGCTTCCTGCAGCCACCTGAAGCCCAGGCGGACAGAACAACCTCCTCCTCCGCCCAAGGGCCCAACGCTCCCGCCGGATGAAAAAATGGACGAGAGCCTACCGCTCTCTAAAGACGACCAGTCTCTCCCTGAAACAGAGTATCTTCCTCTGGTCTCCTCTGAGGTTGTAGGACGACCAAAGGACACTTCTAAGAAAAAAACAATCCCACGTGTTGAGGCACCAAAAGCCCCGTAAATTTATGTTCTGGCTTTCTCTGGTATATATATATATATATATATATATATATATATATATATATATATATTGATCTGACTTCCTTTTAATATATCAATGTCCGTTCTTCTTCAGTGGAACTGCAGAGGCCTCCTTCCTAACTATGACGATGTGAGCCAGCTACTAGACGATCACGGCCCCATTGCATTTTGCTTGCAGGAAACACCTCTAAAAGCGAGCCACACTAATATATTGAAGCACTTCCAGGTGTTTCGCAAGGACCGGTTACAGGCCGTTCATTCATCTGGAGGCGTTGCAGTTGTAGTGCAACGCTCAACCCCATGTAGCGAAGTGACTCTGCAGACTTCGCTGGAGGCTGTGGCAGCCCGCATTTTGTTAGATCGTTTAATTACAGTTTGTTCCTTATATATACCCCCCAGTTATCAGCTAAAGATTGAAGAGCTTGAAGACCTTGTTAGCCAGCTCCCACCACCTTTTCTGCTTTTGGGAGATTTTAATGCACACAATCCTTTGTGGGGGAGTGGCAGACGAGATCCCAGATGGGCTCTCATTGAACGCCTTCTTCTTTCCTCGGGATTGTGCCTAGTTAACACAAATGAAGCCACATATTTTAGTTCAACAACTCACACTTTCACTTCGATTGACCTATCTATTTGTCACCCATCATTATTCTCATTGTTTTCATGGAAGGTCCTCCCGAATCCTCACGGAAGTGACCACTTTCCCATCATTTTAGAACTTAACCATCTTCCCATGACAGTCCCTACGCGCTCTCCTCGATGGAAATTTGAAAACGCCGACAGGTCAACTTTCAAAGAATCGTCTCTTTTGGCATGCACATCACTTGACGATCTCGATATCGATAGAGCCACTGAACATATCACTCACCATATTTTACAGGCTGCCATCCTTTCCATCCCCATGACGTCCTCGCATCTACCCAGGAGACATAAGCCCTGGTGGAACAAAGATTGCCGTTTGGCCAAAAAAGAACAAAATCGAGCTTGGGGTATTTTTAGGCGCTACCCTACAGCACACAATCTTATTGAATTTAAAAGAAAAAGGGCCCAGGCGAGGTGGATTCGAAGACAAGCAAAGAGAAAAAGTTTTAGAGGGTACACTTCCTCAATTAACAGCACTATACCTGCGAAGGAAGTCTGGGATCGCATACATAAAATTGACGGCTCATACCGGGCATTCACTGTCCCACTCCTGAGTCGAAATGGAGTGTGTCCTACAAGTCTTGAGGAACAGGCCAACATCCTTGGCGAGCATTTCGAGTATGTCTCCAGTTCCCAACATTATACTCAGACGTTTCAGCGACACAAGATAAATGCAGATAAAAAAGCTGTTAACACATCAGGTGGCACGCACGAACCCTATACTACTCTATTTACATTATATGAGCTTCAAATGGCACTTCTTTGTCCCAAACAAACTGCCCCTGGACCAGATGGTATTCATTATAAAATGCTTGAACATCTTCATCCATCCACTATGGAGCTAATTTTGTACCTTTTTAATAGAGTTTGGCTCGAGGGCTGCTTTCCATCCTCTTGGAAGATTGCTATCGTTGTACCAGTGCTGAAGCCCGGAAAAGATCCCTGTTGTGCGTCTAGCTTCAGACCAATAGCTCTAACTAGCTGTCTTTCCAAGACACTAGAAAGGATGATTAACAAGAGACTGATGTTTTTCCTAGAACGAAACAACAGCCTTGATAAGTTCCAGTGTGGCTTTCGTTCAGCACGGTCCACTGTCGATCATATCGTCCGCTTTGAGACCTTCGTACGTGAGGCGTTTGTCAACAGGCAACAGTGTCTCTCCATCTTCTTTGATTTGGAGAAGGCATACGACACGGTTTGGCGTTACGGCATACTGCAGGATTTGTTCGATCTTGGTTTCCGTGGCCGAATGTTGAGTGCTATACAGAGTTACCTGCAGCAGCGTACTTTCCGCGTGAGGCTGGGAAAAACTCTCTCTAAGGAATTTTTACAGGAAAATGGAGTCCCTCAGGGGGGTGTGCTGAGTGTCACTCTTTTTATCGTCAAACTTAATTCCATTGGCCGTGCAATTCCTCCTTCGGTACAGTATTCTTTATATGTTGATGATCTCCAGATCTCCGTTTCATCCTGTAATTCCTCAATTTGTGAACGTCGCGTCCAACTTGCGGTCAATAATTTGGTCAGATGGGCCGATACAAATGGTTTAAAATTTCTCCCGAAAAAACAGCTTGTGTCAACTTTTCTCGTCGACGTGGTGCTCTTCAGGAACCGTCTTTGAACATGTATGGTTCTCCTATTGTTGTAAAAAATGAGCACAAGTTTTTGGGCCTTGTGTTCGATTCCAAGTTGACTTTCGTTCCACACATTAAGAGCTTAAAACTCAAGTGCCTTAAATCTCTAAACATCCTTAAGGTCTTGCCACATGCATCATGGGGCTCTGACCGACTGTGTCTGCTGCGTATCTATCACTCAGTCATTCGCTCCCAGCTTGATTATGGTTGTATTGTCTATAACTCTGCTCGGGCATCAGTTCTAAAGATGTTAGATCCTATTCATCATCAAGGACTGCGACTGGCTACCGGTGCATTTCGTACCTCCCCAGTGCTTAGCCCTTACGCGGAAGCAAACGAATTGTCCCTTGAGTATAGGAGGTTTTCCCTGGGTTTTATGTACTCTGTCAGGGTTCGCTCGGTCACGGAGCACCCCGTTCGACATAATATTGAGACGATCAAGTTCCGACGCACATTGGAAAACAAACCTTCCACAGTTCCCCCTTTTTCTATGAGGAATAATACAGCAGCACAATCCGTTGGGATGGATGCAAAGCCTCAGTTAGTCCAATACCCTCCAGATATAGCTCCATGGAAAAACTGCCAGATACATTGCGACCTTACACTGACCAAGTATAACAAAAAGAATGTTCCACAGGAAGTCATAAGGCAGGACTTTTTTGAGCTTCAGACCAAATATCGTGAGTATGCCAGTTTTTATACAGACGGGACAAAAAAAGACTCCGTAGTAGGCTGTGCTATGGTGGGACCATCGGTAAATCAGGTGAGGAGAATAAATTCAAAAGCCTCTATACTAACAGCAGAGCTTTATGGTTTGTTGTTAGCTGTTGATTACATAATCAAAAAACGCCTTTCTCACGCTGTAATCTACACTGACTCTTTAAGCTCTCTGAAGGCTGTCGCATCAATGAACCGTGTAAAAAACCCACTGGTTTCCGAGTTAAAGTACAAGATAATCCTGGCTGCAACGAAAAATTTTGACATAGTCTTATGCTGGGTTCCTAGCCATGTTGACATTCCTGGAAATGAAGCAGCTGATAGTGCAGCCAGCTCTGCTAATGATAGAGAAATTGACACACACCAAATACCCTACAAAGATTACCACAATTCTCTGAAACGTTGCATCAAAGCAAAGTGGCAGCTGCAGTGGAACGGCGAAACCGGCAACAAACTACATGCAATCAAACCTCTTCTAGGCGAGTGGGACAGCGCCCGACATCGGGAGCGCTTTTATGAAGTCGTACTGTGTAGGTTACGAATCGGTCATACTCGTCTCACACATGGACACCTCTTGAGCGGGGAGGATGCCCCTGAATGTGTGCACTGTAACCTACCTCTAAATATTATGCACATACTCATTGAATGCCCTATGTATGACCAATGCCGATATAAACGCTACTCACTGCTTTATAAAGAACACATTCCACTACACCTTGCCCTACTACTAAGTGACGAACCGCTCATTCCATACAGTTGTGTTTTTAATTTCCTCACAGATATCGGCCTTCTACACCGACTGTGATTTTACTTTCTATCCTAAATTCATTGTCATATTGTTTACACTTATACACATTCATGTTCATGATTTTATCATATATTTCGCTACTATAGCTCTTTCCTCTTCTTAAACCCGAATTGCAATAGTCTAAGCTTGGCGCAATATAGCCTTAGTTGCTGATGCGCCATAAACCCCCAATCAGCAATCATCAGCCACCGTATCGTTCTTTTTTCAACCGTAACAGAATATAACACATGAGTTCCAGGATGCTTCAGGTGCTTCACCATTCTCGAAAATCCTGCGCGATGTTCGACGAGGTAACCTACAACGAAAATGCGTATTGTCCTTTCATATAGCAGCCTGTTAGAGTTTCATGTTCAAGGCCACACCTACAGATAAAGAATACCAGTTCATTCCACCGTGACGTCATGTGATAAATGTTGACAGGGGCGTCCTTATTTGTCAGGGGCGTGGTGACGTTTTGTTGGGATTTGGGATGACAGAGAATTTATTTAGAGGTCGAAGTTATTTCGCAATCCTCGTCAGACGGACAGGATGTCAGGGAAGGGACCACAGTCAGTCCTTGATGGAACGTTTTTCTGAGCCCATTGAAGACTCCTCGTCGTCCGAAATCACTACCTTCAAGGCAAAGTGCCAAGCCTACGGGAAAGTAATTTCAGGATCAAAAACTTTCACTTCCAACTCCAAGCTTCATGTAATTTGGTCTCAACTAATTTTGAAAAATGCATTGCAGTATCAGTATTTCTGTATTTGTATTTCTGTCCTCCCTAAAATGTATTCCGGTATTTGTATTTCCAAATACTTTTTGTATCTATTTAAAATGTATTTCCGATACGTAACGCGATGCACTTTTACAGATATATTTCAGTATCAGTATTTTAGCTACTATTTTAAAGTATCCCAGTATTTGTATTTCCAAATACATTTTTGAGTATTTCTGCCCCACCCTGATATATATATATATATATATATATATATATATATATATTACCCATAACGCAGTAAAGTGCTAAACTATGTATTAAGACCAGATCATCATGATATTATGGTAAAGTATGCATACTTACATTTATAATTTATAAAAACCAATTTAAAGGTAGAAAGCATTTGTTCATAAGCTACAGAGAGGTGCTTTATGGCAGCATCATCAATAGAAAAGTGTAGTTCACTATTATCTGGGCACAAACAAGTATGTCACCACTTGCAAAGCATACGGTTCCTTTATTTCTCTCTTGCCATGTGATTAGATTTTTATGTCCAAATTACATTGTTTTGGAAAGAATATTGTAAACAGAACCCACTTAATTTCAAGGAACATCTGGATTAAGCAATTTCTGACTCTGGGTTACTGCCATCCAGAAACATGAAAACAGTTCTGGTGACCGGGACGGCCCCCAGCTTAAAACAAAATATGACGGCATCTCTTTTAATTATAAAATGGAGCTTTGCCTTC